>NC_136070.1:293744619-294944619 GCF_964261635.1 Lissotriton helveticus
ATCCCCTTTCTCCACCGCTCTGCAAACGAACCTCCTGGCAGACTACGGGATGGGGAAAGAAGTCCAATTTACTCCTGAGGGACTTTGTGGGCCAAGAAGCCCTACTGGTACCACCTGTAAGCCCTATGCAGTGAATTCCAGAACGCTGGCCAGAGGCCCAGCACCCTTTCTCCATGACTCTGCAAACACGACTACTAGTTGAAGAAGTGATTGCAATGTAATAGGTTTCACATTAGCGAGAATTAGAGCTATTGGCATTGTAAATGCAAAAGGTTTTTACTAACGTTTTTTGGAGTGGAGTGGAGTGGATGTACGTTGTGTGTAGTGGAATTATGTGGTATGTTGTGCAGTGAAATTATGTGGATGGAAAGTATGTGCTATTTAGTGTATAGTAATTATGTAGAGTAGGATTCTGCGTTATGGAGAGTAATTATGTTTTATGGTAGTCTGTGTTGTCGAGTGGTAACCTTAGGTTTAGTCTTCCTCGTTTCCATAGAAGCTCAACTATAAACTCAGTGAGACAAATAGGCACTTGTGGCCCTAGTCTGAGGTATGGAGGAGGGCCACAGAAATTATGTGACTGTTTCGCTGCACTGACTTTCGCACAATATAGAATTTCTGCATTAGCCACATAATTTATCATCTGCACCCTAATCTGCAGATTTGAACAAAAAAAGCCTTGTTTCTAGCTCAAACGTTACCAAAAATGCAGCGACAAGTTTTACAGTGTTGTGGAAGGCCCTTTGCAAACCAAGAATGGTCCCCTGTTACTTATTACTAAATGTGGGTGTTAATTTGGAACTAATGGTGTACAAGTCACTCTTGCTTCCCTTTGTGCCACTCTTGCCTCTTTCCGCATTTCTGTTGCTTGTTTCTGCATGTTTCTTTCTTTTTCTAAGCTTCTTTTGACCTCATTCTGCAAATCTCATGCACTTTCTGCAACTCTCATCCCTCTTTCTGCACGTCTGTGGCCTCTTTCTGCACCTCATTTGCTTCTTTCTGTACCCCTCTTATATCTTTCTGCACCCTTTTTGCCTCTTTCTGCACTTCTATTACTTCTTTCTGCACTTCTTTTGTTTCTTTCTGCTCCTGTCTTGCTTCTTTCTGCATCAATCTTGCCTCTCTCTCCATCCCTCTTCCCTCTTTCTGCACTTCTGTTGCTTCTTTCTCACTTATCTTGCTTCTTTCTGCACCTCTATTGCCTCTTTCTGCAGTTCTCTTGCATCCTTTTGTACTTCCCTTGCCTCTTTTTTTAACCCTCTTGCCTCTTTCTGTACTTCTTTCCTTCTTTCTGTACCCCTCCTGCCTCTTTCTGTACCTCTCTTGCCTCTTTGTGCACACCTCCTACCTTTTTCTGCACCCCTCTTGCCTCTTTTTGTACCGCTGTTGGTTCTTTCTGTACTGCTCTTACCTCTTTTTGCACCTCACTTGCCTCTTACTGCACCCCTGTTCCCTGTTTCTGCACCTTTCCTTCCTGTTTATGTACTTCTCTTGCCTTTTTCTGCCCATCTGAGTTAGAGGTAGTTTTAATTCCCCTGCCCTATTATGTACTAGGGCCTTACAGGGAAGGTCATGCCAAACACAGGGATACCCCAACTCATAGTGTACCCTAGTGTATGTAGGAGTTTTCACTGTGTTCTAAGTGTCTTTCAGCATAGCACTGGCTCCAGGCCTGGTTAGTCAGAGTCAGTTACCGTCAGTAGCAGTCAATTAAAAGTTGGGGGCACAGGATGACTTTGCAACAAGGCCTTTTTCTGTACCTCTGTTGGTTCTTTCTGCATATCTCTTGCTTCTTCCTTCACTTTGCATCGTCTTTCTGGACTTCTGTTGCCTCTTTCTGTATTTCTCTTGCTTCTTTCTGTGCCTTTCTTTCTCTTTCTTCACATGTCCTACTTCTGTAGGCATAGTTAGACATTATCATTTATAAAACCTTGGAAATTCACTGAAAAAAAACATAGGTTTAAGGGACGTTATAGTCAGATATTATCATTAAAAAAACCTTTGAAATTCTCTGAAAAAAACATAGGTTTCAGGGACGTTACAGTTTTAGAAATTAGCATTAAAAAAACCTTAGAAATTCACTGAAACAAACAATAGGTTTCAGTGAGGTTGTAGTAAGAAATTAGCATTAAAGAAACCTTTGAAATTCACTGAAAAAAACATAGATTTCAGGGACTTTCTAGTTAGATATTAGCATTTAAAAAACCATAGAAATTCACAGAAAAATACATCTGTTTCAGGGACGTTATAGTTAGTTGGACATTTAACTCATACAAAACCTGGGAAATTTGGCAGATAAGGTTAGTTGAGCTAACTATAACTCACGCCCCTGCAATGCACTGCTGATGATATCACATATTACATCATTCATGACATGGTCAGTGACATCACTGATGACATCTCAAATGAAATGACATCTCTGATGACATCAACCATGACATAATCTGATGCACCTCCTCATACCCTAATATAATAGAGCAGTGCCGAAAGAACCAACAGCGGTGCAAAAAGAGGCAAGAGTACACCCAATCTAAAATACAAACTACCATTTTCAAAACCATAGACACACCAATACCAGTTACTACATACCCACTCACTGATTCCTAGGTCTAAACACACGTTTGCTCAGTCACCTATACAGTCACTCCTACACTTATCATTACAGCACTATCAATTGCACTCATACACCTATGCAGACACTCATACAGTGCAATTCATCCGTAGAGTTACTCACACACCTAGTCAATCATGCAAAGAATCATTCATACTCCCATTTACTCATCTCTACAGTTATACACACACCACTTCACTTATTCATACAGATACTTACACATTTGACACCCCTTTAATCGTTGTTGTTCTGCTCATCGAATTCTCTGCCGCAGCGCCATGCCAAAATTTGAGTGTATTTCATTACACTTCCCAGACTGCCACAGTATTTCGTGTATACAATTCGCAAGCTTGCCTGTGCTCACATTGTGGACAACAGCAGTAATGTACATATTTGCCGAATGGTGTTTATTTTGTCTTATGTATACCTGACAGGACTATTAATTTGTACATGATGATGTAGATTTGTCTTAAGCAATTTGCGGGTAGCAGTTGGTCGTATTTGCTATTTATTTTATTTATATATGTGTGCTGATTGACACATCACATTACATTATCGGCCGGGGTATGCGCCACCTCCCACGGGGCCAAAAGCAGTCTGAAAGGAGCGACTTCTTTTTGGGATATATATATATATGAATGAGAAGCGGCTCATCTAAGGTGTCTGAGGTGAGCAAATCTGCATAGCACAAGTATAGAGGTGACTGAAATCCGGGAGAGGAGATACGTAAGAGAGAAGACAATAAGGCAGCATTGGGTTGCAATAATAGCGCACCTATTGTAGCTGCAGTGCAAAGAATATTACCCTACAAACGCTGTAATGGCGGAGGCAGCGGACGTGCTTCGTGACCGCGAGGCAATGGCGGAAGCATTGTTCTCGAACTTATCTGCCACAGATAAAGGCAAGGAGAGTGAAAGTATGTAAGTAAATAAGAAAGAGGCAAACGTCAAAGTTGCTCTAAAAAAATTGGAAAAATTACAAAAAACAGAATTGACAAAATGGTGGGAGAGTAAGTCCCTTTAGAAGTACAAGGAAGCCGGGAGAGGGCCCAGGGGATTGAGAGTACTGATAGCACCATCCTTTGAAAAACCCAATCCCCTAATGTTAAAAGAGTGGGCAACCAATAATTTGGATGCCTCGATGAATATGGTATGCATGCTTATAAAATACGCTGATAGTGACAGAGCGGAAGTGATAAAAGAAATCGACGCACTATTACTGGAAATAGACGCTTTTGAGAACCAAGATTTGATTAAAAAAGAAAAGGAAAATATAAAAAAACGTTTTGACAAACACCAGGATACAATTAAGGATAGAAAAATTTTCAAATTTGCGGGAGATAAAAAAGACTATGAGGCTGGAAGAATATTTACCTTCTCTAAGAAGTTTGACAATGTAAAAAGAAAAGCTCTCACTCCTAAATTAACAGCTGCAGCAACTGGAACTACAAACATCGATATTTAAACCTGGTGGGGAAACCAACTCCACCAACTCATTGAGTAGTAGTAGTGTGGAATCAATAGATGATGTAGGAATCAACTTAGGTGAAGCCAGTTTCACCCCATCGGAGGAGTTGGGGTTTATTGTGGAAGATCGCAGGTACACCCTGAGATCGAGGGTACCGCAACAGAAATCACAAAGTCCAAACGTAACAAGCACCGTAACCAGAGGCGGAAACGCAAGAGGCAACTGGAGAGGCAAATGAGGGAAAGGGAAGATACAGTTAACCCAGTGATCAAGGATAACGATGGCAAAAACAATACTGTGATTAATTTGAGTGACCTTGACCTGGATGCTGCAGAATTACAATTATTATCCTTAGGCCTTTCTTTTTGCCCTAAATCCGGTTTCAAATACACACAGTCAAGAATTGACGTTTTTAAGTTTATTCGCAAATTGAAGTTGGTAAAATTTCACAAATTGAAAAAAGCTAATGAGTTGGCAACGATCATTACGGATAAAAATACACCCACTATGCAATTGCAGGTCTCTGACATCCCGGGGTTAAGAACAGTACAATCATTGGCCGGTATGACAGATGAAAATGAATATGAAAACACCCAACAGGAACTGGGAGAAATGGGCATTGTTTGCACCAGTGCTGCTATAAGCCCATTCAAACCAACATCAACGCTCATGCCTGTCATGCCACGGGATGCAATTGACGTATTCAGTGAGGTTGTTGTTGAAGACTTAAAGAAATTAAATAGAGATACCATCAACAAAAAGCCCAATAGGAGCTATAGTGAACAACAGTACACTAAACTGATGAAAATTAAGGAAACGTACAGTATCATTGTGAAAAATGCGGACAAAGAGGGAAATATTTTCCTTTGACGAAGAGCGATCTACATAGAAGAAGCCAATAAACATTTGAATGATGTTTCATGTTATAAAAAGGTTACCTTTAATGAGCTCAAAACAGGTAAAGAATTAGTATTTAAAGAGCTATCTCAATGGAAACGGATGGGTCTTATCAACAAAGAGGAGTATAACTTTTTAAAAACGGATTATCCCATTACTCCGACATTATATTTTATACCAAAAGTGCACAAGCAAATACATCCAGTGCCGAGGCATCCCATTATATCGGCACAGGAAGGCTTAATGGAACCTATTTCCAAATATGTAGACTTTTTTATCAGAAACTATGTGGAAACCCTTGTTTCATATATCAAGGACACGGGACATTTCCTTGAAAAACTCAACAAAATAGTATGGTGTGAGCATTACTGTTTCATTGTCATGGATATATGTGCCTTATATACGAGTATAGAACATGAAAAGGGTTTGGCAGGAGTGAAATATTATCTATCCAAACGCGATATTAAATTCCATGAGCACAACAAAATGATACTGCAAATGATTAATATATGTCTTAAAAACAATTATTTCCTATTCAACGCATCAGTGTACCAACAACTCTGGGGTGTGGCTATGGGGGCATGCTTCTCCCCCAGTTTTGCATGCTTGCATGTAGGCTGGTGGGAGGAGCACGTCTTAAAGCACATCCTGGAGGAACATTTCTCAGACAGTGTAGTTGCATGGTGGCGGTTTATCGATGACGTGTGTGTAATTTGGCAGGGCTCTGTGGAATCTGCACAGGCGTTCATTGATGCTATCAATGTCATTGATTTAAATCTAAAGTTTACAGCCAACATCAGCAAGGAAAGGGTGGAGTTTTTAGACGTGGAAATTTATATTGCAGATGGCAAGATAAACACGAAATTACATAGAAAGGCCATGGCTGGAAATTCGATCCTCCATGCAAGTAGCACCCACCCCAGACACCTAATAAAAAGCATACCGTATGGAGAATTTTTAAGGATCAAAAGAATTTGCAGCAACAGTGATGATTTAAAGGTATGCCTAGATGATGCAGTGCAGAGATTTACAGCCAGAGGGTATAAAATAGAGGACCTCAAAAAATCTTTATTAAAATTGTATACCTCTATAATCAGGCGAGCTATAAATGAGAACCAATCAGATATATTGGAAGGATCTAATATAGAATTAACAAATAAAAAGGCTCCCATCAGGTTAATAACTACATACAATTGCCAACATAAAAAAGTAAGACAAATAATAGCTAAAAGTTGGCCTATTTTAAAATCAGATATGACTTTAGCACCTGAAATTGAGGACTCTCCAAGTATTACTTACAGGAGAGCTCTATATATGCGGGATGCCCTAGATAGGGCCATGCCGGAGACTCAAATTAAAACGAAGAGTGATTGGTTAACAAAAAGAAAGGGGTTTTACAAATGCAGCTCGTGTAGAGCGTGCAAATTTGGAATTAATGTAAGGGAAATTCAAGATGCATTTTCCACAGATTTATACCAGCTGAGAGGTTTATTTACATGCAAAACAGAGTTTGCAGTTTATATTCTGGAATGCACTTGCAAATTAAAATATATAGGCAGTACCAAGTTACCTGTTTCTACATGCATTTTACAGCACTTCCGTGCTATTGTCATTTCGCCAGCCACCCTGTGGCCCGTCAATTTAAACTTGTACATAAGAATAATCTTAAAGATCTAACTTATTTTGTATTAGATGCGGTGCCAAAAGAACTGAGAGGAGGAAACAGGGATAAAAAATTAAGACAGCTGGAAAGTCGTTACATCATGCAATTTGGCACAAAAATGCCCAATGGATTGAATACAGAGGAGGATTTGTACACATTTTTTATAAATATTTTATCAACGCATTGTTTTATAAAATTGGGACCAATGGATGGACAACACATCATTTTGATTCCGGAGTTCCCATGTATGGCTTTTTTTATTCCTTTTATGTGTGTAGATGCTCTTTTACGTGAACTTTTAGCTTCATTTATACTGGATTTTAGCTGGTTTTACTAACTAATTTGGTTTTAGTGTTTTTTATCCGGTGTGTTTGGGTGGAAGGTTTACAGCTTTTTGCTATTTGCACATATGTGGGGAATATGAATGTTATATATACCCAACTTCATTTTGTGACACAAATATTATAACACTTTACTTTGCACTGGTCACTTTCACTCCAGCACTTACAAAATGACAAATGAAGGAAGCTTAGTGGGCATATAATGTTGTGTGTATGCAATAGCTTACATTGTCATATGAAATGAGGTAGTGCGATAAACTAAAATATGCTGATTATCTGTTAGTATAAATTTAATTTTAATTTTTATAAACACGTTTTTTTGATAAGCACTGATTTAAAGAAAATACTGTTCCATTTGCACAGCTGTTCAAGGGATAGAGTTAAGAAACAGACTATGTATAATATAGCATCTCTATAATGACAATGTATCATCGGGATAATCTGGGCATTTTCCCACTATCATGTTGAACTTGTGGTTTCAAAAATGTAATTTTTAAACATTTTAGATAATATGGGCACTTGCCCATTATTATGTTTAAACGGTAAGTTTTTTGAAGAAAATGTAAATTTTGTAAAAAATGAAATTACTATGATACATGTGAGACACATACATATATACACACATATCTGAAAGTCTGTTTTCTAGGCCCATCAAGGAAGGGGAGGAGCCGGTGCTTTTGAGAACAGTATTTATTCACTATGGTGGTCACGACATGTCATGTGATCAAGTCCGGGGGTTACCGGACGAAACGCGTCTTGTCTGCATGAAGGGAAAATAAAAGCACGTTAATATTGACTTGCCGTGTGGTCCGCGTCGTTGATTTGGAGCCGCTTTGGAGCGGTGGAGTCGGGAGTTGGTTTTGCATATATATATATATATATATATTCACTGAAAAAACCATAGGTTATAGACCATATATAGTTAGGAATTAGCATTTAAAAAACCTTATTTTACTCACACAAAACCATTGAAATTCCATATATAGTTAGTTGCACTAACTATATATTGCGCACCCGCAATCCACTGCTGATGATGTCACATATTACATCATTCATGACATGGTCAGTGACATCACTGATGACATCACTGATGACATCTCAAATGACATCACTGATGACATCTCACTTGACATCAATGATCACATCACTGATGATATCATTCATGTGACAATACAATGCATCTCCTCACATTTTAATATAACCTCTGTTTCACCCAGTGTTAAAAACAGAGTATAATTTTTGAAACCATTGACACACCAATACTAGTTACTACATACGTACTCACTGATTCCTACGTCTACACACACATTCACTCATTCACCCATACAATCATTCATACATACAATCACTCATGTTTACAACACAATCATATGCACTCATACACCTATACAGACACTCACACTCTGCCACTCATCCATGGAGTTACTCACACACCTAGTCAGTCCTGTAAAGAATCAATCACACTTCCATTTTCTACTCTATACAGTTAAACATAGAGCACCTTACGTTTTCAACCATATACTAACACATACTTACTCTCTTATACAATCATTGATACAAGTACACATTGATCTGTACAGAGTCACACACCTCCCATCCAGCCACACACACACTCAGTCTCCCATGCAAATACTTGGGCAATCAATCAATAACCCATATAGTTACTCATATAGCTACTGATCAACACATGCAGCAGTTTACAGAACAACAGACATAATGATGCACAAATTAAGACAGTTTAGTCACTAACCCATGCACTCAGTGAGACACATTTAATCACTCACTCATACATTCAGTCATGCACCTACTAAATCCTTCGTCCAGACACTTATACATCCACTCATTCTTCAATATGTAAGACATATTTTAACTTTACAGAAACATAGTCACTGGATGTTGTCATCAGTGATGTCATCAGTGATGTCATTTGAGATGTCATCAGTGATGTCATCAGTGATGTCACTGACCATGTCATGAATGATGTAATATGTGACATCATCAGCAGTGGATTGCGGGTGCGCAATATATAGTTAGTGCAACTAACTATATATGGAATTTCAATGGTTTTGTGTGAGTAAAATAAGGTTTTTTAAATGCTAATTCCTAACTATATATGGTCTATAACCTATGGTTTTTTCAGTGAATTTTCAAGGTTTTGTAAATGCTAATTCCTAACTATATATGGTCTATAACCTATGGTTTTTTCAGTGAATTTCAATGTTTTTTTAATAGCAAATATCATAAGCTGTCGAATGTCAAGTACGTGGTAAGAATTTTTTTTTTCGTGTTTATGCACACTGATCTGCTTTGATTGCTGCCCCCCACCCCTCATTTCTATTAGGAGTACTCTCTCTTTGCAGATAGTGAAGGGTAGTTAACGCAGCCCTTTCCCCCTTTGTAATCCGTCGTGCCTGCTTCTCTCTCCATTTGATTGATTGTTCTCTTTGGTTCATTCTCTATTTACAAACAAGCACAGAGTCGCAATACTCTGTTTAGTCTTTGCAGATAGCGAAAAATCGTGTAAAAAAACAAAAGGAATCGAGCAAAATCAGTAGGCCACTAATGGGATCTCTTTTGACCTCGCTAAAATAGAAACATTAGGAACAACCTGTTGAAAATAGCAATGCGTATGTATATAAGCGGCGTTCATTTGTGTTCACAGTACCCCTTGTTGATTGTTTCAATCGAGCATTGAATTGTTCGAAGTTAATTCTCTTAACGATCTTCTCTACCTGCAAACGAGGAAGAATAGGAATATTCTATCTCCCTTTGCAGATAGTGAAGGGTAGGTAACGCAAGCCTTTAACACGTCGTACCTATTTCATTCCTCATTGATTGATTGATTGTCCGAACATTGACTGTTTGGGAATTAGTTCTTTTTGGAGGTATTCCCTGTTTGCAAATAAACGTAGGAAAATCTTTGCAAGTAGTGAAAGGGTACGTAATGCGGACCGTTCTCCCCCGTTGTAATCTGTCATGCCTATCTACTCCCCACTGATTGATGCACCTTTTTCACCCGGACCATTTACTAGAGATACGTCATCTGGCCCGACCAGAGAGCACCCCTAGTGAAAAGGACATATGCAATAATAACGAAGTGATCACTGTATCCTGTTAACAGAAACTTTACCATGAAACAACCTGGAAAGAAAAAAATAGGAAAACGAAAATCAGTAGGCCACTGATGAACATGAACTTTTATTAAACAACGAACAAAGAAACGATAACATAACGTAATGATAAAACCTATTAATGTCCTAGAAACAAGAAAACGTTAAAATATGCCAGTGGTGAGAGACCAGAAAAACAGTAAGAGAAACCAAATCACCCCTCGCTGTCCCACCGCCTGCCACGCCAAAAAAATCGATAGACTAGGGAAAATGCAAGTCAGTAGAACATCCACCCCCACTCTGGAAACTTCCAAGGTGGGGCAGGGTTCCGGCTACGCCCAGCCGGGAGCAGCCCATATAAGGCAGGTCCTGCTGCCACGCCTCGGCCAGGAGATCCTAACGTAGGGTGTAGCCGGAGGAGAGGCCGAGACCAGCGGGACCCGGCCAGGGGATTGCCTTTACAACGCTGAACAGTTGCAGGGGGGGGGAATGTCTCCTCGACCCTCCCCTCTCTCTCCCAGTCCGGCCGCGGTGGCCCTTGAGAGTTGCAGGTAGTCCCGCCACATGCTCTTCCGGTCCGACCACCAACGGTCGGGGGGCCGAGGCCGACGGGATCCGGCTGCAGCCGATAAACCAAGAAACCCGTTCATGGGGCCAGAGCCAGGGGCGTCCGGCCGACATCCACCGGAAGCCCGGCCCGAAGACGGACGGGACACTTCTTTCTTTTATAATGGCTGCGACAACACTGGAGGGGGATGTCTTGCACATGCCTCCGACCCCCCCCTCGTCCTCATCGCCTGGTCCGGCCATAACAAATCTCAAGCGAGACGCCGTGGGGTGCACTGGGAGGGAGAGACGGTGCGAACAGGCCTCTCCCGCCTCCCCAGGTGGAGGCTTCCCAGCTGCACCCTCAGCGCTCCAGGCGGTGGCATCCTAACAACTACAGTGCTGCACAGTTTCGGAACGACCTAGATAACGGTTCTTCCACTGTGGCCATGCTGCAACGTCTCGCCCGGCAGGGTGGAGCCCGTCCGCTCATGTGACCCCGCGATCGCCGGTAGCTGCCGAACTCTCAAAATGGCGGTCGACCTGGCAAGAGCGGGCCCAACATAAAGAAATGGCCCGGTCACTGGTTGACTCCACCACCGTAGTCCTCCACGACCTTGAAGATTCTAGAGGAGCCGCGGGAGTCTCCGACCCCCGATGGGGAATGACTGCCATGATCGCCCGTGGAGTGACGAAACTGTATCCGCGGGACGTCGGCGCTCCCATGCTGGCGCCAGCCTCACTTTGAATTACTACAATCCTGCAGACCTTACTTCCGGTGAAAGCACAGTGTGACCCGGTAGGAAAAATTATTGCACCCCCTCCCCTTTTTGACTGATAGTTCAAACCACCGATCCTTTCCTTTGCCCTTTTAACGGAACTTTGGACTGCCTCCCCCTCTTTTACATTTTCTAGAGAAAACAAAACATTAACCACTACATTAGCATAGCAGTTGACACCAGAACTGTTTTCAAATTGAAAACCAACAACATCTTCAACAGAATCCTTTTTGTTTCTGCTGTGACCCTGCTACAGCACAGGCATTGTCCCCAGCAGTAATTCTGCAATGCCGGTAAGAATAGCTGTGGTGCCTACTGGACTCACTCACCCCCGCGGCGCCCCACGCCGTTTTTTGCTGGGCGGCAACTTACTAGACATCACTTTCGTGCCATCTAGATTTCAGCGCGTTCTGCTGCCTTGGAACTATTCGCACAACAGACCGCTACTGACAAGAATATTTCATTATTGGTGCTGTCAATTTCAATAAATCTATTGGATAATTAAAAAGAAATTGCCACGGTCTCTTCGTTGTTTAAATGTTTTTACTGTTTTTGTTTTGTTGTATATATTTATATGTTATTAAAGTTTTATATTCCTACTACTTTGTTGGAGTGCTATATATTTTTAATGTGACACATAATTGTAAAAACTTTGATGTACAAAGAGTCATTCCTGGAATCTTCCGCTTCAGGCTCGGTCCCCTCCCCAATCACAATACAGGATGGTTTTCAGATAGTAGGAACGCGTGTGCTGTGACGGATCACATCGGGTGTGGGCCTTGATCTACTATAACTCCTTTGAAGAGGGGTGATTCTTTACAGCTGGGGCCATAAACTACATCTGCAGGGCTAGCTGATAGCCTAGGACCGGCCTGGACATTCGGACACAGAGGAAGAGGAGTGTCAGAGGGTGCGGTAGTGAATAGGGCGAAAGGGAGGTGTCGGGCGGGCACAGAGTGTGATTCTCAGGGAAGAGCAGCGCAGATGGGGGAAGGTTTATTGCCCATGCATAAGACAGAGAGCGGTGGTGACCAGTGCCTGGGGGAGATGCTTACGAGGGTGAGGAGCCATGCTACGAATCGACAGCGTGCAGAGAGTGGGTCTGGTCAAGACATCTAAAATGGCTGCCGTGCACGACAAAAGTGTGGCATTTCAAAAAAGGCAAGATGGCGCAGACAATGTTTTTCAACACTTCCTCATTTCCTTCGAATCGAACGTTAACAGACGTTGGGGCATATTACCAAAGTTAAGCGATATTTATCGCTAACGATGCTTACCAACCAATTTTTTACCACTAAGCATCGTCAGAAATTATCGAAGATAAACCTTACTATTATCAAGGTTTATCGCAAATGCGATAATAAACGGCCGCAATGCATGAATATCGCTAAAAAGTCAGCGATATTCATGCATTACCGAGCTAATACTCTTAGCCATGTTATCCACCTCCCATTGGATAACATGGCTAAGAACTGCTCAGGGCAGGTGTTACTTTTTGGAGATATTCGCGCTTAGCGCGAATATCTCCAAAAGTTGGTAATAGGAGATAGATATCTTGCATGTTGTAATGCAAGTTATTGTGGTATATGGAACTCATACCATAATCTCTCAGGAAAGCAGAAACTGATCCTTTTGGGACCGCCTAAAAAGGCCTAGGGGGTGAGGAGTACTCTACTTTGCCCCCTTTTCACGTTCCGAACTATTTTATTTTACTCTCTTCTGTAATTACACAAAATACCAGCGATAAGATGCATCGGAGACACACAGTGAGAGAAAGGAGGCCGGAGATGAAGAAGACATGTCAAATACACATTGGAGATAATATAGTGGCAGAAGGGAAGTAAATATGAGTAAACTTACCATGTAACATAAAAATGTTGCACTCTATACTATAAGTCTCATTTTATACTACAATCACTTCGCTACAACCTCATAAATTAAAAATAAAAATAAATAATGTCTCAAACAATTTTTGATTTCTAAATATAAATTTATTCTTCAGAATTTTCTAAATTTGAAACAACTAGTAACATGTCCTCATCAGTAATTTCCTCTTCAATCATCTCATCTGGAATCTCCTCATTAAAAGTCTGCAATGATGATTCTTGTAACTCTATGGTCTCCAAACACTCGATAAATTCGCCATCAAGTGATTGATCAAAAAAATCATTCAAGTCATCTCCTCCTTCTGACAATATTTCATTATTGGTGCTGTCCATTTCAATCAATGTAGTGGAATCATTCAAGTCATCTCCTCGTGACAATATTTCATTATTGGTGCTCTCAATTTCAATCAATGTAGTGGAATCATTCAAGTCATCTCCTCCTTGTGACAATATTTCATTATTGGTGCTGTCCATTTCAATCAATCTAATGGAATCATACAAGCCATCTCCTCCTTGTGACAATATTTCATTATTGGTGCTCTCAATTTCAATCAATGTAGTGGAATCATTCAAGTCATCTCCTTGTGACAATATTTCATTCTTGGTGCTGTCCATTTCAATCAATCTAATGGAATCATACAAGTCATGTCCTCCTTGTGACAATATTTCATTATTGGTGCTCTCAATTTCAATCAATGTAGTGGACAATTCAAAAGAAATTGCCACGGTCTCTTCATTGTGAGCCATTTTATTTTGAAATTGCTTGCTGTAAATTGCAGAAAAAAATAATCACTTTCATTTATCGTTTTTAGTAATACATAATATAAAACTAACTTCATCAAGTTTTCAGTATAACAGAAGGACTGCAAATAAATAACAGAAAACATTTTTCAAATTATCTTCAAGTGTACAACATAGTTCCCCTTACAAATTAACAACTCACCTTTTTAAAAGTAGCAGAAGTGTTAGTACTGTGTAAATCAAACACCAGAAATTCACCACCAAAAATTCCTCACAAATGTACCTCAGACAGTAGTATCACAAAATGGCTGTGGTTTCCTCTCATTTGACATATATACATAACCAATTAACTTTCATCACACACAAATACAAAACCAAAGTAACATTTTAATTGGTTCTAAATTTCAACACTTTCAAATGTGTTTTCCCCATGCAATTTTCCATAGGACATTTACATACGTCTACAGCCTGAATGGCTGAACGGAATTACACCAAACTTGGCAAAATGGTACATCAAACCTAAGAGGTCAGGAATGATCTACTATGCCCCCTTATGGTCATTTCCCCCTTCGCTTTGGCCTCCTCTTGTCTCTCAATCCTACCGAGGGACAAGATGGCGGCCGCTACGGACTGTTTGGAATGTTGACAGACGCCGGAGAACCAATCAGCTTCGCAAAGCTCCGTAACGCGAAAAGTACGCGAAGCGGAGCGCTGTTACAGATATATATCTTTTTTTCAACGTTAATTTCTCAAAATCCACTGGAGCACATATATTGAGACCTAGCAAAGGCACATCGGGCTACCAGTCCCTAATATTTTGCCAAGTTTCGTGCAAATCCATTCAGCCGTTCGATTATTATTATTTTGTTTTTTTTTTGCCCCGCGGGGCCCTTTTAAAACCTCCACATCAAACCTAGGGGGTCAGCGAGGATCTACTATGCCCCCTTATAGTTATTTCCCCCTTTGTTTTGACCTCCTCTTGTCTCTCGATCCTACCGAGAGACAAGATGGCGGCCGCTACGGACTGTTTGGAATGTTGACAGACGCCGGAGAACCAATCAGCTTCGCTTCACAAAGCTCCGTTGCGCGAAAAGTCCGCGAACCAGAGCGCTAACCGATCCGCTGTTACAGATATATATCTTTTTTTAAACGTTAATTTCTCAAAATCCACTGGAGCACATATATTGAGACCTACAAAAGGCACATCGGACTACCAGTCCCTACAATTTTGCCAAGTTTCGTGCAAATCCATTCAGCCGTTCGGGCTAAAAGTGAGGCCAACCGCCCTATGGAAAACTCAATGTTAAAAACACGTTTTGGGAGGCCCCTTTTTTCTCGGCCCCCACTGGACGAACCCCCCCCAAATTTTCAAGGGCTGCTCAGAAACAAAATGTGCCATTTTCCTGAAAATTTCAGCCGATTCCGTTCACAAACGCCAAAGTTATTAGACATAGAATTTTCAAAAAACCCATAGAGAAAAAATCCTAACTATATATACCTACTGGCGACCGCCAGTAGGTAATATATATATATATATATATATATATATATCAAAGCACAATCCTGGAGAGTAAAATTACCAAGGAAAGCAGCACTCGCAGGGGGTTGTTCCAACCAGTTTATTACGGCGGAACAAACAGCAACGACGCGTTTCGCCGTAGGGCTTTGTCAAGTTGTGAGAGAAGCGAGGACATACAAACATTTTAAACTTTTTCAGGAAGTAATGAAAAGTGAAGACGGACTGCATATTTTCAGATAAACAGCGGCCATCTTACAATGTATATACATTCAATGGGAAGTGCTTAACTTATACAAAATCACCATCTTATCTTATCATGTCATATATTAACATGTAAATTGCTATATTTTTTTGCATTTTATATCGCCCTGTATGGGCACAACAAATACTCATTATAACATCCTGATTAACAATGAAGGCCGATGTCAGAGCACACCCCATGGAAATTCGATCTTGTTAAACCATGCTTAACCACCGTGAAATCACAATAATAACATGTCGGTCAGCCTGAACATTACCATATTGGTACACAAATATAGCCCACTGATGGGTTAAACCATGGGTGCAAAGCCTACATGCTCCCTTAGTCCAATGTCATCTCTACAAAAGACATATCAATAGCCAAAATCCTCTATAAAGGTTCAAAATTTAAAGAAAACAGTCACAGTTAAAAATTCAATGAATCCTCATAAATCATCATATCACTGGTAGACACTTAACTACAGGCCTGTAGTAAGATGAACGCATGCCAGTTAACTTTACAATTCATGCAGACTTTTAGAAATTAATTACATTCTTATCCCAAGTGTACAGATAGCTCTTCATGCATATTTAGACCCCTCGGAATCTTGGTTTGTAAGTCAATTATGTACCTAGATTCCAGCCGTCTAAGTTTAAGTAGGCGGTCCCCTCCTCTAATGCTAGCTGGTACACTATCGAGACAGATGTACGACAACAGATCCCTGTTGCTGTTGTGCATCCTCTCGAAGTGCCTTGCCACAGGGTAAGCCTCATCTTTTTTGGCAATAGCACGCATGTGCTCCAATATTCTCAGTTTTACCGCATTCGTGGTACTGCCAATATATTTTAAACCACACGGGCAAGTAAGGCAATAAATAGCAAAAGGAGTGGAGCAAGTCAGAAATTTCAAGGTCTTTTTTGGTGCGGCCAACCCAGGTATCTTAAAAGTAAGCGTCCGCTTACTAAACTTACAGGCCTTACACCGTCCACAGGGATAGAAGCCGCTGAGAACCGGCATTTTAGGGGTAATTGCAGGTGGAGAATAATGGCTGGATACTAAGTGATCCTTCAAGGATTTAGCTTTCCTGTAGGTGACCAACGGATTGGTCGGCAGGTCAGCTTTGATGACATTATCCGATAAAAGAATGTTCCAATTCTTTTTCAAGATTTTCTTAATCTGACCAGCATTGCGCGAGAAAGTTGTAATCAAACGAAACGCCCCGTTCTTCAAAGATTTACTATTTTTGGGCTGTAACAAATCTTTCCGCTTTATCTTTTTTACTCTCTCCAAAGCCCTTGTTATTGACTGAAGAACAAAATTCCATTCTCAAATTGGGCTTATCTTTTTGCCCACGAAAGAACTTCGACTTTGCACAAACTAGAATAGACGTTTTCAAATTCACGAGAAAATTAAAGCTGCATAAATTCTTCAAACTCAAATCTCAGGGTTCCAACTCCATGCCTTCCGTGGAAAATGAAGGGGAAGGTTTGAGATGCCGTGATTTGGGAGGCTTACGTGCCATTGAAGGTTTACATCAGGAAATAAATAGAGGGGAAGATGGAAACATCAGTAATACCCAAGCACTCACGCATCTGGACATACAACAGAAAAGTGGAGGCAGTATGTTTAAACCGACCTCTACTTTTTTACCTATTATGAGCACAGATGCCATAGATACATTTTCAGATGCGGTTTTAAGAGATCTCACTAGACTCAGAAAAACAAAGTCATATGCGTTCTCAAGTGACAATTTCACTAAACAACAGCAGGATGCTTTACAAACTTTGTGTAAAAACTCTGATCTAGTCTACAAACCCTCCGACAAGGGAGGCAACATCGTCCTCCTCACTACAGCCCAATATGAAACTGAGGCTCTTCGTCTATTAGGAGATGTCAACACCTACAAACCTGTGGACAACAAAGTATATAATCAGAGCGTGGTGGATTACCACAACATGATATCCAGATGTTACAAAGTTAATATGCTGAACACCGATGAATATCTGTACTTACGTTGCCTCAGTCCTGTAATTCCAACATTTTACTACCTTCCCAAGGTTCATAAAGACTTACTTAATCCTCCAGGTAGGCCAATTGTGGCCTCTAATGGAAGTCTTACTGAGAATCTTTCGATTTATGTTGACTCCTTCCTTCTACCTTTGGTTATGTCCTTGCCTTCCTATCTGCAAGATACCAAACATTTTTTGTCTATCATTGGTTCAGTCATTTGGAAAGACACATACTGCATGCTGGTTCTTGACATCGCCAGTTTATACACATGTATAGTTCATGGCGATGGTCTTAGAGCTATGGCCCATTTTCTGGAGAAACGTCCTGTGTGTTTCTACGAGCATAACAAAATGCTGATGGAGTTTATGAATTTTGGTTTGAATAACAACATTTTCCTCTTCAGCAATCAGTTATACAAACAAACGTCTGGAGTAGCTATGGGAGCTTGCTCGGCTCCTAGCTTTGCCAATTTGTTTGTAGGCCATTGGGAAGAACTGGCACATTGGAGCCATAATGAGAAATGGGCCAACATGATCATACAATGGCATCGTTATATAGACGATTTGTTTATTATTTTGAATTGCACGTTGGAAACTGCTAATGAATTTGTTGAGGTATTGAATCAAAATGACAAAAATTTGAAATTCTCAGGCGAGATAAGTAAAACCACTGTCAATTACCTTGACCTCACAGTGTATGTTGACCAGAAAGGCTCTCTGCAGACGAAATTGTTTAGAAAAAAGACCGCTGGTAATTCCACTCTGTATGCTACCAGTAGCCATCCACGCCAACTAATTGAGAGTATCCCCTATGGGGAACTCTTAAGATTGCGGCGAAACAATTCCCATGACACTGATTTTGAAAAGGCGGCGGCTGCCAGTCTTTTGAGATTCAAAAGCAGAGGATATAAAAATGGGGTCTTAACAAGGGCTTTGGAGAGAGTAAAAAAGATAAAGCGGAAAGATTTGTTACAGCCCAAAAATAGTAAATCTTTGAAGAACGGGGCGTTTCGTTTGATTACAACTTTCTCGCGCAATGCTGGTCAGATTAAGAAAATCTTGAAAAAGAATTGGAACATTCTTTTATCGGATAATGTCATCAAAGCTGACCTGCCGACCAATCCGTTGGTCACCTACAGGAAAGCTAAATCCTTGAAGGATCACTTAGTATCCAGCCATTATTCTCCACCTGCAATTACCCCTAAAATGCCGGTTCTCAGCGGCTTCTATCCCTGTGGACGGTGTAAGGCCTGTAAGTTTAGTAAGCGGACGCTTACTTTTAAGATACCTGGGTTGGCCGCACCAAAAAAGATCTTGAAATTTCTGACTTGCTCCACTCCTTTTGCTATTTATTGCCTTACTTGCCCGTGTGGTTTAAAATATATTGGCAGTACCACGAATGCGGTAAAACTGAGAATATTGGAGCACATGCGTGCTATTGCCAAAAAAGATGAGGCTTACCCTGTGGCAAGGCACTTCGAGAGGATGCACAACAGCAACAGGGATCTGTTGTCGTACATCTGTCTCGATAGTGTACCAGCTAGCATTAGAGGA
This sequence comes from Lissotriton helveticus, assembly GCF_964261635.1. Taxonomy (NCBI): domain Eukaryota; kingdom Metazoa; phylum Chordata; class Amphibia; order Caudata; family Salamandridae; genus Lissotriton; species Lissotriton helveticus. Next base: position 293,763,984 of record NC_136070.1, read on the forward strand.
GGGGACCGCCTACTTAAACTTAGACGGCTGGAATCTAGGTACATAATTGACTTACAAACCAAGATTCCGAGGGGTCTAAATATGCATGAAGAGCTATCTGTACACTTGGGATAAGAATGTAATTAATTTCTAAAAGTCTGCATGAATTGTAAAGTTAACTGGCATGCGTTCATCTTACTACAGGCCTGTAGTTAAGTGTCTACCAGTGATATGATGATTTATGAGGATTCATTGAATTTTTAACTGTGACTGTTTTCTTTAAATTTTGAACCTTTATAGAGGATTTTGGCTATTGATATGTCTTTTGTAGAGATGACATTGGACTAAGGGAGCATGTAGGCTTTGCACCCATGGTTTAACCCATCAGTGGGCTATATTTGTGTACCAATATGGTAATGTTCAGGCTGACCGACATGTTATTATTGTGATTTCACGGTGGTTAAGCATGGTTTAACAAGATCGAATTTCCATGGGGTGTGCTCTGACATCGGCCTTCATTGTTAATCAGGATGTTATAATGAGTATTTGTTGTGCCCATACAGGGCGATATAAAATGCAAAAAAATATAGCAATTTACATGTTAATATATGACATGATAAGATAAGATGGTGATTTTGTATAAGTTAAGCACTTCCCATTGAATGTATATACATTGTAAGATGGCCGCTGTTTATCTGAAAATATGCAGTCCGTCTTCACTTTTCATTACTTCCTGAAAAAGTTTAAAATGTTTGTATGTCCTCGCTTCTCTCACAACTTGACAAAGCCCTACGGCGAAACGCGTCGTTGCTGTTTGTTCCGCCGTAATAAACTGGTTGGAACAACCCCCTGCGAGTGCTGCTTTCCTTGGTAATTTTACTCTCCAGGATTGTGCTTTGATACTTTGAAACGGGTACACCCCCGTCATGGCGTGCACCCGCCCATGAGTGCAACCGGCTGGTGTTTGGGAGCTGATATATATATATATATATATATATATTATATTTTTGTATATTTATATTACCTACTGGCGGTTGCCAGTAGGTAGTTATAGTTAGGACCTAGTTTCCATAGGAAATCCGCAACATTCTATTTAGAGTAACTTTGGGGCCGGTCAACAAATATTTGCCAAATTCTCCAGTAAGATGGCCTGCTCCGCTTAGGTCCTTCCCTGAAAACTTGGGGGTGATTGGTGAAGCGGGGACAGAAAAAAAAGTGGGGTCCCAAAACGTGTTTTCCCCATGCAATTTTCCATAGGGACCTTTAAGACGGGCTTCAGCCCGAACTGCTGAATGGAATTACACCAAATTTGGCAAAAAGGTAGAGTTTGGTATCAGATGACGCTTTTTGTTTGTTAAATGGTGTAAATCCGTGCAGTAGTTCCTGAGAAAAATCAAAAGTAAAATCATAGATATATCAATAGACGAAGTACCGTCCGAGGATTATACGCGTACCATTATGAGCATGAGCTGCATGCTAATTGGCTGTCAACTGTTTGTCAATACTCCAAACCAGGAAGTGTTGGCAGCCATCTTGTGTCTCGGTAGAACCGAGGCACAAGAAAACTGAAGAAGAAGTGCGCAAAAGACGCAAAGGGGGAAGGGTAGAAACACTGTGACCCCCTAGGCCTGCTCAGGGGTTCCATAAGGACCCCCAAGGCCCCCCCAAAATGTTTTTGGGGGGGAAATCGAGGTATTATGAGTCGTGCATCCAGGGCATGTACAACAGGGGTCCGCACTGAGCTGGGTGCGCAAGTTTTACTTTTTCCGTTATAAAAAATGTTGGGGACCGTGAGGCGAGCCACTATACCCCCAGAGTGCGTCCGACTTCCCGCTTTCTTTGGGAGCCCGGGTCTTAAAATAAATGTTGGGGACCTTAAGGAGCCTCTATGCCCCCACGGTCCGGCCGGCTTCCCGCATTCTTCGGGAGCCAGTATTGCTTTTACACATGGAGAGATGCTAACTTGTATGTGGAAATGCAATCTTGTTTGGATTTTGAAAGTGAGAACAGATGTCACTGCTCTGTCTTTCAAAATGCAAACTAAGTTTGCTTCCTGAGAAAATCAAAAGTAAAATCATAGATATATCTATGGACGAAGTACCGTCCGAGGATTATACGTGTACGCTTACGAGCAGGAGCTGCATGCTAATTGGCTATCAACTGTTTGTCAACACTTCAATCCAGGAAGTGTTGGCAGCCATCTTGTGTGTCGGTAGAATCGAGGCACAAAAAATTGAAAAAGAAGTGCGCAAAAGACTCAAAGTGGGCAGGGTAGAAACACTCTGACCCCCTAGGCATGGTCAGGGGGTCCCACAAGGATCCCCAAGGCGCAAAAAGTTTTTTTTAAAACAATTGCGGGATTATGAGTCGTGTATCTAGGGCGTGCACAAAAGGGGTCCGCACTGAGCTGGGTGCCAACTTTTACTTTTTCCGTTAAAAAATTAGCCCCTATCAAAAGTTTCTAATATTCCTGGGGATCCTATCCTCCGGGTCTTATAAAAAATGTTGGGGACCTTGAGGGGGGTCACTATGCCCCCAGGGTGCGGCCGACTTCCCGCGTTCTTCGGGAGCCAGCATTGCTTTTACACATGGGGAGATGCTAACTTGTATGTGGAAGTGCAATCTGGTTTGGATTTTGAAAGTGAGAACAGATTTTACTACTCTGTCTTTCAAAATTCAAACTAAGTTTGCTATGGGAGGGTGGGAGCTGCAAGACTTCCGCCTTCTCATAGCAAACTTCAGTGTCCCGGGGGTAGGCACCCCGGGACACTGCAGGAGCCAGCTGTGGGCGAGCCGGTGTCCAGGGTTCTCGAGGGCACCAGTCGCAGGGCCAAGCACCCTGCCTCCCACAATATACAAATCTCCGGGGGGTAGTTGTTCCTGGGGTTTGAGGGGCGTCATTAAGGCCCTCACACTTTTAATTTTGTAGGGGGGTCTTGGATGCGAAAGTGGCGCACGGGGGTTGTAAATCTGGTACACAGTGTTTTGTTTTAGTTTGCTTTCCTTTCTGTCTTGGAGAGAATCCAGAGTAAATATAAAGGTTTTTGTACAGCCAGTACCTTTCAACCCTACTTTCAAACGGTTTTCTGCCTGTTACCATAGTACTTCAAATTATAAATATATTTTTATTGGGGGACCGCTAGCCTCCCAAAAAAAAAGATGTATATACTTTTTTAAAATTGACTTTTATTACAACAATAAAAAACTGGAAACGTAACTTAAAGATAACAATACATAAAGAACTAGAAACATAACTTTAATAAAACAATATAATAAACAAAATGTGCTGTGGACTCCAATAGACGTATGGTAGGTAATCTGCAAAACAAAAAAGAAAATTAGAATTTAAAATTAGATCGATGTGACTAAATGAGGTCAAACATCACAAGTCAAGGTAACACTAGGATTTTACGAGTACAGTGTGCCTGGTACATTTTACTTGTGTTATAGGCCCGCGTTGAAGCGGTGTCTGTATGAAAGTGCCTACTGCGTTAGTGACGCAAAAGTGGGACAACGGGATTGTAAATAGGTTCTTTTATTTCTAATTCATTTAATCGGAGGCATTGTATATCTATGCCACTCTGCTTACCTTGTGTAAACACTGTGACCAGCAGAATTCACAACTTCAACTTAGCTTCGGTTCTACACGTAAGAGTAGACAGCAGCGTCCATAACTTTAAAAGAGGAAGAGAAATGATGTGAGAGTGAGAAAGAGAGAAAAAACGACATTAAAACTTGGGAGAGAGAAAGTTATAGATGGAGTAGTTAATAGTGAGTAAATTCTCATAGCTCACCTTTTGCCTCTGTTGTGTGTCCAAGCACGGGCTGATTCAGAGTGCACCCTCCAGTTTAGTGATCTGAAAGATAGTATAAAAAGTTAGTAATAGTATTGTCCATACAACTGCATGTTTTTTTGTTCTTTTTTTTTTGTACACTCAGGATATATTACAACAAGTTCCACTGTAAGGAGGTGTCTGTCCGCTGTTTTTCTTCCAATGTAGTATATCCCATGCACTCTCACTGCATAGCGATGAGTTCTCAATATTGCGTACTTAGACTGTTGCACCCCTTTGAGTCGCAGAGTCTGGAGGTGAGTGTTTTTCTTGAGAAGTCAGGGGCAGATTTACAAGCTCCTTGCGCCACTTTTCTCATGTTAAAAGTGACACAAAAGTGGCGCAAAAAGCTTCTAGATCTGTTCCTCAGACTGCTGTAACCTATCTTTTCTCACTGCTCGGAGGTAATTGTATATTTCCATGCAGTCAAGCTGCTGCACACTAGCCACTCTCTCCTTTCACAGATAACTTGTTATTGTTTCGGAAATAAGTTTCTTTGCTCACCTAGTGCCATTGGCGTGATTCAAGGAGGGTGCACTACGTGTTGAAGCAGGCTTCACTGTGGCCAACAGAGTTCACTACCTGAACTCAGCTAAGGTTGTACACGGCAGAGTGGACAGCAGCGTCTATAACTTTAAAAGAGAAAGAGAAACGATGTGAGAGAGTGAGAAAGAGAAAGAGATAAAAAACTACATTAAAACGTGGGAGAGTGAAAATTATAGGTGGAGCCGTTAATAGTGGAGAAAATCTTCATAGCTCACCATTTGCCTCCGTTGTGTGTCCAAACATGTGCTGGTTTATAGTCCACCCTTAAGCTTAGTCATCTGAAAGATAGTATATAGAGTTAGCACATAGTACATACAACTGCACACGTATATTTTTGCTTCATTTTTTTTTACACTCAGGTAAATATATTTTATCAAGTTCCACTGTAAGGAGGTGTCTGTGCGTTGCTTTTCTTCCAAAGTAGTATATCCCATGCACTCCCACTGCATAGCGGCAAGTTCTCAATATTGCGTACCTAGACTGTTGCACCCCATTGACTCGCAGAGTCTGGAGGTGAGTGTTTTTCTTGAGAAGTCAGAGGCAGAATTACAAGCTCCTTGAGCCACTTTTTTCATGTTAAAAGTGACAGAAAAGTGGTGCATGAAGTTTGTAGATCTGTTCCTCAGACTGTTGTAACCTATCTATTCTCACTGCCTGGAGGTAATTGTATATTTCTACGCAGTGAAGCTGCTGCACACCAGGCGGGCAACTAGAGGCAAATTTTGGAGGGGGGCCGCAAAATATTTGGGGGGGGGGCTAATTTTTCCAATCATAGACAGAGTGGCTGTAGGAATGGGTGAACATACAACAAAAGCCTCATTTACAAGTATATAGTCTTTTAAAAACCTGTTAAGTACTCAGCTGCGGCAGCAATTTGATGCTCGCCAGTCCGCGAAGCTGTCTCCGCCCGTGCTGACACACATGACGGGGGGGCTGAAGCCCAGTGAGCCCACTGGGTGTTGCGCGCTTGCTGCACACTATCCACTCTCTCCTTTCACAGATAACTTGTTGCTGTTTCGGAAACAAGCTTGTTTGCTCACCTTGTGCCATTTGCTTGATTCAAAGAGGGTGCACTACGTGTCGAAGCAGTGTTTTCAGATGTTGTTCAATGGCTACACATCGTCGCAGAATACACCAACGTAGAGCTTTGTAGGTTTTTTGGGGGGAGTGACGCCAATTTGTGAAACACAACCTGTAAGATAAATAGGAAGTTAACATTGTGTGTAATTTTTTAATCAAAGGAGAGAGGAAGTGAGAGTTTGATTGAAAAGAATTCTCGCAGCTCAACTTTTTGTCACCAGTGTGTTTTTCACTACGTGTCGCGACATAATGCACCCTGAAGCCGTATATCTAAAAGATAGTAAAAGAAAGATGTTATGATTGGTAATTGTTACTATCTTAATGCAGAGTTGAATAACATTGCTCTCTCGCACATGTTCCTTATCACATTTAAAATAACTATTTGTATAGTTTATATTCCGGACGTTTGAGCGATTATAAAATGTTCCTGCTATTGAAAAAAATATATATACATGCAATTTGATACACTATATAGGACTGCGTTTGTCTAAATCGCTGCTTCGCTTTTTTGTATTCAGTCTGGTACAGCCCTTCGACTTCCTCCGATGTGCACCCAGGTCATACTGCTCACCTTTTCGTGGACAAGACACCTTCTGCATCATGTAGTCCTGATCTGCCACCAAGAAATGTGACGTATGGTGCTGAGTCTTGATATCGGTATGGCTAACGACATTCTCGTGCTCTCATCCTCATCATCGCAGGTTCTTCACCCGTTCAGTGCTTTGGGTACTACTGACTCAGAGACCAAAGAGGCCAGGCACGTGGTAGTGGGCTCCCTTGTTCGGTAGTTTGAGCCTACGTGAGGCGTTCGAAGTACTAAGATGGAGCAACACAGCGGTGCGGATGGTAGCAACTCTAAAATGGCGTAGAGCACGTGGACCCCGTCTTTTTTATAGGTAGGGTCACGTGTGTTGTGACACATGTGCTGGATGGGTATGGTGTGGGTGTATACCAGCCATGAGAGAGTGTGTGTGCTGTTCTGACAACTAGACCTTGAACTAACTCACTACAATGGAAATCTGGGCCACGTAGTGTTGTTGTGTTTTCCTGGTAGCGTAAGTGGAGTGGCTGGCCTGACGTACACTAGTACTGCTTGAGGTTCTGAAGCATGATTCCGGATCAATGGGCGTGGTCCTGTCATGAGCTATATGAAAAATCATGTGATTCGGGTGTCCGTTTTGTAGTGCTGAGGTCACCCGGGTCTTAAAAGTAAATGCGTCATTATATCTGTAAAGTTCTACAAATTGCCCAACATGGAAGGTATCACTGACTGTATATTCGTTTATAGTAGCACACATAAAATATGGTAGACATGACGTATTTCTGCGATTATGAATGTTTTTTCAGTGGAGCATTTTAGTTGTAGTAATACAGGGCTGTCAAAGGTTCATGTTTTTAAGTTGTAGTTTTTGGCACATGAAGGGCAGCTAATTTATATACGTATGTTCTCATTCTGGTACACTGTACAACTTGATTGTGGAAATCAGTGTTCGAGTGTCGGAGTTGCATGCACATCCTGTTATTGTAGAGTAATCACATAATGTTTGCGCACCCCGTGAAAAAGAAAAAAAAACGAAGCTCGCTTTATTGTTAATGGCCCCTGGGGGGGCCAAATCCCGGGGGCAATGTACTTATTTATAATGGGGGGCCCAAAGGATTTGCAGGCCTGGGCTGATCTAACAAAGCGCCACCCTTTTAACCAGATGGGGTATGTGTCTCTTTCTGGCACAACAACTAATTTATTCACCTTGACAGCCCTGACGGAGAAAGCGGCAATCCAACAAACACAGCTGCACTGCTGTTTTGTTGATTTTAAAGCAGCTTTTGACCGCGTACCCCGGGCCCTTCTGTGGCAAAAATTTGAGTCCTGGGGCATACCCCTGACCCTGTTAAACGCAATCGTCCAACTCCATTCAGAAACATGGATAAGAATTAAGCTGGGCGAAGGCTCCCACGTGTCCGTAAAAATCAGAACCAATTCTGGCGTAAAACAAGGCTGTGTGCTGGCTCCACTTCTTTTTAACTTGTTCATATCAGATCTATCTCCGTCACTAGACAGTGTTAACTGCCATCCTCCTCAATTAGATGGAACCCGCATCAGCAACCTGCTCTATGCCGACGACTTGGTGTTACTAAGTCATACCAAAGTGGGTCTACAAAGGCTTCTTGACGAACTGCTTCCCTACACATTAAGAAACTCCTTGGAATTGAACCTGTCCAAAACTAAAACAATATCTTTTGGGAAGCAAAAAAGGCCACGTGGCGGGTGGTTTTTTAACAAAACAAAAATCGAACCAACATCTCACTATAAATATTTGGGTATTTTTCTGGACCCCAGATGCTCTTTCGTCAAACAAAAAGAAACGCTAAGGACCAAAGCCCTGTCACTAGAGGCCGCTGCCGCTAAATTATCACAACAACTACTTGGCCCAAGTCTAACTCCCATGCTGAAAGTAATGAAGGCGAGGATAATTAACTCTCTGTCGTATTGGCAAGAGATCATGAAGGGGACAACTAGTTCATTATTAAACAAATTAACAACCAAAATCTATAAACGGGCCTTCTGCCTACCAAAATCGAGTTCACCATCGCAGGTTTATCTTGAACTGGGCCTATTGGATAATCATGGCATCGAGGCCGGAGCATTTTTAAAGTTCTGTAATAGACTGCGCCATTCAAGGGAGGGCTCCGTGGAGGCAAAACTTTGGTGAGAAATAGCAAAAAGCCAGTCCAGCTTGAATCATTGTCATCACCTGGATCACAGTTTAAAACTGCTAGGAGTCAAATAATTCTGGGAAACAAACCCTTCCCAGCAGGTGCTTAAGGCTGTTATTAAGAAGAGCTCCCGACTGTGGTCATTTCATTCAGACAGGGCAATTCTGTCAAAAAGGAATCACGCCTGGGCAGTAATCACAAATTTCAAACCAGGAGTCGAGTCGCCTCACTTATCCAGCTCTTTTTCATTTTACTTGAAACAAATGTTCTTAGCTCTAAGGATGGGTGACTGGCCATTCTTAAAGAACCTGCCCGACTGGCGTCGTCCAGATAACAACATCGAATGCAGGTTGTTTGGCTATCACTCTGAGACACTGGAACACATAGTTTGTGCATGCCCCGCTATGCTCACAGACAGACGGCTAATACTGCGAGGCGAATGGATCGGGCTAGGAGTTCGAACCTGCCGTCAGGCCATAATAGCAGCCCTCTATCCTGAAAACTCCAAGCTGAACAATGGGCTCACTAAATTAGTCCACAAAGCGTCAAAGCAGCTGGAAGAAATTAGCGCTGCCAAATCCGGGAGCCAGCCTGCTGGATTAACAACAGAACCTCAAATTGCTAACATCAGCTGTTCTGTTCCCGGTCCTCCAGGCGAAGACAATCTGCCCACAATGCATTCAAACGTTTTAAATAACTTATACCTTCTGCATTCTATTTTAGATAAAAAATGGATATACTGACTATCATTTACTGACAATGCTGTAGTGGGTTTCTACTCAGCGGTCCTTTTAATATGAACTGATCAAGTTTTAATTTGTAATGATTTTAACCAAACAATAAAGAATAGCACTGCCTCAGGGACACCCACCCCCGGGGCTTCTTTTGTTTAACATAATGGGGGCCATGAGCCCCCCGCAGCCCGGGGACCGCCACCCCGGGGCACTACATTTTTAAATTGGGGAGTCCGTGACGGCCCCTCAGACCCGGGGACCACCACCCCTCGGGGCTTTTAAATGTTGGGAGGGGGGCCACGCGACCCCCCTCCTGGAGGATTGTGGTGGCCCTGGGAACCTCCTGTGTGCATGCATTGGGTATGCGTACCGTACCCCGTATGCTACCTGGTTCACAAGGCGTCCTGTACGCGTATGCAAGCAACAAAGAGAAAAATATTTTTCAGATATTTATCAAGTTTATGTGTTTAGATGGTGGGTGGCTCTAAAAAGAGCCCTTGTGTTTATTGAGAGATTTTAGTACCTACAAGTAAGTACCAATGCAGAGTCTAAAGTTCAAGAGGAAGACTCTGTTCCCTTCATCTGTTAAATGTACACCATCTCTCCTATGGATGCCATGCATATTGAAACGCAGATTGCTGTTTTAAATGGACCCCATTCTATAGTCTCGGAGAAAAGCAGAAACAGATTTATTGACTTGTTTTCTAGCTTTCTCAATCTGTGGACAATATTGGTTGTACCAGTTCAATTTCTGCCTTTGGCATATATTAGAATAGACAAAGGCAGTTTGGGGGAAAAATACCATCAATTCTCCAAAGGTGTCCTTCATAAGCATTTCCCGACCTACCCCAGTCAAAGTGCCTAGGTCATTGCCACCACAGTGCACAATTATGAGGTCATGGTGTTGGAGATGTAAAAAGGATTTAACCAATGGCATTAATTGCTGCCATTTTAACCCTCTCTGTCCAATCCATTTAATGTCTACATTTTGTAAATCTAGATCTTTGTGAATTCCTTTCTGTTCTGCGTACCTTTGGCTCCAAACAATATAGCTGTGTCCCACTATCCACACTCTAAGCATGTTGAAGAGAGGTCTGGATGCACTCAGATGGTCTCTGAAAATGAAATGGCAATTTGAAAACTAAGATTTTTCTAAAATTGTAGATAAGATGCAGTTTTGAAAAAAAGATAAGAAATGATTGGTTGTTTGAGAACATTCTACAATGAAAATTAGCGTGCATGTTTTAGTTTTTTAAAAGCATGTTTCTTATTGGTTAGCAAAAACTGATTGAAAGGTACATTACACCAGAGAGAAACAGCCCAGCTGGGTTGTTTCTCTCTGGATAGAATATGAGTAGGTCACGTGAGATGAAGTTCCTCTCCTGGAATATTAATGGTCTTGAGAGTTGCAGGAAGCTATCTCGGGTATGTGAGCTTCTAAAGAATAATGAGGCTTACATCTTTTTGTTGCAGGAAACTCACCTAGAAGCCCAGTAATATAAACAAGGTTTTAGAAAGTTTAGCTGGGGTCAGGAGGTGATATGTTCCAACCAGAGGGGTTACACAAGAGGGGTTGTCATTATTATAAGGCGTAATATGGGAATTAAGGTTGAGAAATGGGATACCGTTCAATCGGGGAGGTGGATAATGGCAATTTTGACCATTTGCGGAGCATCAATAGTATGCGCTGTTTATTATGGGCCCAATGAGGACAATCCTAGTCCACTTCTGAATCTCCAGGCCAGCCTGCTAAAAACATCTGCCCCAGTGATTTTGGGAGGGGATTTTAACTTAGTATTCGATGCACAATTGGATCAAACATCTAAAGTAAAATACAATGTCCCGCCTACAACATTTTCCATTCTTAAGACTTTGGTTAAGGAGTTTAGGCTGTTGGATATCTGAAGGGTGGACAAAGGAATGCCAGAGAATACTCTTTCTACAGTAAAAAATACAAACAATACTCAAGAATCGATTTCTTTTTGGTCGATCAAAGTCTGCTAGCAGATCTTAAATCTATATCTTACACTCCGGCGCCAATATCAGATCATCTCGCTGTTGAACTGGCTCCCAATTTTAAGTTTAAAGAATGCCAGAGGAGATGGACTTTAGATAGGACCCTGCTATTAGATGAGAACATCAGGGCTGAGCTTGATGTAAAAACAGAAGAGTTCCTTAGGTTTAATGCAACTTCCACCAGCAACCAGATAGTTTGGGAGACCCTCAAAGCATATTTGAGGGGTCTCTTGAGCTCCTTAATGATTATTAAAAAGAAATCTACTAGAGAGGTTGATTTAGATAGCCTCAAGAAAATCAAGGAGAAAGAGACTGAGCTGCAACAGACAGCCTTGATCTCCCGAAGTCTGATGCCACAGCTCAAAAGGGAGCTGGTGTCCCTACAAGCTGATTCCCAGGTCAAGATGGATAAAACTATTAAGGATAGATGGGAGGCCAGTAAATTACAGCACTTCGCTTATGGAGAAAAATGTGGCTACCTGCTGGCCTGGAAATCTAGGGTAGATAGGGTAAGGAACCATATTAAGAGCTTGGTCCAAAGAGGGTCAGGGGCCCTGTTGCAGAAAGATGAAGAGATTAGGGAGGAAGCCAGATCCTTCATTCTTGATCAATACCAGGAGGACACTGATTATAGATTAGATGCGGTTAAGGCATGGCTAAATCTGAGAGACCTACCCCAACTGTCCGAAGCTGACAAGCTGTATCTTTCTACTAGTATCTCAGAGGGTGAGATTAAAGAGCAACTCAAAAAAAGGGTAGGGGTAAAGCTGCCTGCCCAGATGGGCTCCCTTTCAAGATATACCTGGGTCTATCAGATAGGGTAGTGCCGGTTTTAAAAACCCTCTTCAATAAAATATATCTACATGGAGAAGGTATTCCACCATCATGGTCTGAGGCAACGATGTCCCTGATCCTCAAGCAAGAAAAAAAAGATCCTCAAAAAATCGAGGCATACAGGCCCATCTCATTATTAAATTCGGATCTCAAGACCTTTTCTGGCATTTTGGCTACCAGGATGGCTTAAATTATTAAAGCCATTATATATCCCGACCAGAGAGGGTTTATACCCGGAAGACAGCTTAACGAGCTTACCTTCCTAGCCTTGGGGGCGATAGACATTGCAACGGAAAAAAAGCTAACACTTACTATTGTTGCAATCGATGCCGCTAGGGCATTTGACCAAGTCAGCTGGAACTATCTTTGGGAGGCCTTGCGGAGTTTTGGCTTTCCTATTAATTTTATTGAGGCTGTCAAATCTCTGTACTTACATCCACGGGCAAAAGTGCTAGTTAACAGGATCCTAACCGAATGGTTTAGTATCTCAAGAGGCACCAGACAGGGGTGTCCCCTGTCACCCTTATTGTTTAATATATACATTGAGCCTTTTGTTTGCTCTCTTAGAGAGGATCCCCTCATTAGGCCATTTAAGATTGCCAACCTGGAATTGAAGTTTGCCCTATATGCGGACGACCTTCTCATGTGCACGTCTGACCATGTAAAAGCTATACCAAGGCTGTTTCAATTAGCTGGGGAATTTGGAAAGATCTCTGGTTATAATATCAATAAAGAGAAAACCGAAATAATGAGGTATTTGGGGATTTACCTAGCACGGAAGCTGTTAGATACACCTAAAATCAGCTGGGAGAAGGTTTCCAAGGAGGTAGGCGGTTTGTTGTCACGCTGGGCGAACCTACCACTGAACATATATGGGAGGGTCAACCTCGTAAAAATTATCATTTTGCCTAAGTTAACCTTTCTGTTTAAGTCAATTCCACTTTCTTTTAATAATAGAGATCTAGCTACCCTTCAAGGTAAAATCGGTTCATTTATATGGGCCACAAAAACCCAGAGAATAGCGTGGAAAAAGCTCAGGAGAGGGTTGAAGATAGGAGGTTTGGCCTTACCTGACCTATTTTCTTATTGTCATGCCTTTCATTTTACAAATGTTAGAATGTTAGCTAATAAGGTAGATTCATCTTCTATGGGCCTTTTTTTTCAGGCAATGTTACAGGATGTTCCGCAGGGACAGGAGTTTTTCCTTTATAAATTTGGCAATTCTAAGTTCTACAAAAAGGCCTGTCTTAAGATCCTATTGGCTGCACTAACAAACTGGGGGTACATTAGGAAAAATCTGGGAATACCGTACTATACGGCACAGGCTCCAATATGGGACTCTCCAGGCACCCCAGAATGTCTCCAGGACCAATTATCACAACCACTTAGACTAGCAGGTATCATGTTGTGGGAAGACCTCCAGAAAGATTCACAACTTATCAGCTGGGACCTAATCTCGAACATAACCAGTGGGACATTGACGAGATTTAAGTTCTATCAACTGTCCGCATGGTGGGTAACACAGCTATGGAACAACGAGGATCTGAGTATAAGTATTGACTCCTTTTCTAGACTAGGTCCATGGAAAGGCGAGGTATCATTCTGGTATAGGGCCCTTAAAGATACAGGGGAGTGTCTAGACATGGAGTTAGTGAAACGCTGGGGCAGTGATCTCTCTGAAAACGGGGATGCTTTACAGAAACTCTGGTGTGACTCTTTTACTATGTTACAGGCGGTAGTTAAACCAGCTAATCTCAGGAGAAATCATCTATATGCAGCCTATAGAGTGTACTGGACTCCTGGGAAACTATCTAAGGTATCTATGACGATCTACCACTGCCCCAGATGTAAGTATCCAGCTGCTGATGATCGGCATATATTTATGGACTGCCCGAAGATCGGCTCCTTTTGGACAGAGGTATGTGGTTTCCTGGAGGAGGTCCTACTAGTAGAGGTGGAAGTAAGTGTAAGGCTGATTTTTTGGGGACTTTTGCCAGACTACTTTATGAATGCTCAAGCTGCAAAGTTTGTACTCTACATAGTAATTATTGCCAGGAAGGAAATCTGTGGAGCCTGGAAACCTGAGGCTCCTCCTTCCTTTGCGGATTGCCTAAAGAACATCATTATGATTAGTCAATCTGATATTGCCTGTGATAGCTCTAGTGCCCATGAGATCTGGGCGGCCCTAGAGGTCTGGAGAGGGAAATAAAGATCAGTCCTATGATTATGCCAGAGGCTTGTTGGTTCGGTCCTCCTTAGTAACCTACGGTCCCCCAGGTGTCGTGAACAGAAGTGTGTCCAGCATACAGCCGTACCTCTGGGCTATTCCTGCATATCTTTCAGGCCTCCCCCACGGGCGGTTTCCAAATGTGCCTGTCTGAAAAGCATGGAGTAATCCCAACTAGAGCTTTTACGATGGCACGTATGAGGACACTCAAAACAAAACAAAAAAAAAGAAAGGTACATTACATAAAATAAGCTGGTATGTTGAAAAGTTAAGCATACTTGCTGTTTTGATTATTAACATTGTGTGATGAACTTTTGACCTGTGTGCTCAGTTAAGTGTTTCTATATTAACAGGCAGAAGGCAGAATGGGGGTAGGGTTCAAAGTTATGTCAGTTGGATAGGGTTAAAAATGTCAACCAATAGAAAGGTGTGTTTGCTTTTGAATTATTATGGGAAGAAATGTCATTTGTTATTTACATGTATACGTGAGTAGTATGAGAGGGAAACCTTGCCATTTTTTGGTTTTCTTAAGAACAGTGAAGTATAGAGATTCTGTATAAGAATATCTGCTGTGTGACTGACATTCTTCCTAATCTACAAATCAATTTGAAAGGTGAGTTGTTAACTTGTAAGGGGATGTATGTGGTGCAATTTATTTTTATTAAGAGTAATGTGTTTATTGTTCTAAATTGCAAGGAGTAGGCTAGTTGTGTTGAATTACATTCTGAGTTTGTCTGCATTACGATTACCATTGTGATAAAAGCATTTGGTAAGTTAATGTGTTTGGTAACTCACCTTTGTACAGTAAAGTGCAGTAGTAAAAAATGTAGAATGTGTGCAGTTACTTTTCTAGTTGAAGGGTAATTTAGCACCCTTCATCTTCTGGCTGGGCTATGCATCCATGTGCTTTGTTTGGCATAGTGTTTTTAACTTACATGTGTCGTTCAGCACGCTGCATCTTCTGGCTGAATCTGGTTTAAATAGTCTGGTTTCTTTTCTTTGGCGTAAGGTTTTTGTTCGGGGTATACACTCTTGCATCCTTCTATCCATCCATCCTTCATTCATCTACCCTTTCATCCTTTCATCCTTACATACATCCTTCATCCATCCACCCTTTCATCCTTCCATCCATACATCAATACATCTATCCTTCACCCATCCACCCTTCCATCCATCCATCCGTTCATCCATTCATCCACCATTAATCCACCGTTTCACACATCCATCCATCCATTATTCATCCACGCTGCATCTGTCATCTGTAAACTTCCGTATCCAGCATCATCTATCATTCTCAAGCACTTGCTGTCACGCTTTGTAATGGGGCTTCAAAGAAAGATATTTAGACACAGCTGAGAAGAGTAAAAGAAGCAGCTAGGCTGTGCTTCAACTGCCACCAACCGGGCCACTACACTACAGATCTGTAACAACATCAAATAAACACTATAGGGCGAGGTCGGCGGAGCGGAGCTGGCGGGTTGGGGTGTAGAAGCTTAGTCGTCTGTTGAGGTACGTTTGTCCGGTGTTGTGGAGTACCTTGTGTGCGTGGGTGAGGAGCTTGAAGATTATCCTCTTGTTGACCGGGAGCCAGTGCAGGTCTCTCAGGGGGGGTGTAATGTGGCTGGGGCGAGGGATGTCCAGAATCAGGGGTGCAGAGGCGTTCTGGATGCGTTGTAGCCGTCTCAGGAGTTTGGCCGAGGCTTCTGCGTAGAGGGCGTTTCCATAGTCCAACCTGCTGCTGACAAGGGCCTGGGTGACTGTTCTTCTAGTTTCAGCGGGGATCCACTTGTAGATCCTAAGGAGCATGCGGAGGGTGTTAAAACAGGAGGAGACAGCATTGACCTGTTTAATCATGGAGAGGGTGGAGTCGAGGATGACCCCAAGGTTGCGTGCGTGGTCGGTGGATTTTGGAGCGGTTCCCAGTGCGGTCGGCCACCAGGAGTCGTCCCAGGCCGAAGGGTTGAATCCGAGGATGAGGACCTCCGTCTTGTCTGAGTTCAGCTTCAGTCGGCTGTTCCCAATCCATTCAGCAACAGCCTTCATTCCTTCGTGAAGGTTGGTTTTGGTGGTGTGGGAGTCCTTGGTGAGGGAGAGTATCAGCTGGGTGTCATCGCTGAAGGAGAGGATGTTGAGGTCGTGCCGACGGACGACGTGGGCGAGCGGTGCCATGTAGATGTTAAACAGGGTTGGGCTGTGGGATGAGCCCTGGGGTACGCCGCAGATGATCTCGGTGGCTTTGGAGTGGCAGGGGGGAAGGCGGACCCTCTGTGTTCTGCCGGAGAGAAAGGAGGTGGTCCAGTCCAGGGCCTTCTCTTGGATCCCAGCATTGTGGAGGCGTGTTCGTAGTGTGTGGTAACAGACCATGTTGAAGGCGGCTGACAGGTCCAGGAGGATGAGGGGTGCCGTTTCTCCGTTGTCAGGCGGGGACTTGATGTCATCAGTGGCGGCGATGAGGGCAGTCTCGGTGCTGTGGTTACTGCGGAACCCGGGCTGGGAATGGTCCAGGATGTTGTTCTCCTCAAGGTAGCGGGTCAGTTGTTCGTTGACGGTCTTCTCGATGACCTTTGCCGGGAACGGGAGCAGGGAGATGGGCCGGAAGTTCTTGAGGTCCTTGGGGTCCGCCTTATGTTTCTTGAGTAAGACGTTGATCTTGGCGTGCTTCCAGCTCTCAGGGAAGGTTGCTGTCTCGAAGGAGGTGTTGATGACTTTTCGGAGATGGTGTGCGATGGATGTGCTGGCTTTGTTGAAGATGTGGTGTGGGCATGGATCTGAGAGAGATCCGGAGTGGATGGTGTTCATGATCTTGATGGTGTCATCGTCGTTGATGTTGGTCCAGTAGAGCAGGCGGTTGGTACGGATGGTGGTCGTGGGGGCGGAGGTCTCAGTGGTTGTCAGGGCGGTCGTGGCATTGAAACTGTTTTGAATGTCTGTGATCTTGCGGTGGAAGAAGGTGGCCAGCGATTCGCCCAGATCTTGCGAGGGTGGGACGTCCTTGAGTTGGAGTTGGGGTTGGAGAGTTCCTTCACGATGTTGAAGAGCTCTTTGCTGTTGTGCGCGTTGTTGTCTAGGCGGTCTTTGAAAGAGGCCCTTTTGGCGGATCTGATGAGTTGATGGTGTCTGCAGGAGGCATTCTTGTGGGCGGCGTGGCTGTCCGGTGTTCGTTCACTGAGCCAGATCTTCTCCAGGCTTCGGCAGGGTTGCTTGAAGGGCCGGAGGTCTTCAGTGAGCCAACTGGCTTTCTTGTTGGTATGATTGTTGGAGGGTTTCTTGATCGGGGCGAGTGTGTTGGCGCAGTCGTTGACTCACTGTCTGAGGTTGCGGGCGGCAGTGTTGGAGTCGGTATGTTCGGCGGGTGGGCTCTGGGCGAGGGTGGTGGTTAGCTGGTCTTCGGTGACTTTGCTCCAGCAGCGGTGAGGCATCTGTTGGGTGCGGTGGTGCGTTTCTTGAAGGTGAAGTGGATGCAGCGGTGGTCATTCCAGTGGAGTTCGGTGGTATGGTTGTAGGAGACGTGGGGGCTTGTGGAGAAGATGGGGTCAAGCGTGTGACCGGCAGAGTGGGTGGGTGTTGTGATGAGTTGTCTGAGTCCGAGGTTGGCTAGGTTGTCGATCAGGGTGGTGGAGCTGAAGTCGTCATTGTTCTCGAGGTGGAACTTCAGGTCCCTGAGGAGGATGTAGTCCATGGAGGCGAGGGCGTGTGTGCTAACGAAGTCGGCGATAGAGTCGCTGAACTGTGGTTGGGGTCCGGGCGGTCTGTAGATGAGGTTTCCTCTGAGGGTGGCGTAGGGGTCAGTGTGGATCTGGAAGTGCAGGTGTTCGGTGGTGCTGAGGGTGTCGTCGGTGTTGGTCGAGACTCTGAGAGAGTTCCTGTGGACGATGGCGATTCCTCCTCCCACTCTGTTGGTGCGGTCCTTGCGGGTGATCTTATCGCCTTCCGGGATGGCTATGGCTATGTCGGGTGCCGAGGCGGGGTTCAGCCAGGTCTCCGTCAGGAAGGCGACGTCTGGGGAGGTTGAGTCGAGTAGGTCCCAGAGTTCAACAGCATGTTTTTGGGCGGAACGGGTGTTGAGAAGGATGCATCTGAGGTGGTTGGGTTCTTTCCTGGTCGGCAGCATGGTGGGGCGGATGCTTGTGAAGCTGCAGTTCCGGCAGGTGAAAGCTCCGTGGGTGCGCTTCGGGGCGGCCAGAGGCAGGTGTGTGATCGTCCAGTGTTGGGTGCATGAAGGGTTCTGGCAACGTAGCGGTGTCGGGCGTCGTGGCATTACGGGTGTCCAGGGGTCTATCCACGGGGTCTATCCAGGTTCACATTTGTCTTTCATACCTTCAATTTCCCAGTCAGTTACCATGATAGTTGCAGCAAATACTCTGTGTCTCACATTGTACTGTTGCAGTTTTGCATTGACCACCATGTACTAATCCATTCACTGTTCCAAAATCCAACTGTTTATAAATTCATTCAGGTACTCTTCTTGAAGATGTAGTTCTTGAATCTCATATACAGTATGTATGCACTTCTGTTATCAGTTACACATTTGTTTTTTTTACTTAGTCATTGTAGATTGTATTTGTTTAGGAATAGAATAGTATATTTTATAGATTTATTCTATAACATTATATATATTTTATAACAGATTCTATTTATCAACACTGAGAGAAATTCATCATGCCTAGAAGAAGTGAAAAGAGGAAAAAACGTCATACACAAGATTTACCTGAACAACAGTCTGTGGTGAAAAAGAAAAATCCCCTGGTAAGAGAACTAAGGATTTTCTAAAGAAGCTATCAAACACTAGTAATAGTGTGGAGAATGTGAAAAATAAAAAGAATGTATCTGCAACCAAAAAGAAAAACAAGAGAAAAAACGTAAATTATGGGAAATCATGTTCTAAAGAAACAATGTATAGTAAAAGGAGGAAGAATCAATTTCAAGAAATTAAAAAAAGAATGTTTTCCAATAGAGTTGTCTTAAACTTATTAAAGGATGTGAAGAAATGTAAAAGAAAATCAGCATTTTACAAGAAGAAGAAACATATTGAAAGTATTGTTGAGAAGGATTTTGAATTAAAGACAAAATTATTTATTTTAGTAATCAATAGAAGGCCAAAAGTAAGTGGAGAAGACTAATTACCAGAACTAATTTTTCTGATTTTTTTTGGGGTGAATGGAAACACCATTATTTTTAATGAAGACAGCTATCTTCGGAGTAATGATTTGTTGCATGCAGTTGACACCAGTGGTCGCGCTTGTGAGGTTAGAAATGGTTGTCCTATTGAGAAAGACAAAATTGTTCCCAGAAATGCAGATGAGGTGTTAGCTGATGAAGTTTTAGGGAGATGTCCTAAAGCTCCAGTGTAGACTTGGAATTGCAGTAGTATTTGTAGTGTACGACAGAAATCTATTGATTTTTTACGCAATTTCTTACATGACTATAGTAAGAAAAGTGTTAAACAAAAGATTAAGATGTTGCAAGGACTAGACCCTCGTAGAGTGAGAGAAAATACTGGTTTTCAAGGTCATTCTCTTGCTTGTCTTTCTAAAAAAGTATGTTCAAGTGTTTTTCACCATTTCAGGATGTTAGCAGTACATCATAATCAAATGAGGTAATGAGTCAGGACATCGTATTATGCAAAAAGTCCAGCAGTAATGTTAAAAAACTTGAACAGTGCTCTTTTGCGTGGATCAGTATCAGATGTAATGAACGTTTGTGAAGAAATTGAGTTTAGTTACTTTGGTGCTGAGCAAGACAGTGCAGCAACTGATACAATAATAGAAGGAAATGTGGAAGAGAATGTACAACATTCTTGTACAAAAAAATGTGAGCAAGAAATTACAAAGTTTAACATTATTTCAGGTGAAAGGCCAAATTATTCTTGTATCTGTTGTAGACAAACTCATTATAAAAATCAGACTAGGACTGTTGATCTGTATTTAAAAAGTGAAAAAGAAAATAATAATGAGTGGAAGGAATTTGCAACTTATTTGTGGGTAGAGAATTGTTTTGATTTGGGTTCTGATCAACATATTTGTAAATATTGTTATAACAAATTAGATGAGAACAAAATGCCTGCTAGAGCTGTGCATAATAATCTTGAGTTGGTAAATATTCCTTCTGAACTGATAGATTTAAATACCTATGAGTCTATTCTTATTCAATATGTGCATTTTGTTCATATGGAGCCTAAGACAGAGAAATTGCCTCCTTCAGATTTACAGAGAGGATTAAAGGGAAGAGTTGTATATTTGCCTCTAGATTTAAAGAAAAATATTGAAACAATTGGTGTAGAAAATATAGAAGATAAACCTCTAGTTATTCTAGTTAATGGCATTCCGACTAAGAGTAAGAAAATCTGGCAAGAATTAGTGGATGTTAGGAAAGTGAAAAAGGCAACGTTGTATCTGGTGAAAAATAATCAGTACTATAAAAATGTGTATGTGGGAGAAGAAGGTGTAACTTTAGAAGAACATACTGACTCGTCAACTGGACAAATTGAAAAAGTGGACATGTCCAGAACTGAAGAAATCTATGAACATTATAGTGCTCATCCACTTCATTCCAAAGAAGTGATGAGGAATACTATTGAGTTATTCCAAATGAAGGAAGCAAAGGGAAGTCCCATGAGTGTATTGGAAGAAAGCTTGGAAGTTCGTTGTTTCCCTCAGTTATTTCCAACAGGAAAAGGAGGACGATATGATGAACGACCTGTGCAGATTCCTGCATCTGAATACCGGACATCAAGATTGTATGCAGAAGATCCAAGATTTTGACAATGTATTCCATATTTATTTCATCTTTTTTTTTTAGAGTGAAAACAGGTGTACATCTGCAAAATGTTTCGGCAAAGGAATTTATGGATAGAGTACACCAGAAAGATAATGTTTTGGAATCTCAGCTGATTAATCTAATGGCATGTCAGCGTGGTACTAATGAGTACTGGTATCGTCGTCATGGAGAACTTAAATGTATGCTAAGGAACTTAGGAACTCCTACATGGTTCTTTACTCTAAGCTGTGCTGAATATGCTTGGGGTGATTTACTTGAATTTCTTCGAGAGGCAAACCCAAATATAGTAAATATTGAATACAAGACACCTGGAGAATTGTGCTCTTTGGATCCAGTTAATGTTAGCAGATATTTCAATCATGATTCGAAGCTATGATGTCTTTTATCACCAATAAAAAAAATTCTCCTCTTGGAGAGGTTGTGGATTTCTTTTTGGAGAAAGGAGTATCAAGCAAGAGGTGCACCTCACATACATATGCTAATATGGATCAAAGATGCTTCCAAATTCGGAACAGATTCGGATGATACTGTGTTGTCTTTTATTGAAGAATATGCTACATGTGCTATACCCAAAAGTACAGAAGAAAAGAACTTAAGACAACAAGTTTTACGATTTCAAAGCCATCGTTGTGGGAAATACTGTTGTCGAAAGTACAAGTCAAAGGAAAACTTTTATACCAAATGTCGTTTTGGTTTTCCACGTCCTGTAATATCCAACGGAAGAGTAAGCAGTTTTATATCAGCTATGAAACATACCATCACAAGAAAGTCTCCACCGAATACCTATAATTTGGAAAGAAGTGAAGAGTATATGTAAATGATTATAATCCAGTTATTCTGTCCATGTGGAATGCTAAGATGGATATTCAATTCCATTGCTGTTGCTCGATATGTAACATCCTACATAACAAAATCAGAAAAGACAGAATTGAAGGAAATGTGGGAAATGATTTCTCACGAGAAGAGTCTAAGTAAGAAATTATACAGTTACAGCTTGAAGATGTTATCTCATCGAGAAATCGGAGCGTATGAATGCTCAGATCGCTTATCATCTGCAAGTCTATACACCAAATCTAGAAGAATCATTTGGGTGAGTCTAGGTCTTGCTGCAACACGAAAACGAGTACTTCAATCTGTACAAGAAATTAAATATTTAGCTGAAAAAGAGCCAGAAAGTACAGATATTGTGAAAACAAATATTCTGGATACATATTATCCAAATAGAAATCATCATCTTGAGAAGATTTTTTCTCTATGAAGTGCTACCTTTAAACAGAACATTACAGAAAACATCAGTAATGGAATATATGCTGTGATTGGTTCTGAAGGGTGTTTGGTGAAACAAAGAAAAGGACATTTGATTAATCATTGAAAACTGAGTTGCGATACTCCTGACAAAAGGGAATTTTACTATTTAGCTCTTTTGCAACTCTTCAAGCCGTGGCGTTCAGAACTGGTATTACTCGGAGATTTTCAGAGCTACGAAGATTAGTTCAACGCTACTAAAGATACTATAGAATGTCCTGTTTTTGCTAATTATGTGAACATGGTGAACGAAGAAATTGAGCAAGAAGCTCCAATTGCAGCTGAGATTGCTAGAGACAGTTCTCAAGACAGTCAAACTTCTGCTCCGTTGAGTCAGGATCCACTAGGAGAACCCTTTGTTCAAAATGAAGCAGCAATTGCCATGGATGAGGTGGAAACAGCAATGTATCAAGCTCAAGAAGATGTAACAAACTTCGCAAACTTGGAAGAACAACTAAATGTTGAGCAAAAACAAATATATGAGCAAGTCAGAGAACAGATTGACCATGGATTACTTTATGAAAAGAAATATGCTCATGCATGTCATTTCCACCTATCCGAATGTATGTGAGTGGACAAGCTGGAAAAGGAAAAAGTTTTTTATTAAAGTAATTACAACTTTTCTACAGAAAAACACTGAGTCGCATTTGTCTTGTGTTGTCACTGCTCCAACTGGGTTGGCAGCACACAATATTAAAGTAATTACTTTACATTGTTTAATAATGCTACCAATAGAGCATGAAAACAAATTGGAATACTACAAGCTATCTGGTGAAGCATGTTGTGAAGTTTCAAGAGTCTTAAAGATAATGAAACTTCTTATTATTGATGAGGTAAGCATGGTATCAAACTTAATGCTTGCCTTTGTGCATTTAAGAATGCAGCAAATTCTTAAAACAGAGTATGACGTATTATTTGGAGGAAAACACGTCATCGTTTTTGGAGATTTACTACAACTTACTCCTGTAAAAGGACAACCAGTATTTAAAACTCTTGCACATGAAGATATTAGAAAGTCTTTGGGTAGCATTGGAAATGTGAATATTTGTCATATTTTGAATGTAAGGAACTTATTACAAATATGCGACAGGCAAATGATGCTGATTATGGAACTATTCTTCAAGATATAAGAATTGGAAAAGTGACTGAACATGGCAAACAAGCTTTACAGAGAGAGGATGCCGCCGGGTTGCAGGGACGGCGTACTTGATACAACACGAGTCGCGCTGAGATTGTGGAATTTAACATGGCTCCACACTAAAACAACATATGGGAAATATTGTTACAACGATCTAAGAGAACACTAGGATACTGCAACAATTTATATGAAGTCTGAGAAAAAGATCGATGGGACAAAACATTAGGAGTATTTTCTGAAAAAGTGTATACATATATTGGAATTAAGGATTATTTACACATAATACAAAGCCTTGAGAAAGCCCGTAGGGGGCGAAACACGCGTCGGCTGTGGACCATAAAGTGAAACAAATAAAGGATTGAAATTTCGACTACACTTGATGTCTATGAATTTAACTGCTTGACCAAAGACTTGAATTGCCAAGGAATCGCTAAACTAGCGAAGGGATCAATGAGACTATATTGGAAGTGCACTGCTGTTTCTTTTTGTAAGCTTTACAGAGACGCTTACTTTCCAATTTATTTCCAAATGAAAATATTGTTACTGAGAAAATATATAGAAGAATTGCAGAAAACAAATCTGTAATCTGCTTAATGCCAACACTGCGTGAATGTTCTATATTTAATGAAGACATTTTAAAGTTGGAAAATGAAGAAATTATAACATTGGAAGCTATTGATAAAATAGAGCATGAAGGAATCACTATTATTTTGACAGAAAAGTTGAATAGAAAATTGGATTGTTTAGAGAAATCGATATCTAAAACTGCTGGTTTAGAAAAGAATCTATATGCATGTATAAACTGTCGGGTAATTTTATGACGTAATTTGAATGTGGAAAAAGGTTTAGTAAATGGAGCAATGGGTAAAGTTGTTGATTTAGTTAATCATTTAAATAGAGATGGTATTGAATTTTTGAAAATCAAATTTGATCAAATTGAAGAAGTACAACAACTCAGTCGTAGTTTAGCTCGGTTTTTGCTTGTAAAAGATTTATATGTTCGCAGAAAACAGTTTCCTGTTTCTTTGGCGTATGCGGTGACCATTCATAAATCTCAAGGTTTAAGTGTAGATAGCGCTTTGGTGAATATTAGAAGTACTGTGTTTAAAGAGGGTATGGCATATGTTACTTTGTCTCGGGTCAGAACTTTATCTAGATTGTACTTGATTGATTTTGATGAGAGAAAGATTAGTGCAGATGCAAATTGTGCGGAAGAGTCTAATAGGTTAAGAAGAGAATATGCTCCCAATTTAGGTCAAAATCCAGTATTTAAAAAGTGTGTGGTAGGTCGAATAAGAAAAGATGAGAATATCTATAGTGAAGGTATAGAGAAAGGGAAGAAACAAGAAAAAGTTGTGATTGCAAGCAAAAAGAAAAAGGACACTGTTGAAGAGATTGTTGGTTATGAATTTGAAAATAGTTCTGGTGTCAACTGCTATGCTAATGTAGTTGTTAATGTTGTTTTTTTCTTGAAAGTTTGTAACAGCAAATTGTTGAAAATCGGAAAAAGATTTTGTTCGTTGTATTCTGTTTATGAGAAATGTAGTAGTGATAAAAGTGAAAAACAAAGTGTTTCTGAGATTCGAAATCTATTGGACATATGTTCTGGTTGTACTCAATTTACACAGAATATTCAGCAAGATTGTCAGGAATTTTTACTGTATATGCTTGTTGTATTGGAAAATGAAGGTATAGATATTGAAAATCTTTTTGGCCTTTCTTATAAATGGGAACATTATTTGAAAATTGTTTGTTTACATGTAGCACTAACATAGATACTGAAAATTCATTTATTTGACTTTACCAGACTGTGAATCAGTTTCTTTTAACAACCTAGTTAGAGGAGCAACTCAAAACATGGGGCCTCATTTATGAGGCTGTGCGTCACTTTTACGCTGCCGGTGCGCCACTTTTTGTGACGCACCAGTGGCGTAAAAAATGCGCCATGTTGCGCCATATTTACATAGTGACGCATCTATTTAGATGCGTCACTTTGTAAACCCCTGTGCCACATTATAACTGCACAAGGTATAATGTATGCAAGAAGGGCGTATTGACTCAAGAAAGGGTCGTAGAAGTGGCGCAGTGAAATCTATGAGATTTCACTGCGTCACTTCTAGGACACCATTGCGTCAAAATCTTGTGCCTGCCTCACAGCAGGCGTAAGACTGACGCAGGCCCTTTCACATGGGGCTTGCCCCATGTGAAAAGACGCATTGCTGGAGTTGTGTCACTTTTGTGACACACTCCATCAATGTGTCACTTTTGCGCTAACAGATCCGTCAAAAATACTGACGTATCTGTAACTCCTTGCGCAATGATGCGTCATACTGTAAATATGACGCATCATTGGTGTCGCAAGGAGGGCGCAATGAAAAGTGACGCATCGCTACTTTCACGCAGCGATGCGTCACTTTTCATAAATGAGGCCCATGGAGTGCAGCCAATGTAAATCAAAAATGTCATAAAGATTATTTATACAAAGATGTGGACTGTATATAATTTTAATGTTGCAACGTTGTGCAGCTGATGGAAGAAAATTGGAAACTTTAATTAAAAATGTTGTAGCTACTCAAGTATCAATATCAGGAAGAACTTTTGTAGCTGTAGCAATTATTTTTCATGATTGTCCTTCTACAACATCTGGACATTATACTGCTTATTTAAAATGTGATAAAGGTTGGACACATTGCAATGATGCTCAGTTGGTTGTTAAACAACGTTTGCCTAAAGAATTACCAAATTCTTACCTAATATTCTTAAAACCAAAGTTTTAGGAACAAAATTTGGCCTTTCAGGATTACTATTGGCCAACTTCCAAACAAAGGATTTCACAAATACTATTTGGCCTTGAGGAAAAGTATCTAAAAGAATTAAGAACTTTTTGTTGTATATTTTGTCAGGATATATTTTTAAAAAACATTATTGACAGTGTATGAAAATTAATAATATATTTTTTGGTATTTTATGATTGTTTGAGTTGTTTCATATATAGGTAAGAACTTGCTCTTAGAAAAAAAACATTTAACATATGTTATATTTCTATTTTTTAGATTGTTATCGACAATGTTGAATGGGTTTTTGTAAGATAATCTTATTGATTGTCTTTTTTTTTGACCGCTGTTATGTAATGAGTACAATTGAAATCACTGTTTCTAGTGAAATTCAATGTATTCTGAGAACAGCAAAAAAGGCAAATGAAATGTTTTACAAATTATTCTCTGTTGTAAAATATATATTATAATTGTATTTTTTCTTGTCTTCCACAGATGCTAATGTTATAATATATAGTTTTTATTTGTTTTATTATTTTTAAGTGACTATAAAAAATGGTCAATGTGCTGTGATTCTACACAGCTGAAGAAAGAAGAGATGGATGGAGTATATATCTGTGCAAAGATGGTTTGTATCTTTTAAAGATATATGATAAAGTTAATATGCATACTGAGTGTCCCTGGGGACTCACTATCTTAGAAAAGATATTCAAAAAGTGCCACAGAGTTTTATTGTAGAGATGTTTAAAATGGAACATGGCTTGAGAACAGCTCTCTGCAACGCACCTGTATGGAATTGAATAGAAAGAGATGCTTGGCCAGTAGAGATCAGGGACTTTCAGGATTAAAAGAGACCAAATTGATCAACATAAAATATGTCACAGAGTGTGTTTTCAAATACTCTTTCACATTTAGAAAGACACAATAAGTTACTGTGTGTAGCTTTTCTTCTCTATGTAAATATGTCCTCATCATACATAATACTTTGTGTTGAAGGGGCGATCTATAGCTGTTGCTGTGAGTTTTTTCGACTTATATAAGCAATGACTAATTTCTAATTATGTTTAAAGATGAGTACTGGATATGTCTTTAAGGACTGTTGTGTGTGAAAACACATGAAATATTCAAAAACTTGTGTCAGAATGGTACCTGAATACACACAGATTCACAATTAAGCATGGGCGGATCTAGCAGATCTCGCGTACGCGAATTTGCGGATTTACGGATTCGCAATCCGCAAAATCCGCGAACTCTCGCGGATTAGCGGATTTTTCCTTTTTTTTGTTGGCGAGCGTTCGCGAGGATTTGTGGACCATTTCGCAATTGCGAACTTACTTTTCGGCTCGCAACGGCCGCGACTATGTTCTTTCTACGTCTGGTTTATCATCACAGGTTCACAGCACCCTCTGTTTCACCACTGCCACCCTCTGGTACACCCATGCCACCCTCTGGTACATCCTGACTGCCACCCATTAGGTTTGTTTATCACTGTAGATTATGGGGGTGAAAAAAAGCAAGCACACCGCCCTGCTTCAACTGCCATGAATTAATTTGGGGTTGATTAATGTGTCACTTATTTTTAAACTTCCAGTCTGGCTGGCACCTGCTTCCTTCCTTATCTGTAATTTGCTTTCTGTTGCAGTGAAAGCAAGCACACCTGCCCTTCTTCAACTGCCATGAATTAATTAGGGGGGGATTAATGTGTCAGTAATTTTGAAAATTCCAGTCTGGCTGGCACCTGCTTCCTTCCTTATCTGTAATTTGCTTTCTGTTGCAGTGGAATTTTTTTTCACAGGACCTTTATGGTCTACTTGTAGCTATTCTATGAGCCTGCTGTTTGGGTCATAGCAGGGACATGGAATAGTTGCAAATAGGCAACTGAACTCTGGAGGGGCCCCTCAGGAAGCACTAGAGTGAATGGTTACTAATGTTAAGTTTGAACTTTTGCACCTGCTGATTGCTTTCAGTTTAGCAAAAATAATTTTTCTGCAATTTCGCGTCATTTGCGGGGCGCGAATCCGTGCGAGATCGATTTCGGAAGCCGCGAATGCGAGCGAATACACTTTTTTTTTTGTGGCGTGTATGTTCGCGTGATTTTTTTCGTGTTCGCAAGGCGCTTGTAGCTATACGTTTGCGAAGTTACCCTAGCGGTCGTACACGGGCACAGCCATCTTGTTTGCGCGACGTAATTCCGTTTCCGGCCGCTATGTGTAATCTCGCAAAGTGTGCTGCTCGCTACTACAATTTTGCACGTGCTCGCGAGGTAAATCTCGCGCGAACTTACCCACGCGGTCGTGAATGGGCGCGGCCATCTTGTTTCTCATTCATTGCTATGGTTCTGGGCATGCTTTCTGTATCCTCTCTGAATCTCTGCCATCCTTTGCTTTTTTTGAAGTTTATTTGATCTATTTTACTTATTATCTATCCCTCTATTTTTCTAGCTCTATATTTTTGTGTTTTCTGCTACTTTTTGTTAATTTTAAACTACTTTTTTAAACTCTTTTATTTTCTTCTTCCCTATTCTATTTCTTCTTTATTATTTAACTCATTTCTGCCCAGACCATGGTAAAGGGAGCCGGGAAGCACCCTGAGAAGGGGAAGGGTCCCGCACCCCGTGCCCGGCTCCCGTGCGGGCGTTTGAGGGGGGAGCAAGTGATGCCACGGGAGATCTTTAGCGCGGAGGAGGTGGCCGCACTCATCTTCCACGTCCAGAGCCGCCTCCCAAAGACGATCCTGGGAGGCGGCAAGATCGCAACCGGCTATGGCATCCGGGAGCGCCGGAAGCGGTGGGAGAAGGTGTGCCGGGCCATGTTTAAGCTCTCTGGGGTCCGGCGCACCTATAACCAGGCCACCCACCGCTGGACGGATGTCATGGACCGGGAACGGGACTTGCTGGACACGCTCGGCGTAGAGGTCCCCGGGCTTGGTGAGTAGTAGTAGCCATTTCTAGCTATTTCATCACTAATCTGTTTTATCCGGCTCTGTTATTTGCAAATGTTTGTTCTTTACCAAGAGCAATAATGCTGCCGATTACATTAGGTAAATTATATTTCAAAATCTTCTATGCATTTCAGGTGCACTGCTCTCCTTCTCAGTAGCCTTGCTTGCTACTATGCCTATTTGTTTTGTATTTTGTGTTCATTTCATTGGCCTGAGAAATTATGTATGAGTGTAGTGTAAAGAACTGCGTATTGCTAGACACTAAGGGTCATATTTTCAATTACCGGCGCATCCCTGCAAAGTAGCAGGGATGCGGCAGTAATTGTGCGCCATGCCACCACCACCCATTGGCCCAAAACGTCACAGAAGCCTTACGCATCTGTGGCGTAAAGGCCGCGCATTGCTGGAGTTGCGTGCCAACGATGGCGCAGCTCCAGCAATGCTCTGGGGTGCCCTATCTCCCCAATGCTGCATCAAGCCGTACGTCGGCTTCAAGCAGGCGCAGGGTTTCAGTCACGCATCATTGTTCTAAAAGTGACTGATTGACATCTTGTAGATTTCCCTCAGCTACTTTTAGGATTCGTTCCTGCGCAGGAACGCCCTCCCTTGCGCTGGAACGCCCCCTGATGGTGCAGGGCTTTACAACGTGATGCATCTCCCATATGCGTTTTTTTTTAATATATACGTCGCACCATGGCGACTCTTTTGTTCTGCCGCTGCGTCACAAAAGTCACGCAACAATGGAGGAAAATGAGCCGCAAGGGACTTCTAAATCAGCCCCAACAGACTGAAGTCCAGTCCTTCCTTTAGACACATGGCTATAAGAAGAAATAGTGGTGGTGGTCGGTGGATTGATATTTTGAGTATTCACTGATCTGCAAGCAGGGTGGACTTTGTCTGTCACTTTGCGTGCTGCGGACTTCTGCCTGCCAGGCCTAGGCAAACCTTTTTAGTAGTCTGTTTATTGAGTTACATAGGAACTTTGAAAGTCAACGGTCCCCAAATCAGGCAATACGAATAACGTAGTATACCATATGAGATAGGTCAATATATCCCG
Source organism: Lissotriton helveticus (assembly GCF_964261635.1). Classification (NCBI taxonomy): domain Eukaryota; kingdom Metazoa; phylum Chordata; class Amphibia; order Caudata; family Salamandridae; genus Lissotriton; species Lissotriton helveticus. The sequence goes on from NC_136070.1 coordinate 293,793,939, forward strand.
TGGAATAGTTGTCTATCTATTTGCTATTTCTCCAAAATATTTTGTTATAGTTCTTTTGAAATGTTTGATTTGGTTGACAAATCTCATCCATGTTTTCTGGTCTTTCTTTCTTTCATGTTGTACATCAGCTCCCCCCAAGGGCAAGAGGACACAGGAGGAGGGTGCTGTTCAGGAGGATGCAGGCCAGGATCGGGCAGGCGAGGGCTCCTTTGCTGGCCCCAGTAAGTTTTAATTTTGATAAAGAGTACCTATTTTTTCCTAGCGTTCCTCATTCGATTTTTTCTAAATCGTCTTTGATCTTCTTGTAGACTGGATCTAAATTCTTATCCTGCCTCGACTATGACTCCCTGTGGTATTACTAGAATATTCTTATTAGTCTGTTTGTGTAGCTAACTAAGATTGCACGTTTGGCAATTCCATTGGACTCCCATTCTAGTCAGCAATAGCTCTATGCACTGAGTGCAGTCCTCTGGGATTGTCCATAATGTCTTTTCAAGTCTTCTAAATGTTTATGCTTTGACAATTGCCAACAATAAAAAGGTGAATGACCACCAAGAAAGAATAAGATACTACTTTACTTTTGTTTTGGATAGGGGGACAATCCATTCTACTACTGTTGCAGGGACAAATCTGCACAAACCGAACTATGAACACTAAATAGTGCATTGTTTATCAATTATAATAGGCGCAGGTAGACTTTCTTTCCACATACCTCAGTGATATCAGACTTTGAAGAACCCCCAATCTCCTTACTGACTAGATAGTGTGGCAGAGTCATTTAGCTCCCTAAGTCACCGATGATTGATCCCCAATGATCATTAGATTATCCTACGCAGGGCAAGAGTACGGAGTCACAGTCAAGAAGTGTCAGAGGCACTCATGCTTGCAAAAATTCCAAAACCTTTAGCTCATCCACTCTAGTCTGGAGGACCAAAAACCACAGAGTCTATTTAAGATTAAAAGCTTTATTAAAACTAAACACATTTATTAAAATCAACTTTGTCATAAAAGTAAATGTTTAACTGAAAATGGAAAAGTGCTTAGTGCTAACGATTAATTGGACACATTTCTTGTGGTCGAGCTGAGCTCTCACCTGGTTTGAACTTGAGCTTGACCCTGATCGTGTTCTTAGAAGTCAAGCTTCTGTTAGGAGAAAAAGTGTTGTGTGTTAAAAATAAAAAGCAAGCATTAATCAGTTGTGCCAAAAAGTGCAGCAAGACAACAGCCTTCCCTGGAAAAAGGGACATTTTTACTGTAGAGTATACAGTTACAAATTATTACATTGTATTTCGTTTTTTTTAACTTTCTTTATTCCTCCTAGACCAAATATTATACAGTAGTGAGTGGTGTATTCTAACATTCTAAAAATTTACTTTGTAGGTGGAACATCTGGTGGCGGGGCCAGTGCGGAGGTGGTGGATGAGGAGGACAACTCTTCTGGGGAGGAGGCGGTGCGAGTGGCGGACGACACCAATGTGCCTGTGAGGGTTGACACGGTGGTGGCGGGCACAGGTAAGCTATATATTCGAAAAGCGAAAGAAGGGTGTAAGTAAGTGTGGAAGGACGAGAAATTTTATGATGGCTGGCAAAGAAGAATGATATGTGTTTGCTTGGCCCCCGAGGTGGCTGGGAAGGAAAGAATATGGTATGGTGCATGGATGGGTCAATGATGAAGCAAGGATGGGTGGAAGGACAACAGCCTGGGTGGGTGAAACATAAACTGTATGTGTGCATATACTTTGAATGGATGGATGCCTGGAGCATGGTATTATCTGACTCTTAGATAGCACATGTGTATCTAGAGAGAGTAGATGGTCACTGGATGAACTAAGTGTTACCTTGAAGAGCATGTAACACCGCACCCGCACGTCCGTTCCAGTGTAGGGAAGGCAAGGAAAAGAAATTGTAAATTTGTCCAATACTACCATGAATAGTAGCAATAGTTTGTATTGCAACTGCAAGCACAGCATATATCCGGTTATTACGGTGGACACTCCGTACCTCTCTTAATAACTTTAGTTTAGTAGTAGTACGTCATTCATGTGTGGGTGTATCACTGTTCACTCAATAATAAGCAAAGCACCTAAAGTCATCCCATATGTCATCAAATACATCCCATGTGAAGTGATAGATAATCTAATTATTTAGCTTCTTCATTTTCCTTTTCTAGTACTTATTTGCACTGTAGGGTGAAAGGTAAATTAATTAAGCAGTAGCCCTTGTAACAGAGTATTCTCAGTGCCACCCGTAATAGAAAAGTAATAGCTTCACCACCTGCATGTACTGGACCGGTACAGTAACGCAAGTCTGTCTCACTCATCATGGTGTGCGTCTGTTTTTCTCGGGTGCAAGTTCACTGCGCTGGCATTCTGCCGGCTTGCATAAGATAACGTACCAATTTTCCGAAACAAGAGAGAAGAAGAAGAATAAGACTGGTGTACTGTCATAGTCGACTGTAATGGAAGTCCATAGTGGTCGTAGAATGTGTTCATTAAACTACCACTAATGTTAGAGCAAGGATGCAGAAGTGGGAGGTTAGATAGATACTGTCCTCAATAGTTATGTACTGTGCTTTCAATTTGCTACTTGTACTGTGACACAACTATCGGCTCAATCACTTTGTGTTATTAATGTTAAGGAGCATTGGTTACAGACTATGTCTTTCTTTCTTCATATAGTTGCTCCTTCCAAATCGACATCACGGAGGGAGCAGGCTCGAATGGCCCGGCAACGGAGGCTGGATGCCACTGTCGCGGAATATCGGCGGCTGGTGGCCCTGGAGGAGTCGGAGGACACGCAGTCGACCGGTGCAACCACAACATCCTCGACTGGGACAGCTGCATCCTCCTCCATGACCCCACGGGCTGCCAGCCAGCGCAGTGCTGCAGCGGTACGGAGCCGGGCTAACAAAGCCAACCGCCACCGCCAAGCAGCAAAAAGACCAGCTGCCCCCCACAGGAGCTGCAAGGCACGCCAGCGCCGCCTAGGAGTGAGAATGTCCTACCTGGAGCAGGAGGTCCATAGGTACAAGAACTTGGTGGAGGGCCTCCGCTTCGAGCATGCCACCCTCTGCAAGGAGTATGATGCCCTGGCCGCAAAATTCACCAGCACCCCCCAGTAGTGGAGTGTCCCTTGCCCTTTTTTTAGAGACTTTTGGGGGGTGGGATTTGGGAGTTGGGTGCTTTTTGGGACTTTTCAAAGACAATCGTTGGGGTTAGGGAGGGTCTTGAGGGAGATTATTTTGTTAGGGCTACATAAATATACTTTTTTAAACTTTATCTGACCATACCTGTTTTTTACTGCTTTTCAGTCTGGTGGGTGGGGGTGTAACAGTAAGTTTGTTTTCCTGAAGAGTCCTAGGACTTTAGTAGTACTACCGTCAATCTCTCGTCTAGTCCTAATACTCCATTATACTACCTCCCACCAAACGCTTATCTTACCTGTAATTTGTGTTAGAAATTAGGGCTAGGCCCAGGGCTGGCTCCACGTGAAATGGGGATTAAGGTTGGCAATCCTGGGCAGATGAAATTTCCTCATTGCGGTGGTACTAGTGGTGTGACACAGTGGCAGTTGCATGCCTATGGAAAAAAAGAAAACGAAACCTGGTTTGTCCTTACTGTAGCATTACAACGGTTACGGTACGCTCGAGAATATAGCAGGTGACAGTACACTAGAACAGTGCCACAATGTAGCCTAACAAATGGTAAAGTATTGCAAGTATAACTAGTACTTGCGTTGAATTTATTTGACATTGGCTCCTACTACTACAAGAAATAGTACTGAAGCTGAGTAAGTCTAGAATATATCCTCGTATTCCTTCACCAGCCTGTTGCTATGACCTTATCCTCCCCAGCAAGTGTGTGGAATTATTGATGTCATTTAGTCAGACATCAAGCAAAACCACACAGCCAGGGGGAAGAGGGTTAGGGTTTGGAAAATGGATGGGAATGGGGGTTTCTTTTTGGGTAGGTTTTGTTGAGAGAAGAAAAAAAAGCACAGCATGGACAAACAATAATTGAAGATAAAGAAATCTTTGGGTACAAACTAAAGCTAACCACATGCAGTCACACTCATAGAAGAAAACAATGGATACTGTATCTGTATTCTGTATGTTGTTGGAGTTGTCCTGTTGAATTTGGTAAGTAAGTTGCATGCAGCAAACAATTCCTCTTATTAGCGGCACTCCTCCATTCCAGCTGACGCTTCGTCCATCAATGTTGGTGACCACTGACAGAAGCCACCCTGTCCACTGCCTGCCTGGCGGATGTTGACTGAAACCCGGCCTGTAATTATTCAACGGAAAACAGGAAGTGCTATTACAATACCACTGATAAATAAATATACGGTATGTACGCTGTGTGGTGCAAAAAGTCACACTTTGATTTCCCTAATAGACAGTACAAAATTTTTGAAATTGCGTACTCTGTCAGAGTCACCTTTGTAAGGATAAATAAGTATGGCCAAAATATTATAGCGGATCTTTCCCCTCAAGGTAGGTGTACTGTAAACTGTGTTTTAGAACAAAATTTGACCTTCCCAGCAATGCTCCCACCAAGACCCTTACTAAAGCCAGTCGCAAATGTAGAAGACCCCCAATCAGATCTCAAAAAACGAGGCCTAGCAGAAAAATGGTGACAAAACGTACTTTAAAAGTAAAAGTAGGCCCAAATACACCCTTACCCACCGTGGATTGTATTCAAACCACTTGCAAGCAAGCAAAAGTATCCATAGCCAGCATCGCTCCAAGAGTGCTCTAAAACCCCAGAACTGAGTTGCAATAGAACACCCCGAAACACATGCAATCCTGCTGCTAGGGCTAACCCTAACGAACCCTAAGTTACAAAAAGTGGCAAAAGGTTTTGCCTTATGGATTTTGTCCAAAACACTTCTATCCGGTATTAGAGCTTCCCAGGAATGCCCCAAGACCCGCCAACCCACCCGCAAAAAAGCACGCGACAACACCCCCAAACAGCCAAAAAGCAAAATCTCATACTTACAATATCTCTCGGCCTTCGGTCCAAACGCGCTGTGCAGCTAGGTCATCATCATCATAACTCCTGTTTTCCACCACGGATTTCCTGAAAAGCAAATGCAATCAAGATTAGACTGTCGCAGCAGTGCTTCGACAGAGACCCCGCAACCCACCCACAAACACCAGGAAGCCCCCCAAAACGCTACATTGAGCAAGATGTCAGAAGAAATAGCAAAAAAATGGCTTTTCCTTATGGATTTTATCCAAAACACTTCTATCCGGTATTAGACCTTCCCAGGAATGCCCCAAGACCCGCCAACCCACCCGCAAAAAAGCACGCGACAACACCCCCAAACAGCCAAAAAGCAAAATCTCATACTTACAATATCTCTCGGCCTTCGGTCCAAACGCGCTGTGCAGCTAGGTCATCATCATCATAACTCCTGTTTTCCACCACGGATTTCCTGAAAAGGAAATGCAATCAAGATTAGACTGTCGCAGCAGTGCTCCCAGACCCCAAAACTCACCCACAAACACCCGGAACCCCGCCAAAGAGCACCTCAAAGGCAAGCAAGTCAGCAAAAACGGCAAGAAATTTCAGCCTAATATTTGGTCCTAAACACTTTTATCCGTTATTAGAGCTTCACAGCAATGGGCCCAGAGCCGTCAACTCACTCGCAAAGAAGTAGAACACCCCCACAAGTGCTGAGTCTTTCTTCATTGGGCGTAATCCAGCCCTCTGCTTTGAGGGAAATAGGAGGAGGAGGATAGAGGAGCATGTTCTTCTGAACTTGTGAACCTGAGGAATGTAGACTGCGGCACCTTCAAATCAATAAGCAAACAAGTGAAGACAGTTCTGCTGATGGGCTTGTTTTTGGGATTAGGTGATTAAAGTTTGAATTAAATTAACTGTGGAAAACAAAGAAAGACAGACACACAGGAATAAAAGTGAATAAGGACGAAAAAGAAAGTTATTGATTCATTGTCTCATTTTCAGGGCTCGGTGTCAGGGAATAAGAAGAAGATTTCGTCATCATACTCTGCGAATTCAGGCAGGATGAGGTCAGTGTCACCGAACAGAGAACAAATCCCCTCATCTACGTTGCCGTCCTCCTCGTCTTCATGCGGCGTGCTTTCTCGTACTTTGTAATCTGGTGGTATGAGGTGCTGATTCAGCTTGATCATTGTCAGCCGCTCCACATTTTTGGGCGAGAGGCGGCTCCGTTTGGGAGTTACAATGCCACCAGCAGCACTGAAAACACGTTCAGAAGACACACTTGCGAGTGGGCAAGACAAATAGTTTATAGCCAGGTTGGAGAGCTGTGGCCACAATTGTTTTTTCCCATGCCAATACTGCAATGGCTCATCATTAAGAAAGACCTCTGTTGAGTCATTCAGATAGTCCTGCACCATCGACTCAAGGTCCTCAACGGTTCCTCCACTTTGCTTACTTTTTGCTGTGCCTGTGACTTTTTTCGAGAACCATACCCAAGCAAAGTTAGCCAATCCTCTACAGCAGCCACTGTTACTGTTGTGTGTGGTGCAGATGATCCGGTTGCCGGTGTCTTTAACGGCTGAGAGGTCACTTGTGCCACAGCCACAGGTGCAGAAGTGGATTCTTTTGACTGGGGATGGCCTGCTGATGCTGATGCTGATGTACTGCCTTCTCCTTCAATATCCTGCCGTTCTTTTTCAAACCTCTTGGCTGACCAGGCTAGCCAACGTTTGTACTTTTTAACATCTTCATCAGCAAAAGGAAAGAATGCTTGGCCTGCCAGCGCCTTTTCGTAGCGTGGATCCAGAATAGTAGCACAAATGTAATGCTGTTCTGAGTTGATCTTTTTAAGACGTTCATCACCACGTAGGCGGTCTAATAATTTCTCCGACAAAATAAAAGGGTCTTTTTTTTTCATCTTTTTCTAACTCAGAAGACACCGCCTTCAGTTGGTGCTCCAGCATGCACAACAATGGGATAGCTTGTCCCAAATTACAGTCCTCCTGGCTGACTGCACGCGTGAAGAACTCAAAAGGACGAAGCATGTCTGTCAGGCTTTTAACTATGTCCCATTGCGCCGCACCCATCCGCAGGTCCTTCTGAGCTGTACCCTCTGTTAAGAAATAGTGATCGAGTACCGTATACTGCTCATACAGACGCTCAAGCATGTAGAAGGTTGAGTTCCAACGTGTTGCCACCTCCTGGATGAGTGCTTTCACTGGCATTCGACGTTCAAGTAGCAGCCTCCTCAGATGCTTCCGGGCCTTAAAAGAATGGCTGAAATGGTTGCACATTTTGCGGCAGGTGGCCATTACCTCGAACGCTGTACTGTCTCTATCACTCAAGAATTTTTGAACTACCAGGTTGATACAGTGCGCCAAACACGGCACTCTGAAATATGCACCCATCGCCATGGCCTTAACTACATTGGCGCCATTATCCGTGGAAACATAACCAATCTGGCATTTTTTTGGGGACAGCCAGTGAAAGACCTTTTTGTTAAACTCGTCCAAAATGTTTTCTGCTGTGTGACTTTTCTCCAAGCCAAACATGGCTAGTGTTGCATGTTTCCGAGCAGCTTTAAAAACTTGGTCCGGGTCAACACCTGCGTTTAGCTTTGCTTTAACACCTGAAAAAGAGACCCAGTGTGCAGTGATGCACAAGTAATCAGCGCCTGCGCCACTGGTCCACATGTCTGTTGTCAGATGTATAGTGTGAACAACACTCTTCTGCAAAGCTGCCCCAATCGCCTCCAGCACATCTTCATGTAGTGCTGGAACCGCAACTCTGGCAAAATAGAACCGGCTAGGAACCTTCCATTTAGGGCAGAGCGTTGCCACTAATTCTAGAAAACCTACCGCTTCTACAAAAGAAAAAGGGAGAAGGTCCACAGCTAGCATTTTAGCCAGCTTAGTGTTATACAGACGCGTCAGTGGGTGGTTGCGTTCATATGGCGCGTCTGAAGAAAACATGGTTCTAATGTTGCCCTGGACCAAGCATTTACGGGATGATAATGACTTCGTTGACGCAATTATGCTCGCTGGTGAACTTTTGCGCGTTGGTGTCTCACTCGCTCCAACACTCTTAGTGTGCCTCTCATGGGGTGTGCTGCTGACAGGGGTACTGGGTGTAAGTGAAGTGTTTGACACGTCTTCTTCCTCCTCGTCATCATCAGATGAAACATCAACGTTTTCTTGACTTCCAATTCGGGCTTCCTTGATCGCCTTTAGGTGCGCAAACCATTGGACAGTGTGCTGTCTCTTAAGATGACCTCTCCGGTACCATAGTTGGTACCTGACTTACCACGACTAACTGCAACCTTACAAAGGGTACAAATGGCGAACTTTTCACTTTTTGGGCAAACAGTAAAGAAGTCCCAAACTGGTGACTTGAAGTGTCTGTGGGGCCTGGAGGAGGCGGCGATACTGGTGGTGGTGGTCATGCTGCTAATGCCAGATGAAGTGGAGGATCTGGATTGCCCAACTTTTGTACGTTGTGCACTTTCACCGCCACTAATTAAGGTCGAGGTGGATGGAGGTCCCTTCTTGCCAGAAAGAAATATGGAAGCGGTACGAGTTGGTGTACTACTTAACTCCAATGATTGTGGTGGTGTTTCCACTGCCTCCTCGTCGACAACATCATCATCATCACGCTCAGCAGCTTTTCGGGCTAGGGTCAAAATGTCTGTTTGCTGCATGCCCGCTGGGGCTGCAGTTACCTTTATGATGACTGGGTCATCGTTGTCAGAGTCTTCATCAGCAGCAGTATACGCCACTTCTTGCTGAGCCTCATCATCACACTCCATAACTCTGAGACTTTGGACGAGCTTCCTTTTACGCTTAACTACCTTTGTCAGATCATGGTGTGCCTCACTCTCAGACGGCAGTGGTGCTGGTTCCCAATTTTGATCCGTATCATCAGAAGGAGGTGTGATTGAAGAAGATGTAGACACCACCTTGATCTCTTCCTTGCTAGGGGTGTGGAAGACAATGAATGATCATCAGGAGGAGTGTCTTCCTCAAATGATACCTCGCCTTGATTGTCGATTTCCTGATGTGCCCCTACTTCGGGAGGAACAACTATTGTGGGCACTTGTGACCCTCCATGCACGTCTGCTTGCGCATCTCCTTGCGCTGCCTCTCCTTCCACATGTACTTGGGCTTGTACTTGCACATGTGATAGTTGTTGTGGCTGTGGTTGTTCAACACTCGTCAGATGAGCTACAACAACCTGTGTTGATTGAGGGACATTGCTGCTGCTTTCTTGCGATGAGCCAACATCACTGGTCGATGGTGATTGAACAACTATACTGGCTGCCTCTGCAGCACTCAAGGGCTTGGACTTAAGTTGGCGTGGTGGTGGTGGTGGCACTGAGCCCAATGGAGCAGGGGTGCTGCTCCCAGCTTGGTCCCCAGGAGATCCCGCTGCTGCTGCAGGCATACTTTTTTTTTACTCCCAAAAAAAGGGGCGGCCGGCACACCAGTCTCCTTGGTAACTTGCTTCTTCTGCTCCTTACTGGCACCTTTCTTGCTAGAGGAGCTACGGGTAACTTTTTTTGGGGCCATCTTCTTCAGAGCAGGTCAGAACAGCAGGCAGCAGTTGCACGAGTTGCAGAGTTGTCTGTGTCCAGACGTGACGTCGCGTGACGTTATGCTGCACACACACACCGCTGCAGGACTTCTTCCTGGCACTGGTGGTTCTCTTGAGTCTTGTGCACCTAAAAGCAATGGAAGACAGAGGAACATCAGTACAGTTATACACCCCAAAAAATCGACAAAACACAGAAAAATCAGCACAATCCCATGCCATCCATGATGTTTACATTGAAGACACCCCACAGAAAGACTAGGGCCATGCAAGTATGCAACACTCACTACCCCTGGGCATAATGGATGAAAAGTAGGCAAAATAAGTGCAGGCCTCAGACACTGCCTCTCTTCAAAATGGCCCCTTACACCCCAAGCCAGTCCACATCAACAGTACACCCCAAAAAAACAGAAAAACAGCCAAAAATCACCACAATCCAATGCCATCCAGGATGTTTACATTAAAGAGAGTGAGACCCCACAGGCACACTCAGTCCATGCATCACTACCCCTTGGCAAAAGGCCACACCAGCAGCCCCAAAAAAACGACAAAAAACACAAAAAACAGCACAATCCCAGCCCATCCATGGCCTCAATGGTGTTTAACTTCAAGAGGACACCCCACAGAAAGACTAGGCCCATGCAACACTCACCACCCCTGGTCAAAGGGCCCCACCAGCAGCCCCAAAAAACGACAAAAACGACAAAATTCAGCACAATCCCAGCCCATCCATGACCTCAATGGTGTTTAAATTCAAGAAGACACCCCACAGAAAGACTAGGCCCATGCAACACTCACTACCCCTGGGCATAATGGATGAAAAGTAGGCAAAACAAGTGCAGGCCTCAGACACTGCATCTCTTCAAAATGGCCCCTTACACCCCAAGCCAGTCCACATCAACAGTACACCCCAAAAAAACAGAAAAACAGCCAAAAATCACCACAATCCAATGCCATCCAGGATGTTTACATTAAAGAGAGTGAGACCCCACAGGCACACTCAGTCCATGCATCACTACCCCTTGGCAAAAGGCCACACCAGCAGCCCCCAAAAAACGACAAAAAACACAAAAAACAGCACAATCCCAGCCCATCCATGGCCTCAATGGTGTTTAACTTCAAGAGGACACCCCACAGAAAGACTAGGCCCATGCAACACTCACCACCCCTGGTCAAAGGGCCCCACCAGCAGCCCCAAAAAACGACAAAAATGACAAAATTCAGCACAATCCCAGCCCATCCATGGCCTCAATGGTGTTTAAATTCAAGAAGACACCCCACAGAAAGACTAGGCCCATGCAACACTCACTACCCCTGGGCATAATGGATGAAAAGTAGGCAAAATAAGTGCAGGCCTCAGACACTGCCTCTCTTCAAAATGGCCCCTTACACCCCAAGCCAGTCCACATCAACAGTACACCCCAACAAAAACAGAAAAACATCCAAAAATCACCACAATCCAATGCCATCCAGGATGTTTACATTAAAGAGAGTGAGACCACACTACAGGCACACTCAGTCCATGCACCACTACCCCTAGGCAAAAGGCCACACCAGCAGCCCCCAAAAAAAGACAAAAACAACATAAAACAGCACAATCCCAGCCCATCCATGGCCTCAATGGTGTTTAAATTCAAGAGGACACCCCACAGAAAGACTAGGCCCATGCAACACTCACCACCCCTGCGCAAAGGGCCCCACCAGCAGCCCCAAAAAAATGACAAAAAACAATAAAATCAGCACAATCCCAGCCCATCCATGGCCTCAATGGTGTTTAAATTCAAGAAGACACCCCTCAGAAACACTAGGCCCATGCAACACTCACTACCCCTGGGCATAATGGATGAAAAGTAGGCAAAATAAGTGCAGGCCTCAGACACTGCCTCTCTTCAAAATGGCCCCTTGCACCCCAAGCACATGTTGCCTGTACCAGCCAGCACTCAAGATGGCCACCACCACCACCCACATGGCCAGTCCACATCAACAGTACAGTACACCCCCAAAAAACAGAAAAACAGCCAGAAATCACCACAATCCAATGCCATCCATGATGTTTACATTAAAGAGAGTGAGACCACACCACAGGCACACTCAGTCCATGCACCACCACCCCTGGGCAAAAGGCCACACCAGCAGCCCCAAAAAACGACAAAAAACAATAAAATAAGCACAATCCCAGCCCATCCATGGCCTCAATGATGTTTAAATTCAAGAAGACACCCCACAGAAAGACTAGGCCCATGCAACACTCACCACCCCTGGGCAAAGGGCCCCACCAGCAGCCCCAAAAAAACGACAAAAACAACAAAAATCAGCACAATCCCAGCCCATCCATGGCCTCAATGGTGTTTAAATTCAACAAAACAGTTGTATCATGCACCCATAACCAACCCTGGTCCTACTGGATACTGTGGCTACCCACAATATAATGTATTTAATGTTCTGAAAAAGTTCAAAAATTGTAGTTGCAGCAACTGTAATGCCCCAAACAAACTTACTTGTGAAAGTTGATTTCTAATCCAAAAGTGATCCAAAGAAAGTCAAAAAGGCCTCAAATCCAAATATCCAGCAGCACCCACAAAAAGTAATCCTTCCAGCTCCAGATCCAAATGAAAGTGACCAGGAGATGGACAAAGCACTGGGAGGAGCCTGCTGGACAGGAACAGGAAGTTGGAGACTGTGGGGCACTTCCTTCCCTCCCCCCCCAAAAAATGGACTCCTTGTAAAAAAAAGGCCATGCAAATGTCAACCTGAGGAGTGATTCTGATAAAAATCATCATTTTCTGAAGGTTTATCCTGTTTGCTGGTGGATTCCTTGTGCAGAATTGCAAAATCTCTATTTCGCGAGTGCGAGATTGTTCCTTTCCGCCGCAACTACGTGTTCGCAATTGCGAACTCTCGCGAGGTGTGCTGTGCAAGGTGGCAAGCCGCGATTACGTATTCGCGGGCGCCAAACTCCCGCGGGATCACGCAGCAAGATCCAAAATGGCGCGGCACTCGCAAAATATGATCGAGAAAAACAACTCTGCAAACGCTTAATGACGGAAAGTGAACGCCGTGCACCACGCCGCGCGCCGCAACCAAGCAAAAAATCCGCCTCGAGCGGATTCACGGATTTTCGACAAATTCGCGAGAGTTCGCGGATTGCGAATTTGCCGAAAATCCGAAAAATCCGCGAGCGGAGCGGATTTTACGCCCATGCTTATTCACAATGTTATTCTAGACAAGCAACAGTATCATTTGCATTTTACTAAAACACAGTTAGTAGTTTGTAAGGGGTAAGTTGAATATACATATTCTACATTTTTTAGCACTGCATTTTAGTATAAGAGCCTGAGTGATTTTCCATAGTCATAAGCAGTCATAAGCAGTCATAAGCAGTGACTTGTTTTGAATTTTACGAAAACGTAATAGGATATCTTTATAAGCAATTATATTATATAACCTTATCAACTACTAAAACACTACTATTGGAATGTTATTAGACAATGGTATTTACATAATATTTTTCTAGGGACAAAATAGTTGATAAACCTACTTTTGTATTATGTACTTATAAAACTGAGAAAGTGAAGTATTTATGTTTTTGTGCAAGGACCTAGAATATAACGGATTTGTTATGGATGAAGAAGAGAATATTACCGAAGACACATTGAAAATGAGAAACAGTTTAATTGAAGTACAACATCTACCTATACCAAGCAGAGAGACTGCATCAGACGACATCAATACTGCAGATGTCACTTGTGATTTTGAAAATGAAAGCAATGATGCTGATTTTTTGGAAGCACTGAATGACATAGAGTTACTGGAAGCTATAAACTCTGAAATGGCAGACCAGCAGTATGATCTGGAAGAAGTACCAGATGTACTCCTTTTAGAATCTGTGTTAAATATGAGATGTCTGAAGAATAATTTTATTGTTTAATAATAATAAAGCATTCACCACTATGTACTAATCCATTAACTGTACTAAAAGTCAAGCACTTATAGATTCACCCAGACACTCTCTTTACAGTATTGTATTTATTCAGTCAGTAGCCAGTATGTATGCAGTGAAGTAGGCCTTAGGACATAGAGTGGTTCAAACCCTTATACAGTATGCATGCAGTCTTGTATCTACCTGCACACTTGTCTTTTATACCTTCAATTCCGCATTCTGTATCCTTACACTTCTACCAAGCACTCTGTCACTGGTGTTCCACTATTGTAGTGACACATTCAGCAGTTTGTTCTAATCAATTTACTACACTAAAACTGAAGCACTCATAAATTCAGTCAGAAACTCCCCTTGCAGAACTGTCATCATTTAGTCAGTACCCATTTTTTCTTTCACTTTCTCTGTCTCTTCACTCCCTTACTCCCCTTGTCTCACACTCACTTGCATTTATCCAGTCTGCATCTCCACTCTTTCCTCAACATCATTGCTCTTTTCTTACTCTTGCACACCCCCGTTCCTTTACTACATTTTCTTCACTTATCCTCATTCCCCTTGTTCACTCTCCTTCTCCTCACTCACCTCCCACACTCACCTTCTTTCAGTCCCCCTACTTCACTTCCCTTTCCCTCTCCTCCCTTTCTTTGCTTTCTCACTAATTTTCCTTTCCTCTCCCACTGCACTCCACTTCAGTTACTCCTTTTGAATTTGTTAAGAATACAGCTCTTTTTTGAGAATTGGAGGTAGTTCTAAAAAGAACTTTTTTTTTCTTCTTTTTTTTTTCTCAACCAAAACAAAAACAGGAAATGCAAAACTGCTCAACAGGAGCAAAAAAAGGGGAAAAATTAGGGCTGGGCAGCGGTGTTCTTGCCTCTTGCGTGTAATGAGCTTGATGCTCTGCTCACCATAGCACAGCAATGCATCGCATTGCCTGCATTTTATAGTAATGTCATTAAAAACAGGTTGAATGTTCGGATTCATCTCTAATTCCACTGCACGTTCTCTCCCTGAAGTTGTGACTCCTCCTGTTGATGTAGAGGCACCATCCCTTGGGGGATTACGTGCCAGGTCTCGCACACTCTCCCAGGCATAGTTCAGAGGATGCCTGCGTTGAACGTGGCGAATCATTGATGAATTTCCAAAACTGTACTTCCTTCTGGGGTCTCCTCAGGAAAGCACAGTTTGGCAGATTTTACATTCAACTTTGGGAGCATTCACCTTTTTTAAACCTCCAGGTATTGAAAAAAACTTCCAATTAAAATGTTCCTTGACCTTGGACTGAGGAGGCTCTTCATCAATGAAACCATCTGACTCCTCACTGCTGCTGGGTGCTCTGACAGCCATTCTTTCCTCAAAATGGTAAGACAGAAAAAAACAGGTCTTGCTGTCTCCAAAGTGAAAGAAGAAGTGAAGGAAAAGGGTGGGGTTTTCATTAGTTGTAAAAAAAACTGTTAACAACCAATGAAAAGAGTTATTTTAAGGTCACATGACTTGACGCGCTTACGCTGCGCGCACCGGAGCGCTTCCGGGGGCGCTTACGCGGCACGAACATAGGCACTTCCGGGGGCGCTTACGGGGCGCACCTGAGTGACTTTTTGGTAGCTTTACAGAAATGCAAAATCATTTTCCTTTGGAAAATCAAAAATACTACTTTTATAAGCCTGCTACTGAATGTCTTGCATTATTATTTAGTTTTCATACATCTTTTTTTTACGAACGCAGAAATAGCGCTCTCGCTGCGCTCTCGGGAGAGCTTACCGGTGCGCGCACCCTGAGCGCTCCAAGTCAAAATTATACGGGTAAGCTTACCGGTGCGCGCACCCTCAGCGCCCCAGGACAAAATGATAAAAAAAACATGAAAAAATACATTGAAAAAAATAATAATAAAAAAAAAATAATAATTAATAGTTATAAAAAACAGCTAATAAAAAAAACTGTTTAAAAATCCTAGGTTGCAAACTCAATATATAAAGGAATTAGTTTTTAAAAAACCTTTGAAATTCACTGAAAAAACCATAGGTTTCACAATCATTACAGTTAGGAATTAGCTTTTAAAAAACCTTTGAAATTCACTGAAAAAACCATAGGTTTAACACTCGTTATAGTTAGGAATTAGCATTTAAAAAACCTTTGAAATTCACTGAAAAAACCATAGGTTTCACACCAGTTATAGTTAGCTGGACATTTTACTCATACAAAACCATTGAAATTCCCACGTTATAGTTAGTTGGACTCACTATAACTCGCGCGCCCGCAATCCACTGCTGATGATGTCACATATTACATCATTCATGACATGGTCAGTGACATCACTGATGACATCACTTATGACATCTCAAATGACATCACTGATGACATCACTGATGACATCTCAAATGACATCACTGATGACATCACTGATGGCATCAAACATGGGATAATACAATACACCTCCTCACACTCTAATCTAACCTATGATACACCTAGTGTTAAATAAAAACTACCATTCCTGAAACCATTGACACAGTAAAACCACTTACAACATACGCACTCACTGATTTTGAGGTCTACACACACATCCACTCATTCACCCATACTATCTTTCATACATACAGTCACTCATCAATACAACACTAGCATATGCACTCATACACCTATACAGACACTCACACACTGCCTCTCATCCATGGAGTTACTCACACTCCTAGTCAGTCATGCAAACAATCAATCACACTCCCATTTCCACAACTATACAGTTATACACACAAAACCTTGCTTATTTAAACATAGACTAACACATACTTACTCTCTTTTACAATCAATGATACAAGTACATATTGATAGATACAGTCACTTACGCAATCACATGCTGTTATATATAGTCATTTATATATGACAACTCTCACATGCACTGTGTTTTACATATGTACTTACTTGGACATGTAGCACTGAGATATCCATTGAGTCACCAACACACCCATGCACACAGTAAGCCGCCTATACAGCTGTTTTCTCATGCACTCTTGAACCCATACACCAAGTGAATCAACTGCTCACACATCTATCCACAGAGTCACACACCTCCCAGCCACCTCCACTCACACTCACCCTCACATACAAATACTTGGGTTATCTATCATTAACCCATATAGCCAGTCATATAGCTACTAATCAATACATGCAGCAGGTTACACAACAACAGACATAATGATGCACACATTCTAACACTTTAGTCACTAACCCATGCATTCAGTAAGACACATTTAATCTCCCACTCATACAGTCAGTCACGCACCTACTAAATCCATTATCCAAACACTCATACATACACTCATTCTACAATATGTTAAACACATTTTTAATTTACAGGAACATACATTCACTGGATGATGTCATCAGTGATGTCATCAGTGATGCCATTTGAGATGTCATCAGTGATGTCATCAGTGATGTCATTTGAGATGTCATCGGTGATGTCATCAGTGATGTCACTGACCATGTCATGAATGATGTAATATGTGACATCATCAGCAATGGATTGCGGGTGCACGAAATATAGTTAGTACAACTAACTATATAGGAGCAATTTCAATGGTTTTGTATGAGTGAAATGTCCAGCTAACTATACCAACCCTAAAACCTTTAGTTTTTTGAGTGAATTTCAAAGGTTTTTAAAAAGCTAATTCCTAACTATATAAGGCCTGAAACCTATGGTTTTTTTCAGTGAATTTCCAAGGTTTTTTAAATGCTAATTCCTAACTATATAAGGCCTGAAACCTATGTTTTTTTCAGTGAATTTGCAAGGTTTTTTAAATGCTAATTCCTAACTATATAAGGCCTGAAACCTATGGTTTTTTCAGTGAATTTGCAAGGTTTTTGCTAATTCCTAAATATATAAGGCCTGAAACCTATGGTTTTTGTCATTGAATTTCGAAGGTTTTTAAATTGACAATTTTTAAATGTATTAATTGTTATTTTTTTATACTGATTTACTACATTTTTGCAGGCAGGTGTTCAGATGGCACGCCCCCTTTTTACAACGTTCTGCAGCGCAACCCCTGGCGCGTTTGCAGAGGAGGAACTAATTCCCCTTGCATACTTGGGGTCCCTGGGGGGGCAACTAGCCCACTAGGAGCCTGCAGTATAAGCCAGGGAGCTGCATTACAGAGAGGTGTAATGAGGCCACACCCTTTTTTACACCTCTCTGCAACGCAGCCCCCAGGCGTGTTTGCAGAGGGGGAACTAATTCCCCTTGCATACTGCGGGTCCCTGGGGGGCAACTAGCCCACCTGGAACCTGCAGTATGCGCCAGGGGGCTGCATTGCAGAGAGGTGTAATGAGGCCACACCCTTTTTTACACCTCTCTGCAGCGCAACCCCTGGCGTGTTTGCAGAATAGGAACTAATTCCCCTTGCATACTGGGGGTCCCCGGGGGCCAAGTAGCCCACCAGGAGCCTCCAGTATGCGCCAAGGGGCTGCGTTGCTTTGCCCCGGGGGCGGCGGTCCCCGGGGCAGTGTGGGGGGGATTGTGGACCCCCCAGAGTTCTTTATCACTATGCCACAGCGATTTGGTCCCCCCAGGGGGTAATTTTTAAAAAAACAGACTAGGTTTAAAAAAAATAATAATGTGGGCCTTTTTTATCCTTGTGGGACCACCTGGGCAGGCCTAGGGGGTCAGGGTGTATCTACCCTGCCCCCTTGTTGTGTTCTTCACGTTTGTTTTTCTGCTTTCTTGTGCCTCGGTCTATCTACACGCACACATATATATATGCATATATATGCATGTATATATATGTATATGTATATATATATATACATACATATATAAACATATATAATCTGCATATCTATATAAATACAAATATAAATGCATGCATACATATACATATATGCATACATATGCATGTTATTTACATGAAAGTTTTAAAAACACTAATAAAAGCAAAGCTAAAAAGCCACCTCATTACAAACAGAATGGCTTTAACTTAAACGAGGGTGAGATCTATTGCATTTTCAATGCTTGTTTACTTTGGTTCCATCAAGAAGGCATTCAGATGTGTCACACATTTGCCATAAATTCTGAATGTTAGCACTCTAGTTGCTCATTATATCACTGTAGTAAAGCTACTGCTCACCAGGGAAGTCTGCTGCTGGTATTCAAAGTGCATGTTTCAGTCTGCATGTCAGAATTTTTTTGATGAAATAGAAGA
This sequence comes from Lissotriton helveticus, assembly GCF_964261635.1. Lineage (NCBI taxonomy): Eukaryota > Metazoa > Chordata > Amphibia > Caudata > Salamandridae > Lissotriton > Lissotriton helveticus. The sequence goes on from NC_136070.1 coordinate 293,812,619, forward strand.
GGATTTGAGAAGTCACTCAAAATGTGCCCTAATTTTTCTTTCTGAAGCACTAATCATACTTTCTATGGCAAAATGAACCCCCTCATTTTGTTCCTTTTTAAATTAAATGTTTTCAGACTTACCACTTCATTCCAATCAAGATGGCTTCTGGTGTGCCATACTTTTGTCATAAGTAAGACTGTTAGCGCTCTAGTTGTTCTTTAGAACACTCTGGGACATTCTGTCATTGGGCTATACTTAGGCTACATCTGGGTGCTATTTGGGCTACATTTGGGTTCTTTTGTCTCTGGTGGCCATCTTGGGAGACTGCATGTCAGAATTTTTTAATGAAATAGAACTGGATTTGAGAAGTCACTCAAAATGTGCCCTAATTTTTCTTTCTGAAGCACTAATCATACTTTCTATGGCAAAATGAACCCCCTCATTTTGTTCCTTTTTTAATTAAATGTTTTCAGACTTACCCCTTCATTCCAATCAAGATGGCTTCTGGTGTGCCATACTTTTGTCATAAGTAAGACTGTTAGCGCTCTAGTTGTTCTTTAGAACGCTCTGGGGCATTCTGTCATTGGGCTATACTTGGGCTACATCTGGGTGATATTTGGGCTACATTTGGGCTCTGTTGTCTCTGGTGGCCATCTTGGGAGACTGCATGTCAGAATGTTTTAATGAAATAGAAGAGGATTTGAGAAGTCACTCAAAATGTGCCCTAATTTTTCTTTCTGCAGCACTAATCATACTTTCTATGGCAAAATATACCCCCTCATTTTGTTCCTTTTTAAATTAAATGTTTTAAGAGTTACCACTTCATTCCAATCAAGATGGCTTCTGGTGTGCCATACTTTTGTCATAAGTAAGACTGTTAGCGCTCTAGTTGTTCTTTAGAACACTCTGGGACATTCTGTCATTGGGCTATACTTGGGCTACATTTGGTTGCTATTTGGGCTACATTTGGGCTCTTTAGTCTCTGGTGGCTATCTTGGGAGACTGCATGTCAGAATATGTTAGAAGAGAATTTGAGAAGTCACTCAAAATGTGCCCTAATTTTTCTTTCTGAAGCACTAATCATACTTTCCATGGCAAAATGAACCCCCTCATTTTGTTCCTTTTTAAATTAAATGTTTTCAGACTTATCGCTTCATTCCAATCAAGATGGCTTCTGGTGTGCCATACTTTTGTCATAAGTAAGACTGTTAGCGCTCTAGTTGTTCTTTAGAACACTCTGGGACATTCTGTCATTGGGCTATACTTGGGCTACATCTGGGTGATATTTGGGCTACATTTGGGTTCTTTTGTCTCTGGTGGCCATCTTGGGAGACTGCATGTCAGAATTTTTTAATGAAATAGAACTGGATTTGAGAAGTCACTCAAAATGTGCCCTAATTTTTCTTTCTGAAGCACTAATCATACTTTCTATGGCAAAATGAACCCCCTCATTTTGTTCCTTTTTTAATTAAATGTTTTCAGACTTACCCCTTCATTCCAATCAAGATGGCTTCTGGTGTGCCATACTTTTGTCATAAGTAAGACTGTTAGCGCTCTAGTTGTTCTTTAGAACGCTCTGGGGCATTCTGTCATTGGGCTATACTTGGGCTACATCTGGGTGATATTTGGGCTACATTTGGGCTCTGTTGTCTCTGGTGGCCATCTTGGGAGACTGCATGTCAGAATGTTTTAATGAAATAGAAGAGGATTTGAGAAGTCACTCAAAATGTGCCCTAATTTTTCTTTCTGCAGCACTAATCATACTTTCTATGGCAAAATATACCCCCTCAATTTGTTCCTTTTTAAATTAAATGTTTTAAGAGTTACCACTTCATTCCAATCAAGATGGCTTCTGGTATGCCATACTTTTGTCATAAGTAAGACTGTTAGCGCTCTAGTTGTTCTTTAGAACACTCTGGGACATTCTGTCATTGGGCTATACTTGGGCTACATTTGGGTGCTATTTGGGCTACATTTGGGCTCTTTAGTCTCTGGTGGCTATCTTGGGAGACTGCATGTCAGAATATTTTAGAAGAGAATTTGAGAAGTCACTCAAAATGTGCCCTAATTTTTCTTTCTGAAGCACTAATCATACTTTCCATGGCAAAATGAACCCCCTCATTTTGTTCCTTTTTAAATTAAATGTTTTCAGACTTATCGCTTCATTCCAATCAAGATGGCTTCTGGTGTGCCATACTTTTGTCATAAGTAAGACTGTTAGCGCTCTAGTTGTTCTTTAGAACACTCTGGGACATTCTGTCATTGGGCTATACTTGGGCTACATCTGGGTGATATTTGGGCTACATTTGGGCTCTTTTGTCTCTGGTGGCCATCTTGGGAAACTGCATATCAGAATTTTTTAATGAAATAGAACTGGATTTGAGAAGTCACTCAAAATGTGCCCTAATTGTCCTTTCTGCAGCACTAATCATACTTTCTATGGCAAAATATACCCCCTCATTTTGTTCCTTTTTAAAATAAATGTTTTAAGAGTTACCACTTTATTCCAATCAAGATGGCTTCAGGTGTGCCATACCTTTGTAATAAGTAGGGCTGTTAGCGCTCTAGTTCTTCTTTAGAACACTCTGGGAAGCTGCAGTAGAACACAAAGGAATCAACTGACAGTCTCTGTCCTTGTTGGATGTACATGTTTTACTGAGAATGTCAGACTTCATTCTCACATGACTGAGAAAGATAATGTGAATTTACAGAAAATATGCTTTCAGTTTAGCTTATAGATCCCCTTCCAGACCACTGTGGGAAAAGCATGAGATAATAGTTTTCTTTCAAACATGATTCATGATATCCCAGCAGAAGGCTTTTTCACATGGTAAAATCACCGTAGAACACACCACAATTCCTAAAATGAGTATGGTACCATCAACAAATGATTTATAATGTAACTAAAGTCCTAAAACCTTCTATTAACTGCAATGCTTTTTAATGAGGTGCTATCATGTATATTGGTGGCTGCCAACACTTCTTGGATGAAGAATTTAAATTTTGAAAACAATTTCTTTTTTTTTTGCCTTGGGGGTCCTTGTGGGACCCCCTGAGCAGGCCTAGGGGGTCAGGGTGCTTCTACCCTGCCCCCTTTTTGAGTTCAACACGTTTGTTTTTCTGCTTTCCTGTGCCTCAATCTACCGAGGCACAAGATGGCTGCCAACACTTTCTGGTTTGGAGTGTTGACAGACAGTTGACAGCCAATTAGCATTCAGCTCGTGCTCGGAAAGGTAAGCTTACATTAAGCTTACAGGTAAGCTGCTATAGATATATATATATTTTTTCTCTTTTGATTTTTCTCAGGAACTACTGGAGGGAATTTCACCAAATATAGAAAAGGCACTTCTGCATACCAGTCCCTACCATTTTGCCAAGTTTGGTGTAATTCCGTTCAGCCGTTCGGACTGTAGCCGTGTCAGAATGTCCTATGGAAATTAACATGGGGAAAACACGTTTTGGGACCCCCCTTTTTTCTCGGCCCCAGCTTGACGAATCCCCCCAAAAGTTTCAGGGAAGGAGCATAACTGAGCTGGCCAAAATTTTGGAAAAGTGCACGCAATTTCCTCAATCGACGTCAAAGTTATTCCCATTAGAATGTTGCAGATTTCGTATGGTAACTAGGTCCTAACTCTATATACCTACTGGCGACCGCCAGTAGGTAATATATATATATATATATATATATATATATATATATATATATATATATCTGCTCCAAAAGTCCCAAACCGCAATCCTGCGGAAATAAGGTAGCAGCACTCGCAGGGTTGTATTCACAATATTTATTAAACAAGAACGCGCTTTCGGCACTCGGCCTTCTTCAGTAATGAATCAAAGTCGCGGCAAACAACCGCCATTTAAAATCATCACATGTCATATCAACATAGAGGTAGGACTCAATGACTAAAGTATAGTCGCCATGTTGGAGTGGGTCATTCAAACATTACATTGTGTGTACTCAATAGAAACGCCTTCAACATATAGTCTTAATCAAGGACCTTCTCACACAATAATGCAAACCACAGGTATGTCGCCCTGAATGGGCACACCCGCATCATAATGCAAACAAATCTGTCTGCACTCAGACTCGCACCTACGGTGCTGTTATACTGCCCAGGATGGGCCATTATCCCCTCCCTACGGATATGTAAACAATACATTACATCAATCAATAAAAATCATGTCACAAATCAAATGCGTCATACAAAGAGGCAAAGGTCTTAATTACCATTTAGAAATCATCCACCAAATTCATTCTTTCAATCATATTAAATGAACTCCCAAATCCTCATGCATGTTTAGACCCATAGGCATTTTGCTTTGCAGATCGATTATGTATCGCGACTCAAGTCGTCTAAGTTTCTGTAGCCTGTCTCTCCCTCTCTCACTTGAGGGGACAGAATCTAGACAAAAATATGACAACAGATCCCTGTTACGTTCATGTTCCTTGTCAAAATGTCTAGCCACGGGGTAACTTACATCCGCATTCTGGATCGCTCTCTGGTGCTCTAGAATTCTTAATTTCACTGGATTAGTAGTGCTGCCGACATACCTCCTGCCACAAGGACATGTCAGGCAATACACAACATACGGCGTAGTACACGTGAGGAATTTTTGTATTCTTCTGGGTTTCTCAACCCCTGGAACTTTGTAATGTACAGTACGCTTGCTTCCTTTACACGCCTTGCAGCGACGAATGGAAGTGCAGCAAAAAGGTGGTGCTACATCTTTCAAACCTACTTCAACTTTCATGCCTGTAATGGGAACTGATGCTATAGACACTTTCTCGGAGGCTGTGATCCAAGACTTGCGGAAATTAAGGAGTACGATGAAATTTAAACATGAGAATCAAAATTTCTCCAATAAACAGCATTTGGCACTCAAAAAGTTATGTGAGGACTCTTCTTTGGTATGCAAACCCTCGGACAAGGGAGGGAACATTGTTTTGCTCACTAAAGCACACTATGAAAAAGAAGCGTTACGACAACTTAACGACTCTACCACATATACTAGAGTAACAGAATCTACTTATAACATCAGTATCAAAGAATACCATGATATGATCTTTAAATGGTATAATAGAGATATGCTGAACTGTGATTAACACCTTTTCTTGAGATGCCTTAATTCAGTAACTCCAACATTTTACTACCTACCCAAGGTGCATAAGGACCTGGTGAACCCTCCGGGTAGACCTATTGTAGCCTCGCAAGGCAGCCTCACAGAACATCTGTCTATATATATAGACTCTTTTCTTTCCCCACATGTGGTAAATCTGAAATCATATTTGAAAGACACCAAACATTTTTTGAGTTGTATTGAAAACATTGAATGGCGAGAAGGGTACACTATTTTGGTCATTGATATCACCGGCTTGTATACTTGCATAGGGCATGAGGATGGGCTGCTAGCTATTTCATGGTTGCTTGAGAGTAGACCAGTAAAATATTTCGAGCATAATAAGATGCTGCTTGAATTTATGCAATTCTGTCTGAATAACAATATTTTTCTTTTTGGCAAGGAGTTATTTAAACAGCTGACGGGAGTGGCAATGGGTACCTGCTCCGCCCCCAGCTTCGCGAACCTTTTCGTGGGGTGGTGGGAGGAGCAGGTGGCCTGGTCACCTGCAAATAAGAAATGGAACGACCTCGTGAGGGGTTGGTACCGTTATATCGACGACCTCTTTATAATTATGGAGGGGTCAGTCGAATTGGCCAAGGAATATATTGAAGTATTAAATACCAATTATAACAACCTTAGGTTCTCAGGAGAAGTAAGCCAAACAGAAGTGAATTACTTAGATTTGACAGTGTTCATTGAGAACGACAGTTTGCAAACCAGACTTTTTCGTAAGGTGACTGCTGGGAATTCCACTCTATATGCGACCAGTAGTCACCCAACTAGTCTAGTCAACAGTATACCTAACGGGGAACTGCTCCGGATTAAGAGGAACAATACTAACAAACAGGAATTCCGCAAAGCTGCGGTCAGCAGCATACAAAAAAGGTTCAAAGCAAGAGGGTACAAAGATGGGGTACTCAGACAGGCTTGGAGCAAGGTGAGCAAGCTAGAGAGAAAAATACTGCTAGAAAACAAAAAAGTAAAAACAGGAGGTGGGGAGTTTAGACTCATAACGACCTACTCTAGCAATGCTTCTTATCTCAAACGTATTATGCGTAAGCATTGGAATATTCTTATGACAGACAGTGTTATAAAGAAAGACTTACCCTCTTACCCACTGGTGACTTTCAGGAAAGCTAGGGCTCTTAAAGATTACCTAGTACACAGTCACCATGAAGAGTTCAAACCCAAACCTAAGTTAGAACCCATGAAAGGCTTCTTTCCTTGCGGTCGCTGCAAGGCGTGTAAAGGAAGTAAGCGTACTGTACATTACAAAGTTCCAGGGGTTGAGAAACCCAGAAGAATACAAAAATTCCTCACGTGTACTACGCCGTATGTTGTGTATTGCCTGACATGTCCTTATGGCAGGAGGTATGTCGGCAGTACTACTAATCCAGTGAAATTAAGAATTCTAGAGCACCAGAGAGCGATCCAGAATGCGGATGTAAGTTACCCTGTGGCTAGACATTTTGACAAGGAACATGCACGTAACAGGGATCTGTTGTCATATTTTTGTCTAGATTCTGTCCCCTCAAGTGAGAGAGGGGGAGACAGGCTACAGAAACTTAGACGACTTGAGTCGCGATACATAATCGATCTGCAAAGCAAAATGCCTATGGGTCTAAACATGCATGAGGATTTGGGAGTTCATTTAATATGATTGAAAGAATGAATTTGGTGGATGATTTCTAAATGGTAATTAAGAACTTTGCCTCTTTTTATGACGCATTTGATTTGTGACATGATTTTTATTGATTGATGTAATGTATTGTTTACATATCCGTAGGGAGGGGATAATGGCCCATCCTGGGCAGTATAACAGCACCGTAGGTGCGAGTCTGAGTGCAGACAAATATGTTTGCATTATGATGCGGGTGTGCCCATTCAGGGCGACAGACCCGTGGTTTGCATTATTGTGTGAGAAGGTCCTTGATTTAGACTATATGTTGAAGGCGTTTCTATTGAGTACACACAATGTAATGTTTGAATGACCCACTCCAACATGGCGACTATACTTTAGTCATTGAGTCCTACCTCTATGTTGATATGACATGTGATGATTTTAAATGGCGGTTGTTTGCCGCGACTTTGATTCATTACTGAAGAAGGCCGAGTGCCAAAAGCGCGTTCTTGTTTAATAAATATTGTGAATACAACCCTGCGAGTGCTGCTACCTTATTTCCGCAGGATTGCGGTTTGGGACTTTTGGAGCAGATATTGATGTTGGGTGCACCCCCAACAAGCAGGCACCAGCCTCTGAGTGCGGCAGGCAGGTGTAATTGGAGCAGTAATATATATATATATATATATATATATATATATATATATATATATATATATATATATATTACCTACTGGCGGTCGCCAGTAGGTAGTTATAGTTAGGATCGTTTTCCATAGGAAATCCGCAACATTCGATTGGGAATAACTTTGGCGCCGAATGAGGGATCTGCCTGTACCTTTCCTTAACTTTGCCTAGCTGCGCTCCGCTCCTTCCCTAAAAGTTTCGGGGGGATCCGTCAAGCAGGGGCCGAGATAATAGGGGGGTCCCAAAACGTGTTTTCCCAATGTTAATTTCCATAGGGCGGTTGGACTCACTTTTAGCCCGACCGGCTGAATTGATTTCCACCAAACTTGGCAAAATTGTAGGGACTGGTACCCCGATGTGCCTTTGCTATGTCTCAAGATATATGCTCCAGTGGTTTTTACGAAAATTAACTTCGAAAAAATATATATTGGGCTACATTGGGCTATATATATGTTAGAGCCCAAATGTAGCCCAGTGTAGCCCAATGTAGCCCAATGTAGCCCAAAGATGGCCACCAGAGACAAAAAAAACAAATGTAGCCCAAATATCAGCCAGATGTTGCCCAACTATAGCCCAATGACAAAATGTCCCAGAGTGTTCTAAAGAACAACTAGAGCGCTAACAGTCTTACTTATGACAAAAGTATGGCACACCTGAAGTCATCTTGATTGGAATAAAGTGTTAACACTTAAAACATTTAGTTTGCAAAGGAACAAAATGAGGGGGTTAATTTTGTCATAGAAATTATGATTAGTGCTGAAGAAAGAAAAATTAGGGCACATTTTGAGTGACTTCTCAAATCCTCTTATATTTCATAAAAAAATTCTGATATGCAGTCTCCCAAGATGGCCACCAGAGACAAAAGAGCACAAACGTAGCCCAAATATCAGCCAGATGTAGCCCAACTACAGCCCAATGACAGAATGTCCCAGAGTGTTCTAAAGAACAACTAGAACGCTAACAGTCTTACTTATGACAAAAAAGTATGGCACACCTGAAGTCATCTTGATTGGAATAAAGTGGTAATACTTAATACATTTAATTTGAAAAGGAACAAAATGAGGGGTTTCATTTTGCCATAAAAATGTTATATATATATATATATATATATATATATATATATATATATATATATATATATATATTCACTGAAAAAACCATAGGTTTCACACCAGTTATAGTTAGGAATTAGCATTTAAAAAACCTATTAAATTCACTGAAAAAACCATAGGTTTCACACCAGTTATAGTTAGGTGGAAATTTTACTCGCATAAAACCATTGAAATTCCCACGTTATAGTTAGTTGGACTCACTATAACTTGCGCGTGCAATGCACTGCTGATGACGTCACATATTACATCACTCATGACATGGTCAGTGACATCACTCATTACATCAATGATGACATCTCAAATGACATCACTGATGACATCATCCAGTGAATGTGTATCTTTCTGTAAAATAAAGATTTTTTATATATGTATATCTAAAGGTTGATGGAAGCAAAAAGGGTAAATAAATGTCTAAATGGATGTTTTTTTTGTGTAAAATTGATTGGTTAATTGACTTATTAAATGTATCTTAGTGAATACATATATTAGCGAGTAATGTTTAAATATTTAAATATCTGTATCTGTGTCTCACTTTGTGTATAAGCGGCTGCATGGGTTGGTGAGTAGCTACATGAGTGTGTATATGGGTTATTAGTTGTTTTTTTGAGTATCAGTATCAGTGTCTGTATGGTTCGGTGGGGGATATTACTTAGGGCACAGATGCATGAATGAGTGACTCACTATTTGTATGTATTTTGAAGACAGCATGTGTGCAAGACTGTATGGGTGGATGATTGTGTGTATGGTTGGGTTAGTGAGTATGTGTTTTTATAATTGATTGTTTAAGAGAGTAAATATGTTTCCGTTTCTGTAGAAGTATGTGTAGTGGTGTGTATATAGCAGTATAATCAAGTAAATGTTTTTTGATAGTTTATTTGCATGTGTGAATTTGTGTGTGAGTAACTATATGGATGAGGATTAGTGTGTAACAGGATGTATAAGTGTATGAGTACATATGATGAGTAAGTACATGCATGAGTGACTATATAGAACTGTCGGTGAATGAGTGGATGTGTAGGTAGATGTTGGAATTACCTAATAAGTTGTTGTAATTGGTATTGGTTTCTCCTTTTTTAAGAAAATTTTAGTTTCTATTTTTGAATGTGTGTGTCAAAGGTTATTTTATGCTGATAGGAGGTCTGCCACTTTGTCACAAGGATGTTGTCATCAGTGATGTCATTTGAGATGTCATCAGTGATGCCATGAGTGATGTCACTGAACATGTCATGAGTGATGTAATATGTGACGTCATCAGCAGTGCATTGCACGCGCAAGTTATAGTGAGTCCAACTAACTATAACGTGGGAATTTCAATGGTTTTATGCGAGTACAATTTCCACCTAACTATAACTGGTGTGAAACCTATGGTTTTTTCAGTGAATATATATATATATATATATATATATATATATATATATATATATATATATATATTCGTAGTAAACAAATGCATTATAGACGCATATGCTTGGTGCAAATCTATTTTTGTATGTGTATATATATATATATACATATATATATATTCAATCACCTCCTGGAAATTCTGAGCATAGAGAAAGAACCAGAGTCGAAGCCCCAATAGTGTGCAGAAGGGTTTATTAGGCACAAGGAATACTACCCAACGCGTTTCGAAGTCAGCCGACTTCTTGCTCACGGGTCCAGGTCTGTTCCATTACCATTCCTTTTAAAGTGATACAGACACATATTTTTTGCGTGCATGTGACCAATCAACATAAACAAAATACTCACAATGTTACAATGTTGCTAGTCTTAACCAGGTGGTTGTTAAATTCTTGCAAGGGTACAATTATTGACACAATGTTATCACATGTTGGAACCACATGTTTATGCATCATTTTTAAATTAACAAGTCCGTTTTAGGTCAATAACATTGCTGTTGTTTGTTCCCAAAATTATTATTACGGAACATTAAAGTCACAAACTAGTGCCCCAGTGGGCATGATGCTGTTAATAGGAGCGATAATTCCTAATTTTTTTTGCCCCAGTGGGCATATATCTTCATGTTTTCCCAAGTTAGTGTCCTCACCCTGCAAGGCAAAGAAAACAACATTGATAATCTTACTTGTGTTCATCTAGGTTGTGTATGATCACACTTATTTAAAACATATTAAAATCCATCGGAATGGAGAAATTTCTAAGGCGGCTGTCGTGGTTCAACATATCAATAAACAATTCTAACTGTATAGATGAATTGCCAACTCATCACCCACATTATGACCCTTAGGCTGTAAAGTGTCATACTGGATGATATATTTTGACTCCAATTTGCGGAGCTCCAGCCATCTGTTCCCTCCCCTTTCTCTTTTTTCAATGCAGTCAATTACTGTAAATTCCAACAGGTCAGGGTTTTGTTTGTGTTCTGTGGAAAAGTGTCTTGCCATTGGGTACTGTTGATTTAAATTCTTTATTGCCCTGAGGTGTTCCAGTATTCTCATTTTTGCTGGTTTGGTCGTACACCCAATATAAAATTTGTTGCATGGGCAACGAAGCGCATAAATCGCAAAATCAGTATTACAATGGAGATGTTTATTGATTTTATGCGGTTCATGATCCAATGACAATTTAAGTGTTTTACATTTGTGGCTGTGCCTGCAGGCCTTACATTTCCGACATGGAAAAAACCCTTGGATTGTGTTAGCTTTTTTAGGTTCCTTGATCAGAGTGGAAGTTAGACAGTCTTTTAATGATTTCGCCTTCTTATAGGTTATTGCAGGTTTCTCATTAAGAACTTCCTTTATATCGCTGTCTAATTTTAACACGTCCCAGTATTTATTAAGACTGCGACGGACCTGCCATGCCTGACTGTCATATGTGGTGATAAATCTTATTTGTTCCTCACTTTTATCGTGTATTTTGGGGATAAGTAGATCTTTTCTGCTAAGTGAATCAACTCGATCCTCTGCCTGTTTTATTACGGATCGGCTGTATCCCCTTTCTAGAAATCTTTTGATCATGCAGTTTTTTTCACGTATGTATCCTTCTAGGGTGCTACAATTGCGCTTAGCTCTTATAAGTTCTCCTACCGGAATACTTCTAATCAGGTTAGGAGGATGATAACTATGCGCATGTAACAAACTGTTACCTGCTGTGGATTTTCGGAACAGTGTACTACATAAACAGTCATTTTTCACTTCCAATCTCACATCCAGGAACTCAAGTTCTTTTTGACTCATTGTACTGGTGAACGTTAGGTTCAGAGAATTATCATTAAGTATCATTACAAATTCCTTTGCCTCATCCAGTGTGCCATCCCAGACACAGAAAATGTCGTCTATATAGCGAGACCAGAGGACGACGTGGGCACTGTAGTGGGAGATGTTTTTCACCACTAGCTCCTCCCACAGCCTAGGTACAATCCCGCCAGGCTGGGGGCAAAGCAAGTACCCATCGCCGTCCCCCTGATCTGTTTATACAGCTGCTTATGAAAGATGAAATAATTGTTTTGGAGACAAATTTGCATCATCTCCAAAAGCATATGGGTGTGCATTAGATGTGAAAGTGACCTGCCCCTCAAAAAATATTTGCTAGCATCTATACCCAGGTTCTGTGGGATGCTTGTGTACAGGCTAGACACATCGAGACCAATTAGCCAATACCCCGGCTTCCATTTCAAGTTATCAATGATACGTAGAAAGTCGGAGGTGTCTCTGACATAAGAGGGCAGTGAGTGCACGAATGGCTGTAAAAAATAATCGATGTATGTCGAAGTATTTTCCAGCAGGCTCCCTATTGAGGAAACAATCGGCCTGCCAGGGGGCACATTAACATTCTTATGTAACTTGGGTAACAAGTATAGAGCTGGAATTTTTGGATTCTTACATAGAAGATACTGATACTCCTCATCCTCTAGAACACCTCTTGCCTTCCACTCATTCAACCTGTTAAAATACTCTTGTTTAGAATTATTATATTCTAGCATAGTAGCTTTAACATAATTTTCTTCATCCCCAAGTTGTTTCAACCCTTCCTGTAAATACATCTCTAGTGGCCAAATCACGATATTTCCACCTTTGTCACTATTTTTTATAGTTACATCTGACCACCCTTCCATCTCTTTTATAGCCAAGAATAGCTTTTTTGTTAGGTTCAAGTTTTGTTTGGGGTTTTGCCTCTCTATTCGCCTGAATTCCTGTACCATGCCTGCTTCAAAACTGTCAATAAAGTTATTCACAATTTGTGGTACAAAAATCGATCTTGGCTTAAAACCACTAGAGCTACACATTTCAATGTTAATATCAGATTCAATTACATTTAAAAAGGGGTCCTCATTAATGTCCTCACACTCTGCCAGTTCGTGAACCGCTTGTAATAGTTCAGCATCATTTGCTGATAATGCACTCGGTTTATCTTTAATTTGATCTTTTTTAAGTCTAGGTTTGGTGGCATGCCACTTCCTTAACTTTAATTTACGTGTAAATTTGAATAAGTCTATGCGTGCATTGACAAAATTAAATTTCGCAGTCGGACAAAAGGATAATCCCCGTGTCAAAACTTCAAATTGATCAACTGAAATAGTATGTTTAGACAAATTTACCATGGTCATGTTGGTGTTCACTTGCGTGCCGTCTTTCCTCTTGTTCGGAATCCCACCGGGCTTGCAGATTTGTTTGATGCACTTTTTTCTCTTATTTTTGATGCGCCTTTGCCTCCTCTTCCACGATTTCTTTGTGGGGTGTTTATTTGGCGACCCCTTGCAATCATGGCATACTCGTTTAAAATCTGGTTGTTTCCCGAGGGTTGTTCCGTCGTGTCTGAAATGTCACTTTCAGCTGAATCGCTAGTGTTTTGTTCCCTTAGCGGCGTGTTTTCCGCCCCGTTTTCCTGTTGTTGGGCGGGTTTCTGAGCAACAGTTTTTGTCTTTTTTCTTTCAGCACGCAAAGCATCAAAGCGTTTCGCAAAAGTTAAAATTTGGCCTTTCTTGTAGTCCACCTCGTCCCGGTGGAACTTTCTCTGTTTTTTAGCTTTTATTTCATCTTCAACTTTGCTCAATCGTTTATCAAGTTTTGCCATTTCGGTGGTAAATTCGCTCTCCGTGTATTTCTCCTTTAATTTTGCAATTAGAGCCTCACTTTCTATGTTGAGTTTGGCGCTCTCTTTTTCGGCATGTTTGATAAGTATTTTTAACATGTTACTAGAACATAAATGATTGTTCTCCATCCATTCTTTGACCAGTTCAGGGTCGGGTTTCTGAAACGTTGGGGTTATGAAGATTCTCAGTCCACGTGGTATCCGATTACACTCTACGTACTTGGTGAGGGCAGCCGCCTCCCACCACTTGGACTGTTCGCGTTTTAGCGTTTTCCACAACTTATCCCAAAGTTGTTTCAGCTCGTCAACTTTACTCCTTTGATCACCTTGTGGGGCCGTTGTTTCCTCATCCCCCAGATTAGCTTCAGTGAACAGTTTGGCAGCCGCCTCTTTTCTCCGACTGTTCCTTGTTTCCGCCATTAAACCTCTGAGCAACGGGCCAGCCGGCACACAGTTGCTGCTTTCTGCACCTTTCCGATCAGCCAGGAAAACCAATTATCAGGAATTAGGCAGACGATCACACTTGAACAGCAGAAGCTCTTAGTGACTCACACGAGCCTGTCCTTTGCTGACATTCAGTGTTTTTTCGCCGTGCTGCATCCGCATCACTCCTCCTTCCTCGGCGGCTCCCGGCGGGCAGGAACTTAGTATTAAAGGTACAAACACAGAAAGCGGCGAGTTCTTGCCACTTGCTATCGGCGGGCTTTCGACTGGGTCGCCGACCCAAAAGTATTCAATCACCTCCTGGAAATTCTGAGCATAGAGAAAGAACCAGAGTCGAAGCCCCAATAGTGTGCAGAAGGGTTTATTAGGCACAAGGAATACTACCCAACGCGTTTCGAAGTCAGCCGACTTCTTGCTCACGGGTCCAGGTCTGTTCAATTACCATTGCTTTTAAAGTGATACAGACACATATTTTTTGCGTGCATGTGACCAATCAACATAAACAAAATACTCACAATGTTACAATGTTGCTAGTCTTAACCAAGTGGTTGTTAAATTCTTGCAAGGGTACAATTATTGACACAATGTTATCACATGTTGGAACCACATGTTTATGCATCATTTTTAAATTAACAAGTCCGTTTTAGGTCAATAACATTGCTGTTGTTTGTTCCCAAAATTATTAATACGGAACATTAAAGTCACAAACTAGTGCCCCAGTGGGCATGATGCTGTTAATAAGAGCGATAATTCCTAAATTCCTAATGCGAGCGTTAGTTCATCACTTCTGGTAAGTTCAAGTGTTTATTTGCAAAATTTAGGCTTACTTTCATTCCTTTAGTAGGTTCCGGATCATTAGGCAGGTTAAATCAGCATATGAGGCTCTGTGCTGAAAAACGTCTTGTTTAGTACATGACGACAGCCTCACTAGTTGGAAACTGTGTTCCTCCTTCAGTCAGTGATGGTGCCACTCCCCACGGCTGCCGTTTTGCAGCACAGAGCCTCATATGCTGATTTAACCTGCCTAATGATCCGGAACCTACTAAAGGAATGAAAGTAAGCCTAAATTTTGCAAATAAACACTTGAACTTACCAGAAGTGATGAACTAACGCTCGCATTAGGAACTCTGTTCCCCAGCATGCACTAACTAACTGCAATAAGTATACGCCCACCAGAGGGTAGTAATGGAAATAAATAAAGCTGAAATTTAAACGTAATGCGAGGCTCAGGTGTTTGGTTTGTGGCAGCCCTAGAAGAAGGGAATTGTAATCCTGAAACGCGTCGGCATTTAAAAATGAAATGGAGCAATGAAGCAGGTTGCATTTGAAAGCCGGATGGGGAGGCTCTGTCGAGTGACCTCCTAAAAGCTTCAGGGCACTTTGAAATGCAATATATATATATATATATATATATATATATATATATATATATATATATATATATATATATATATATATATATATATATATATATATATATATATATATATACACACACACACACAAATACATTTTGAACCAGGCATATGCCTTTACAATGCATGCTTTTACAATCAACATATAGGTGTTTTACCGGGTTGTATAAACCCTTTATATATAAATAAAAAGGGTTCATACTTACCTGTAAGATACTTACATTTACTTGTAAAACATTTACCACACATTCGCCTTTACCATTCATGTGTTTACAAGGAAATTCGTTTTAAAGGCATAATCGTTGTAAAATTCTGTGTGGAAAAAGTAATGCATCGTAATGGTACCTGCGTTTTAACAGCTGCGTTGTAAAAGCATGCATGTAATGGCATGTGTTGTTTCATCATACATTCGCGGTCAATAGGCCATGGTAGGTCCCCCCTGTGTATTGGTCCTGAGGAGGGGGATAACCAGCATGTCGTTGGTGCTAGCTGGGAGTTCTTGTTTCTCCAATTGCCTTAGCATATATACCAGTTAACAGGGATGACAATATCCCAGCAAAAGCAGAGTGAAATTTCACTGTTAAGCCATCAGGTCCCGGCGTCAATATCTCTACTGCACACAATATCTCTACTGGCACATTTAATATTTTTGGAGTGTAAGAGGCTGTCCTAGCCTGTGATAAGACTCCACAACTGCAGGGGCAACAGTAAGGCATCCATAGTCGCCCCTACAGTATACTCGGCTTTAAAGGCACTGCTATTATCACACAGAATCCTGCATGGTCAAATGTGCAATCAGATCCCCCTGGTAGCAGTAGTAAAGCCAGTAATCATCCCACCTTACCCTCAGTGTCATGTCCCCTTGCAATGTATTCTTTATAAGTATTGTACCAAAGCATCTCCTATTTGATGCTACATTGTTCTTTAGCCTCCGCCAACCACACCACAGGCGCAGGGTTGATGCCCACATGATTGTTCAGGCCTTGTAGGACCCATTGCAGCGTAATAAATATGTGTTCAAGGTCTCTCCGGATTCCCACTGTCACACCCATGCAATACCACCTGGCAAACACCTTAAAGAACTCACATTCAATGATGCACTTGGTGGCCGTGCCCTGGTTAAATTCAAAACAGAGGCCCCCTACAAATGCATCATCTCCAAGGCATAGACGCCTCATGGGGATCGCTGGCCAGGTTGCCCCAAGCCTCAGTCCCACTAACATTTGGCTATGATCAGATATAGTGCAGCCAAGGTACACGATGTGGTGAACAAACTGGAACTGATGTTCAGAGCAAAGGAATTTGTCTGATCTGACATGGCGAGCATACAGACCAGAATAAAAAAAAACATCCTGTTTCACACCATGGTGGTTGTGCCAGATATTCTCAATCCTCCAGCTCTCCATACACTCTTGAAACCCCTTAGCAGTCTTACATACTGGTGCTCCTGGCAAGGAGATGGTACAGTGATCTAAGGTGGTATTCACCTCACAATTAAAGTCTCCCCCAATGTCTCCTCCTTTGAGTAGGCTCAACTGCATCATCAGCTGGGCAAAACAAGGTGCCTGGTTCTGGTTAGGGGCACATACACATCCATTTGTCCATTGTTTACCATCTAACCTCACCTTCACAACAACATATCTGCCATCCCTGTCAATCTAAACCTGTATATCCACAAAAGTGAATGCCGCCCTAATCCAGATCATGACGTCCCGAGCAAAAGTGGAATATCCCTGTTTGGAACACCCGCCCTCTCCGGGGCATCTGGCGATGCATCACTTTAACAGATGTAAGGTGTGTCCCCTGTAATAGAGCAATGTGAAAAGCCATGCTTGTCAGAAACATATGTACCTTGTGTCTCCTGGCTGCTGACCCCATGCCCCTAATGTTACAGGTTAATAGTTTAAACTCAATGTGGAACGTGGCCATAGTAATGATATGTAGTCTGAATCATAGCACTCCTACACTTATTCCCCCTTACCCTGTGTATATTGTCTCTCAGTAAGCAGATGTACCAGCCCTGAACCTGAAAAACATAAAAACATACCCCAACTCCCCAACCCCATAGCATCGTAGCAAAGGCTAGACACCCAAATATAGGCATGATGTACTACGTGTATAACGTACAACTGTTATCCCCTAGTAAGTGGATAGGGGTGTGTGGGGGCATGATAAACCCCACAGGCAGTGAGTATAGTCACCTCTCCCCGGTCCAATGACCCCCAGCCCGGCCATCCACATCCTGACATATAGCAAAGTTAGGGCAAGCAGTGTCGAAAGAGATTGCTGGTGCCCACAGGCTGTGGCAACGAAGCCTGCAGGAAGCTATTCTCCCCCCCCCCCCCCCCCAGAGCTCTGCATATGAACAACAATGTACCTGAGATGTTAGAGAAGCTCAGTGTATGGTAGAAAGGTAACTCCATAGTCATGAAATGAGGCTACAGAGACCACTCCTTCCATCCTCCAGAATGGCACTTTCCTGAAGTGCAGGGCACTATGTGTTCTATCCCATGCCTCCCTCCAACTGTGGAGGCATCTTACCAGTGATCAGCATGAATATCATAGTATGTCCGTAGCTATCTGCTGAGTCATTTGTGTGATTCTCTGCTTACTAAGACTGGTGTCACCTGAGGCGTACTGAACATGGTGCATAGTCAGATCACAGCACCGCCTCCTCAGTTGCTGTAGCAGGCGAGGCCTCACCCCAGAAGCACTGCTGCCAGTGCCCCGTGCAGTCATGCTCCAGCCACACCCAAACAACTGTGGGGTTTATGAATATGTGGGTGTTTGCATTCAATCAATAGCTGGGAACAAGAGGGAATAACTCAGTCCAGCATCCCGCAACTCCCTATGATCTTTTAGACTGAGCTGCCACAGTGAAGTCCAGGAACATGGTAACCGCTGTATTATCAATACCAAAGGGGTTGCATGTGTGCACCTTCTGAAGCAGAGTATATCGATTACTTGTAATACAGCAATGTGGCTACTATTGGTCTTGACGTCCTCCCCAGGGGACGAAGACTGTGCAGGGACCATGTGTGCTTATTTGAGGGCAAAGAAAGGAGAAACTTCATTAGAGTCCAGATGGTAGAGTCATACAATTTCCAAATAAGCAACTACGTCATTGCCTTCTTCTTGGAAGGTCTCATGATTAGGCCTGGGCTCTGAACGCCACTCTGTTTGCAGAGTTTATGGAGTTTTCTGCACTCTGCACTCTGCAGAGCTTGTGAAGTGCAGAAAACTCAGCTGCACTACGTGAAGTAGAGTTTTTCCCCACTCGCAATCGCAAATGGTAAGTTCACAAGCGCAAGCCGCCACTTGGGTAGAATTTCTACCTGAGTGGCAGGAAGACTAGCGCATAGAGCAGTTCGCACTGCCATCCGCCACTTGCAGAACTCTACAGAGTTTTTTGTAACTTCGCAGAGTTCCGCGTAGCAAAACTCTGCAAACTATGCCCAGGCCTGCTCATGATCCACACATTGTTGCGCTGATTGTGACCTTCAGCATACTCCGCTATATTTTCTAAGATCTTCACCCATTCATTCAGATGGCCATTTGTTGCTTCAGGGACCTCTAGCCGAAACCAGAGCTCCCTAACAAGTATATCCATTTCTTTAACCTTGTCCTCTAGCTTGTGTTGGTCTGCCCGAAGAAGACCCAATTCCATTTTCACAGTACCAATTTATTTCTCTAGAGTGTTTTTGGAGTTAGCAATGGCCACCAGTATCTTACCCAAAGTCATTTGCAGGGCAGGCAAAACATGCTCCAGACCAGCAAGTGGCGACTGGCCCGAAAACGAGGGCCCTCCCTGCAACTCCATGGAAGGACCAGAGTGCTTCAGTTTGGATTTTCCCATTGTCCTGTGTACCACCAGCCATACACAGGCTAACCACCAGCCAGCACACTCAGCAGAAGCCCAGGTCTGATCATCATCCTGAAGGGGAGCCAAACCACCGCGGATGGCCAGGAAGAAAACTTGAATGCCGGATGACTGGTTAGGCTGGAATGAAGACAGCCCCTCATGTGTCTGCCATCTCCACCAGGCAGGCCACACCCTTCCTTTTACCAATCTCCTTTTTGCCTTTTGTCAACTTATTCTTCACAGGAACCCTACTACTTAGTAAGTATTGTCTGGCATTGTCACCACAAAATAGGGACACCTGGTTGTCTCAGCTCCAGCAGCCTCTAACATCAGGGGGCTGTATGTATGCTGGCGGGGACTATCTCCAGGAGCCCTGTTTAACCTCCCGCCATCTCTCATGTTACCCCTCTTACGGAATGTGCTCCCGGAATGGCTGGTACATAAAAGCACTTCACTCACCATCTCTCAGGTTGCCCCCCATATTGAGGGTGCTACTTGAATGTCATGGGCACACCATGGCCCACACAGGGTTCTACAGAGGCCTGGACACGTTGTGCCTGACTTTTAATATGGCGGCCGCCTCTGCCTTCGCTCCCTCGGCAACCTAAATGGCAGCCCCAGCTCCCTCTCTGGATTACTCCCCCCGTTCCTTTTTACCTCTGCCCCTAG
Organism: Lissotriton helveticus; assembly: GCF_964261635.1. NCBI lineage: Eukaryota > Metazoa > Chordata > Amphibia > Caudata > Salamandridae > Lissotriton > Lissotriton helveticus. Next base: position 293,832,584 of record NC_136070.1, read on the forward strand.
TGGGGACATATTCTTTCTCTACCTGACTATGTAACTGTAGCCCTTGTTTCTACTCTAAACTGCTTTTCCTGAACAATAAGACCTAAGCAACATGGCTGCTAGACAGCTGTGGAGGAGATTGGCCCTGGTTTCCTCCTCAACTGTCACATACCCAACCGGACATTGGGCACAGTTTCCACCTTCGTCTACCTGCTCTGGCTCCTACCCCCACTCCCTCTTACGAATTCTCACAACTCTGCTTTTGTTTACTGTACCTTACTATGCTCCTGTAATTCAAGTAACTTGTAACTTAACGATCCTGAGGTAAAGCGCTCTGATACCTCCGTGTCTTGCCTGAAGAATATATATCTGTGCAAATCATATCAAATTAAACCGTTTTCCCTGATCGCTGAAACCTGAGCAACACGGCTGATGTCCGGTGGAGCTGCTAGACAGCTAAAGAAGAGATGGACACTGGTTTCCCTCTCGACCGTCACCTACCCAGCCGGACATTGGACACAGTTCCTCTTGTCTCCTTGCTATGGCTCCTTCCTCCCCTCCCTCCCACAAATTCCAGCAACAATGCTTCGTTTACTGTACCTTACTATGTTCTTGTAACTGATGTAACTGTAATGCAATGATCCGAAATGTAAAGCGCTATGCTTCCCTCTAGAGTCTGGTTCACATTATATAAAACCTTAAAAATGTATGAAAATTAAAAATAAAAGTACGTAGTCTTTCAAAACAAAACTTCTCATTTTCTGGAATTCGAGAAAAAAGGAGAAATGTAACACTTCAGTAGTACTACTTACTACTACAAAATGCAATTCACACACCTGTTATTGCAAAACTCTACTTCCACCTCTCTTATATTTTCTATGGGGGGATTCTCACACATGTAGAGGGTGTTCCCGTAGTCCAGTTGGCTGGTGACGAGTGCCTGGGTCACGGTCTTACTGGTTTCTGTGGGGATCCATCTGAAGATCTTGCGGAGCATGCGCAGGGTGTTGAAGCATGATGAGGAAACGGCGTTGACTTGTCTAGTCATTGAGAGGGAGGAGTCAAGGATGAAGCCCAGGTTGCGTGCGTGGTCCGTTGGCTTGGGAGCGGTGCCCAGGGCAGGGGGCCACCAGGAGTCGTCCCAGGCGGAGGGTGATGATCCCAGGATGAGGACTTCCGTCTTGTCTGAGTTCAGTTTCAGGCGGCTGTTCTTCATCCAGTCGGCGACGTCTTTCATCCCTTCGTGTAGGCTGGCTCTGGCGGTGGCGGGGTCGTTGGTGAGAGAGAGGATCAGTTGGGTGTCGTCGGCGTAGGAGATGATGTTGAGGTTGTGTTGGCGTGCGATGGATGCGAGGGGGCTCATGTAGACATTGAAGAGGGTTGGGCTGAGTGAGGATCCCTGTGGTACGCCGCAGATGACTTCGGTGGCCTCGGATCTGAACGAGGGGAGGCGGACTCTCTGGGTTCTTCCGGCGAGGAACGAGATGATCCACTCCAGTGCTTTCTTTTGTATTCCGATGTTACTGAGGCGCTGCACTAGGGTGCGGTGGCAGACAGTGTCGAACGCCGCAGAGAGGTCCAGGAGGATGAGGGCCCCTGTTTCCCCATTGTCAATCAGGGCTCTGATGTCGTCCGTGGCTGCGATCAGAGCAGGTCTCGGTGCTGTGGTTGGCCCGAAACCCGGACTGCGAGGGGTCAAGGGATCTGTTTGTCTCGAGGAAGGCGGCAAGCTGTCTGTTGACGGTCTTCTCGATGACTTTGGCAGGAAAAGGAAGGAGCGAGATGGGACGGTAGTTCTTGAGGTCGGTGGGGTCCGCCGTTGGTTTATTCAGGAGGGCGGTGAGCTCGGCGTGCTTCCAGCTCTTCGGGAAGGTGGCGGTGTGGAAGGAGGTGTTGATGATGTCCCGGAGATGGGGAGCGATGATGGCGTCGGCTTTGTTGAAGACGTGGTGTGGGCAGGGGTCGGTTGGTGATTCGGAGTGGATGGAGTTCATCGTGCTGGTGGTTTCTTCGGTGCTGATCGGGGTCCAGTTGCAGAGGGTGGTGGTGGCGGGTGTTGGTTCGATGGTAGTGTGCGCGGTCTGTGCGTCGAAGCTGTTGTGTATGTCGGTGATCTTGCGGTGGAAGAACGAGGCGAGTGAGTTGCAGAGGTCTTGCGAGGGAGTGATGTCGTTGTTTCCGGCGCTGGGGTTGGAGAACTCTTTGACGATGTTGAAGAGTTCCTTGCTGTCGTGGGCGTTGTTGTCCAGTCGTTCTTTGAGTGCCGTCTTCATGGTGGCGTGGATCAGCTGATGGTGTTTGCGCGTGGCGTGCTTGAGGGCGGTCCTGTTGTCTGTGGTCTAATCGCGCCGCCAGGCTTTCTCGAGGGTGCGGCAGTTCTTCTTGGAGTTTTTGAGTTCGTCGGTGAACCAGGGGGTTTTCTTGCTGCCGGGTTTGCTGCGAGGGTTCTTTAGTGGTGCGAGGTCATTGGCGCAGGCGGTCAGCCACTTGGTGAGGTTGTTGGCTGCTTCGTTGGGGTCCGTGGTGCTGGTGGGAGTGTTCTGGCTGAGGGAGGTCAATGATAAAGGCCAAACACGGTCCTGAAGGACACGTACACCTTTCCTGACTTCTCTGTGACCTGGGCAAGCTGACTCCACTCCCCCAGGCCAAACCTGTTTGGGCAGTTCCTCTCCCAGTGGCGGGTCGAGATAGCATCAAGGCACAACGTGCCATAAACCTTTCATCGCACACAAACCTTGCCTAATCTCGCACACACCTGTCTCTGTTTCCTACTTTATGACTTGCCTTACGAGGAGGAGGTGCCCGTTTTTATTGGTGGTCCGTCAATATCTGATGAAAATACTGGGCCTTGCCGGGTAATTGATTGTGGGCTGAACAAACTGAAATGTGGGATTGTCATCATGACTTTGTGGTGAAAATATGTGAATGGTCAACTGTAAAAATAGGAATGTTTGCCTGAAGCATAATATTTTGTATGAAAAGAGAAAGCTGGCTTTGTAAGATTGAGCAGTCTCCTGAGAATATACACCTAGGATACCTGTTACTTGGTTGCAGCCAATAAATTCGATCTTTGATTTCACCTAGAAGACTCTTTGTTTCTGTAGTCTGAAACAGGAAGGACCCAAAGTCATAGGGTGTTGTCCCTGGCACCGCTGGGTTACCGGATCAGTACCGGTTCTGAAAAACCCAGTACTTCAGCTGCTCGGCGGTGATCTTGCTCCAGCTCCGGCGGGGGACCTGTTGCAGGTGGTGGTGGGTCGTAGTCTTTCTGAAGCTGAAGTGGACGCAGCTGTGGTCAGTCCAGTGGAGTCCGGTGGAGTGGCTGAAGGAGATGTGCTTGCTGGATGAGAAGACGGGGTCAAGCGTGTGGCCGGCGTAGTGGGTGGGGGTGTTCACCAGTTGCTCGAGTCCGAGCTTGGCGAGGTTGTCCAGCAGGGTGGTGGTGTTTCTGTCATTGTTGTTCTCCAGGTGGAAGTTGAGGTCCCCTAGGAGGATGTAGTCGGCGGAGGGAAGGGCGTGCGGGCTGATGAAGTACAGGGCAGGTCCCCATGGACTGGAAGAGGGCGTTAGTAAGGCCACTGAGGAAAAATACTGCCATTCCCTGGACGGAGTTGGCGAATCTAAGGCCTATTTCTCTTCTTCCCTTTTTGGGGAAGATTATAGAGAAACATGTAAATCGCCATTTATCCAGCTATACTGAGCTAGTAGGCGGTCTGGATCCATCCCAGTCGGGCTTTAGACCAAGACACAGCACTGAGACCGCCTTGCTGTCAGTCGCAGACGATCTACGCATGTTCCAGGATAAAGGTCATTCTGTTATCCTGGTTCTGCTGGATCTGTCTGCGGCGTTTGACACCGTGTCATATGACATCATGACCACCAGGCTAGTTAACATCGGCCTGGAAGGCAAGGCGCTGTCATGGCTGAGGAGTTTCCTGATAGGTCGCACCCAAAGGGTTACCCTGGGGGTTTATCGGTCAGAGGAGTTGGAGATCTCTAAGGGGGTGCCACAGGGCTCCTGTCTGAGCCCTACTCTTTTTAACATCTATGTGGACCCCCTAGCTAACATCATGAGATCGTATGGATTTATTCCTGTGTCATATGCAGATGACACCCAACTCCTCTTTCCTTTTGAAACCCTTACGGTGGAGGTCAGGAACTCCTTTGCTCAGGGGATGAAGGCGGTGGCACACTGGATGGCATCTAACTTCCTGCAGTGCAATGTTGCAAAGACGGAGGTGATGCTGTTTGGTGAGGCCAAACTTCTGTGGACTCCAGACTGGTGGCCTCAAGTTCTTGGCCCGGCTCCAGAGCCTAAGCAGGTAGTGAAAAACCTTGGCGTCCGACTTGATCAGGAGCTTTCCTTAAAACATCATGGCAATCAAGTGGTGGGCTCCTGTTTTCATATCATCGGGATGTTACGAAAGGTATTTCCCCTACTACCAGACTCTACTAGGAGAACGTTGGTGCAGGCCCTAGTATTGAGTCGCTTGGACTACTGCAATGGATTGCTGCTGTCAACAAATGAAGCAGTAATCTCTAGGCTCCAGGTGGTCCAGAATACTGCCGCCCGTTTGGTTTTGAACCAGCCCTCTCGCACCCCCTCTAAACCCCTTCTGAAAAAGCTGCATTGGCTATCCATCAAACAGAGGGTGAAGTTTAAGATCTGCTGTACAATGCATAAGTGTCTACAGGGGAAGGGTCCAGCATATTTGACTAATAAATTCTCCTGGTATACACCGACACGCTCTTTGAGATCGAGTGAGCAGGCCTTGCTACAGGTCCCAAGATTTAGAAAAGTAAGGTAAGGGGGAAGAGCTCTTGCTGTTGCTGGTCCCACTTTGTGGAACAGCCTCCCACTGTCTTTGAGACTGTGCAAGGACCACTTTCCTTTTAGGAAACTATTAAAAACCTTCCTTTTTCAATATTGATCCATACTCATGGTCAAGCCCCGCTAGTTGTTTTCAGATGCCAAAGGCGCGGAGATACTCCTTCGGGAGGTGATCCTAGCGCGGTATAAACATGCAAATAAATAAATAAATAAGTCTGCGATGTCTTCGCTGAATTGTGTGCGTGGTCCCGGGGGTCTGTAGATGAGGGTGCCTCGGAGGGTGGTCTTGGGGTCGGTGTGTATCTGGAAGTGGAGGTGTTCGGCGGTGGCTAAGGTTTCGTCGGAGTTGGTCGAGATGCGGATGGTGTTCTTGTGTACGATGGCGATGCCTCCTCCCGTCTGGTTGATGCGGTCCCTCCGGATGATCTTGTATCCGTCCGGGATGGCTATGGCGATGTCGGGTGCTGAGGAGGCGTTCATCCAGGTTTCAGTGAGGAAGGCGACGTCTGGTACTGTTGCGTCGAGCAGGTTCCAGAGTTCCACGGCGTGCCTGTGGACGGAGCGGGTGTTGAGCAGGATGCACTTGAGGTGGTTGTTGCTGGTGTCTGGCTTGGCGGGGGCGGTGCAGGTCCGGAGGCAGGTGAATCGGCTGGCTTGGCAGGTGAAGGGTCCGTGGGTGCGTTTCGGGGTGGCTCGGTAGCAGGCGGGGTTTCGGTCGGCGTTGAGTGCGTTGAGGGTGGTGGGGTCGTAAGTCCGTCATGTGGGCTGGTGTTCTCGGGGGCCAGGGGTCCTGGTGCTGGGCGCGGTCCGGGCGCGGATGGGCGCAGACGGGCTTGCCTTTGGCGTGCCTTCGGAGCACAATCGGCGCGCCCGCTGCGCGGTCGCTCCGGGGGCGTCATAAGAGGGGAGGAGGGTCAGCTGGGAGGCGGGAGGGAAGAATCCAATGGGTGTGGGGGGGCGGGGCCGCACGGGAAGCAGCGGCGGGAAAAAAGGGGCTGAGGAGCCCGGCGGGCGAAGCAACTTACTCGGGGGTACAAAATAGAAAATGGGGCAGGCAGGCACACGGGCACTCAGGCAGTTCAGGCGGGGGTACAGAAAAGAGAATGGGGCAGGCAGGCACACGGGCACTCAGGCAGTCCAGTCGGGGGTATACAAAACGAATGGGGCAGGCAGGCACACGGGGGCACTCAGTCCAGGCGCAGGCAGTCCAGGCGGCGCTCGAGCAGGGTAGGAGAGCACTGATCTGGAGGGGGAGCAGGAGGCAAGAAGATTGGCAGGCGGAGCAGCAGCGGTGGGGAAGTGACTTACCCGAGGGTTAGGGTCACTGTCTCTGCCGCGCTGCGGACACCTTAAGAGGGGAGATGGGGAGGAGGGGTCAGCTGGGAGGCAGGAGGGAAGAATCCAATGGGTGTGGGGGGCGGGGCCGCACGGGAGGCAGCGGCGGGAAAAAAGGGTCTGAGGAGCCCGGCGGGCGATGGAACTCACTCGGGGGTACAAAATAGAAAATGGGGCAGGCAGGCACACGGGTACTCAGGCAGTTCAGGCGGGGGTACAGAAAAGAGAATGGGGCAGGCAGGCACACGGGGACTCAGGCAGTCCAGTCAGTGGTACAGAAAACGAATGGGGCAGGCAGGCACACGGGGGCACTCAGTCCAGGCGCAGGCAGTCCAGGCGGCGCTCGAGCAGGGTAGGAGAGCAACGATCTGGAGGGGGAGCAGGAGGCAAGAAGATTGGCAGGCGGAGCAGCAGCGGTGGGGAAGTGACCTACCCGAGGGTTAGGGTCAAACACCTCAAGAAAATATTAAAACAAAGTAATGTATTTTGAATTTTTTACAATATGTATACATTTAATTTAATGTTAAATAGAGTACATATAAATACCAATATATACATATCTCACTAATGACATATTTAATTCACAATTAAGTTACTATTGTTATAGCATTTGTTTTGTCTTTATATCATTATATAAATATATCAACTTTATTTATATTAATATTTAACATAAATAATGTTACTATTTTAAAAACTCTTTTTATATTATCCCTATACTTTACTATATGGAGATCTCCAGCCCGGTGTTGGAGATCCATGTCTACATGTGAAAAGTCATTAGGAGGAATTTAACAGTGTTAACTCAATTTTAAATGTAATATTTAAAATATATTCAAATAAATTAAATGACATTTAAATATTTTTATTTGGTTCTCCTGATACTGTTTCCACCTTGTTTCTGCTGTCCAGTAGATTGGGTTGACAGCATTGTCCCTTAGCATGGATGATAGTCCAAAAGAAAACCGTCATAGCAGGAGGGAGATTCGATGTCATGAAGAGACGATCCTCCGATGTTGTCACCTCATTGATCATTGTGGCTACCTCCTTCGAGGTAAATTTCATCTTACTCTTCCTCACAACTACAAATTTAGGGGCATATTAGCAACAACCTTGTTAAACTTATCGCTGTTTTAGCGGCCGGTGATATTGGGCTTGCTAATATGGTTATAGAATTCCAATAGAAGCGCAGGTGGAGAGGTGTGGCTCACTGGTTAGAGGCGGCAGACCTGTAAGCAGAGAAAGGCCCGGGACCAGGGTTCAAATCCAGACGCGGCAGGGTCTTGGACCAGGGTCAACGGACTCAATAATTCTCTCCTCAGTGCCTACTCTAACCAGGGAACACACTCGGTAACTCTGGGCATTAAGCTTGCCTCATCTCTACAACGGCCCCCCACAGACGCCAGGGATGCCTGGTTTCAACCTGGAGATACCCAGAAAGGGACCATCTCACAGGGAAAACCAGGACGGGTTCCCCAGCGGTCTACAGTGCCAGGACACTCGGGTAGAGTAACAGTGCGCTTTACAAGTATCCCACATTTACATTTATTTACATTAGGTTAGATGTCCTGCACATCTAACCTGTTCTTCTATTGGAATTCTATAACGCATATTAGCAAAACCATTATCGCCGTTTCAGCTGCAGTTTCCTGCCGCTAATATGGCGATAATTGTAACGAGGTTCTTGCTAATATGCCCCTTGGTTCCCTTCTGGATTGCACCAGTCTTCTTTAATTGCTTTTCCTCATGGGCTGCCATGTTGCCTGCTTGCAACAATGCTGAGCACCTCCTTCCTTAGTTTTGTGTTGATATCGCCTTATTGCAAATAGGTTAGCACAATGCAAACAGTGCATAATGCAGCATTTTCCCTTCTGCACTGTACGAACTGTCATTTTTTTTGCTCTTGGAGTGCACCCTTTGTGATGCAGTGTAGCATTGCGCAAGTAGTACAAGTTATTTCGTCCAGCTTGTTATGATTCTTAACTCAACTGCTGCCATCTGAGGCTAAGCCTGATAAAGCGTTTTGCTCAGGGTGACTTTAGTGTTCTTCTGTTGCGAAGGCTGCATTAGACATCAGGGGGCAGATTTAGAAGCCCCTTGCGCCACTTTTGCATCATTTTTCACATGGGAAAACTGACGTAAGGGTGGTGAAAGGGGCTTGTAAATAAGCCCCCAGGTACTTACTATAAGCTCAAGCATTTTAGAAAGGGTGCCTTGGACGCTAATACATTCGAGTAAAATACACCCTCATTGGGTAGTAAAAATAAACAATTGTGGTGCAGAGAGGACATCACATTCCTGTTCTCAGTGCTAGTGCATCTGCTGGTCCAATAACTAAGTATGGGGGAATTTTGCGAATTCACGGTCCGCAAATTGGCGCAAAAGCGTACTTGCGGTCAGCAAAATCGGCGAACTTTTGCAAACGTGTGGATTTTTTTTATTTTTGCGTGTTCGCGGGATTTTTTTCAGCACGGCTACCGCAAAGTTACCCATGCAGTCGTACATGGGCGCGGCCATCTTGTTTTCAGTGTTTGCGTTGCGTATTTCCATTTCCGGGCACTAGTTGCATGCTCGCGTTGTGCATTTCCTACGCGCAGCCGCAATTGCGTGTTCATGTCCGTTTTTGCATTCTCGCGCAGGAAATATCATGCAAGCTTACCCACGTGGTCGCAATGGGCGTGGCCATCTTGTTTTTCATTCATTGCTATGGTTCTGGGCATGCTTTTTCAATCCTCCTTCAATCTTTGTAATCCTTTGTTTGTCATTATCTATCACTCTATTTTTGTACATCTATATTTTGTTTTTTTTTCTACTTTTCGTTACTTTAAAACTACTTTTTTTAACTCTCTTTTCTTTTATTTACTTTGTCCCTATTCTTTCCTATTTTATTTTCCTTTAACTGTCCAGGACCATGGCAAAGGGAGCCGGCAAAAACCTGAATGGGAAGGAACCCGCACCCCGTAGCCGGCTCCCTTGCGGCACTTAAGGGGGGAGGCTGTAAGTCCCAGGGAGATCTTCAGCGCGGTGGAGGTGGCCGCACTGGTCTTCTTCGTGCAGCGCCACTTCCCCAAGACCGTCGCGGCAGGCGGCAGGCCGGTACCGGGTACGGCCTCCGTGAGCGTCGCCAGCTATGGGGTAAGGTGTGCCGGGCCATGTATCTGGAGTCTGGGGTCTGGTGCACCTACAACCAGGTGACGCACCGTTGGTCCGACATACTGGACCGGGAACACGACCTGCTTGGTGTGGAGATCCCTGGGCTTGCTGAGTACTATTAGCTATTTAATCATTACTTTGTTGTCTTCTGCTCTGTGTTATGCAAATATATATTTTTTCCGTAGAGCAAGAATGCTACCGATTACATTGCAGGTAAATTATGTTTCAAAAGCTTTTGTGATTACAGGTGCTCGACTGGTCACTGGCGGTGCTACTATGCTTCCTTGTTTTCAATTTTGTGCTCATTTGGCCTGAGTGATTATGTATGAGTGTACATTACAGAACTGGGTAATGCTAGACACTAGAGATTACATTGCAGGTAAATGATGTTTCAAACGGTTCTGTGATTGCAGGTGCTCGCCTGCTCACTGGCGGTGCTACTATGCTTACTTGTTTTCAAATTTGTGCTCATTTGGCCTGAGTGATTATGTATGAGTGTACTTTACAGAGCTGCCTAATGCTAGACACTAGAGACTCAAGACCAGTCCTTCCTTTGTACTTCTGCCACTAAGAAGAGATAGTGGTGGTGGATTGATAGTTTGAGTATATTATGACTGGTTATTTAGTAGGAAACTTTTTAGTGGTCTGCAATCATGTCGGACTGTGTCTGTCACTTTGCGTGCTGCGGAGGGCTGCCTGCCAGTCCTAGTAGAACCTTTTTGTAGTTGGTTTAGTGAGTTACATAACTTTCCAAGTAGACGGTACGCGAATCCAGCAATACTAATATCCTAGTAGACCACATCAGATAGGTAAATACATTTAGTGCAATTGTTGTATATTTCCCCGAAATAATTTGTTATTGTTTTTTTAAATGTTTGATCTGGTTGACAACAATCATCCATGTTTGTGTCTTTCTTTCATGTACATCAGCTCCTCCCAGGGGCAAGAGGACAGAGGAGATAGCAGCGCCGGAGGAGCAGAAAGGCCAGGATCGGTCCGCCGAGGGCTCTTCTGCTGGCCCCAGTAAGTTTTCCTGTTAATATTAATAATTATACTTCCCTAACTTTTACAGCACCTATTTATTCCAAACGTTCATCATAATTCTATTTTTTACTAAATCGTCTTTGATCTTCTTGTCGACTGTTTCTAAATTATTATCCTGCCTCTACTATGACTCTCTGTGCTACTACTATATTAGTCTGTCTGTGTAGCTAGCTAAGCTTGCACAGTTGGCAAAAGGTGTTAAAACAAAACTCCTATTTAGCAATAGCTCTAGGCACTGAGTGCAGTCCTCTGGGTTGTCCATAATGTCAATTGAAGTCTTCCTAATGTTTATGCTTTGACAATTCCCAACAATAAAATGTCAATGGCCACCAAGAATAAGAAACTAGTTTACTTTTTGATTGGATAGGAGGACATACTACTACTGTTGCTGGGACTATTCTGCACAAACAGAACTATGGACAAGAAATAGGGCATTGGTGATAATAGGCGCAGTTGGACTTTCCACATACCTCAGTCATAACAGAAGTTGAACCCCCAATCTCCTTACTGACTAGCTAGTGTGTCAGAGTCCTTATTTAGCTCCCGAATGCAGCGATGATCCCTAATAATTATACAACCCAGAACATAAGACTACGGAGTCAGAGTCCCGACCTCGCAGAGTCACGGACTCATGCTTGCAAATTGCAAACCCTTTCGCTCACTCACTCATGACCAAAAACCACAGAGTCTATGTAAGTTTTAAAGCTTTATTAAAAGTAAAACAACTAGCTCTGTGTGTACTCTGTACATTAAATTACAATTGTGCATTATATTAAAAACATTTATTAAAATCAACTTCATATAAGATAAACGGTGAACTCTTGAAAACTCAACAGTGGCTGATTTTACACATTAACTGTGGGAGAGCCCTCACCTGGTTGGAACTTAAGGTCTTGGTGGTGATGATGACGATTGCTCTTGTTCGTAGAAGGGAAGCTTCTGTCTGTTATGAGAAAAATGGTGCGTGTTAAAAAGCAAGAATTCATCAGTTGTGCCAAAAAGTGTAGCATGTTATGGCTAAGCATAAATAAAAAAACACCCTCCCCTTACGAAAGGGGAATTTTCAGTTTCGACTAGAGAATCAAAAATTAAATTTGTTTATTTAGTAACATATTTTTTCATTCCTAGACAAAATAGGGAGTGGTGTATATGGCATCTAAAAATGTTAAATCTATTTTCTAGGTGTAACACCATCGGCACAGCCCACCACCAGTGCCGGAGCCAGCGCAGAGGTGGTCACTCCAGGGGTGGATGCGGTACCAGCAGGAACTGCTGTGGGGGATGCCATGGTAGTGGCGGGAAGTGGTAAGCTATTATATTACTTACTTATTGGGATTGCAGAGTAGGCTGGCTGCAGGGGTGTATATGTTGTACAGTACAAGTACACTTTAGTGTTAAGAAGACTTACAATTTTAGAACTAAGGGGTATATTACCAACAACTAGCGATAATTTTTGTCTCTAACTTGTTTAGAGACAAAAATTATCGCCGCACATCGGCGATTTTTATCGCAGATAAACCTTGCTATTAGCAAGGTTTATCGCAAATGCGATAAAAAACGGCCGCAATGCATGAATATCGCTGAAAAGTCAGCGATATTCATGCATTATCGAGCAAATGCTCTTAGCCATGTTATCCACCTCCCATTGGATAACATGGTGAAGAACTGCTCAGGGCAGGTGTTAGCTTTTGGAGATATTCGCGCTTAGCGCGAATATCTCCAAAAGTTGGTAATAGGAGATAGCGATGTTAGCGACTGTTTCCAGTCGCTAACATCTTGGCACGCCCACTTTGCATGTCATTAGTGATAAATATCACTGACATGCAAAGCGGGGCCCAAGATGGTCGCTATCTCCTATTAGCTGTCACTAACTGGTGTTAGCGACAGCTTGGTAATAGGGAGATAATTTTATCTCCGCTTTCTTGGCTTTTAAAGCCAAAAAAGCGGAGATAAACCCCTTGATAATATACCCCTAAGTTTTTGTCAACCAGGTAGAAGACAGTCACCCATTACTTCGCATTAGCAATAGCATTAGTGGCGGGAGTTGACGAGTAACCAATGGCCTCCTCTAAATTTGACTTCAACTCAGCTGTGAAAGTTTTATCGAGAAGCCAAGTCAGATCAGAGATGAACTTGATGGATGGGATGAATGAAAAGGGAAAGAAGGGTGTAAGGAAGGACGAGCGAGTTAAAATAATGACTGGCAAAGAATAATACGTGTTTTTTGAATGCAGGCACAGGTGGCTGGGAATCCGATGCATGGCTGGTTGAAGGCTGAGGCAAGGATGCAAGGCTGGGGGTTTCCAAAATAAAATAAAAATGGTGTTTTTCGGTGAGAAAAAGTAAAGTTTGTTCAGTTGAGACATTAAGAAGAATGATTGACATTTACTTTGAATGGATAGATGCCTTGATGGTATCTTCATCATAGATTCATAGATAGCATAGATGTATGTAGACAGAGTAGACGGTCACTGTGTGTTACTTTGAAGAGCATGTAACACAGCACTTCCGTGCCAGAGTAGCAAAGCCAAGGAAAGTAGAAGTTGTAATGTTTCGGAATACTCCCTTGACTAACAGTAGTTTGTAAGCACAGCATATATTGTGTATCTATATTGTATAGTTCACATTATCAAGTCAAGTCACAACTCACAAGTGCCTTCCTCCTGCGATTACGGGGACCACTCACTACCTCTTTTAATAATTTGTTTTCAACTGTCATTCATGTGTGGCCTATCGGTGTTTACTCAATCAATAAAAACAAAGCACCTAAAGTCATCCCTTATGTAAGCAAATATCCTGTGAAGGGATAGATGATCATAATATTTATCTTCTTTATTTTCCTTTTGTAGTAGTCAGGGGCAGGACAGGGTGAAAGTTAAATTAATTGAGCAGTAGCCCTTGTAACAGAGTATGGCCAGTGCCACCCGTAATAGAAAAGTAAGAGCTTCACCACCTGCATGTACTGGACTGGTAATAGTAACGCAAGTCTGCGTCATCATGGCTTGCATCTGTTTTTCTTGGGTGCAAGCTGACTGCACTGGCATTATGCCGGCTTCCACAAGTTTACGTACTAATTTCGCTAAGCAAGAGAGAAGAAGAAGACTGGTGTACTCTGTGGTACACAGTCAAAATATCGAGTAGAAAATTTCGACCTACCAAAATATCGTGTTTCAAATTTCAAAGGTACAGAATATCGATGTCAAGAATATCGTAGGACAGAATATCGACCCTGAGGTAAGTAATATCGAATTCATTTATATCGATGTAAGTAATATCGAAGGTAGTAATATCGATAGCATATATATCGATGTAACTAATTTCGATGTTATAAATATCGATATTTGTATTATTTTTTTTATTTTTATTATGTATGTGTTATATGTTTTTGTAAAGTATTTAAATTAATTTATATTATATGTGTATTATTTTTATATATTAATACATTTATTTTTAAATAAATTATATGTTTTAGTACCGGAGTGGGTTGTGGGTTTATAGGGGAATAGGGTGGGAAGTAATTTAATTGTAATAATTAATTGGTAATTAATTATTTTATTTGATAAATTAATTATTTAATTGGTAATTAATGTTAATTTTTATTAAATGTTATGTTTCCGTACCAGAGCGGGTTGTGGGTTTATAGGGGAATAGGGTTGGAAGTAATTTAATTGTAAATAATTAATTTTTTTATTTAATTATTAATTGGCAATTCATTATTTTCATTGATAAATGAATTATTTAATTGGTAATTAATGTTAATTATTATTAAATGTTATGTTTTAGTACAAGAGTGGGTTGTGGGTTTATAGGGGAATAGGGTGGGAAGTAATTTAATAGTAATTATTAATTGGCATTTAATTATTTTATTTGATAAATTAATTATTTAATTGGCAATTAATGTTAATTTTTATCAAATGATATGTTTTAGTACCAGAGCGGGTTGTGGGTTTATAGGGGAATAGTGTGGGAAGTATTTTAATTGTAAATAATTAAAAAAATGTATGTGTAATATATTTTGTAAATATTTATTAATTGGCATTCCCTACTGTTGAACCCTTTGGAGTTGGAATAGTAATTTTTCTCCCTACGCTATCCAACGCTTTCCCTACTGTTGCACCCTCTGAAGTTGGAATAGTAATTTTTATCCATACGCTATCCAACGCTTTCCCTACTGGTCCACTCACTAGAGTTGGAATAGTAATTTTTACCCATACGCTATCCAACGCTTTCCCTACTGTTCCACTCACTGGAGTGGGAATAGTAATTTTTACCCATACGCTATCCAACGCTTTCCCTACTGTTCCACTCACTGGAGTGGGTATAGTAAGTTTTATCCACCCGTTATCCAACGTTTTCCCTACTGTTGCACTCTCTGGAGTGGGAATAGTAATTGTTACTCTTACGCTATCCAATGTTTTCCCTAATGTTGCACTCATTGGAGTGGGAATAGTTATTTTTCCCCCTACGCTATCCAATGTTTTCCCTACTGTTGCACCCTCTGGAGTTGGAATAGTAATTTTCCCACCTACGCTATCCAACACTTTCAATACTGTTGCACCCTTTGGAGTTGGAATATTATTTTTTACCCATACGCTATCCAATGCTTTCCCTACTTTTCCACTCACTGGAGTTGGAATAGTAATTTTTACCCTTACGCTATCCAACGCTTTCCCTGCTGTTGCACTCTCTGGAGTGGGAATAGTAATTTTTCCCCCTACGCTATCCAATGTTTTCCCTACTGTTGCACCCTCTGGAGTTGGAATAGTAATTTACAACCTACGCTATCCAACGCTTTCAATACTGTTGCATCCTTTGGAGTTGGAATATTACTTTTTACCCATACGCTATCCAATGCTTTCCCTACGTTCCACTCACAGGAGTTGGAATAGTAATTTTTACCCTTACGCTATCCAACACTTTCCCTAATGTTGCACTCATTGGAGTGGGGATAGTAATTTTTCTCCCTACGCTATCCAACACTTTCCCTACTCTTGCACTCTCTGGAGTGGGAATAGTAATTTTTACCCACCCGCTATCCAACGCTTTCCCTACTGTTCCACTCACTGGAGTTGGAATAGTAATTTTTCTCCCTACGCTATCCAACGTTTTCCCTACTGTTGCACTCTCTGGAGTGGGAATAGTAAATTTTACTCTTACGCTATCCAACGCTTTCTCTAATGTTGCACTCATTGGAGTGGGATTAGTCATTTTTACATACCCGCTATCCAATGCTTTCTCTACTGTTCCACTCATTGGAGTTGGAATAGTAATTTTTACCCACCCGCTATCCAATGCTTTCCCTACTGTTGCACTCTCTGGAGTGGGAATAGTAATTTTTACTCTTACGCTATCCAACGCTTTCACTAATGTTGTACTCATTGGAGTGGGAATAGTCATTTTAACATACCCGCGATCCAACGCTTTCCCTACTGTTGCACTCACTGGAGTTGGAATAGTAATTTTCACACTTACGCTATCCAACGCTTTATCTACTGTTGCACCCTCTGGAGTTTGAATAGTAATTTTTACCCTTATGCTATTAAATATTATTTATATTTATGTATGTATTTAAGATGTTACATAATGTTGTATTTAATTAATTTTAAAAATATTGAAAGTATATTTAATTGTTGTTATTTATTAAATATAATTAGTTATTATTATTTATGTTATTATTTTATGAGTGTTGATGTATTTTTAAATTGTAGTATTTGTTAATATTTTATAATTATTTAAAAAATAATGTATATATTATAATTATTTAAGTATATATTATATATTTAAATATACATTTTAATTAAAGGTTTAATAGTAAATATGTATTATTTATTCATTTTAAACATTTTAACACATTTTAACATAAGTTTAAAATATATATAAGTACTATTTACTTAATTTTACCTTTGTTTTAAAAAACGATATTTTTAATTACGATATTTTTAACATCGATATTTTTGTTTCGATATTTTTGTACTTACCATGTTGTAGATAGGGTGTCGATATACTTGCCTTCGATATTCCAACGTTGATATTTTGTCTGTCGATATTTTCAGCCTCGATATTGTGTCAGAGATCCGTACTCTGTCTGAGTCTAATGTAGTGAGTCCATATAGTGCTAGTAGAATTCCTGAAACTCCCACTAATGTTAGAGCAGAGGCCGACGAAGTGGGAGGTTAGATAGATAGATGCCACAAATGTTATGTACTGTGCTTGCAAGTTGCTAGTGCTACTGTGATACAACTTTCTGTTGAATTATTTTGTGTTAATCTTAAAGAGTATTGCTTATAGTAAGTTTTTCTTTCTTGACTAGATACTCCTTCTAAACTAACAAGGAAGGAGTTGGCTATCCAGGCCCGGCAACGGAAGCTGGAGGCAATTGTTGCCAAATATCGGCTGCTGGTGGCTCAGGAGGAGGAGGATGACTCGCAGTCGCAGTCAACATCCATGACAGCTGCATCCTCCTCCACTGCCCCTGCGTCATACAGTCAGCGCAATACTCCAGCGGTACTTCACCGTGGTCCGGCAGCCACCCGTCGCGGCCGAGCAGCAAAAACAACAATTGCCCCCCACAGTACCTGCAAGGCGCATATGCACCAATTGACCCTTCGAGTGGCCTACCTTGAGCAGGAGGTGACGAGGCAGAAAGCCCTGCTTAAGGACCTCCGGCGAGAGCTGCGTGACCACCAGGCCACAGGAGGACACCGCCGGCGAAAGTATAGAGACTGTCCCTTGTCTTTTTTAAAGACTTTTGGGGGATGGGAATTGGGCGTTGGGGTTTTTTGGACTTTTGGGGACATTTGATTTCATGGACATTGGTTGGGGTTAGGGAGGGGGGTGGGTCGGGTCTTGCGGGATAGTTTATTTTTGTTAGGGATCAAAATAATTATTTATTTTCTACTTAAACATAGGGTGGGTTAACTGTACATTTGTTTTCCTGAAACTTTACTGGCTGCTTGATTCAAATTGTCTAAGTAATCACCCAAATTTGTACAAAAGTGCCACTGACAGAGTTAGTGAATTCAATTGTCCTACTACTTTACCAGTACTACCGTCAGTCTCTCCTCTCCTCCTACTCCATTATTCTTCCTCCCACAAAATGCCTATCTTACCTGTGATTCGTGTTTGAGAATAGGGCTAGGCACAGGGCTGGCTGCATGGCAAATGGTGATTAAGGTTGGCTATGGAATTCTGGATGGATAAAATGTCATCGTTGTGGTGGTAGTGCTACACACTGGCAGTAGCAGCATATGACAAAAAAGGAAATGAAACATTGAGTGGCCTGAGAGGAGCATTAGAACAGTACGATAGATAGTACAGTACACAAGAACAGTGCCATAAATTGTAGCCTAAGCAATGCTAAAGTATTCCATCAAAAGTTAACTACTAGTTTGGTGGAGTATGGCTACTACAAGAAATAGTACTGAAGGACACAGCAGCGCAAGCATTCGTCATGTGTGCTCAGTAGGATGTTGCTGATGATGAATCCACTCGATGGCGCACATGAAATTCTGATTTGATTTGCAAATACTCATGGGTGTGTGTCAAGCAGAATAAGAATATATCCTCGGATTCCTTGACCTGCCTTGAAATTGATTTTCTCTTGCTTTTGACCTTATCCTCCCCTGCAAGTGTGTGGAATTATTGTTGTCATTTAGTCACAACTCAATGAAAACCACACAGCCCGGGGGAAGAGGGTTAGGATTTACAAATTGGATAGGAATGGGTGTTTTTGGGAAAGTTTTGTGGAGAGAGAAAAAACACAGCATGGCAAACAACAAATGAAGAAATACAAATCTTTGGATACGAAGATATTCATAAATCTTTTAAGGAACATAAAGGAAGTGAATGCATGAAGTTGTTTGCTAAATGTTGGTTAGGTTACTGAAAAGTAGTACTTACTACAACTTACTAACTATGAATAAACAATTTGACAATACAAGGCTGCAGTAATTACGCAATTTCACTTCACTATCGGCCCTCAGAGAGAACACTTATTAGTCCATTAAATTAGTTTTAAAAATAGCAAAGAAACTTATCAAATAGCTGTAGGGATGAATTTGAAGCAGAGAGCAAATGCACAGAGTCGCACTCATAGACGTTCACAGCAATAACATTATTTAAAAGATAAGGAGAAGTGAAGAGGATACTGTAACTGTATGTTGTAGTTGTCCTGTTCAATTTGGGAAGTTGCATGCATCCAGCCATTCCTCTTATTCGCGGTACTCCTCCATTCCATCTGACGCTCCGTCAATCAATCTTGGTGACCACACTCTCCATTGCCTGTCTGGCGGATACGGAATTACGAATTGCTATGGTAAGCCTGAGTTAATGTTTTTCCCATCGCACAGGGTAAAAGCCGGCCTGTAATTGTTGATGGAAAAACAGGAAGGGATATTAAAACACCCCGGAGGAAAAATATATGGTACGGACTTTAGTGCAAAAATAACACTTTCACCTTCAGAGGCGACAGTATTACATACAATCATTATTTCTAAAGTGTGCACTCTGAGTCACCTTTTCAAGGATAATAATTAGCACACAGCCGGCCAGGGTGATGCAGACGGTGAATGCAGGCACCAATGAGTGTACCAACCCCCATGTAGCATACCTCTTTGACACAGACAGACAAAGCAGATCTAATTTTATACAGCAAGCCACATAGCCACAATTTTACATGAACTGCTGTCTGGACTCTGGCATAACAACACTACACTGGCTCGACCACTCCATACCACGACTAGACAGACATGTAGTTCTGCGGTGGTTGTTGTTGACTTGTTTACATGTTTGCCACTCACGAAATGGCCATAGTTCTTCCGTAAACCAACGATGATGATCCATCCATCCCAGTGAGTGACTGTAAAGATATTATGTAACTTTGACAATCAAGACTCATCATCATCATCATGGTATTGGCAAACTCAATGTTGTTCATGCAGTCACAGTCTACACACAGTGAGTCCAAGGACATTTTCCATATTAAAAAATGCAACTTAGTGGCTCCTGCAGTAGAAGTACAATTTGTATTAAACAAGGTAAAAACAGAGTAGACTTGAGTTACATTTAGTGTGCAAAAGATTAAATAATACAAAAACACATAGGATTCATTTCATGCACAACAAACAAACAGCAATTGCTTTCATCAGAGCCAGACAGCCAGTGTTGTCCACTCTGCATGCCATCTCATCATTCATTACCTGTTCCACTTTTTGTCAGCATCTGATTCTTAAGTGAAGGGCCACAGGGCAGCCTCCCGTGTCAATTTCAGAAGTAACAGTCAGCATAGCGACAGTTTCTTGATTCTGCGTAATCCGGCCATCTGCCGTGAGGGAAACAAATGGATAGAGGGAGTCTGGAGGAGGAGGATAGAGGAGCATGACTGAGTTGTGAACTTGTGAACTTCAGGAATGCAGACAGCATCACCTTCAATATGGAAATAAGACGAAGACAGTGCTGCTGATGGATTTGTTGTGATTAGAGTTTTGTTGTGCTCAAAGTTGCAAAACATAGAAAGACACAGAAATAAAAGTTGAATAAGGATGAAAAAAAAATAAGTATTTCAAGCCTAGGTGTCAGGGAAGAAGAGCTCGTCCTCAAACTCTGTGAATTGAACCTGGAGTAGGTCAGCTAAGAGAGAAGAACTTCCGTCACCTAAGTCGGTGTCCTCTTCTTCCTGCGTGGATTCACGTATTTTGTAATCTGGTGGTATGAAGTGCTGATTCATCTTGATCAGTGTTAACCTCTCCACATTTTTGGGCGAGAGGCGGGTCCTGTTTGAAGTTACAATGGCACCACCAGCACTGAAAACACATTCAGAAGACACGCTTGCGAGTGGGTAAGCCAAATAATTTAGAGCCAGCTTGGTGATCAGTGGCCATTGATGCCTTTTCCCATACCAATACACCAATGGGTTCTGTTCAAAGAAGACCTCTGTTGGGTCATCCAGTTAGGCCTGCACCATCCACTCAAGGTCCTCCATGGGTGCTCCACTTTGCGTACCATCTGTTGCCTTTGCATCAACACTGGAACAAGCAAACCCATGATGAGTTATCCAATCCGCTTCCGACAATATTATGGCTGGGCCTGGTGCAGGTGATGAAGATGATATGGTTGCTGCTGTCGGTAACGGCTGTGAGGGAAAGAGATTGCCTTCGGTGACAGAAGTGGACCTTGATGCCGGATGGCCTGCTGCTTCAGTAGTACTTGTGGTGCTTCCTTCAATTTCCTGCCGTTTTTTTTCGAACAGAGTGGCTGACAGAGCTAGCCAATGTTTGTACTTGGAAACATCTGCTTCATAAAAAGGAATGAATGTACTGCTGGCGAGTGCCTTTTTGTACCCTGGATCCAGGATAGTGGCACAAATGTAATGTTGTTCTGAATGTATTGCTTTAAGCCTTTCATTGTCAACTAGGCGGCTTAATAAGCTCTCCACCAACTGATGCGTCTTGTTTTTCAGCATCAACTCGGAACCTTGAAGACACCGCCTTCAGTTGGTGCTCTAGCATGCGAAACAATGGGATAGCTTTTCCCAAAGTACAGTCCTACCTGCTGACTTCACGTGTGAACACCTCAAAAGGACGAAACATGTCTGTCAGGCTTTTAACTAGGTCCCATTCATCCACCTCTAGCCTCATGTCTTTCATAGAAGCACCCCGTGTGTTAAAGACATGTTCATTGATTACCAAGTACTGCTCAAACAGACGTTCAAGCATGTAGACGGTTGAGTTCCAATGTGTTGCCACCTCCTGGATGAGTCCTATGACTGGCACTCTACGGTTACGTTGAATGATCCTCAGCTGCTTCCGGGCCTTAAAAGAATGGCTGAAATGTGTGCAGATTCTTTGGCAGGTTGTCAGTAACTTGCTGACTGTGTTTTCTTTTTTCAATAAATCTTGAACAACAATGTTAATACTGTGCGCCAAACACGGCACTCTTAAATAGCCACCATCAGACATGGCCTTAACTATATTTCTGCCATTACCCATGAAAACATAACCAATCATGCGCTTTCTTGGCTGCAGCCATTCAAATACTCCAAAATGTTTACTGCACTATGAGATTTCTCTTTGGCAAACAAGGCTACTGTTGCATGTCTCCGAGTAGCTTGAAAAATTGTGACACTGTCAACACCTGCAGCTATCTTGTCTCTAACCCCCGCAAAAGAGACCCAGTGTGCAGTGATGCACATGTAATCAACAGCTTGGCAACTGGTCCACATGTCTGTTGTCAGGTGGATAGTGTGAACAGCACTCTTCTGCAAAGCTGCCCCAATCACCTCCAGCACATCGTGATGTAGTGCTGGAACCGCAACTCTGGCAAAATAGGACCGGCTAGGAACCTTCCATTTAGGGCATTTAATTGCCACAAATTCTAGAAAACCCACCCCTTCCACGAAAGAAAAAATGGTGAAGGTCCAGCGCTAACATTTTAGCCAGCATTGCCTTATACAGACGTGCCGTTGAATGGTTGTGTTCAAATGGCGCCTCCGACCAAAACATGCTTTTAATGGTGGTCTGGACCCTTTTCATATGGGATGAGGATCCAGACTTCTTCAACCCAGTTATACTCATTGTTGTACTTTTTCGCATTGGTGTCTCTACCAGACTACTGTGCCTCCTAGATGTTTCTGGGGTAGAGGAGGATGTGGGCGCTACCACTGCAGTGCTGCTGCCAGGTGTACTGTGTGTACCAGAAAAAATGTCTCTTGGTTTTCACCTCCCCCATGCATGATCAGCGCCTCGTCATTAGATGCAATATCAATGTATACATTTGGATTTGTACTTTTGCCTTTCCGGATGTTACTTAGGTGCAACTCCAACTGGATATAATGTGGTGTTTTTGGAGATGACCTCTCTGGCCTCCGTTACCATAGTTGATACCAAGCTTACCCCGACTGACTACTTGTTTACAAATCGAACAAATGACTAGGTTTTCCGCCTTTTTGCTGATACTAAAGAAGTCCCAAACTGGGGACTGGAGATTTCTGGTGGTGGTGGAGGTGCTACTTTCAATGCCAGATGAAGTGGAGGATGGGTGTGGTGGTTTTTGACTCTGTTGTGCACTTACAGCACTACTACTTGAGGTAATTGAGGTTGAGCTGGATGGAGGTCCCTGCCGGCCCTTCTGATGAGAAAATATGGAAGCTGTAGGTCGTGTTGGTGTAGTAGTTACCTGTGTTGGTGGTGGTACCAGTGGTGCCATGTCGCACACATCCTGCACAGCAGCATTTTTGGATAGGGTAAAAATGTCTGACTGCTGCATGCCCGCTGGGGCTGGAGTGACGACTGTGATGACTGGGTCGTCATTGTCAGACTGTTCATCAGCAGCAGAATACACCACTTCTACTTCTTCTTCGTCATCACCCGTAACTGAAAGCCTTGCGGGAACCTTCCTTTTACCTAGCTTTATCGGCTGGCGTGCCTCCCTCTCAGACTGCATTGGTGGGTGCCAATCAAGATCTAGATCATCAGAAGGAAGGGGGCTTGAAGAAGAACTTGTACTAGCCCTCCTTTACCTTTTCCTTGCAGGGGATCTGGAAGACAATGGATCATCAGGAGGAGTGGCTTGCTCGGCTGATACCTCCGCATGAATCTCGATTTCCTGATGTGCCCCTACTTCTAGAGGAACAAGCATTGTGGGCAGTTGTGCCTCTCCATGCGCCTCTACTTGCGCCTCTACTTGCGCCTCTCCATGCGCCTCTCCTTGCGCCTCTCTTTGCGCCTCTCCTTGCGCCTCTCCTTGCGCCTCTCCTTGTTGCACCTGTGGCTATCATTGCGGCTGTGGTTGAACACTCATCAGATGAGTTACACCCTGCGTTGATTGGATACTACTTTGCAATGAGTCAACGCCAATATCACTGGTAGATTGTTAAAGAGCAATTAAAGTGGCTGCCTCTGCGGCACTCATGGGCTTGGGCCTAACTCGGCGTGGTGGCACTGAGACCAATGAAGTGCAGGTGCTGCTCCCAGCTTGATCCCCGGGGGACACTGCTGCTGCAGGTGTAGTTTTTTTTTTCACAAAAACGTGGCGGTCGGCACACCAGTCTCCTGGGTAAGTGGCACCGCTTGCTTCTTCTGCTCCTTCTTACTGGCAGTGGCACTGTCAACTTTCTTGGTAGAGGAGCTACGGCCACCTTTCTTTGGGCCCATCTTCTTTAGATGTCAGAACAGCAGGATGCAGTTGCACGTGTTGCGGAGTTGTCAGTGGCCACATGTGATGTCACGTGACGTTGTGCACACACCGCAGCAGGACTTCTTCCTGGCACTACAACAAGTGATGAGGATGAGGATGATTCCTGGCTCTTCTTAGTCTTTGTGCACCTAAAAGCAAAGGAAGCCAGAGAAACATCAGTTAAATTAATGTTGCATATGTCGTGCTTCAATTAATATTTGCAACCAAGGCATTTATTATTATTAACACAACACACCCAAAAACGGAAACACCCAAAATAAAAATTGCAACTCTAATCCAAAATGGATGTTTAAATTAATAGAAGAGAGACCACACAGAGAGAGTTGTTTCATGCACCACTGAGTACCCCTGGGCATAATGGATGAAAGCAATACAGACTGGGAGCAGGCCTATGGCACAAAGCACACTACCTGGCTTCAAAATGGCCCCTAGACCCCCACCCACATGGCCAGGCCCAGGAGCAGGCCTCAAAATGCCCCCCACCCGCATGGCCAGGCCTTGGACCAGGCCCCAACAACACCCCAAAATTCGAAATACACACAAAAATCACCCCAATCCAATGCCATCTATGCCCTAAATGATGTTTAAATTCTAGAGACCCCACAGAAAGACATGGCCCATGCACCACTGAGTACCCCTGGGCATAATGGATGAAAGCAAGGCTGACTGGGTGCAGGCCTATGGCACAAAGCACACTGCCTGGCTTCAAAATGGCCCCTAGACCCCAACCCACATGGCCAGGCCCTGGACCAGGCCTCAAAATGCCCCCCACCCACATGGCCAGGCCCTGGACCAGGCCCCAACAACACCCAAAACATTAAAATACACACACAAATCACCGCAATCCAATGCCATCCATGCCCTAAATGATGCTTAAATTCGAGAGACCTTAAAGAAAGACATGGCCCATGCACCAATGAGTACCCCTGGGCATAATGGATGAAAGCAAGGCAGACTGGGTGCAGGCCTATGGCACAAAGCACACTGCCTGGCTTCAAAATGGCCCCAGACCCCCACCCACATGGCCAGGCCCTGGACCACGCCCCAAAATGGCCCCCACCCACATGGCCAGGACCTGGACCAGGCCCCAACAACATCCAAAAAATCGAAATACACACAAAAAATTACCCCCAATCCATTGCCATCCATGCCCTAAATGATGTTTAAATTCAAGAGACCCCACAGAAAGACATGGCTCATGCACCAATGAGTACCCCTGGGCATAATGGATGAAAGCAAGGCAGACTTGGTACAGACCTATGACACAAAGCACACTGCCTGGCTTCAAAATGGGCCCTAGACCCCCACACACATGGCCAGGCCCCAACAACACCCAAAAAATCGAAATACACACAAAAATCACCCCAATCCAATGCCATCCATGCCCTAAATGATGTTTAAATTCAAGAGACCCCACAGAAAGACATGGTCCATGCACCACTGACTACCCCTGGGCCTACTGGCTAGTGTGGCTTTAACACGCAATCCAAAATTACAAAAAACATCCACATAGATATAACAGTGAGCTATGCAATTCCATGCCATCCATGCCGTAAATGATATTTAAGTTGAACAAAACTCACAGAAACAGTTGTATCATGCACCCATGACTAACCCTGGGCCTACTGGATACGGTGGCTACTCGCAATATATTTTTTAAAAAGTTGTGAAAAAGTTTATAAATTGTAGTTGCAGCAACTGCAATGCCCCAAACCAACAAAACCAACTTACTTGTAAAATCTCAACTCTAAAAGTGATCCAAACAAAAAGTCCTCAAATACAAATATCCATCAGCAGCCACAAAGAGTAATCCTTCCAGCTCCAGATCCAAATGAAAAGTGACTAGGACATGGACAAAGCACTGGGAGGAGCCTGCTGGACAGGAACAGGAAGTTGGAGACTCTGGGGCACTTCTTTTCTCCCATCCCCCCAAAAATGGACTCCTTGCACAAAAAGTGCAGCCAAATGTCAATCTGAGGAGTTATTCTGATCCAAATCATCAATTTCAGAAGGTTTATGCTGTCAGCGATAGATTTCTTGTGCCGAATTGCAATTTTTGCGATTTTGGGAAAGCGAGATGTTCAAATCTCCCGCTGGATGTCAGCTGCGCGGCGCATCTACGTGTTCGCAATTGTTACTCTTGCGATGTGTGATCGTGGGCCCTTATGACGTATTCGCGTTCTGAAAGTCTCGCATTGCAAGATGGAGGGACTCCATGACGTACTCGCGGTCGAATAGCCTCGTGCGATCACGGCATGACGTACTCGCGGTCGAAAAGTCTTGCACGATCACGCAGCAAGATCGAAAATGGCGCACGCAAACCGGGAGGAAAACAACTCGGCGAACTGAGAATCACTGTAAGTCAACACAGCATGCGCGAGATTGTATTTTTGAAGCGCAACCAAGCAAAAAAAATCCGCCAACTCGCAAATTGCGAATTCTTTGACAATTTTGCACGATTCGCGGACCGCGAAATTGCCAAAAATCCACAAATGCTGCGAGCGGAAATGATTTTCAGCCCATGCTTACCAATAACCACTATGTCCCTGGCTGTGCCTTTATTGTACTTTTAAATCATATGTGAGATGAAGATCTCATCACTAATATCACCAGCTCACCTAGCGGTTCTGCCTTGCACCCTCGAAAGACAGCTTGTAGGCTAATGCAATTCATGCCAAGATTTCCACCTCACCTGCGAATGTCATGGTTTATCTCAGCTTCGAATATGTATTTTGTTTAATGCATCGTATGAAGGTGCTTAGATAGTTTAGATACAGCACAAAGCGCTAGATGAACTCAACATTTTAAATCCACTTCGGAAATTGGAATTGTCCTGATCCATGCCCCCCTAAAGGCACTCACCAAACTTCTGATCTCAAACAAGTCCGACGTGCAGCTCACGCAGGAAGACGCTGATTTGATTATTTGATTATGCATTGTGGAAAACAGCTGGTTGGAGGCAGCACGTATAGAATTGCTGGATCCACTGTGCCGCGTTGGTGATTAATCCTTGCTCAGCAGGCGCGCAGATGACGGACTTTCAATGAAGCCTTCGTGATTTATATTTGTTTCTCATGCTATTAAGACAGGTCCTGTCTTTCTCTCTTCCCCGTACTATTAAATTGTTTCAGGACCAAGAAGCTGTCAATGGGGAAATTGGATTTACAGAATTCATCTTTTGCATGTACCTAGTTTGAAAGTACAGAAAATGCGCTGGACAGGAAGAAAAAAGCAGTCATCTCGCCTAAAAGAGATAGACATTCTGAATGCAATTTTGACTTGAAAAAAATTAAGACTGGTCAGTGGCTTCGGAGTACTAACGTCACCGTAGACACAAACTGCTGAACTCTTTATGGCTTGTATACACATAGGCAATTTTGAGCGCGAGAGCATGGTCACCTGTACCACAGGGGCAACAGAAGGGCAGAGCACAGAGTTATGCCACAGTTGCTAATGCTGCGCTCCAATATTCTGAAAACGCAGGGATGCAACGTATTTATAATTATACAATGGATCCCTGCGTTTCCCCAAGCACTGGTGCTAAATTTAAATGCCTAGTGCCAATGCAGGCACCTTGCACCATAGGGCACTATGGTGCAAGGGTGCCTGCATTGCAGAGAATGATTGTTAATGTGCAGGAAGGTGTTCCTTCCTGGACCTAAACAATCACTAATGGCGATTAGCAAATTCTCTGTGTGCTGAGGAATGCAGAACATTTAGAAGTTGCAACTGGTCAATATTTAATGACTGCTTATGTGCAGGAAGGGACACCTTCCTGCACATGAACAATCACTAATGATGATTTGCTCTTTCTATGTGTGCTGCAGAAGGCAGCACACATAGAAACAGCATAAACAAGGAGAAATAATATTTCCACCGTGTTGCGCCAGTTTAAGACCAGTTTTTCCCTGGTCTTATTTTTTGCGCTCCCCCATATTTACGCCAGCCTTGTAATTGGGGGGCAGCATCAAAATGCTTTGGGTGTTGAAGCGGAACGCCCACTGCTACACCCATTGCCTGCCCCTTTCACTCTAAGTGCTGCGTGATAGGGGCATTATTTACAAGGTGGCGTTAAGCCATGGTAATTGGCTTAACGCCTACTTGTAAATAAGGCAAAGGGGTTATAGCCCTACTGCATAAGAACGAGTCCACCCTACCTATATAGGAAAATGGCCCATAAGGAGTCCACGGGTTTAAATAAGCAACATTGAGTTTACCAACAGGCGACAAACAGGCCACAGGGTAAATTCAACTCCAAGTGATAAATGTACAACATCTTTATTTTCTTTTTCATATTTTCTTTGCACAAATTTTATCCAAAGTGATTGATGAAGTGAACCATAAATTCATCAGTTCATTTAGGTAATACATAAATCAATAAATACATATTATATAAAAAACCCACATCAACCTCTCATCATACATCATCCATCTTCTCATCCAATCACACACAAACATCCACTTCACCATAAGACACTATATACAGATTCCTCAACGTAATCCCCAGAGTGACACATGAATAGTGTAGTGTAGTTCCTATATTCCCAATAGGCTCTGCGCATTGGAATAATATATTCAGCAGTGTAGACGTAGGACTGAGGTTATCTAGGTCTCTACTGACTATATTAGACTTAAGGTTTGCCAGCTAGCTCAGAGGTCACTAGAAACTTTCTCGAATAAACGAGGAGGAGTTTAACCTCCCTTGATAGACAAGAAGGGATTAGCTTCTGACAACCATAAAACATGACAACTTTGCTCTCCCAGAATAGGAGTATATCTCTAGAGTCGTATGAAAACAAAAGACAGCTATTTCACTCAGTCAAATGCGCGTACTTAGTTTCACCAGAATGCAGAGATAAGAGAGACGGGCGTTTTCAATAAAAGGTGTTATTTATTGAGCAGTCTTCTTCCTCATACAAGAGAAATGAATTGCCACGATTGTAATACTCATGGTAAAGTAAAGTGCGTACAGTAAAAGGAGGATTATAAAATAATACTGTAAAAGCATTGATATGGTTTCTTAGCCATATGATACTTTAAAATAGATAAAATATATACATACATATGTACATTGACTAATCGTACTCAACTGGTGCTTCTAAATACGCCTACCCCGGTGTACCTGACCTAAGCCTAATACGTGGGAAGGAGTAAGTAAGTAGCAGTTTAAGTTAAGTTTGTTTTGCCAAGAATCTGACTCAAGAATTCTCTGTAAGGGTTTAGTCAGTTCCGTACCTGGGTAATAGAAAGCAGGAGGTCTGGTATCTCTCTCTCAGGACTCGATATCCCAGCAACCTGCAAGGGTAGGCTGGAAACGCCGGAGCTGGATTTCTCGGCAGGAGAAAAGACAGCGTCTTTCTCAGCACGTCAAAGAGGAGGGGCAGCGTCCGTGGGCTCTCGCATCAGCTGGGCTTTCGGGCAAGTAGATAGCTGCTCTCCTCCTGAATCACCACCGTGTGTTTGATTAAGGCAACGTTGGTATATTTATACTTGAAAGGTGCCTGGGTTTGACGTAAGGTTGGACATAAGACGTCAATAAAGATGTCACTAAGAACTGGCCGTTCTTACAGTGCTTTACAGGAGTTCTAGGACGAAATCAAAACAAAAGCAAGGGGGTTTTCCCAGGTTGCTGGAGGCTTGGTTTTGTTTAGAGAACTCGGTGTGCTTACTAGGGGGCCGGAGAAGTAGCCTTGCTTAATGTGACAGCATGTGCTACGACTAAATTATGGACATGGTTATTATGCCATTGTATGGATATTATTGATTATAGCCGGACAAGGGCATAAAATAGGAATATCGATTCAGGTTTCCTAGATAAAACACTACACCCACTCCACGAATTAATGTCCATCATTACTAAAAACTAAGCAATAGTAAACATAAAAGGTTCATGTGTGTACCAACCCACCCCAAAATACATTTTTGCATTTGAAATGGTGTATGCGAAATACATGAAAATGATTATAGGTACTGTACGCTTTTTAAGCAGTGTAATCATTCACTAAAAAGGATGCATATATATATCGGCATGAATGATTTGCGAAATTTACACATGAAATGGCTCTTTAATACAGAAAAAAGGGTCGAGACCATTCCATCACATATAAATACAGTT
Organism: Lissotriton helveticus; assembly: GCF_964261635.1. Taxonomy (NCBI): domain Eukaryota; kingdom Metazoa; phylum Chordata; class Amphibia; order Caudata; family Salamandridae; genus Lissotriton; species Lissotriton helveticus. Next base: position 293,862,229 of record NC_136070.1, read on the forward strand.
GCTGTAAATGTGCTATAGGCTGACGTGATATATTGTCTTTAGAGTTCCTAAAATAGAAGCTCTGTTCTCTAAGAATAGTTCTACTTCAAGCAGCGTACATGTGCCAAAAAAAAAGGTAAATATTTTGGAATTGGGAAAAAAAATTATTTCGCTTTCAGGGGAGAGAGAAAAAATATAGTTCCAAATATGTTCAGTAGCTTTTGTTTATCAAAGCCGAAGGCCGAATTCAGAGTTCAGGGAACGCTGTGTACTAGTTTGCTTAAAAGTTATTCTTTTTGTTCGGGGGAAAACATCATTTCAGACAGACTTTCAAAAAAGTGGTTTACCGCTTCAGGTGAAAGTTCGACCAAGTTGGAAAATGCCACAACTGTGCAGTCGTGAGCATGATTGCTATCATCGATGACAGGATCAGTAGTGCTCACAGAAGGTCGTACCTGGGTGATGTTGCTCTCATCTTGTACTTCACTACCCTTTAATCGCAGTGGTGAAGTCTCAACGAATGCCGTCATCAGGATTGGTAACCGCTGGGGACAACACGATGCATGAGCCGTTACAGGACTTAGCAAAGTATCTGTATCCAATGGTACTGCTGATTGTAGTGTAAGACAGACGTCCAACACGCATTCTTCTCCGCATAGCATACATCGAAGCACAGGTAAGATACAATTCTGCCAGATGGGTCTGAATGAAAGAAACCAGGTCATATTCAGATCTCTTAGCTGGGCTAATCCAAGGACTTTAGTTATGCGGTCCCGATAGCGTATAGCTAGGATTGTTTCTTCCATTGTGGCTGGAGTCTTGTCTGGGCTTTGGCTTGCCATAACGAAGCAGAAGTATCAAAAATAGAATGCCTGCTACGAGTCCCAACAGGAGTGGTAGGCCGCCAAAGACAGAATGGACAAAATTAGGAAAAATGCCCAGAACTGTTGTGAAGGGTGATAACAGTCCCGAAAAAATTGTCTTAAATATATGTGGGATACCGCCAGTATCGGACATATTTAGGATTTGGCTTAACATTTCTGCGAAATGTAGGGGGACATTTGCTGATAAAAGGCTATGTATCTCTGCCGTTGTCCTTGCGACTTGCAGATCATACGTTTCTTTTGATGACGTCAAGGGCACAGTTGTCTGCAAAAGGACAGACTTCATTCTGCTTAAAGTATCAATTCGAATAGAAGAAATATTCAAAAATGGCCAAATGTTTTCCTCCCTGTCTGGAGTGCTGTTTGGAAACAATACTTGCATACAGCAAGTGACCATGGAACTAACGCTACCGAGATAAGCTTTTCCTGGCACCATGCCACAACATCTGTATTCCACTATTAGAATATAGCTCCCGTTAGAAAGCCGTCTAAAGAATGGCTCTATTCGTGTTGCAGGTGTGCCATGCTGGTGACATGAAAGGTTATTTGAAGTCCCCTCACAGGCCCCATGCAGGTTAATACCTTGACACAGAAGTATACCACTTAGTGATCTTTTACAATTATTACCACTAAGAAATACATTCTGTTCCTTTTCACTATAACATGTGTGTGTGTAAGGTAATTTCCATAATGACTTAATGTATCCTTTACCCAACCTTTCATACTGGCCTGCTGGTATATATTCTTGACAGAATTTAAATTTGAAAGTTGTTATCAGAATAGTTATTATTCCGTGTATTATCCATTCAATGACAGGTCATTCTGACATTGTCAATGGTAATCTCTCAAGTTTTTCAATGCTCAGAATTGTATATTCTGCTCCTTTCTGTGCCAAGCTGATTTGTGTATCAGTAAGGTTAAAGATAGAGAATAATGACGTTGTGTTGATTAAACGCCAAGGCATGTAGCCTGAACGCAGATTCTGTAACGTCCAGCCTAGCTGTACAATAGAACGTAATTGGGACTGACCATGTTGTAACATTAGTAATTCCTGCTCTATTATATCTATAGCAGATGATACAATACTGTCCAGTGAATATATTCTGGAGGACAGAGTCATTAACCCATTGTCTACAACAGAAAGTGATTTTTCCAAATTAATACGGTCAATTTCCCGTATTTTTTCTGCTGTTTCAATTTGCGTTTCTTTCCAAGCTTCGTTGTAAGCTGCATATATACCGGCCGCTATGAAACGTTTTTGACGCTGTTTGCGTGGTCCCATTGTGAAATCACGCAAGTCAGCACCGTCTTTAAGTAAAGTCAAGTGTTGCTTAATTTCTGCCAGTGTGGATTTCTGTAGCCATTCGAGGCAGAGTTTTCCTACACTGTATGTTGTAACTATCCCTGGATGTTGTCTCTGGGAGTATCTAGGGTCTGGCCTGGTCAATTTGAACCCCTGTATTTTGTTCAGGAATCTATCTTGACAGTTATTTGTGTCTGTGGGCCAGATCAATCATTTCTTCCAATCAGGATGTGTTCTGTTTTAGTTAAAAATATGGGATACGTCTATCTCAACATCTGTAGTGCTATTACTGTCAGGTGTTGGCTTTGGAATAGACGGTTTGTTTAAGTCTATAATTTTGGCTAGGCCAAGACAGGTTGTCTGTTGAATGGTATCATTCAAGAATATATTTTGTTCTGGGATCATGCAGGCTCTAAATAATGATTCTATACCTTGGACCTGCCAATCTTTGGTACCCCAGATAGTTTTTGTTTCAATGTTGTTTTTCCAGAAATCAAAACCAAATGTAGTCATTTGTTCATAAAATGCTTGTGAATAGATTAATTTAGTGTTTATCAGCATTGTTTTCATTCCTGTCTTATTTAACATTTTAAAATAAAAGGCTTCTGCTTCACTTGTGTTAAACCTTGAGAAGTATGGGAATTTCTCATAAAATGTTTTTGAACTGCCTTTTGGTGGAGTTGCACAGTGTTCCCACTGATTATAATTTAAAACATTTCTAGGTTGAGCAGATTTATGCAAATAGTGATGTGCAAAATCGTTGTAGCAGTACATGTCTTCATAATTAGATGAACCCTGCAAGTAATCATGTTCTGTAAATTTTGCTGACATTACTAAACCTGACATCATATCATTAATACTTTCAAAGTCCCAATCATCAGAGAATGTGCTCGGTTTTACAAAGTCACTCAATGAAATCTTGAACTGGTGTGGATACTTCAAGAGCTTGACCGGGCCATAAATTTCGTAATCTGTTTTGTCCCAAGCTACCCCACCGGGTATTGGATTGGCTGTGACATTCACGGATGATAGTTCTCTTTTCTCGATGTGAGATGACTTGTGTGGCTTTAGGACCAAGTTGATGTTCTGACTTGCTGTGTCCATTGTACTGTATTTTCCCTCAATGAATTTTCCCAAACAAAGAACCATGATGAGCCAAAGCAGGAGGAAAAGTACACCCAACACAATCCAAAATTCAATCCATGGAGAAATCAGATAGGTTTCTTTGAGTTGATGAAAGAGTTCTGTTACTTTGTCTTTAAAAGTTTTTGTTGTTGGCTGTTCTTCAGGCTCGCTTGGATCCTCAGAAAAGTCATCGAAATTGATGAAGTAGCCAGATGCAGTTCTATCAATTGTTGGAATCGCTTCCGGATTTTTATTTGCTTTTGGAATTTTCTTTGTTTCATTAGCATAGTCTGTGGCTACATCGTTGTAGACAGGTGTTTCTTGATGAACTGTTTCAATTTGGGCTTCAAGAGGCACAAGTTCCATGGCATTATTGCATAGTCCCTTTTTAATCACTGCAGGGTTATCAAATGTGATTAGTCTCTCAGTTTGAACCTCTTGGATTGTAGCAAGATTTGGTCTTCTGCTATTTCTTGGGAGTCCACAGGGCCTACTACTTATTATCGGCCACATGATTGTGGTTTTACCAGGTCGATGGATACAACTCGGTTCTCCTTTTTACCAGCAAGGGGCGGTAGTACAACTGATCTTGTTCCGTTGACAGCTAAGACAGGTACTGCTTTTCTGTAAGAAGGCCCAAATTCCTTCATCACCGCGATCTTCTCTCTGACCAGATCCCCAATCTTTGGAATCCAGACAGGCCTTGCTGGGACAGGTGGTTTTTCTTCAGTGGCTGTTGGCTGCTGTTTTAGCTTTACGTTGCTCAGGTCTTTTCTTGTTTCATTTAAGTCCTGTAAAATAGCCAAACGATCTTTGATATGAAAGCATTTTTCTTCTACCACTGAAGTCTGACTATCGAGGTCCTGAATGTGCATTCTAGTCCCGAACAATAATTCATACGGACTGAAACCTTTTAGAGAATTTCTTGGCAGATTGTTAAGACTACGTTGGACACTTGTTAAATGTTGGACCCACCCAGTACCCGTACCTAATACCCTCGCCGTTATAGATTGCTTTATGTCTCGTTTTTTTCTTTCCACAATCCAGTTTCCCTCAGGATGGAAGGGACAAGAGTACCGCAATACAATGCCCATGCTGGTCATGGCCTCCTTATAAGCTCGAGAGCTAAAAGCAGGACCAGGGTCAGAATGTAGCATGCCAATTGCGTATGTGCCGATATAGACGCGCAAATCTTTTATAACAGTTCTGGCGTCAGCCGAGCGCTGGTGTCTACATTTTAAGTGAATCTAGTCTTAAATAATATACATAGGGACGCATGTTTCCTGTTTAATCATGCGTATAGATGGGGGGCGCTAGGTGGCGCACTGGTGTATGGACGCCTCGTCGTAAGGCTCTCACAGCCTGGCGCAATTAATCCTGTAATCGATCCTCGAACCGATATGTGATCGGGCTGAAACTGCCACCACCTGCTGAGGAGGCTGCCCTGGTGCTCCGGTGTTATTTTCGGGCCGATCGCTCATACCCCGAAGCTGGAGGAGGCTCCGTCGTGACCAGTGATCTGGACTGCTGGAGGGCTTGATGCAGGCGGCCGGCCTGTCACACAACGCGAGGCCGAGGATCCAGTGACAGCTGCTGGGCCCTGGATGGCGCGAAACTGACGAAGCGGCGGTGGCGAGACGCGCTGTCCGAGCTGTACTCCTTAGAGCGGCGCCTTGAAGATAGCGGTGCTGTTGCTCGGCCCATCTACCCCTGCAGGTACGCGCTATAATTCCCTGGATCCCCCTGGGCAAACTATTTCTTGCGGAGTGCGACCAGCGGGCTGCTGACGGCTGTCGGGGGTGGAGGCCATCTTCGGAACGGCCCCTCGGCCGACCCACGAGACATTCAGGGGAAGGCATCGCGGTGCACGCAGCGCCGGCTGCATATGCTGTTCGCTCTTGGGGGCTACCTGGCTGCCCCTTGATAGCGTGGTGAGTGGAGCAGGCAGCGCTGTGCAGGGGCCGAGGCTGCAGCCATTATTGGAGGACTAGAACTGCTATCCAGCTACTGGCACTAATTGGGTCCTGAAGTGAATGTGCACGACAGTGTGCAGGAGGCAGGAGACGCAGGTGGTACCGGCCAATTGGAGGCAGCGGTGGCTTGCTATGCACTAAAACCTTTGGCACTAGCTGCTCCTTATTAACTGCGACCACCACCCCTCACCGGCTAATTGACATCCTGGGAGAGGAGGTTGCTCCATGAGACTAACTGTGCTGCGGGCCTAATTCACGAGTACTGCCAATGGTGTGCGATCGACCTACCACCCTGAGGGCAATAGACGCACGGTGAAACAGCGGTGGGGTGGTTCCACTGGGAGTTTCCCAAGTCGGAGTTGATGAAGAGATTGGAGCACGAAGGAGACGAATGATACTCGTATTACCTTTGATTTGAATCCCACTTGAATGCTGATATTCACTGGCGCGCGTTGAGACAGTACAGACACTGCGTTGATAGTGTTCACCGATCCTGCGTACCAGTGGTGAACTAGCTGCTTACTTTGCTACGCACTGTGCTGCTTGTGTGTGGTTGGTGGCAAGATGGGCAGACCTGACGCGCGTCAGCCGAAGCTTACATTTGATGCCGCGAGGAAGTCAACTCGCACCACTCCGGAGCAACTACCGCAGACGGAAACCAGTCAGCCTACTAGTAGTCAGACGACTAACTCCACTGATATCCAGGAAATCCTACGCGAGATGCGACAGGGATTCGCAACTATTGCTGATAAGGTGGACAGAATATCGTCCAGGATGGATGCTGTCGTGCACAAGCTGGATGTCCACGAGGGGAGACTGAAGGAAGCGGAACAGCGGATCTCAGACGTTGAAGATACCTCAGGACAACATACGTCACGACTTACGCGGATGGATGACCTGCTACGCACAATAGCGGCGAAGAATGAGGATTTGGAGGCGAGGAGTCGCCGTAACAACATACGCGTAGTGGGTATTCCGGAGTCCACCAATGTGGGCAGAATGGAGGACTATGTGGAAAAACTCCTGTTGGCTTCGGTGGGCTCGGATGCATTCTCCCCCCAGTTCATTGTAGAGAGGGCGCACAGATCCCTTGGACCGGTACCCAAACCGGGTATGAAACCGAGGCCTATCATAGCCCGCTTGCTGAACTATAGGGATAGGGACACAGCACTACGGGCGGCTCGGACCACCAAAGCACTTCACTACGATGGAAACAGCTTCACGATATACCCTGACTTCACTCCTATGGTTCAGGACGAACGGCGCAAGTTTCTGGACGTCAAGGCGAAGCTTCGCACTCTTCAGGTTGACTACGCACTACTCTATCCGGCTAGACTACGAATCACGTACCAGGGTCGCCAAAAGTTTTTTACGAAACCGCAGCAGGTAGAGGAATTCATAAAACACTTCAAACGCACAACGCTCCAGAACAGGGATGGGATGGCTGCGCCTGACCGCGGAGAAGACCGCATGGAGGATGAGGAACAGTGATCTCCTGACTCTTGATCATCCGATATCGCCCTGAATCCTGTCTGTGAGTACTACGGTGTGGACTACTACACGGCAATGGACTTGTTCATTGTTTACTATACTCCTTGATATTTTGCGGTGGGTGGGGGTTTTTGGCCTGACACAATTTGGTCTTGATCCTCATCGCCAGGCACCCCCCTTTCCCCCTGATGGCTAAGGGTGTCCCACTGTCGGGAACTTGTGGAGGGGAGGGAGTGCTGTGTTGCCACCTAGAATGCTACCCAGCGGGTATTACCCATATTGTTACTGTTGTTACAGGGTGTTTTCTCGCCCTCGATTGTTGAGGGCATTGGGGAGGGGACGGGTGGAAGATTGCACTGGCGAGTTGGGGAAGCCTCTGTGGGTGGTGGGTGGGGAATGGGGGAAACAGTGGGAATTTAATGGTTTGGTTGAATGCGCACTACACAGGCAGGACAATACAGTGATGTACTGGAGGGATACGAGTGGACTTGTTGAGTATGTTGCATTGTGGTTATGGGTGTTCCATTGTACGATCCTAAAACAGATTGAAATAGGTCACACGGGGCGCAGGAACTGTTAAAAAATGCACCTTTATATCCTGGAATGTGCGCGGACTGAAGGATGCACGGAAACGTAGGCAACTGTTAGCATATTGGGACAGACACAGTGTACAGGTGGTTATGCTGCAAGAAACTCACGAACCCCCAGCGGCTGCCTCCACCTTCGGCGCGAGATGGGCGGGGGTGAGGGCTTTCTCGAACTACTCCTCTTATTCCAGGGGCACTGCTATACTCATACACCGAGCCCTCCCCTTCACACTGCAAGGTCAACTGATTGATAAGGAGGGGAGATATGTGATTGTGTGGGGGAGGTTGGGTGGGGACACGATCACCATTGCCAATTGCTATGCGCCTAATGTTGATGATCCTAATTTTTTTGCGCAACTCTGGGGGGGCATATGTGATGTGGGTTCTAGGCATCTCATCTGGGGTGGAGACTTCAATTTGGCCCTGCACCCGAGATTAGATAGAGCGGATGGAGGTTCAACATACCATACTAGGGCGAGGGATACCCTTAGAGGGATAGTTGAAGAGGAAGGATTGATTGATAGTTGGAGACGAGTGAATCCTGATGCTCTAGACGGAACGCACTTTACCCCACACACTGGAACATGGGCCAGAATCGATTACATTTTTGTATCCGTAAATCTAGCACCACATATTCTGCACTCTAAACATTTGCCCAGGACGCAATCCGACCATTGCCCGGTCCTAACGGTTCTAGATATGCCCGGTTTTAATAAACCACGCCCACCTTGGCGCTTACACCCTAGTGTGCTGATAGATACTGTCTTCCGCGAAGAACTTAGAACAGACATAGAAGACTTTTTTCCCCGGAATAAGGATACTGTAGACTCTGTAGAGACAGTCTGGGAGGCTTTTAAAGTTACGGTAAGGGGATGGTGCATTGCTAAGAGCTCTGGGGTGCTGAGGGACATTCAGTGTGCTCTTAGTAGGTTGGAGGAGGACCTCAAAACTCTGGAGGATGGCATGGTTCGAGGGGCTACTGGGGACATGCAGTGCAAGTTCAGGGCTAAACTGTCGGAATACGAGGCAGAAGCGCAAAGGGAGGTATCATTTAAGGGAAAGCACTGGCGGGCCCGCGCTTATAACGAGGGAGGGAGACCGGGTAGAGCGCTATCCATGGCAGTGCGGGCTGCACGGGGTTCAAATATTATCCTAGAACTGACCACAACGGACGGAGAGGTACACAGGGATTCTGTCGGGATTCTGGATACACTCCGAACACACTATGAACAACTCTATACCTCACGGGCGTTCGGTGAAGTGGACTTGGATGGCTATATGGGGGACATTGCACTCTGCTGGATAAGCGACGTTCACAGACAGTTTCTAGGATCGCCCTTCGAGTTGGACGAGGTGCGGGACGCCATTATGTCCTTAAGCAATGGGAAGGCGCCGGGTTACGATGGCTTACCCGCAGAATTTTATAAATGTTATATAGAGGTCCTTGCACCTGTTCTGCGGGAGGTATTTGAAGATGCCTTAGAAGTGGGTGTACTTCCGAGGTCTATGCGTGAGGTGATTATCACGTCTCTCCTCAAACCGGGGAAAAATGCCGCATACTGTGACTCGTACCGCCCACTGTCGCTCTTGAATTGTGACGCCAAAATTCTGGCTAAGGTGCTGGCGACGAGATTATCCTTACTTATGACTACACTCATATTGCCTGATCAATCGGGCTTTGTCCCAACGAGATCGACCTCACACAACCTTCGCACGGTTTTCTCCCTGATCCAAACGGTACATCCTGAGATCCCTCTCGCCGCAGTTTTTCTGGATGCGTCAAAGGCGTTCGACTCGGTGGAATGGGGGTTCCTATTCACAGTCTTGCGAAGGATGGGGTTCCCCCCGATATTCATAAACTGGGTACGGTTGCTATACACGGCTCCGACGGCGAGAGTACTCGCGAATGGCCAACTCTCTGACGCCTTCGCACTAACAAGAGGAACCCGCCAGGGGTGTCCTCTCTCCCCCTTATTGTTTGCCGTGGCAATAGAACCATTGGCCTGTCGAATCCGGCAACTTCATAAGGCTAGCGCCTTTAATTACCACCAGCGTCAGCTCTCTATCTCGTTATATGCTGACGATGTTACCCTCTATGTCAAAGATCCCAGCTCCAACTTGAATGCATTACTGCGGGAATTTGTCGCCTTCGGAGGCCTCTCTGGCGTTTCTATTAACTGGGGTAAGTCCCAACTCTTCCCTCTAACGCCGGCAATATCGGAGTTCCCGCTGGAATTCCCGCTCGAGTGGTGCACCTCTGAACTGCGCTACTTGGGCATACATATATCGAGAGATAGGGAGGATACCTTACGTGCGAACTACAGAGTAGCTATTACTAAACTAGCGGATTCAGTGACCAGATGGATTAAATTGCCCTTGTCGATGGCGGCGAGAATCTCCCTCATAAAAATGGTGGTTCTACCGCGCTTCTTATACTTATTCCTTAACGTTCCTTACTACCCGGGCTCCTTCTTCTTCAAAACCCTACGCTCTGAGCTTATACGGCTTGTATGGGGGGGCAAGCAGGCACGCCTCCGTTGGGCGGTTATGACACAACCGTACCGTATGGGCGGATTTGACGTGCCTGATTTCGAGGCATATTATTTGAGTGCTCAGGCACACTACCTGTATTATTGGCTGAAACCGTCACCCTACATGCCGCAGGTGGCGGCGGAAGGTTGGATAGCCCATCCGCTACCGCTGGCAGGCGTAGTTCATGCCCCTACATCAGAATTGGATATGTATTCTAATACAGTGACCTGTACGATGGATGCATGGCATCGTATAGGGAGGAAGCTGCAGGCCCCATTACTATACACGGCTCGGATGCCACTGTCTTATCACCCGCGGATAGCACTCCTTCAAGAGGTGGGATTCCAAAGGCTGTGTCGTCGGCTCCACATTCATACATGGGGTGATCTTTTCCGCGAAGGACTATTTCGGTCTCGAGAGGATTTCTTTCAGGACAATGAACCCACCCCATTGGAGTTGTTTTATTATATATGGCTACGGGAAGGCCTGAGGGTCTTGCTGCCGGAATACCCTCGTGCACCCCCCAGTGTGACCCCACTCACGGTAGTAGTGAATAGCGTTGATGGTGCGCATTTAGTGTCTCGTATTTATAGAAGCCTACGAGAGGCAATGCCTGTTGTGGAGAGTACGGCCAGGGCGCATTGGTCATCAGATCTTGGCAGGGAGATGGCGGACGAGCAATGGGAGTATAGTTGTGACCTTTCAGGAGCGGTGATGTCCAGTTGTCGTTTTAAAATAATACATTATAAGTTCCTTCATAGGTTATACTATACGCCGGCTAGGAAATTTAGATTTGGTCTGATTGACTCGGACAGATGTGAAAGGTGTGGTCAGGAGGGGGCGGACTTCTTTCATTTAGCGTGGACTTGCCCGCAAGTGCAGGAATACTGGTCACAGGTGTGTGCAGGACTTTCCCTTTTGATAGGAGATGCCCTAACTTTAGATCCACAGCTGTTCCTACTAGGATACACTGCAAAGGTTGCACGAGCCGTTAGGAAATATACTGATGTGGCAATATTACTGGCAAGAAGACACGTTGCGTGTAGGTGGGGTCGGGGCAGAGCTCCTAAATTCAAGGTTTGGCTGCATGACATGCTATACTGCCAAGAACAGTACGGTATATTTTCAGAATTGCTGCCCCTCAACTCTAGGCCAGCTGACATATGGGGTCCTCTGCAGGCATATCTTCTTGCAACCGCCACACAAGGAGAGGAGGATGCTGCCACTGAGGATATTACGCTACCGTCTGAATAAGCTTGTACTTGCATGCCTTGTTTTGATCAGGGATGGATGGGGGAAACTGTGATATATCTATGCTGTTTTCGGCTTTCTGTCATACGAGAATTGATTATGCAAGCAATGATGTCGGATGCGTAGATTTATGCCTGATAAATACAGTCTACTGTAAAGACCCTCGGCCCGGCCCCTTGATCGGTCGGCTGCATACCCTGTTTAACAGTATTTCAAGTGCATTGAGAGCTGGATAAGTACTCCTCCCCCCCTGGCCTACTGAAGGGATGACCTGCTCCTTGGCTTCGTTGCCCCTCAACCCCATATAGCAATTGCCAAGCTTACAATCGCAGCTGCCCCAGTGACTTGATCTGATCTGTTGGAACCTCCCTTTGGTTATGGCTCTGGTTTCTACCCATATGAGATCCTTCCTGTATATGTCCTTACTTGACAAAAGTTCCACTGTGTTCAGATATGTGTATCGCTGCCGGCCTTGTACGGTTGTAGGCACACTGCTGTGTAACTGTGTATGTACGTCAATAAAAGTTTATAAAAAAAAAAAAAAATCATGCGTATAGATCGCCTTATGCTTTCTATTAGGTGTTCTGCCACTACTTCGGTCGGTTCGCCACTGCGATCTCTGTTGCAGTTTTGACAGCTCATTACAAATTTGTAATTTTGCAGGCTCATTCCCGGCCACCAGTATTCTGATTGTAATTCCTTCAGAGATTACTTGATCTTTTGGTGCCCTAGACCTTCACCCATGTGTGCGTCTGCTATTAGCAAGACTCTCCTGTTCGTGTTTGGAATTACTCTATCCCCCACTCCAGGGATTCGAGCAAAAGGAACGGAGTTTGCATCGATTATGTATGTATAATTGAGTGGATAGTTCACGGGTAATGCTGCACAGTCGCCTTTTGAAGACGTTTTTACCGCCAGCATGGTTTCCCCGTCTATGTATTTTTCTGAACGCTTTTTTGTGGCTACGGAAGCCGGTTTAGTTGCTTCCGCTGTGGCTGTTTCAGCCAATGAATTCCCTGCAGCGTGAACGCCATCACGCTGATGACTCAGTGTATGTATCACGTGAGTCTTTTGTAGTTCTTTCTTTACAAGAACTACTTGTTCCCAAAGCGATTTTTGCTTGATTATGGCACCTGTGTCATCTTTGTAACCGTTTTCAACCCATTTCTGCAAGTCTTCATTGTATGATTTGACGCAGGAATGCGAATCGCACACTATTAGTGTCGGGAAGTCGCGATCGGCAATGTCGAGCGCCATATTTAAAGCTATTAATTCAGTTTGTTGACCTGAATTATCTTTTACAGATTGTGACATTGTTACCAGTGGTCTCAATTTACCTTCGCGCCACCGGCATTTGACAACCTCGCACGTAGCGTTATAAGCTTGTTTTCCCCAAACTGAGGGTTCTGCATAACTGTTTGTGTATATTACGCAGGCGTACTGTTGTAGGAGCAGAATGTCGTTAGGCAGAGGATATTCTTTTTCATATGTTAGATATTTCAATTTTTTCATTTCCGGGTCAAAATAGTATTTCACTTTTTCTGTAGCAAGAGAATTTTCCCATTGTATCCATTTTGGATCTAATGCCACCGTAGTTAAATTACATGGGCTTGTTAATGTCTCGAAGGCTGATTCTGCTGTTAAAACAGTAATTCGTCTGCCTTGGGCCTGGGCTCTTTCTTTTGCTACAGCTGTTTGAACCGCATTTACAACATTTTTCGCAAGACTGAATGTTTTTTCAGCCTGTGAGTACAAGTGTGATTTGTATGCTATTGGTACCTTTTCTCCCTCCTTAGAGGTCAGGTACGTGAATCCGCATCTTCCTGGGATGACTCGGATTACATGGTTGCGTGTGTTATCGCGAGTTTGCAATTTTGTTTTAGATAACATGTCTGTTTGCAATGATCTCAAAATTTCTGTGTGTTTTTGAGTCCAATTGATTGGTTTAAAATCTGGTTTTATTAATTCATAGAGAGGTTTAACCCTCTCTGCATAATTTAGAATGTATGTTCTTCCGCAATTCAGGAAACCTAGTATTGATTGTAGGTTCCTCAGCGTTTTTGGTGCTTGGAGTACAGCACACTTCTCTAAGAAATGGTCTGCTAGGCTTTTGTCTTCACTTGATAATTCATATCCTAAAAACAGGACAGTTAGATAGGCAATTCGTGACTTTTCAAAGTTGAATTTGTAACCCACTGCTGCGAACCCAAGTATTATGGTGTTCACTCTTTTCAAGGGAGTATCCAAATCATCATCTGTTAGATAGATGTCATCGACATAAGATAAGGCCTCATCATCATACATTTGTAGTAACTCTTTTACTCTTGCTGAGAATAATCCTGGGCTATTCTTGAACCCCTGTGGGAGTCGACAGAAATTGCCTGCGAGCCCATTATTGAGAAAGCGGTCAAATACCTGCTTTCAGGTGCAATGTTTTGACAAAAGAATCCACTAGAGATGTCTAATGTTGTTTTGTATTTTTTGCGCACGATGTTATTCATTAGTGCTGCACTGTGTGAGTTTTGTACTGCAAATGTCTTGCAACATGAGTTAAGGTGTCTGTAGTCCAAAACAAGACGATATGAATCGTCTGGTTTGGAGACAGGAAACAAAGGATTGTTCATTTGTGAGGTGCATGTTTCAATCACCCCCTGGTATTCAAGTTGATCTAAGATCTCCCTGACCTGTTTTTTAGCTTCTTGCTTAATTGGGTACTGCCTTTGTGCAGTTGGTTGACTTTTTAATTGGATTTTGTGAGGAGGAGAGTCCTCATCCCATCCTACATGATTTTTATATAAAGCAGGAGCTTGGGCTACTGCCCACTTTCTTGCAAGTGTATATTTTTATTATGAATTGGAATGTGATTTGAGAAGGCAGGCATAATCATTTCTTCGCCATGAGGGCACTACCTGACAAACTCTGGTGGCCAGTCTTTTTCAGCTAGAAGGATGTCATAGCCTTTGGAAAGGTTATCCCAAAATAGACCCCTTACTTTCCTAGTCTTATCTCCCTCTATACGTAATGTTATCTCGTATATTTTATGAGGTTTCCTAACTCTGCTGTCTGTAGATTCCACTTGAATGTATTCATTCGTGTCCACTGTCTCCAGAAGATTCATCAGGATCTTGCGAGCTATGGTCACTTCTGCTGCGCTGTCTAGCACTGTCTGGACCCACTCTCCATTTTTCAGCTGTGTCCTCAGTATCCTCGGCATGTTTGACTATTTTAATGCCGGCTACCTTCTTTCTTGGAAATTGTAATTTTTTACTTTGATGAGCAGGTTCCTTGTCTTTGGACTTGACGTGCTCTTCCCTTTGTTCTGACCGTCCTCTTCTTTCCGATTTCTGCGAGGAAGTCTGAAAAGATCGAGAGGGACGTGTATCAATATCTTGATATCTATCAGGTTTCTTTAGATTATCCCTATTTCTAAGGTTGTATCTTTTCTCAGAGGGCTCCCTCTGGGGAGACTTGTGTCCTTGGTCCGGAGATCTTTCTCTCCGCCGAGGAGACCTTCCTCTGGACTGGAATCTTTTTTCTTTGGGGGTGGATTGTTTATTTCTATCCCAGCTCTTTTTTGGTGTGTTTAGATTATTTTTAATAAATATTTTTTCAGGATTTTCAGTTAGTTGGGGTTTTACTGGTTTCCCACCCAAACTATCTCTTCCTAGTTCTTCATAGGATTTTTCTATGATTCTGGCAAGTTCAAATGGCTGTTCTGCTATATCTGTTTCTTTCAATTTCTGGAGGAAAGTTATATCCTCCGTTGCCAATTGAACCAACTCTCTATATGCCTGTGTTAATTCTTTTATTTTAACTAAGAGTTCTTCACTTGACATTTTTTCAATGTCTGGATGTGGTGTGTAGCTGGCTAGAACCGGCCACGTTGCTCCTGGTCTACCTAGTGGACCGAGCCTGGTGATGTGATTATTATGTTTTAGGGCGCCTTTAAACCAGAGCAGGTGCTCTTGGTATTTTAATGGGATTTCCACCTCCTCGAAAGGAGTGTATTCATCCGGTGGTTCCTCTATTTTGTAATAGTGGAATTCGTGTGTGACAGCATTCGCTGCTGGAAAGTTTATCCATGAATAGAATACCTCTGTCTGCCGATATTCATGTGCCTCAATTACGAATACGACTATACCACCTCTCGATGTTAGTCCATTCTCTATAAGTTTAAGAGTTATAGTTTTTCTTATGTTGACCGGAATGAGTATAGCATTCGGGTCGGTCTGCAGGAGACTAGTGTCATCCTCTAGGAGTTGAGCTGCTATTCTAGCTGTCTCCTTTTCTTCTTCACTTTCCGTCATTTTTACTGGCAGAAAGGTTCTTGTTGCAGATCAGGTTTCAAGGAAACAAAGATTAGGTGCACAATATTTTTGGAACACTGTACCCTTCAACGTTGACTAAACCAAAAACTATACATAGAAACTTCTTCCTACTAAGTTCCGGCGGATTTTAACCTTTTACCCACTCCAGACGTCTTTTGGAGTATTTATGGGAAAAAGGGTCTGTGTGAAAAAGCACGACTGAGTTACTCTAATGTCTTGTGTTAGATTTATCGCCTTACCAAACGTTGGGCGCCATGTAGTGTAGTTCCTATATTCCCAATAGGCTCTGCGCATTGGAATAATATATTCAGCAGTGTAGACGTAGGACTGAGGTTATCTAGGTCTCTACTGACTATATTAGACTTAAGGTTTGCCAGCTAGCTCAGAGGTCACTAGAAACTTTCTCGAATAAACGAGGAGGAGTTTAACCTCCCTGGATAGACAAGAAGGGATTAGCTTCTGACAACCATAAAACATGACAACTTTGCTCTCCCAGAATACGAGTATATCTCTAGAGTCGTGTGAAAACAAAAGACAGCTATTTCACTCAGTCAAATGTGCGTACTTAGTTTCATCAGAATGCAGAGAAAAGGGAGACGGGCGTTTTCAATAAAAGGTGTTATTTATTGAGCAGTCTTCTTCCTCATACAAGAGAAATGAATTGCCACGATTGTAATACTCATGGTAAAGTAAAGTGCGTATAGTAAAAGGAGGATTATAAAATAATACTGTAAAAGCATTGATACTTTAAAATAGATAAAATATATACATACATATATACATTGACTAATCGTACTCAACTGGTGCTTCTAAATACGCCTACCCCGGTGTACCTGACCTAAGCCTAATACGTGGGAAGGAGTAAGTAAGTAACAGTTTAAGTTAAGTTTGTTTTGCCAAGAATCTGACTCAAGAATTCTCTGTAAGGGTTTAGTCAGTTCCGTACCTGGGTAATAGAAAGCAGGAGGTCTGGTATCTCTCTCTCAGGACTCGATATTCCAGCAACCCGCAAGGGTAGGCTGGAAACGCCGGAGCTGGATTTCTCGGCAGGAGAAAAGACAGCGTCTTTCTCAGCGCGTCAAAGAGGAGGGGCAGCGTCCGTGGGCTCTCGCATCAGCTGGACTTTCGGGCAAGTAGATAGCTGCTCCGCTCCAGAATCACCACCGTGTGTTTGCTTAAGGCAACGTTGGTATATTTATACCTGAAAGGTGCCTGGGTTTGACGTAAGGTTGGATATAAGACGTCAATAAAGATGTCACTAAGAACTGGCCGTTCTTACAGTGCTTTACAGGAGTTCTAGGACGAAATCAAAACAAAAGCAAGGGGGATTTCCCAGGTTGCTGGAGGCTTGGTTTTGTTTAGAGAACTCGGTGTGCTTACTAGGGGGCCGGAGAAGTAGCCTTGCTTAATGTGACAGCATGTGCTACGACTGAATTATGGATATGGTTATTATGCTGTTGTACGGATATTATTGATTATAGCCTGACAAGGGCATAAAATAGGAATATCGATTCAGGTTTCCTAGATAAAACACTACAATAGGATCCTGCGGAGTCTTCTCAGCAAAATGCCTGAGAGTCCAGATCGATGTGGCAGGACCCCAGAGACGTAACGCCAACGCGTGTTTCGGTGCAAGGCCCAGATCTACGGGCGCACCTTCATCAGGGCTCTCACGCCGAGGGAGTGGGAAAACACAGCACGTTTGCAAGACACCCGTGGCCAATCTCTGTCGCTGGTTTCTGAGTCCAATTAGATCACAGATTTCTCAGGAATCGCAGTCACGTGCCCAAAAGAAGTGACGCAGGAGCACGCACTAATCCAATTCAAATCCGCTGTAAATATTCTTTTACGATGTATAGCTTGTTCGTCTCGAGTGAGTCACAACTTCCTACGCCAGACAGCAAGGCACCTGTTTGCCGTAAAATCAGAAACACGGTGTGTTGTCACAATTCCCAGTACTCGGTCGAGGGAGTCAGCTAGGATTTCCGCACAAAACTGCAGATCCTTAGAATTTTAGGGCTTTAATTGGGTCGGGTCCAAGCAGGTGCAGCAACATGTGCCAATCGGGCTCTCCGTTTCTACCATCCCTTGGAGTTGAATAAATAATTATTGGCTCAAGAAACCATCCACTGACCAAGCTATGCTTTCCAACTTCAGACCTATCTCTCTTCTACCATACCTGTCAAAGAGAAACTGTTTTCAAGTGCATCGGTTCAACTCAACAGCACTTCTCTACTGCATTTTTCGAGTGGTGCATTGGTTCAACTCAACGGCACTTCTCTACTGCATCTTTCGAGTGGTGGCGCCGTTCGGTGTTCGAGCTTCTTCCAGCGCAGACTTCCACGTTCCTCACTGGCACTCTCGACCGCGTCTTTCGAACGGTGGTGCCATTTGAAGCTCAGGTGTCCTTCGGCGAGATCTTCTCTCCTCCAAGGGGTTATAGCCAGCAGAACGTCAAAAAAGTGACATTCTGGTGGGAATAAGCCCTTGTAAATATGCCCTATAGTTTCCTGAAACGACTCAGCGGAGTGCAAAATTTGTTTTTGAAAACCATTGTGAAAATTACATGAAACTTGAAATGCGACTGCTGGTGTCTCATAGTCACTTTGAATGTAAAAGTAACCTAAAAGGATGGCGAGGTATGGTTGGAGTCGGAAATGTCCCAGCCCTGGTTTTACTGTTGCTGCAAGATATTTTCTGCTTGTCAGAGCACGGAGCTGTACAAATTTGGCAGCTCAGCGCTCCAACATTTCCAAAACACAAGAGTGAGCCCTATTTACAACAATATAACACACCCCTGTGTTTTCCATTGCACTGGTGCTAAAATTAGCTGTGTAGCGCCAATGCAGGCACCCTTGCCTACGTTGCAGGGAATAATTTTGTGTGTGCAGGAAGGTCTACCTTCTTGCACATAAAGATTCAATAATGGCGATTTGTTACTTCTATATGTGCTGCAGAATGCAAGGCACATAGAAGTGGCAAATCGTTATTATTTAATGATTGTTTATGTGCAGGCAGGGACATCTTCCTGCACATAAACAATCATTCCCTGCAACACAATATAACAATCAATCATGGCTTTTTGCTCTTTCTATGCAGAATTTAGCACACATAGTAAAAAAAAGAAGAGGAGAAATAAAAGTATTTCGCCTCGTTTCCCATTCTAACGCCTGCTCTTGCATATCGTTAGTTTTTGGCGCTTCCTCAGATTTACAGATCCCTGCAAATCTGGGGCAGCGTAAAAAAACAATGGACGTTACAGTGGAACACCCACAGCAATACCCATTGCACTCCCCTTTCACGCAGATACCTGCATGAAAGGGTACCATAGTTACAAAGCTGTGTTAAGGCACAAAAAGTGCTTAACGCCACTTTGCAAATATGGTAAAATGGTTCAGGGCATTATATCACAGGAACGTCATTAAAAGTGCTGTTCCTGTGGCGGAACGTCCTTGTAAATATGCCCCTCTGTTCTCTGGTAGTGGAAGAGTATGCAAAATTTCGAACACGGACGTTTGAGATTTTGCATGCATACTCAAACATTTCTTTGGCCTTGTTGCAAAGGCTTTTTCATTCACCCTCACCCTCCTTCCATTGACAATGCTAGGTTTAGTCAATGCTGTGTCACACACTCGGTATTTGTTGGGCCCCAGATTCAACAGTAAGAGACTCTGTATAAATTATTCTGAGAGCCTCACTGTTCATAACTGTTAACGCTTGCTCAGCAAGACAGGTATTGTGAAATGAGCTGCTACATTGAGTCACTGTTTTTTATTTTAAAACTGAAGAGTTGCAGTTTTAGAAAAGCTGTCATGTGGCACATATTCCAAAACAACCATCTGGCACCACCTTCATACAGGATCAGTATGTTCATTTAAAAAAAGATGTTTTGGTGTTAATGTATATGATGCATGAAAAGGAACGCTCATGCCTACAAACATCTACACTCTAGTCAGGTCTGATCCCTTTTAGCTTGAACCTGACAGCATCTTCTTCGTTGATGGTTTCCTGCCAAGCAAGAAATGGCAGAAGTTGCTCTCTATGGTCAAATTTGGCCTTCGTTTGAGGTTTCTATGACTACAGTGATGTAATGTAAATGAATGGCATTTAGGGCATTGAAGCTGCACCGCCAACACGCATTTTCCTCATTAAACAACATTAAGCTGCCCCCCACCCACGCGCTCAGTATTGGGCATCATCGAGTCCCTGAATCTACTGCCATTCAGATCCTTGCTCTCAATGTTAAAATTTTTATTCAAATACATCAAGAGAATAATGATAATGAGGCAGTAATGAATTGTGAATAAATAAATGAGAAATTCTATAAAAATAAAAATTATCGATATATACATGACATTTGTTGATGAAGTAAAGCATATAAATATGGAGCATATAAATAGACATGTTGTGAATAAATAGTTAAATAATTGAATAGATAGAGAAATAGTGAAAAAGCAGAGAAGGAGAAGATAAAAGTAAGGGGAGGGGAGGAGAATGCAAGAAGGGTAATAATTAATGGATATGTAAATGGCATAAATAAGAAATTGAAATAGCATGTATTATTAATTGATTAAATATAAATAGATCAAATATAAATATGAGTCAGTGACTGTATATGAGATCATCATAATAATGAATAGAGAAAAGTGTTATCATAGGAAAAAACTCACCTTGCGAAAAGGTTAAGACAAAGTAGATTTGGGAGAGAATAGTAAAATAGTGTAAGTAAGAAAAAAGGAGAGAATAATAAAATATGAAGGATAATGTGGAGAGTTGGAGCCAAGGTACGGAGAGTTGGAAGAGAAAAAAAAGAAAAAGAAAAAAAGGGCAATTAATAATAGGAAAGACGTAATAAACAAAGATGTAGAACAATGAGTTAGTCTCCTCGGTTGGATGCAGTGAGAGTAGCAGGAGAATTAGTAGTATCAGCAACTTCCGTTGTTAAGAAAGGTGACCAGGTTTGGAGAAATATGTCAGTTTGATCCTGAAGGTTATAGATCGTTCGTTCATGTGAAGCTGTTTGTATCATGGCTACTAACCATTCTTCCTGTGAGGGTGGAGAGGATGATTTCCAATGACGTAGAATACATATTTTAGCTGTGGCCAATGCAGTATGCATATCCTTGCTCTCCGGTCTGGCTGTGCAACGAAAGGGGCATGCTTGCTAATTTGGTGGGTGTTATAGAAAGAGGACTTTTAAGTGTACATAAAGTAGCACATGAAAACGGGCAAACACAAGGTTTTGTGGTAGAGAAAGGAGGCTGCTTCTGATGGCTTAAGTAACCCACACATTGTTAATCTGGGAAAATTCTCACACATTTTTTTTCTTGCAAGATAGTTTGTCTAACAGTACACTGCAGAATTAACAATCTTAACAAAGTTGTGAAGTTCTGACCTTCACTATACTCATGCAACACAGGTAGAGCTCAAGACCTACAAAAATATAGTGTTCATGCTTAATGGATTGTAATTTGTTGTAATTGTGACTTTTATCAAACAAAAGGGGAAGGGTTTGTTATGATCCTGTCTGATATTTTGCATCTGGTCCAACGATATTACAAGGCAGGAGGAAGATTTGCTAGAAAGAACATTGCTTAAGTAGAGATCTAAGCACAAAACTTGGGGAAAGTTGTCATATCAGTGCTAAGCATGAGTAGCTTTCCCAAAGCAGTTGGCCTCATTCTTTCAGACTCACAGTTCCACCGTCTGGATGTCCGAGCATTGATGTTGCTCTGTCTTGTCTAGGTTGTAGTCTAATGAGGTTAAAACCCACTCCAGAGGACACGGAGAGACAGAGCAATTATGAAAGGCCCATGTTACAGCATTACACACATCCTGGACCTGGTATATATTTGTCTCATGCTATCAAGTCGTGAAGAGAATAAAATGCTACATACGATGTACCTTTTAGAGTTTTTGAAGCGTTCTGCTTCTACATGTGCTTGTGAATACTAATGGATCCCTTTGTGGGCACGCCATCTCTTGGATAATCTGCCTGATATTAGCTCCCATTTTGCAGAGTCGTAGACGGTATTGATTACAAGAAGCAATGTTCCCCTAGGATAAGAATCAAAATAGTATTTTAAAATAGTCAATAAGAGGGCTGACTCAAAAAGGAAGACTTTATTCAGACAAAATATTGGAACCAAATATTGAAGAGCAAAAATATCAAGTTTGAAATATCGTGATGCACAAATATCATGTGTAAACATATTGTGGATAAGAATATTGATTTTAAGGTAAGTAATATCGATGATAAAAATATCTAAGGGGCTGATTATGACTTTGTTGCAGTTGTGCCGGCGGTCCGTCGGCATGGCGGCGCCAAAGTCGCTCAATGACCACCCATCGTATTTCGAGTTGATCTCGTGTAAGGCGGACGGTCCTTTGCCTTTCCCATGGCAGTGCCTAGAAAACAGGCACCGCAATGGGAACGCATAAAAGATGCCCATGCCGGGCTGGAACATTTGGAGAATACAGACAGGAGGGCAAATGTTCTGACCCCCTGAATGCATCCCCATGGTGGGAGGGCATGGGGGCCCTGTAGAGGCCCCTTTGTTTCTGCACCAGCAGCCTTTTCATGGCAGGACTCCCGCCATAAAATGACTGGCAGTGGCAGACCCCGTAATATGCTCAGCAGGACTGCTCTAGTTGTGCAGCTCCGGCCACCAGGGAATGGTTGTTTCTTGGCAAAGTTGTGATCTTCTGCTGCTCCGATTTTTGAAGTTGTAATGCGGCGGACGGTGGAGCGCCACCACGAGTAAGGAGGTCGGAAGACCACCGCACTCATAATCAGGCGCTATGTTATTAATATCGATGTTAAAAATATATGTTGTTGATACCATTAAATCAAATATTGTTGCTACTATTATTGGGGCTGATTATGATGGCGGTGAGACTGCCACCAACAGGCTGTCAGTGGTGGTCTCACCAGAATTGGAATAATTTTTACCGCCTGCCAAATTTGAATGGCGTGCGGAGGGGTGGCAGTTGGAAAGACCAACCACCACGCATCAGACAGGCTCCTTGAGTCCGCTGGTGTGGCAGAGAGGTTTGTAGTCCCTACCATGGAACCACCATAGGGATGAAAATGTATTTTTCCGCAGGTCTTTTCATGGCAATTAACCCACCATGAATAGGATGGCAGAAAGGGACTTTGGGGGCCAGTAGTGGGCCCTCCCTTCCCCCTGACCCTCCGATGTGGGCACTGGAGGGCACCTATGGTGCACCCTACATGTTCCTGTACCATGTTGCAGGCATTGCATGGTTCCTGCCAAATAGTGCAGTGATTTGTAACGTGACCCCTTTTTGTATTGCGGCATGTGCTGCAGCAAGCAGCACCCTCCACAATACAAAAGATAGGCATGCCTAGATAGAATGCCTCTTACTGGACAGCCAACAGACTGTCGGATGGTCCCTATTTCCAATAGGGTGTTCCCCCGCAATCATAATCAGCCCCTAGATTTAAATTATTTTTACGTATTTTAATATATATTTTATTGTATATGTTATACATTGTTTGTATAAATATTGAAAATATTTTTAAATAGTTTGTACATTTTTTGTTGTTTTAAAATGTAATGTATTTGTTTATTTGTATTTTTAGTGCCTAGTGGGTTGTGGTGTTTATAGTGGTACAGAGTG
Organism: Lissotriton helveticus; assembly: GCF_964261635.1. NCBI lineage: Eukaryota > Metazoa > Chordata > Amphibia > Caudata > Salamandridae > Lissotriton > Lissotriton helveticus. Next base: position 293,885,326 of record NC_136070.1, read on the forward strand.
GGAAGTAAATGAATTATAATTAATAAGGAATTAATATTTAATATTGATAATTAATTATGCTAATTGTAAAATGAATTTAATTAATTACGTTAAGTTTTAGGTGAGGGTTGTGGGCTTGTAGGGGTATAGGGTGGGAAATATTTTAATTATAATTATTTAATAATTCATTTTTTTATTCTTATTAATTATTTAATTGCTAATTATGTTAATTGTATAATCAATGTAAATTTTGATTGTTATTTTAGGTGTGGATTGTGATTGTTGTAAAGGTGTGAAGGAAACAAATTATACAAATTAATAATCAATGTTAATTATTTACAATTATTCAATTATGCAACTTGTGTTCTATATCAGTTGTAGATTGTGTTTGTAGGGGTAAAGGTGGGAGGTCCATTAAACATAATAATTTATTATTAGTTAATTGTTATTACTTGTTTACTTGATAATAACTGATTTAAATTATGTAATTGAGATACTTTTTTGAATATATACTACGGGGTCGATTCCGATCCGGTAAAAAGCGCTCCGAATCGTCGTACGGAGCGTTTTTTCGTACACCGCATGATCGTAGGGTACGACGAAGTACGATTCGTACCAGGAGCCGTACTCCGTACGAATCGTACAGAGACCGTACGAATCGTATCCCCGTACGATTCGCCCTCGGAACCCGCTGTACGGGACGTCTGTACGGTTCGCGGCTGTTTTTTCCAACCCGGCAAGTACGATTTGTGTTGGGTACGCTCCATACGACCCTTTTTCTACGGGAGCTGAAAACTTCCGTAGAAGCAGAGTTCGCCCCAAAACAGGTACGAACGGCCCCCCTCGGGTACGGTGCGTACCCCCATGATCGTAGGGGTACGGCTCGTACACCCCATGATCGTAGGTGTACGAGCCGTACCCCTATGATCATGGGGTGTACGAGTCGTACCCCTACGATCATGGGGTGTACGAGCCGTACCCCTACGATAATGCGGTGTACGAGCCGTACGGTGTGTATGTGAATGTGCGCTTTTCTGTACGAATCACCGTTACCTGACGTGGCCCGTACGAATCGCGTCCTGATAGCCCGGTCTGGATCATACTCGCCGAGTCGTATGGTGTGTGTAAGAGTCGTACGGAAACGGCTCCGGATACGAATCGTAAGGACGGTGATTTTACCGGATCGGAATCGACCCCTAAGTGTGCACTTTTGATTTTCTAGAGATTAAGGATGGAAAGTTAATTAAATATAATTTTGCATAATTAGTGAATTACTATTGATTGTGTAATTAATAATTAGTTATGTAAAAATTCCAATTAATATCATTTCAAGATATATTTTCAGTGTGGGTTGTTTACTTTGTGTAGGTATATGGTAGGACATTATATAAATAACAAAATATTTCTATTCATTGTTATTCAATGTAGTTGTTTAAATATTTTATTTGTTTGAAGTGAACTACTCTCTACTGTTGTACAGGCTGAAGAGGGAATAGTACATTTTATCCCTCCACAATCAAACACTTTCCCTACTGTTTCACAGACTGGAGTGTGAATAATACAGTTTACCTCTCCTGAGTTTACACTTTCTATAATGTTGCACTGACTGGAGGTGGAATAGTAAATATTATCCCTCCCCAATCCAACACTTTCCCTACTGTTGCAGTGACTGGAGTGGGAATAGTAATGTGTATCTCTCCTGAGTCCAACGTTTTCCCTGCTGTTGCACAAACTGGAGTGGGAATAGTAAATATTACACCTCCTAAGCCCAATAATTTCCCTACTCTTGCAGAGATTGGAGAATGAATAGCATATGTATTATTGCTAGAATTTTATAGTTTTGTTTATACTGTTTACATTTATATTATTATGATGTGTCTGTTGATTTAACATTATATTCTTTTCATTTATTCATGTTTGTAATGTGTAAGATATCATCAGTAAAATGTAATTTTTCATTTTGTTTACTTTATAGTGTGCAATTAAATTGGTTTGTTTTGTAGAATTATTTCCAATTGATATGTCACAGTTTGGAATATTGATATATATATATATATATATATATATATATATATATATATATATATATATATATATATATATATATATATATATATATATATGTGTATATATGTATATATATATATATATATATATATATATATATATATATATATATATATTCACTGAAAAAACCATAGGTTATAGACCATATATAGTTAGGAATTAGCATTTAAAAAACCTTATTTTACTCACAAAACCATTAAAATTCCATATATAGTTAGTTGCACTAACTATATATCGCGCACCCGCAATCCACTGCTGATGATGTCACATATTACATCATTCATGACATGGTCAGTGACATCACTGATGACATCACTGATGACATCTCAAATGACATCACTGATGACATCATCCAGTGACTGTGTGTTTCTGTAAAGTTTAAATATGTTTTACATATTGAAGAATGAGTAGATGTAGAAGTGTCTGGATGAAGGATTTAGTAGGTGCGTGACTGACTGTATGAGTGAGTGATTAAATGTGTCTCACTGAGTGCATGGGTTAGTGACTAAACTGTCTTAATTTGTGCATCATTATGTCTGTTGTTCTGTAAACTGCTGCATGTGTTGATCAGTAGCTATATGAGTAACTATATGGGTTATTGATTGATTGCCCAAGTATTTGTATGGGAGACTGAGTGTGTGTGTGGCTGGCTGGGAGGTGTGTGACTCTGTGCAGATCAATGTGTACTTGTATCAATGATTGTATAAGAGAGTAATTATGTGTTAGTATATGTTTCAAAATGTAAGGTGCTCTATGTTTAACTGTATAGATTAGAAAATGGAAGTGTGATTGATTCTTTACAGGACTGACTAGGTGTATGAGTAACTCCATGGATGAGTGACAGAGTGTGAGAGTCTGTATAGGTGTATGAGTGCATATGATAGTGTTGTAAAGATGAGTGATTGTATGTATGAATGATTGTATGGGTAAATGAGTGAATGTGTGTGTAAACATAGGAATCACTGAGTGCGTATGTAGTAACTAGTATTGGTGTGTCAATGGTTTCAAAAATTATACTCTGTATTTAACACTGGGTGTAACAGAGGTTATATTAAAGTGTGAGGAGATGCATTGTATTGTCACATGAATGATATCATCAGTGATGTGGTCATTGATGTCAAATGAGATGTCATCAGTGATGTCATCAGTGATGTCATTTGAGATGTCATCAGTGATGTCATCAGTGATGTCACTGACCATGTCATGAATGATGTAATATGTGACATCATCAGCAGTGGATTGCGGGTGCGCGATATATAGTTAGTGCAACTAACTATATATGGAATTTCAATGGTTTTGTGTGAGTAAAATAAGGTTTTTTAAATGCTAATTCCTAACTATATATGGTCTATAACCTATGGTTTTTTCAGTGAATTTTCAAGGTTTTGTAAATGCTAATTCCTAACTATATATGGTCTATAACCTATGGTTTTTTCAGTGAATTTTCAAGGTTTTGTAAATGCTAATTCCTAACTATATATGGTCTATAACCTATGGTTTTTTCAGTGAATTTCAATGGTTTTTTAATAGCAAATATCATAAGCTGTCGAATGTCAAGTACGTGGTAAGTAAAAACATTTTCGTGTTTATGCACACTGATCTGCTTTGAATGCTGCCCCCCACCCCTCATTTCTATTAGGAGTACTCTCTCTTTGCAGATAGTGAAGGGTAGTTAACGCAGCCCTTTGCCCCCTTTGTAATCCGTCGTGCCTGCTTCTCTCTCCATTTGATTGATTGTTCTCTTTGGTTCATTCTCTATTTACAAACAAGCACAGAGTTGCAATACTCTGTTTAGTCTTTGCAGATAGCGAAAAATCGTGTAAAAAAACAAAAGGAATCGAGCAAAATCAGTAGGCCACTAATGGGATCTCTTTTTGACCTCGCTAAAATAGAAACATTAGGAACAACCTGTTGAAAATAGCAATGCGTATGTATATAAGCGGCGTTCATTTGTGTTCACAGTACCCCTTGTTGATTGTTTCAATCGAGCATTGAATTGTTCGAAGTTAATTCTCTTAAGGATCTTCTCTACCTGCAAACGAGGAAGAATAGGAATATTCTCTCTCCCTTTGCAGATAGTGAAGGGTAGGTAACGCAAGCCTTTAACACGTCGTACCTATTTCATTCCTCATTGATTGATTGATTGTCCGAACATTGACTGTTTGGGAATTAGTTCTTTTTGGAGGTATTCCCTGTTTGCAAATAAACGTAGGAAAATCTTTGCAAGTAGTGAAAGGGTACGTAATGCGGACCGTTCTCCCCCGTTGTAATCTGTCATGCCTATCTACTCCCCACTGATTGATGCACCTTTTTCACCCGGACCATTTACTAGAGATACGTCATCTGGCCCGACCAGAGAGCACCCCTAGTGAAAAGGACATATGCAATAATAACGAAGTGATCACTGTATCCTGTTAACAGAAACTTTACCATGAAACAACCTGGAAAGAAAAAAATAGGAAAACGAAAATCAGTAGGCAACTGATGAACATGAACTTTTATTAAACAACGAACAAAGAAACGATAACATAACGTAATGATAAAACCTATTAATGTCCTAGAAACAAGAAAACGTTAAAATATGCCAGTGGTGAGAGACCAGAAAAACAGTAAGAGAAACCAAATCACCCCTCGCTTTCCCACCGCCTGCCACGCCAAAAAAATCGATAGACTAGGGAAAATGCAAGTCAGTAGAACATCCACCCCCACTCTGGAAACTTCCAAGGTGGGGCAGGGTTCCGGCTACGCCCAGCCGGGAGCAGCCCATATAAGGCAGGTCCTGCTGCCACGCCTCGGCCAGGAGATCCTAACGTAGGGTGTAGCCGGAGGAGAGGCCGAGGCCAGCGGGACCCGGCCAGGGGATTGCCTTTACAACGCTGAACAGTTGCAGGGGGGGGGAATGTCTCCTCGACCCTCCCCTCTCTCTCCCAGTCCGGCCGCGGTGGCCCTTGAGAGTTGCAGGTAGTCCCGCCACATGCTCTTCCGGTCCGACCACCAACGGTCGGGGGGCCGAGGCCGACGGGATCCGGCTGCAGCCGATAAACCAAGAAACCCGTTCATGGGGCCAGAGCCAGGGGCGTCCGGCCGACATCCACCGGAAGCCCGGCCCGAAGACGGACGGGACACTTCTTTCTTTTATAATGGCTGCGACAACACTGGGGGGGGATGTCTTGCACATGCCTCCGACCCCCCCCCCCCTCGTCCTCATCGCCTGGTCCGGCCATAACAAATCTCAAGCGAGACGCCGTGGGGTGCACTGGGAGGGAGAGACGGTGCGAACAGGCCTCTCCCGCCTCCCCAGGTGGAGGCTTCCCAGCTGCACCCTCAGCGCTCCAGGCGCCCGGAAAAGGGTTCTTCCACTGTGGCCATGCTGCAACGTCTCGCCCGGCAGGGTGGAGCCCGTCCGCTCATGTGACCCCGCGATCGCCGGTAGCTGCCGAACTCTCAAAATGGCGGTCGACCTGGCAAGAGCGGGCCCAGCATAAAGAAATGGCCCGGTCACTGGTTGACTCCACCACCGTAGTCCTCCACAACCTTGAAGATTCTAGAGGAGCCGCGGGAGTCTCCGACCCCCGATGGGGAATGACTGCCATGATCGCCCGTGGAGTGACGAAACTGTATCCGCGGGACGTCGGCGCTCCCATGCTGGCGCCAGCCTCACTTTGAATTACTAGAATCCTGCAGACCTCACTTCCGGTGAAAGCACAGTGTGACCCGGTAGGAAAAATTATTGCACCCCCTCCCCTTTTTGACTGATAGTTCAAACCACCGATCCTTTCCTTTGCCCTTTTAACGGAACTTTGGACTGCCTCCCCCTCTTTTACATTTTCTAGAGAAAACAAAACATTAACCACTACATTAGCATAGCAGTTGACACCAGAACTGTTTTCAAATTGAAAACCAACAACATCTTCAACAGAATCCTTTTTGTTTCTGCTGTGACCCTGCTACAGCACAGGCATTGTCCCCAGCAGTAATTCTGCAATGCCGGTAAGAATAGCTGTGGTGCCTACTGGACTCACTCACCCCCGCGGCGCCCCACGCCGTTTTTTGCTGGGCGGCAACTTACTAGACATCACTTTCGTGCCATCTAGATTTCAGCGCGTTCTGCTGCCTTGGAACTATTCGCACAACAGACCGCTACTGACAAGAATATTTCATTATTGGTGCTGTCAATTTCAATAAATCTATTGGATAATTCAAAAGAAATTGCCACGGTCTCTTCGTTGTTTAAATGTTTTTACTGTTTTTGTTTTCTTGTATATATTTATATGTTATTAAAGTTTTATATTCCTACTACTTTGTTGGAGTGCTATATATTTTTAATGTGACACATAATTGTAAAAACTTTGATGTACAAAGAGTCATTCCTGGAATCTTCCGCTTCAGGCTCGGTCCCCTCCCCAATCACAATACAGGATGGTTTTCAGATAGTAGGAACACGTGTGGTGTGACGGATCTCATCGGGTGTGGGCCTTGATCTACTATAACTCCTTTGAAGAGGGGTGATTCTTTACAGCTGGGGCCATAAACTACATCTGCAGGGCTAGCTGATAGCCTGGACAATCGGACACAGAGAAAGAGGAGTGTCAGAGGGTGCGGTAGTGAATAGGGCGAAAGGGAGGTGTCGGGCGGGCACAGAGTGTGATTCTCAGGGAAGAGCAGCGCCGATGGGGGGAGGTTTATTGCCCATGCATAAGACAGAGAGCGGTGGTGACCAGTGCCTAGGGAAGATGCTTGCGTGGGTGAGGAGCCATGCTACGAATCGACAGCGTGCAGAGAGTGGGTCTGGTCAAGACATCTAAAATGGCTGCCGTGCACGACAAAAGTGTGGCATTTCAAAAAAGGCAAGATGGCGCAGACAATGTTTTTCAACACTTCCTCATTTCCTTCGAATCGAACGTTAACAGACGTTGGGGCATATTACCAAAGTTAAGCGATATTTATCGCTAACGATGCTTACCAACCAATTTTTTACCACTAAGCATCGTCAGAAATTATCGAAGATAAACCTTGCTATTATCAAGGTTTATCGCAAATGCGATAATAAACGGCCGCAATGCATGAATATCGCTAAAAACTCAGCGATATTCATGCATTACCGAGCTAATGCTCTTAGCCATGTTATCCACCTCCCATTGGATAACATGGCTAAGAACTGCTCAGGGCAGGTGTTACTTTTTGGAGATATTCGCGCTTAGCGCGAATATCTCCAAAAGTTGGTAATAGGAGATAGATATCTTGCATGTTGTAATGCAAGTTATTGTGGTATATGGAACTCATACCATAATCTCTCAGGAAAGCAGAAACTGATCCTTTTGGGACCGCCTAAAAAGGCCTAGGGGGTGAGGAGTACTCTACTTTGCCCCCTTTTCACGTTCCGAACTATTTTATTTTACTCTCTTCTGTAATTACACAAAATAGCAGCGATAAGATGCATCGGAGACACACAGTGAGAGAAAGGAGGCCGGAGATGAAGAAGAGATGTCAAATACACATTGGAGATAATATAGTGGCAGAAGGGAAGTAAATATGAGTAAACTTACCATGTAACATAAAAATGTTGCACTCTATACTATAAGTCTCATTTTATACTACAATCACTTCGCTACAACCTCATAAATTAAAAATAAAAATGAATAATGTCTCAAACAATTTTTGATTTCTAAATATAAATTTATTCTTCAGAATTTTCTAAATTTGAAAGAACTAGTAACATGTCCTCATCAGCAATGTCCTCATTAAAAGTCTCCAATGATGATTCTTGTAACTCTATGGTCTCCAAACACTCGATAAATTCGCCATCAAGAGATTGATCAAAAAAATCATTCAAGTCATCTCCTCCTTGTGACAATATTTCATTATTGGTGCTCTCAATTTCAATCAATGTAGTGGAATCATTCAAGTCATCTCCTCCTTGTGACAATATTTCATTATTGGTGCTGTCCATTTCAATCAATCTAATGGAATCATAGAAGTCATCTCCTCCTTGTGACAATATTTCATTATTGGTGCTCTCAATTTCAATCAATGTAGTGGAATCATTCAAGTCATCTCCTTGTGACAATATTTCATTCTTGGTGCTGTCCATTTCAATCAATCTAATGGAATCATACAAGTCATGTCCTCCTTGTGACAATATTTCATTATTGGTGCTCTCAATTTCAATCAATGTAGTGGACAATTCAAAAGAAATTGCCACGGTCTCTTCATTGTGAGCCATCTTATTTTGAAATTGCTTGCTGTAAATTGCAGAAAAAAATAATCACTTTCATTTATCGTTTTTAGTAATACATAATATAAAACTAACTTTATCAAGTATTTAGTATAACAGAAGGACTGCAAATAAATAACAGAAAACATTTTTCAAATTATCTTCAAGTGTACAACATAGTTCCCCTTACAAATTAACAACTCACCTTTTTAAAAGTAGCAGAAGTGTTAGTACTGTGTAAATCAAACACCAGAAATTCACCACCAAAAATTCCTCACAAATGTACCTCAGACAGTAGTATCACAAAATGGCTGTGGTTTCCTCTCATTTGACATATATACATAACCAATTAACTTTCATCACACACAAATACAAAACCAAAGTAACATTTTAATTGGTTCTAAATTTCAACACTTTCAAATGTGTTTTCCCCATGCAATTTTCCATAGGACATTTACATACGTCTACAGCCTGAATGGCTGAACGGAATTACACCAAACTTGGCAAAATGGTACATCAAACCTAAGAGGTCAGGAAGGATCTACTATGCCCCCTTATGGTCATTTCCCCCTTCGCTTTGGCCTCCTCTTGTCTCTCAATCCTACCGAGAGACAAGATGGCGGCCGCTACGGACTGTTTGGAATGTTGACAGACGCCGGAGAACCAATCAGCTTCGCAAAGCTCCGTAACGCGAAGCGGAGCGCTGTTACAGATATATATCTTTTTTTGAACGTTAATTTCTCAAAATCCACTGGAGCACATATATTGAGACCTAGCAAAGGCACATCGGGCTACCAGTCCCTAATATTTTGCCAAGTTTCGTGCAAATCCATTCAGCCGTTCGATTATTATTATTTTGTTTTTTTTTTGCCCCGCGGGGCCCTTTTAAAACCTCCACATCAAACCTAGGGGGTCAGCGAGGATCTACTATGCCCCCTTATAGTTATTTCCCCCTTTGTTTTGACCTCCTCTTGTCTCTCGATCCTACCGAGAGACAAGATGGCGGCCGCTACGGACTTTTTGGAATGTTGACAGACGCCGGAGAACCAATCAGCTTCGCTTCACAAAGCTCCGTTGCGCGAAAAGTACGCGTCCTGGGACGCTGCCAGGTCCGCTGTTACAGATATATATCTTTTTTTAAACGTTAATTTCTCAAAATCCACTGGAGCACATATATTGAGACCTACAAAAGGCACATCGGGCTACCAGTCCCTACAATTTTGCCAAGTTTCGTGCAAATCCATTCAGCCGTTCGGGCTAAAAGTGAGGCCAACCGCCCTATGGAAAACTCAATGTTAAAAACACGTTTTGGGACCCCCCTTTTTTCTCGGCCCCCCCTTGACGAACCCCCCCCAAATTTTCAAGGGCTGCTCAGAAACAAAATGTGCCATTTTCCTGAAAATTTCAGCCAATTCCGTCCACAAACGCCAAAGTTATTAGACATAGAATTTTCAAAAATCCCATAGAGAAAAAATCCTAACTATATATACCTACTGGCGACCGCCAGTAGGTAATATATATATATATATATATCACAGAATCCTCTCTGCTCAGCCACCACGTCTTCACTCATGCACGCCGGCAAACAGGACACGGACCCAAAAATTCGTGCTTAGGATTTTATTTGCCCAAGAGTCAGAGACGCGTTTCGCAGCGCGAACGCCGCTTGTTCACTCGACAATTTGTTTGTACTCGGGAAGCAGTTTTAAAGTGAAAGTGCATAGATTCAATGAATCACGTGAGTTACTTTCCCTATGGGCATGGAAAAAATACTCATCACACTAGCGGTGTGTACGTTGGTAAACGTGATAAAATATACATGTAATTATATAGATGTATTTATGGTCAGTCTTGGTTAAATACATAAATAAATAAATAAATATTCGTTAAATACATTTGTGTACCATTTTAAACCATCCTGTCACCATATTGGAGATATATGTAAAATACATAATCTTCACTTCATTGGATTTTGATTTTCAGTGTGAGTATAGCCATTTCCATAGCGAATATATATAATAGAAAGTGCTCGTGAGTTTAAAATCATGTCCATTAAGTTCTTTACAGGACCATTTTTCAACAGATCTAAGAAGCCAGTACTTAGATATTCACATGCGTATACCCTTGTTAGTTCACCTGTATATTGTATTGTCATCATCATTTCATCAAATATGTTACCTTTTGTAATTTTTGTTATTTTTTGTAATTTTTGTTGATACTATTGAACGTACTTGCCATCATATATTCTCCGTACATATTAAAAAAAATTCCATCTTGTCCCGGGCTACCAAGGTCACTAATATCATCCTAATCAACTCAACGCATATAATTACAAAAAAATCATCTATCTGATTTGCTCTGATGTCATCTATGTCATTCGTGCGCATATTGCCATGTCTGAAGGCATCATATAAGAGTTGAGAAAAATATTATAAATATCTAAAACATCCTTAGATATTTACAAATATTTACAAATATTTAAAATCATTTAAAACCCCAATACAAAAAGTTGTGCAAAATTATTAAATAAATAAACCTAAAATTCATCCATTTACATCTAATCTGCCTTCTGACATGTGTTGAGTTGTTGGTGATATTGTATTGACCTCTGAGATAACTTATTGTAAGGCATGTATGAGGAGATTCAACAAGACCCCATTCCTTGTCTAATTTTTTCTTTTATTCTTTTTCTCTACTTTTTCTTTCCTTCTCCTATTCTAGACAAGTATATAAGTCCTCAGTCAGATTCAGACCTTGAGGGTGTTTCGACTCTAATAACAAAATATACCTGGTTTCTAACTTGCGTAGTTTGCTTTCCTTATTACCTCCGCGCCTGTTGGGATATACTGCATCAATTAAATAATAGGACAACCCTTTGTTGTTAGATCCGTGGCGTTCCTTAAAATGTCGCGCCACCGGATAGGTATTGTCCATATTGGTTATGGCGCGGAGGTGTTGCAGTATTCTAACATGAGCTTGTAATTTGGTACTGCCCACGTAGATAAGACCACATGGGCATGTTAGAACATAAAATGTGTATTCGGTTTTACAGGTTAACATTTTGTTTATTGTGTACGGTTTTGTCTTGAATGGGCTTAAGTAAGTTTTTGTATTGACACCATGGGTGCAAGCCTTACATGTTGTACATTTTTTAAAACCTTTTAAGTTCTGATACCAGATTGGTTTGGTTCTTATTTCTGGATCAGGAACCACCAAGCAATCTCTCATGGAGGGAGCTCTGCTGTATGTAATGGACACCCTCTGCGGTAGCAGGGGTCCTAATACGGGGTCGCTAAGGAGTATAGGCCCCTCTCCCTGGATTATTTTTTGGAGCACCTTGTGTTGTTTGCTGTATCCAATTATAAGGCGAAAACTCTTGTCCTCCTCTGAATCTTTCGCTGGGTTTTGACTCTGATCTCTCTGTTGTTTTGTAACCAATAGATCTTCCCTAGCTAATGTTGCTGTTTTGGCAATGGCTTGATCCACTATGTGTCTTGCATAACCTCTTGCTAAAAAGTGATCCTTGCTAAGAAGTTGGGCCTTGTGTAGTTCTTCTTGTGTGCTACAAACTCTCTTAATTCTAAGCATTTCTCCATAAGAAATGCTGTTAACTAAGTGGCGGGGGTGAGAACTGGAGGCATGCAGCACCGAATCTCCTGCTGTTTTCTTCCGATACAGCGTAGTTTTCAATTTATTGTTGTTTATATAAACTTTAGTATCTAGAAAGTTGACAACGGTATTGCTGATTTCAGCGGTAAATCTTAATTTTAGATCGTTGTTGTTAATTTGAACGACAAAACTTTCAGCCTCCTCTCTAGTACCATGCCAAATTACAAAAAGGTCATCAATGAACCTAAGCCACATTTTTACCTTAGTTGACATAGTTTCGCCATGTGTCCTCATGAGAACCAGCTTCTCCCATTTGCCCATGTGGAGGTAAGCATAGCTTGGGGAGAAGCTGGCCCCCATAGCCACTCCTTGGGTTTGACAATATAGCAAATGATTGAACATAAAGATATTGTTATAAAGGCAAAATTCTATCATTGCTAAAATCATGTCATTGTGTTGCTTATAGATCAATTCTCTGTTTTTTAGATAGTATTCAACAGCTTGTATGCCATCCTCATGCACAATACTGGTATATAGTGAAGATACGTCCAGTGCCATCAAAATATACTCCGAGTTCCATTCAAAGTCCTTCACTTTGTTGATGAAGTCGCTTATATCTCTAACATACGACGGTAAGGATTTCACATAGTCCTGCAGGAAATAGTCCACGTATATAGAAGTTCTCTCTGGCACTGATAATCGGACGTCCTTATGAATCTTTGATATGAAATATATCGTTGGTACAGTAGGAGTGTCATTTTTCAGATATTTGTACTCATTTTCACTTATTAATTGCTTGTTCCGCCAGCCTGATAGTTTCCTATAATAAGTTTGATACATTTCTTTCAGTCTTGTAACATCCGTACGTGTATAGCATTGTCTGTCATTTAGTTGGCCCATGGTCTCCTTTAGATATTCATCATGTGCCCACAGGACTATGTTTCCTCCCTTGTCGCTGTTTCGTATCACAACCTCTTTATTATTTTTTAACTTTTTCATTAATTGGAAGTACTTGTGGTCTTGGTTATATATATATAAGAAAGATCGCCACACTGCAAGCTGCCGCTACCGAAAATCCAAAATGCCGAGGAGGAGACCCTTCAATTGCTGGTGCAAAAAAAAAGTGCTTTTCATTGAATTTGTGCCAGCGCAGTCGTGGATCATAACTTTACCATTTAATAATGGCTGCCACGGTCAGGGTCACATGATACAAAGTAATAATGGTGTAATTTTCACTTTGATTCGATACATGCATTGGTATGAATCTTAATACCGACAGAACTCATGACTAATGGTTATTTCAATGTATGTTTCTTGTTTGATTTGTAACCATGAATAACATTTTATTTTGTGTATAATTGCGATATACATGCATTTATGACATTTGAATCATATATTTTAGCACTTAACAATGGCTGCCACATTTAATGTCACGTGATACACTGTAACTATGTTACCTCATCACTGTTTACTATTTAACATGTCGGTACCCGTTTGTTTGGTTATCGTGTGATCAAGCCAACTTTTTGGCAAAACACGTAGCGTTTTCTTGGAATAAAGAACTTTATGTCAAAGAATAACCCCTGAGTGCGCATTGTGCTTATCAAGCAACTTGTGAATTTTGGATATATATATATATATATATATATATATATATGTATATGTATATACATGTGGCTTGGGGAGAGGCAAACGACCATCATATGCCCAAAGTAGTGTTGTGGCTCCGTTTCATAGACAACCTTTTTCTACTGTGGAAAGGTACTGAACAAGAATTCAAAGATTTCTTTGCCATACTGAACATTAACACAGAGGGATTAAAATTTACCTTTAACATCAGCAAAAGAGAAATTGAGTTTCTAGACACAAAAATCTATGTCAAAAACAACAAACTGGAGACAACGGTCCATCGCAAGAAAACTGCAACCAATAGTCTGTTGCATGGACAGAGTTATCATCCCACCAGTTTAAAGAAAAGCATTCCTTATGGTGAACTCTTAAGGATGAAAAGAAACTGCTCAGAGGAATGTGAAATGGAGCGTAAATTTGAGGAAACAAAAGTGCGTTTTCAGCAGAGAGGTTACAAAAGACTTGATATCAAAAGAGGAGAAATGGCAGCCAGGAACAAAAACAGAAAGGAGATGCTGACAACCAGCAATAAAGTCCAATTAGGCAAAAGCAAAAATCCCAACCAGGATGGGACAACTAATGACAATGAAACTGAAACTATAATGTCAGAAGAACAACCGAGAATGATAATTAGGTATACTAAGGAGAGTTTCAAAATAAGAAAAATCATGAGCAAATTTTGGCATATTCCTAAAAAGGACGTTGACATTGGTAATGAAATAGGAGACAAACCATCAATCACATACAGAAGAGCACCAAATCTGTCTGATCATCTGGTGCACAGCCACTTTGAAATGAGAAAAGAAAAAGATTGGCTTGGATCAAAACAAACAGGTTTTACGAAATGCTTAACATGCAAAGCCTGCAAGATTGGAAAAAATCTTAAAAGTTTACTGGAACCATCAGGCAGGAAATTTGAAATCAAACAACAAATTACATGTGAAACTACCTTTGTTTTATATCTACTACAATGCCAATGCGGAAAGAGATATATTGGGAGCACGACTTGCCCCCTGAAAAAACGCATCCTGGAACACACAAGGGCAATACAGAAAAACGACCCTGCCTATGCAATGGCCAAGCATATGACTGGTCATCCTGGTTTTACTTGGACAAACATGACATACTCTGGCCTAGCTGCAATCCCTCATAATGAACGTGGAGGAGATAGGAAAAAACAACTGAGGAGACTGGAGTCGAAACTAATCATGAAATTCAAGACTACACAACCAATGGGATTGAACGCAGATGCAGAACTTCATGTTCATTTATAATTGACGCCCAATATAAAATGAATACTAATTGCTTTGTCATAACCAAAAGTGCTACAACAAATGGACAATATGTATCCGGATACTAGTGGTAATCAATAGCGGTGGAAAGGGCACTCAGCCCTAGAAACACAGAATAACAATCCTAGTCTGCCATTTACAGCAGTTGTCATATATACAAAAATGAACTTTTCATTAAAATGTACGCAAGTATTAAACAATCACATGGGATGTATTCTACACCGCTCAACCACACATGCCCGGATACAAATCATATCTTCACACTATATATATCAAATGAACACCATATGCGTGGGACTCTAAGGACACTTAGTCCAATAAACCAAGAAGATAGAAACATAAGAATTATGTAAATCATTTCCATATATGTTAACATAACGTTAGGAAATTTCTCTCCTTTTTAGTTGAATGATATTAATTTAACTACAATGCCCACAATGCATAAGGTGCAGCAATGTGTATATAAAGTAACAGTGAAAAGGGACTAACTGTTGAAAATATTACCGTGATCAAGAACATATTGTTCGAAACGCGTAGGTCAGCGCAGCCTAAAATAAATGCTGTTTAAAGACTTTCCCGAGTGGAGTGCCATCATTGATTGAATTTTGTGTGGATATATATATATATATATATATATATATATAATATATATATATATTTATTTTTTTAAGTTTACTAAAATGTCCTCGCCATGAAATGGGCATTGGATATGCACGTCAGAATCTGCTGGTGGTGCTGCATTGACACCACTAGCTTATTCCTGCCCCTTCACACATTGCCACCACCGCAGGATCATGGATCCCGGCAGAAGCGCCAGTCCTGCGTCGGTCCGACCAACACACTCCAAATACAGGGGGCGAGCCTGCAGGGATGGTGGTGGTCTTAAAGCTACTCTTTCTGAAGCACGCAATATCAAATTTAGAAATTTGGAGACAACCCTTAGGAAAAGAACAAAGGAAATAAGGCGAAGCAATAACGAGAAAGCTTGGGCTAATTTGATGCAAGCAACCAATACTCAAAACAAGAAAGCATTTTGGACTTTGATCGGGCAGGGAACAGGTACATATCAACATACAAATGATCTGATCATCTCAAAAGATAAATGGGAGTCAAATATCAATGAGGTGCCTACATTCAACATCCCTACATCTCAGATTAACCTACATATTAACTCAAAAAATATCTCAGGCAGAGATAACAACTTCAAATGATAGCACCCACCCATCCGCCCAATTGGCATTCTGATTGACTTAGTCAAACTTAATGTTCCTTTCTAGAGAGCACTCCTATGCCATCTATTTTAAAAAATAATCACCACTAGCATGATTATCCCTACATAGAAAGGAACAATTGTGAATCCTATACATAATAAAGGCTCAAAACAAGATCTGAAAGATTATCAACTGATTGCCCTTTTGGATTTCAAGGGCCAACTCTTTACAAAATATTTGCTAAAGACTTTAGTGAAGAAGGCTACAGATCAGGTCCGGCATACCCATAACCAACTGACGCACCAGTCCGACATCCTGGACCAGGAGCAGGACCTGTTGGACCTGCTAGATGTTGTGGTCCCAGGGCTTGGTGAGTAGGTAATGATATTACTTTTGTGTTCTTCTGCTCTGTGTAATTGGGGATATAATTTTTTCCCAAATAGCAAGAATGAGGCTGCTGCTTATATTAGGTAACTTATATTTAAAAATCTTACATTATGTGATTGTTATTCTTCTGGACATGTGCCCGGAGCTACTAATCATACTAGCTTGCAACTTTGCACTCACTTGGGCTGGTTATGTAAGAGAGGTTAGAGAATTTAAGTTAGGTAATGCAGATAGGAAAGATTCCAGTCCTTTCCTTTGTCCTGTCAGGCTGTCCTGACACTAAGACGAAGGTAGTAGTTAGTTAGTTAGTATTATTTGGTAATTTAGCGGCCTGCATGACGCGTCCTCTCACGTGACTTCAGTCCTAGTAGAACCTTTTGTAGTTTGTATAGTGAGTCAATAGCAACCAACAAATTTGGTGTATGCAATATGCATGCGTCCATCAATGCATTTAAGAAAAATCAATGCAACTTAGTAATTGGCCGTCGGAACTTAGAAACAAATATTATTTTTTTGCAATTCATTCCAAAGCCTGGAATAGGCGGGCTAGGTATGTTTAAGATTCAGGAATCAGAATGTAACTGTGGAATAATAAAGCTAGGATAGTCCACCACTGCAATACTAGTCTACTACTAGTCGATCTGATTTAAAATAGGTCAATGTTATTGCAAATGCCGTTTCCTGTCTAAATCTGTTTAGAGCGATTATTTAATGTTTATATGCCTTAGGCACAGATGGCTCTGCTGGCCTCAGTAAGTCCTCCTGGTGTTATATTATTATTTCCCTAGCTTCTAACGCTCTATTATTTCCATTTCTTAATTTAAATTTTTCGCAAATCCTCTTCGTTTTAAATGTTTCTAAATTCTTGTTTTTGCACCATTACCTACTAATATTGTTTCTAGTGTCTTTTTTTTACATCAAATGAAACTGCCTCTGATTCGTTATTAGTCTGTCTGTAACTTGCTTTCTTCTGGTTTTCCACTCAGCTTTCCCTCTCCCCTTATATATTTTGTGGATTGCCTAGTAGTGGTACTGTAACACTCAGAGAACCCATTGGTCCTAGGCTACTACTAGTACTAGTAGTAGTAAGGACTCCTTACTAGTACTAGTAGCACTAATCTGCTGTATTTTACTTTTTCTAAACAAGGCCTAGTACTTTTTTTATTAGCAGCAGTTGAGGGTGAAGAGTGAACAACTGATTACTTTGTACCATGGCTGGAAGGAAGTATGAGGAGGAGGACAGCACCATTATTTTCCAACTAAGAGAGAACTCATGTCCGCAAGTTGGCCACTCTTTCTTCTTTTCAAAAAATAAGATGCACCAGTAGCTCTAGCCACTGAGTCCAGTCCTTTGGGTTGTCCTCTTCTTGAGAGGCTTTTCAAAAATTGCCACCAGCAAAATGCCCAACCGGATATTTTGTTATTTTTGATAGGACATACTGTCTACTCTACTCTTGTATCTGAATTGTAGATAGTGATGTGTGTGGTGTATGTATTATTATGTATTTTCAATCTTGCTACTGAAAATAATAAATAAGGGAGGCGTATATGACATCTAAAAAATTTGAAATATTTTTTCCAGGGGTACCGACCACCAGTGCCGGGACCAGCGGCAAGGGCCATGCCACTCCAGAAGGAACGGATCCCGCAGCTGCAGGAGGGGAGCCAGCAGCAGTGGCAGGCATTGGTAAGTCACATTCCATACTTATTGAGAATGATGAATACACTCCCTGCAAGGGTGTATACTCAGTCCACTGTACTTCCGCTGAGACTAAGTTGTTGTGATCACTGAACTGTTGAAGAAGACACCCTTTACTTAACATTAGCATTAGTGGGAGTTGAGTAACTAATGGACTATTCTATTCCATCTTCAACTCAGCAGAGAACGTTTTATTAAGAAGACAAAGAGTCAGAAGACAAGTAATATATGACTGGAAGAGAAGGATGTGTGGGTGAAGGGGAATTGGGATGCATATAGGTGGCTGGTAGGATTCATGGGAGGTTGAAAGATGGGTAAAAGGTGAAAGAAATCAGAAAGGATGCCTGCCTGGGTGGGTGACGCTGTATGGGTGAAAAGAATCCTCCTGGGGTTTGAGGGGTGAAACTCAAAGGCAAGCAAGGACGCATGGGTGGTGGTTAAATGACAAATGTATGTTGTCGGTGAAAGGTTTATGATAGCAATGTTTTGATGGATGGGTGCCTGGATGGTATCATAGTAGGTGAAGAGTCAAAGTAGATGAAGAAAATGTAAAAGCAAATTAAACTGTGCCAGATTACCAAAGCCAAGGGTGAAGGATAACATAATTCCAGAAGAGCATTGCAATGATACATGAAAAAACCTGGGACGAATAAATAAGGACAAGGACTGTTTTTTTCCAAGGTTTTTGAATCAAAGGTTTAATGGTTGTATTTCAGAATGGAATACTCCCTTGACTCACAGTAGTTTGCAAGCACAACATATATATTGTGAATGACTATGTATTATAAACCCTACCCACCCATTATCAAGCGCCTCCCTCCGACTCCGAGGCCCACTTCCGCTTCAGTTCCTACCCATGTCATTTTAACAGTGTCAGCCATGGGTGGCATGGGCGGCATGGTTAACTACTTACAAATCAATATGTCATCATCATCATCATCATGTGAGTGACGTGATGTCATGCCGTATATCATCATCATTCATATTAAGCATATATCATGTGCCTTATTGTAGTAGCCAGGGTGAAAGTGAAATTGAGCATTTGCCATTGATTTAACAGAGTATGGCCGTAATGGAAAAATAGATCATTGTGTAGTACATCTGCCCCACCTGCAGACAGTAATAAAGTCAAGTGAGTCTGCTACATGAGTATGTCTGTTTAGGGCAAAGTCCTTGCCTTTCTTTTTCTAAGCGACTGGCTTCCACAGCTATCCAAGTTTTGTAGTTGGAAACATCCCCTTCTGAAAAAGGAATCAATGTGTTCAGTACTGGTTTGTACCGTGGATCCAGAATTGTGGCAGAAATGTAATGGTTGGATGACACAATGCCTCTTTGCACCCTTGTATTTTCAGATAAGTGAAGGGTTAAGCTCTCCGCCAACTCATATGCTTCTTTTTTTTCTCCACATCTGCGTACATTGCAGACACACCCCCTTCAGCTGTTTCTGTAGCATGTGCAACAATGGGATAGCTTGGCCCATATTACAGTCCTCCTTGCTGACTGCTCGTGTGAAGAGCTCGCAAGGAAGTAGCACCTCTGTCAGGCATTTAACTAGGCACCTTTGGTCCATCTCAATGACCATGCCTTTGACAGTAGTATCCCTTGATTGGTCTGTACTGCTCAAAAAGACAAAGGCAGTAGCACCGGGCTCAGTGCTGATTAAAAATAAAGCTGTGCTAAATATTTTAAATTGTATTGATCTTTGTTTTTTGTTGGTATAAAAAATATATGTGTACATTCACTTTTTACATCCTTCATTTAAACACATAAATAATTCCACATTGCTACATATATTGCACTAGTAAATTCATCTGCAAGCTCAATTAGAATTCACCATTTGGATAGCATATTAACTTTTTTCAAATGTTTTCCCGTTTTATATCATCTATACACAATGTGCAGTAAGTTTTATCTTTATTATTGTTAATCAGCACTGAGCCCAGTGCTACTTCCTTTTTCTAAAATAGTTTTTTTTTTCGTTTTTTTTATCCTTCATTTTCCAGTTTTGCAAGAAAGACATGACATTAAAGATACAATGCAATTGGATGAGTCAGCATTTGTGAAAGATTAAAAAGACATATCAAATAAAAACAAAAGATACATGAAGTATTAACAAAGAATAATGTGTTGTGACCCATTCGAGGACAATTCCAGAATACAGTGCACATAATAGGAAAGCAATTTCCCTGCAACCCAATCCCAGCGGCAGCAGAGATGTAACGTGCATCACCTGGAGATATACTCCCTATATGAGCCCCAAATGTCAATTAGCCTGGATGAGCTGGGAAGTAGAGTACTAAATTCATCGCAATTTACATTGCAGGCTGTTCAACCAAGAGCGTAGCGTAGGGGCGCACTTACTGCCCCACAACAGTGCAATCTCCCTCTTAGCCAAGAGGAAACCCAGCGCAGCTAGCTTGTGAATCTTCCTGGGGAAGTTGGCCACATATCCTAGAAGTACAATCTCAGGGGTAGGTAGGAGTTGCATGGACAATATGTCTCCCAATGTGGAGTGGACGCTCAACCAGTACCGGTGGATCTTAGGACAAGTCCAGGTAAGGTGTGCAAAGTCAGCAAAGGGTGCCAGTCATTTCTGACAGTAGTGTAGTCTGGACTTGTCAATTCTGTGAGAGTGGGCGGGAGTGAAATACATCCGGCGAAGGAATTTAAAATGGAGTAATTTATGTGGATTATTCAAGGAGACGTCACTTGTGGCCCTGCAGCAATACTCCCACTGGTCATCTAAGATCGGCCCTCCCAAGTCCGCCTCCCAAGCGGCCCGAACCCTGGAGTCATCTAAGGGTTAAGTGATCCACACTGCCTATAAAGTTTAGAAAATCAGATGTGCACCATCCTGGTTCTGGAACAATAGAGTGAGGGGAGGGACTTCCACCGGGGCTGCGGGAAAGGATGTGAACCCGGCTCTCAGAGCAGAGCGCACCCGAGTAAGGGTAAATGTGTCCATAAATGAATGTTCACCAAAGCGAGCCTCTTCTGTCAGGGAAAATGCATGCCCGCCAGTTTGAGTATATGTAATTTCTCCAAAGTGCGCTTGACCAAAATTTCCCCAGTGATCGGAAGAAGGGAAGAATTAGGCAAGGGTAAGGCAGGGGAATATAAGAAGTCCAACCCCAGAAGTCTGCGCAGTCTGTTTCAAGCCCAGCACGTGGTGGAGACTGTCTGGACATCCCTCGGATCCCGAGGGAAGCCCAAGGGAAGCCCAAGGGAAGGAATGAAAGAAGCTGTTGTGGGAGTACCAGATCCGCCTCCGGCTTTAAATATGGGATGTGTGCGTCCAGGTGGAACCAAGCATATGCGTAGCTACACTGCGCCACCAGACAGTACAAATAAAAATCCCGGACACCAAGCCCACCTCTGTCTGGCGGCAAAGTCAGGATCTTCCTGCTGACCCGTGGTGTCTTATCCCCCAGACCACGCGCAACAAGACGTAGAGAAGCTGCGAAAAGAAGGTCTTGGTGAGGGGAATGGGAATAATATTAAAATAATGAAATAAAACGGGGCAGAACTACGATTTTAATAATGGCGACTCTACCTGCCATGGACAGAGGCAGACGTAGCCACTTCGTGACCTGCGATTCTAATGAGCCAATAGCACTGCCATAATTAAGGCGGACCATCGAGGCGGTGTCAAAGTGAATGTGGATTCCGAGATATTTAACCGAATCGTCACACCACTCCAACGGGAACTCGCACTGCCAGGGTGTGGTGCTAGCCGTAAGGGGGAAAATAACTGATTTATGCCAATTAATGTGGAGCCCGGAAAACTCACCGAACTGGATGATTTCCCGAATTAAGGGGGCCAGATTGACTTGGGGCATTCGAACATATAGAACCGTGTCGTCTGCATACGTTGATAGCAACAGAGGACCTGTACGGAATTGTAGACCGCTCTGCAAGTGTTTTTCCTGGAATTGCCGAGCTAAAGGATCCATGGCCAGAATAAAAAGAAGAGGGGATAAAGGGCAGCCCTGTCTTGTGCCATGTGACAAAGGGAAAGGATCAGACAGAGTGCAGTTGAGGCGCAGCCGAGTCGTGGGTTTAGTATATAATAGAGCGACCGTCGTGACAAAACACTCCGGCATGCCCATTCGACTCATGATTGAAAGGAAAAAGGGCCATTCGAGAGAGTCGAACACCTTTTCAGCGTCGAGCAAAATAGCAGCAGCGGGGGTGGAGGGCTCAATTCGGTACAACACTGTAAACAACGTCCGAAGATTGAGAGAAGTGGACCGGCGAGGAATGAAGCGCGACTGTACCGGGGAAATAATGAATTCCATCAATAATGATAGTCTAATGGGTACGACCTTGGCCAGGATTTTGTAATCCAAGTTCAACAGGGATAGCGGCCTATAAGAGCCACAGAGCATGGGATCTTTCCCGGGTTTGGGTAATAAAATAATCACCGCTTCACAGAATGTCGGGGGTAGAATACCCACTTCAAGAGCCTCGGCATAAACTTCCACCAAATATGGCACCAATATGTCCTTATATGCCTTATAAAAGTCGTCAGAGAAGCCGTCGAGACCAGGAGCCGAGGATGCGCGCAGGGCATCGATAGCCTCAACAATACTATCGGGGGTGATGGGAGTCAAAAGAAAGTCCTGCATGTAACGTTCCAGGTGAACCAGGGCTACCTCAGATAAATAAGATTCTTGATTGCTAGGATCCCCGGATGGACGAGAAGTGTATAGGGATTTATAATAGGAAAGAAACAGATCACAAACATCAGGTGTGGAGTGCAAGGGGGAACCATCGAGCCCGGCCATTGAAACGATATATGTGGTGCCTCGGGGAGGGCGCAATGTGTTGGCCAGGAGCCTACCCGGGCGCTCCCCCTCACCATACGGACGCGCCACGCAATGTTTGTTGAGGAACGAAAATTCCCTATTGGCGGCGTCTCTGAACTCCACGCACAGTTCCAGTCTACATGCTGTCAGGGATTCAGGGTGAGCGTCAAGCAGCTCGCAGTCGATGGCTGCAATATCTTTCTCGATACGGCCTAAAGTGGAGCGCAGATCACGCAAGACACCGGTGTGATTCGAGATGCAGACCCCTCTGATATAAGCTTTGAAGCCCTCCCATAAGAGCACCCATGTGTCAACAGACCCGGTGTTCAAGTCAAAATAGTCTTCAAGTGGCTGTCTAACTTCTTTGTTAAAAACAGGATCCATCAAGGCAGCTGGAGGTAATTGGGTTTACACCTGGGACGTTGGCGTTTCTGAGACCTCAGGGCACACATGATCGTATATAGACGTGTACGAAGCTAGTTACAGCTCTTTGTTTTCGCCTGTCAACACGACTATTTATCAGTGGCCAGTGAAGACGTGGGTGGATAAAGCCGCGTCTGGGTGCTATTTTTGGGCCAGAATTTACCGCGTGCATATTTTGAGATTTTCTTTGTGGCAGATCGATGGAGACACAGGTGTGAGATACCACGTATTTGGCTTAAAAGTGATCACAGCTTTTCGCGTGTTTATCTAACAGCATGTTGTAGCCACTTTTTGGGTTTTTTACAGAGAAATTGTTACCCCGCCGAACAACGACCGGAGTAATTTCCCTGGTATATATTGGTGCGATGAGAGATATGCACTTAAATCACAAGAATACTATTTTTATGAACATTCTTGGCCTCGCTGGACGAGACTAACGTGAGAACATTAGGAGGCACAGGCCCCAGGGTTGGAAAGTATAGAAATATTAAGAAGAATTACTAGGGAAGACATTAAATGTATTCCTGATGAAGGTGGCTGTATTTTAATGTCCGCCGAAACGCGTCGATGCAAAAGGAGAAATACACCTTACATTAATTGAGGATATTTCTGACTTCTGCTGGATTCATTTTCTGTTTGGTATCTCCTTTTTACTAATAGGAACTCTATTTTTCCTTTTTTTTAAATAATGTCTGTGTCCCAATTTTAATTATGTTTCAATGTATGCTGATATGAATAAACTGTACAGGAAAACCTTATTAGAGTGTTTTTTGCTTTTACATTGCTTCTTTAGTTTAACATTTTTTAATTATTGATTGGATGTCTATATGTCTGTGTGAACTTAGGTCCTTACACTAAGGTGCCCAAAGGGAATCTTTTTGTGACGAAAGTCCATAAAGGCACGGCCAGGAAATCGCCACTGCCTCTCAAATCCACCCGCTCGGGGAATGTGTAGCTGGAGGACCACCGGGGAGTGATCAGAGATGGTGCGGGGAAGCGTCAGGACTGGCCCAATCCAGCCCGCCACCCCGGGAGAAACCAGCCAATAGTCAATCCTCGTCCAGGTATTGTGGAACCCAGAATAATGAGTGAATGCAGGATGTTGCGCATGTAGACGGGATGCCATGTCAACTAAGGAGTACTGCGCATAAATCTCCCTGCGGGCCAGTCGGGCGCGAGGTTTGGTGGCTGGGGATGTAGCAGTGCTGTCCCTAGATTGGTCCATCAGGAGGTTAAAGTCTCCACCCATGATCAGAAGTCCGGGGTCAATCGAGAGGAGGCGAGTCAATAAGGAGTGAAAAAAGGAGGGGAGTGAGTATTTGGACCATACACTCCCACCAGGGTGACCTTGTGTCCCAACATCAGTCCAGTGATTATTAAAAAAAGGCCATCGGGGTCCTGATATGTGGTATAGTGTGCAAACTGAATTCTTTTGTGTATAAAGATGGAGACCCTATGCGCATATCTACTGTAATTGGAGAAAAACCTATGGGGGCCCTAGCCAGAAGCCATCGAGGCACTGTCCGTGCAAGACAAGTGGGTTTCCTGCATAAAAAGGACAACTACCTTGTGTCGAGCTACATAATTCAGCACTTGTCTGTGCTTCCTGGTGTTATTCAGGCCACGCACATTCCATGTTAACAGTGAAAGCCCAGAAGGACAGGGCACATTCCCTAGCTGTCCCATCCGAATTGCATCAAGATTATCACATTTGTGCGTGCATGTATCACATTCAACAAAACAGTCGTCATCGTCTGTAAACGGGAAGAACCATCACTAAACAAAAAACAAACCCCACACCACCCCCCACTCTTACACCCCAAGAAGAGGCAGACCCAAATTTTCTAAAATAGTTTATTTCCCTGTTAGGGTTTTATCCTTAATTCACGGGCCCATGTGTTTTCCATACTGCTCAAAAAGAAATTCAAGCATGTAATAAGTTGAATTCCAACGTGTTGCCACCTGCTGAATGAGTGTTGAATGATGCTCGGCTGCTTCGGGGCTTTAAAAGAATTCTTCTGCAGATGGTCAGTAAGTTGCTGAATTGGTGAATTGGTCTTCTTTTTTCAGAAATTCTTGAACAATCTTGTTAATGCATGCACCAAACACAGGGCCCTAAAAATAGACACTATTGGGTATAGCTGTTGTTGCCCACTTATCTTAGTTCCCTGCATTGATTGGGTACTACTTTGCTATAACAATAAGTAAATTTCAACATCACCGCTTGTCGACGTTGTCATGATTAGACTGGCTCCCTCTATGACAGACATGGGCTTGGGCCTAGGTGGTGGGGTGGGTCTACTGATGCAGGGGTGCTGCTTCCAGCTTGCTCCCCGGACACCACTGCTGCAGGCGCAATTTTTGGTTTCCCAAAAAAGATCTTGGGCGACAAACGGTCTTGGTAAGTGACAGTGCCTTCTTTTCACTGGCAACTTTTTTGGTACTGGAGGACCTCGTACCTTTCTTTGGGGCCATCTTGAAGATGTCAGCAGCACCCAGTGGCACAAGTTGAAGAGATGTCTGTAATATCACATTTGTGCTGTTGTGCGCAGCAGGACTTTTGTCTGGCAGTACAATGGGCGATGACGTATCTTCCTCTTTTGTTCACCTAAAAGCAAAGAAGCAAGGAGAACATCAGTAAAATGTGATATTCATTGTTGTGGTTCGATTACTACTAGTACAAACAAACAAATATAAAATATAACTGTATTATCTAAAATAACAATACAGTGTAGACATTTGTGAGACTTTGACAAAAACAAGGGCTTTCATTGTTGGTGTACTAGTGCACAGGACACTGAGGAAGGATGGGAAAGAAGAAGAAGAAAAACAGAAATACAAATGTAACGGACCCTGTTTGACATTGTGCATTACGTGGGATTCAGCATGCAGGGAGCTACAGCTGACAATAGATAGAAGCAATAAGTCAAGAGGAACAAAGGAAAGATTTGCAGGCCTAATGCACTGGCTACCTTCACAACATGGCCACCAGTCATATAGCCAGGCCACAAAAACAAGAAAAGGAATACAGACAATACAGGCCTATGGCTAAAGCACACTGGCTGCAATCACAAAATGACCACCAGCCACATGACTAGGCAGGCCACAACAAGAAAGGGAAGACAGAAAATGCAGGCATATTTCAAAAGCACACAGGCTGCCTTAACAAAATGGCCACCAGCCACAAGGCCAGGCAGACCACAATACGCAGCAATAAGCCAAGAGGAACAAAGGAAAGAAGAGAAGACATGCAGGTCTATGTCAAAAGCACTACCACCACCACAAAATGGTCACTAGCCACATGGTCAGTCACTCACAACAATAGCTAGCAGGAGGCCTAAAAAACAATTAACTCAAGCAGGCCTATACAAGCAGACTTTACAAAAAGGCCTCTAGCCACACAGGAGGCTCAGCCAAGGCAAATGCTGGCCCACTATTACAAGCACACTCACACACTGGCCAGACAAAGGGGGCATGCTGAACAACAAAGCTTTAATGCAACAATGCCAAAGACTAAAATCCACAGGGCTAAAAAGGTTAGCAAGTTACAACCACACACATCCAACAAAGGCATTTATTTAGCACACATAAAAAAGTAAAATACCAAAATAAACACATTTTGCATTTCAATCCAATGCCATCTATGCCCTAAATGATGTTTAAATTCAACAGCCACCACAGAAACAGTTGTTTCCTGCACCCATGAGTAGCTCAGGGTCTATTGGCTGAAAGGCCTATTGGCAGACCACAAGGCTAGTGAACTAAATAAATATTGTAAATTGATTTCAAAAATTGGAGAAAATGTAGTGAAGTTTGCAACATGTCTCCTTTATAAAAGAAGAAAAATTACTTACAAAGAAATAACTAGGCACCTACTGAAACGACAGGCCACCCACCGCAATACATTTTTAAAAAATGATGAAAAGTACAAAAAGAAATAAGTGCAATGCCCCAATCAAACAAACAACTCAAATTTTCCAAATTACTTGTGAAATCTCAAATTCGGAAGTCCTCAAATCCAATTATATTTAATGCAGCAGACACAAAGAGGGATCCTTCTAGGTCCAAATCCAAATGAAAAGTGAACAGGAGAAGGACAAAGCACTGGGAGGAGCCTGCTGGACAGTAACAGGTAGTTGGAGACACTGGGGCACTTTCTTCCTCTTAAAAAAAAGAAGTTAAAAAAGAAAAAGGACTCCTTGCACGAACAAGTCAGCCAAATGTCAATATAAGGAGTGCTTTTAATCCAAATCATCATTTTGAGAAGGTTTTGATGCTGCTCAAGAGAGTTTCTTCTCCTGGTTGCAAATTCTGCGTGTTCGCAATCTTCACAAAACTTCTGCCAGAAGTCTGATGACGCGCCTGAATGACATGTTTGTGATTGCACACTCTTTCGGGACCGTACAGCCGACTACCCAATCTCGTGGTGCTCGTGAACAGATGGCAATTCTCATCATCAATTGCAGGCACCCGGTAAGTCACTCCCACACGTGCAAAAATGCATTTTGGGTGAGCAAACACAAAAAAAACTCCACTCTGATGCGGAGCGCGGAATTGTAGATAACTGCATTCTACGCAAAGTTGCCAAAACTTCGCAAACTCTGTGAGTGGAGTAGAGTTTTACGCCCAGATTTAGTTTTAAGTCAACTAAATGAATTCAAACTTGTCAATGGACCAAGAACTAAAAAGTGTGTACTTTTAAATGTTAAAATTAAACTGTCAAACAATATGAATATCTCGGAGTGTCGGCTGATACCAGGTTATCCTGGTCGAATCATCTTACAATCAGGAAGCTCAATTCTACTGTCAATAACGAGATTTGCAAAATTATTTGGATGTGGTGCATAACTGCTTCTTTAAAAGCCTTAAAAATAAAACTCACTTCATTTTAACTTTATGCTTTACACGTTCTAAATGGGAAGGCTGTTTCAGACCTTGATCAAATCTACATGTAGAGCATTCCTTAACTCTTACATCTTTGATTGGTTACACCCCCCCCCACTGTGTCCTCAGGCTGGAGATGAATTTAAAGTCTTTATTATTACTCTATATTGGAGCTAGTGTGAACTGAATTGCCTATTGTGATTGTGCATATGCAGATCCTACCACCTTGTAATTCCCAATTTTCCTGGCACTGGAAAGAATCTCAAAAAATGATATGGAATTGAATATCCCTTTTTTAAATAAGTAATGAAAGCACACAATTTACTAGAATGTAGCCAAATTTAGTAGAGCAGCATGGAAACGCATTTTAAGGAAGACCCTATTTTGTGTTCAGAGGAAGAAAGAGTTAACCTCTCTAAAAAAATATAAATACATGGATTTGGTAAATGAATCATATTTATTGTTGCAACAGGAATATATTAACTCTAGTTTGGTGCAAAAAAAGAAATATCTAAGAGTCAGATTGTTCTATATACAAATTTGAGAGGTTAGGGCATCCTCCCCTACATGCGAAGACCACATGTCCACTCTGTGGTGTAGAGAGAGGATATCCTTAACCACCTAATTTATATTTGCCCGAAACTGTTCCCCAAAGGAGATTTTATTTGCAAAGCCTTTTTAATGATGCCAATATAAGTTTCAGAGGCAGTTACATAATGTTTTATTATTTAACACCTTGACTGGATTATTGAATTAATGAAAGTTTTAGATTTACTGTATAAAATGCTGAGAAGCTGCAATTAATATATGTCAAGTAATACTATTTTATAAGTCTGTTTCAGAAGTTCATTTTGAAGATTGTAAAGGGATTAATCATATTGTAATCCATATGAATAGTGCAATAACATTGTTGTACTACTACTAATTCAATAAATAAATCATAACGCATAGGAATCATTTGACATGATGGCTCTCCAAAACTATATGCAGCAATAGGCAAAAAAGCATCATAAAAGCAGGCAGCATCCCTAGTAGGAACCCAAATGTGTTTGGCTCACCCCCAAATTAATGGTCTTTAATACTGTTACCTAGCATAGGAAATAATGAAGAATTGTAGAGTCAGCATTGAAAGAGCAAATGTGTCAACGTTTCCAGAAATCACACATCAACATTATAAAAAGTAATATAATTCCACCTTCCTAGTACTACCCCCTTATTATCAATATATTAAACTCTTCCTGACTGTTAGAAATGGGAATTTCTGGTTGGCTGAGGCTTGCGCCAAAGCCAGGCAGAAACCACCACTCTAGTCAGGGCAAGGAAGTTACCCGCCAAGATAACCCCTGCTCACAACCTTGGTAGTTTGGCACGATCAGTCAGGCTTATCTCAGAGGCGATGTGTAAAGCGTTTGCGCATACACCCAGCAAAAACACCCAAGGCCCACCACAAAGGAAACACCACACAAGGGTATATATAAAAAATAGTCTTTGTATTATACCACAAACGTTAGATAATAAACATATACTTTACAAGGTGCCATGGGCACGGGCAGAATTTAGAGGGGATTACTTACATGGGACAGGGCCACCTGAACCGCTGTCAGGAGTAATCACTTTTAGAACTAGCACGTGGAACATATCATAACTGTAGTACCAAAATTAGCACATGTAGCATACAACCAGTACTCACTGGTAACAGGTAAACACCACCTACGTAATCCTAAAACACCTTAGGTAAATATCACGCAGGGCACCATGACCTCACTAGCATCACTCTTCTAGGTCAAACAACCTCCTAGGCATAAAAATACATATTTAGAGGCATGGGCAAAATCATTGCATCAATCACATTAGGCAGTAAATCACATCTGCGCAAAACACATAGTGCCAAACATGCACCCCACGCAAGGGCCCAACACAAGAACAGTCCCCCAGGCCAACTGGCCTCTCTGGGGCTGAAACGACCTGTGTCCCAAATGTCAGGGCCGGCTGCGCAGGCCGCCAAAGAGATGGCGCGAAGCCTAAACGTGGCAGCTGCCCACTAAGTGCTGGGCAGCTGAATCCAATGAGCAAGACACATGTGAGAGCCCCTTGGGCTCGAACAAACACTGGGGCCTTAGGAGCTGCCGGGGCTCCAGAAACAAAATGGCGCCTTCAGGGGAGTCCCTCTCGGGGGACTCAACATAGACAAATGCCCAGGAGCCTCGTGGGCTCGAAGGAATGTGGCCCCCAGTGGTGGGGTCCCGCTCGGGGGACTCTAAATCATGAAATGCTTCCTGAGCCCCTCGTGGGCTCGAGAAACAACTTGCCCCGTCGTTGGAGTCCTTCGCTGAGGACTTGAAAGAAACAAATGCCCCCTCGTTGGAGCCTCGACAGGCTCTGAACAAATCTTGCACCAACACTGGTCCCACATGTGGGCCGCACTCACCGAGGACAGGTCCGCGGTAATCCGCCACCTCCTGCTCCGGCGCCGGTCACGGGACTGCTTCACCCGCAGTCTCTCCGGCCGGTGCTGCTCCTTGGGCGGGTGCGGTTCGGTTTCCTCGGTGTTCTTCGGCCTCAATGGCTCCCCTGCGCTGGACCAATCCCAGCGCGGCGCTGCGGTCGAGCCCCCGACCACGTGGGCTTCGCTCTGGAGCCGGGCCTCCAATTGCAGGGCACCTCTTCCTCCCGCTGGCCAATCCCAGTGCGGCGGGGACCATGACGCGGGCAGACCCTGGGTCCGCGGCGGTGATTTCGGCTCAATACGGGGTGGGCTCCCGTGTTTTATGAAAAACAATGGGCAAGAAGCGGCAAATTAGCGGGGTGGGCTCCCGTGCCGTAAGACTTGTAAAACGGGGGATCCCCACGCTGGGGAATCGTTTGAGGAAGGAAGGATCACCGCTCCGGGCGCTAGGGAGCAAATCCAGTGCTCCCAGGCGCTGTAGGACCTCAGCAAAGTAAAAGTAAAGCGCTCTCAGGCGCTGATGCCCCCAAATTCCAGCAATAAGTCCTTCAGGGAGTGGGGGGCAAGGCTGAGCCCAGGGGCCAGCTCACAGGGTCCTCCTAGGCAGGGAGGCAATCCCCAGTGGCAGTTCTCCTGGTGCCCAGCAGCAGCAGCAGCCCCCCCTCTCAGCTTGGACCAAGAAGAACCTTTTGTAAGAAGTCACAGCCTCTTTTTATACAGTAAATCCCTTTGTCTCAGGAAGCAGGGTGGGGGAAAAACCAGTTGCAGCTGGTTTTGGAGTACTTTGTTTCCCTCAGCCACCCTTTCCATTCACTAGGCAGGCTAGGGTCATTAGATGCGCCACAGGGGGCGGAACCAGCATTGTGTGGGGAAAGCCCAGCCCTATTCAGGTCCCAGGTGTACTCCTCCCTCACATCACTCATGCTAATCTCAACACTCACCACCGGGGCAGACCCATCATGACTCATGGAGCCAGGCTCACCAGCCAGCTCCAGCCAATCACAAGCCAGACAAAAATTACACAAACATGCCAACTTCTAGAAGTGGCACTTCTACACTAGACACAATCATGCCGCATACATCATTGCGCAGCATTTAATCACATGAGTCCACACATACCAAACTTGAACCTGCACTCCCCACACATCAGGAACTAACATGGTCACACACATTCCCCATGCATTCCAATGGGAGGGCAGGCCAGCCTCACTACACGCACGCACTTTACCCTGGGACACAGGGAAAAAGTGCGCAGAAACCAAACAATCACTACCACCAATTCACATTCATAAGCACAATGTTTAGGGGTGAAGCTGCCAGAAGGGCCAAGTCCAACACTGACATAATGTCATTGAAGGTGGCAGAACAAACATGTTACATAAACAATGAAAAGTTTTATAGTGAAAAACTTTTCAACGAGCAAGCAGGAAAAGCCTTGAAAGTCACAAAAGGGCTTTCTCCATAGTACTTTGAGAACCGTATATTATTACATAACAACAATGCACATTTTGGTGCATGGGGTGTCAATGAAGACAAAAATAACACACAATGAATATAATGAAATATCAGCCTGTTGTACAAAATAGAGTTGAGGCTTAGTTGAGGCCTAGTTTAACCTACTACATAAAAACACACTAAAACACATCATAACAATGTTATTTCAGTTGCAAAAGCTTCATGTTAATATAAATATATATTTTGTCATAAATTCATACCTTGATATAATCTTTTTTAAATAGGTCTCTTTTACTTTCTTCTGTAAGCACTGTCAACACAGTCTTCCTATACCCACAATATAATTCAATTTTAAGCAAGAAAATGGGAACAATTGCACAAATTAACAGCACAATATTAATTGAGTCAAAAACAGATCGCACAACACTCCCTCCTAAACCATTAAACCACTCACCAACTTTTCTAACTCCCTTTCCAATCTCACCGAACCAGGAACCATTTGAATCCCAGAAACCATTCGCTTCAACAAATAATGCTTCACAAGAAATATCAGTTATGTTTGATATATAAGTATTAATAAGCTTAGTTTCATGAGGAATAAATGTTCAGCACTCTTGTACCTTTAAAACTCAACAGACTCCACCCTCCTTCACAAGAAGGATATCTAGAGCAAAGCGATTTAGCATAATCATAGCACACATAGCCATTAATTCTTCAACTTGTGGGACACCCCCGCGCCGCACGGCCACCAGCTGCTGCGTGTGCCCCCAGTGCCTGCCTCTGTCTCAGCGCCGGCCGCGCTGCCGCCCTGAGCGCTCTCATTTGTTTTCCCCGTTTTTTGCCTACATTTGTGCTTGTTTGACTCGTGTTTCTCTGTATTTTTCCCCGTTTTTTGCCTACATTTGTGCTTGTTTGCCTCGTGTTTCTCTGTATTTTTCCCCGTTTTCTGCCTGCATTTGCGCTTGTTTGCCTCGTGTTTCGCTGCCTTTTCCCCGTTTTTTGGCCCGCATTTGTGCTGGTCTTCGCATCTGCCCATCTCGCCGCCCCCCGCTCCCGCTTCCCGCCACCGCCTTAGCCCCGCCCCTTTTTTCTTCTGTTTCCCTCCCCGCTCCCGCCTCCCAGCTGCCCCGCCCACACGCGCACTTCGCCTTAAATGGCGACCGTGCGAACGCGCAGCGTTGACGCGCAGCGGGCGCGCCGATTGTGCGCCGAAGGCGCGCCAAAGGTAAGCCCGTCTGCGCCCGTCCGCGCCTGGACCGCGCCCAGGGCCAGGACCCCTGGTTCCCACCGACGGAAGCCGACCCGACGAACCTACGGCGCCGCCGACCTCATCGCACTCAACACCGGCCACATCCCAGGATGTCACCAAGCCGCCCCGAAGCACACCCACGGACCTTTCAGCTGCAACGCCTGCAAGTTCACCTGCATCCGGACCTTCCCGGCACCCGCCAAGCCGAACTCCAGCAGCACCCACCTCAAGTGTATCCTGCTCAACACCCGCTCCGTCCACAGACACGCCGTAGAACTCTGGAACCTCCTCGACACCACAGCCCCCGACGTTGCCTTCCTCACCGAGACCTGGATGAACGCCTCCTCAGCCCCAGACATCGCCATCGCCATCCCAGAAGGCTACAAGATCGTCCGGAGGGACCGAGACAACCAGACCGGAGGAGGCATCGCCATCATCCACAGAGACACCATCCGCATCACTACCAACACCGATGACACCCTCACCACCGCCGAACACCTGCACTTCCAGATCCACACCAACCCGAAGACCACCCTCAGAGGCACCCTGATCTACCGACCGCCGGGACCACGCACACGATTCAGCGAGGACATCGCCGACTTCGTCAGCCCGCACGCTCTCCCCTCCGCCGACTACATCCTCCTGGGGGACCTCAACTTCCACCTGGAGAACAACAACGACCGCAACACCATCACCCTGCTCGACAACCTCGACAACCTCGGACTCAAGCAACTGGTGACCACCCCCACCCACCTCGCCGGACACACTCTCGACGCCGTCTTCACATCCAGCAAAGACGTCACCTTCAGCCACGCAACAGGACTCCACTGGACGGACCACAGCTGCGTCCACTTCACCTTCAGAAGAGCGACGATCCACCACCTCCAGCAACAGGTTGCTCGGAGAAGCTGGAACAAGATCACAGCCGACCAGCTCACCGCCTCCCTGAGCCAGCACCCTCCCGCCAACTCAGCGAACCCCAGCCAGGCCGCCGACAACCTCACGAAATGGATCAACGACTGCGCGGACGAACTCGCCCCTCTGAGAACCCCACCCAGCAGATCCTGCAGCAGAAAAACACCATGGTTCACCGACGAACTCAAGAGCTCCAAGAAGAACTGTCGAGCCCTCGAGAAAGCCTGGAGAAGGGAGCCAACCACGGACAACATGACCACCCTCAAGCTCGCCACCCGGAAACACCACCAACTGATCCGCGCCACCAAGAAAAATACATACAAGGACCGGCTGGACAACAACGCACACAACTGCAAGGAACTCTTCAACATCGTGAAAGAGCTCTCCAACCCCAGCGCCGGAAACAACGACATCACCCCATCGCAAGACCTCTGCAACTCCCTCGCGTCCTACTTCCACAACAAGATCACGGACATACACAACAGCTTCAACAACCAACCAACGCAAGCCACAACCGCAACGACGCCACCCACCGCCACCCTCCGCACCTGGACCCCGATCAGCACCGAAGACACCATCCGCACCATGAACTCCATCCATTCCGGATCTCCGACTGACCCCTGCCCTCACCACATCTTCAACAAGGCCGACGCTGTCCTCGCACCCCACCTGCGGGACATCATCAACGCCTCCTTCGACTCCGCCACATTCCCTGAGAGCTGGAAGCACGCCGAACTCAGCGCTCTTCTCAAGAAACCTACAGCAAACCCCACCGACCTCAAGAACTACCGTCCCATCTCGCTCCTCCCGTTCCCGGCCAAAGTCATCGAGAAGACCGTCAACAAACAGCTGGCCGCCTTCCTCGAGACGAATGGATCCCTCGACCCCTCACAGTCCGGCTTCCGAGCGAACCACAGCACCGAGACCGCCCTCATCGCCGCCACCGACGACCTTCGAACTCTGATGGACAACGGAGAAACAGCGGCCCTCATCCTCCTGGACCTCTCCGCGGCTTTCGACACAGTCTGCCACCGCACCCTAGTACAGCGCCTCAGCAACATCGGAATCCAGGAGAAGGCACTGGAATGGATCACCTCCTTCCTCGACGGAAGAACACAAAGAGTCCGCCTACCACCGTACAAGTCAGAGGCCACCGAAGTCATCTGCGGCGTCCCTCAAGGGTCCTCACTGAGCCCCACCCTCTTCAACGTCTACATGAGCCCCCTCGCGGCCATCGTACGCAAACACAACCTGAACATCATCTCCTACGCCGACGACACCCAGCTGATCCTCTCCCTGACCAACGACCCCGACACCGCCAGAGCCAACCTGCACGAAGGGATGAGAGACGTAGCCGAATGGATGACGACCAGCCGCCTGAAACTGAACTCAGACAAGACGGAGGTCCTCATCCTGGGCTCCACGCCCTCCGCCTGGGACGACTCCTGGTGGCCCCCCGCCCTGGGCACCGCACCCAAACCGACGGACCACGCACGCAACCTGGGCTTCATCCTGGACTCCTCCCTCTCCATGACCAGACAAGTCAACGCCGTCTCCTCGTCATGCTTCAACATCCTGCGCATGCTACGGAAGATCTTCCGGTGGATCCCCACCGAGACGAGGAAGACGGTCACCCAGGCCCTCGTCACCAGCCGACTGGACTACGGCAACGCCCTCTACGCCGGAACGACCGCCAAACTCCAGAAGAGACTCCAGCGGATCCAGAACGCCTCGGCGAGACTCATCCTCGACATCCCCCGTCGCAGCCACATCTCCGGACACCTGAGAGATCTGCACTGGCTCCCGGTCAACAAGAGAATCACCTTCCGGCTCCTCACCCACGCGCACAAAGCCCTACACGACCAAGGCCCAAGCTACCTCAACAACCGGATCAACTTCTACACGCCCAAGCGCCTCCTCAGATCAACCAACCACGCCCTCGCCGCCGTCCCCCGCATCCGAAGAGCGACAACAGGAGGAAGATCCTTCTCCTACCTGGCTGCCAAGACCTGGAACTCCCTGCCGACCGACCTGCGCCTGACCCAAGACCACCTCTCCTTCAGGAAGAAGCTCAAGACCTGGCTGTTCGAGCAGTAGCGGCACCCCCCCCCCCTCCCAGCGCCTTGAGACCCTACGGGTGAGTAGTGCGCTCTACAAATGACCTGATTGATTGATTGATTGAATATTCCTAATTAGTGTTACTGCAGTGTTAGGTGATCTACAAGCGAAGACATACCAATAGACAGAATCATTTAAAAGTTGTTTTTATATTTAGTTTCTAACCCAAATCAGCTGCCTACCTTTTGATACCAAATGTCTACTTAAAAGGCCTGAAGGACCTGTATAGAAAAGATTTCGATAAAACATTCTGCTGTTGCTGAAATTAAGTTGCTATTGCAAAGCAAGGATTGTCCGAAAACACCATCAATTTGTCACAGGAGTCTAGTGTAGCAACATACATTGGCACAAACCTTCCTTTGTAAGCAGCAAGGCTCACATGTATCTGTTGAGAAAGGTATTTCAACAGCAGAACCTATTTCCAGTTCAGTGTACATTGCATTAGTCCAGAAAGTCACAAAATGTCACAACCAAAGGACACGTGGGTAGCAACAGCCCCACCACCTCACGCCATGCAGGTATCACGCAGTGTTGGCCTTTTATGATTGGCCTAGTATTCTGTACAAGTGTAACTTGCCGAGGCTACTGATGGGCATAAGCCACCCCTTTCCTTCACTTCTTTAGAAAATATCTTAATCTTGTTCTTCTATTGAACTTATTTGCATAAACAATGACGCCTTTCCATTTTGTGGTAAAGATGCATAAATGGTAGCGGAACACATCTCCTTGTCGGATATTCAGTAGCCTATTCTGTCTGTTCCCGTGCTGCACGTACTATTTGCTTGTATTGCTGACTTCTAATACATTTTCTCTTTCATCATATATGCTGACAGACTTGTATTTATGGAGCAGGCTTCTACACTCACACCACCCAAAAAACCCATCACAAATTGTCCAAATCCATGCTTCACTCTTTCAAACCAATAGAAGTATTCTTCTTATTCATATGGTAAATCAGAGGGAATACCAAAGCAGAGAGCAGCTCCCTACCAAATTATGGGCCAGGTTAAAATAGACAGTCTTACCACAAACATAAAATTCCTCTAAATATCAGTTCTTCATCAATCAAAAACTTACTACTAACAGCAAAACTCCTTTCAAACTCGCTCACACCAGCAAATCCCATTGAAAAAATTCCTTGAGGATTTTGATGTACCATACACAACTCTCCTTGTCTTTCATACTCCATCCTGAGTTGTGGATATACATTCAAATTCCTAAATTTCCCTTCTGGCGCAATCTGTGTTCCAATCTCGCTTGCATCTTCTCAGTTGTTCAAAACGCTCACCCTGCTTTCACAATACCCCTTGACAAACTCATCCTCTTCTTCAGTCATGCTACATAAATACTTATTTTTAATCATAGTAGCCCTTACGTTATGTTGTGCAAAGGTTCTCATATGTTTAGAAAAAGTCACACAATACCAAATGTTTTCAGATGCAGGGAGGTTCTAGAGTGAAATGTTGAAATGTGAAAGATATGACGAGAAAAATTCTTCATTATAAGAAACACTAACAAGAACATTAGTAAAATACTGTGTACAATATACATTTTAGAGTTGAGTAGGGTTCTGCGGCTATGTGAGCTTGCAAACACAAATGGTTTGCCTTCAATATATAATGTGAAATGTTGGACTATGTCTAACCCTTCTGTGGCATAGTGATGTATCCATGTAAAACCTAATTCCTCAGCTACCTTATGTCAAATTGAAAGCTATTTATAAACCTATAGAAAACCATATCAAGTATGTGATTCACAGTCTTTATAGAAAATTGGAGATTACAACTCCCGAAACAAAAACTTTACCTTAGTTCAACTAGGATCCTCAAGAAACAATACCGCCTTCCAAATGAACTCCGATGGCGGCACTCCAACAATAATCAGTTCCTGGACAAAGTTGAGCTGATTTCACAAAAAAGATAATCCAGATAAGTTTGCAACCCTATTCGGGCATGAAAGCATTTGGAAGCAAAGCTCTTCAGGGTAAGTGCCTTGATATATTATAGTGGAAAGATGTGTCACATTCTAGTTCATGTGTATTTCATTTGAAATATAGCCTTTTATATTTGGGTGACATCTTGGTTTAGGAAAGATTAACCAAACACTTCTCTTTTTTGTCTCTGTCTTAGAATTGTAGAGTGCTTAGAAACTGCATTCAGTATTAAGTACATGATAACAAAATTCAAGTTATACATTTTCTGAAAGACTATATTTAAGAAACCATAACCTCATGGGCCTCAAGCTCATGACCATCTACCTTGATTAGCCCTCATGATAAAACTGCTCCTGCTCTGATCACAAGTAATGTATTTTGTATTAAAATTAGAGAAACATACCCTTTCAATTAATTTACCTTTCTTACTCTCTCAAGCTTGTTTTTCTTAATGAGGAAACTTTGAAATAAATAGAGTTGAAACATAACTAAAACTATAGATTACTAGCTCAGTTGATCACTGTGCATCAAGTAGGGTTGATTGACACATCTGATTGGCTTTGTAGAAATAACACCACAAGCTCAGTATTGCTAATTTGCATCCTCTTGTCTAGGAAGTTGCTATTATTCAGATTTTCCTGCACTACGTGAATTCTTGAGTGCTAAGCACTTTTAAAAGAGATTATGATTTTCAAATAAAATGGATAGCTGAAGGAACTACTGGGAATGGCCTTTGTATGGCTTCATAAAAGCCACATTGTTTGCTTGTAATTTGTATGCAACACCGTTGGACGTGGCCCTTTTTCAGGTTTATCCCCTAACTTCTTGCCTTTTGCCTCCTATTTATGACCTACTTGTGTTGGCTTTAGGACTCTCTGCACTTTACCACTGCTGATAGGTGCTAAGGTGCATATGCACTCTGTCTGAATTGTGTTGGTAATTGGTTATCCCTGATTGGAATATTTGATTTACTGGAAAGCCCCAAGTAAAGTGGACTGTGTGTGCCTAGGGTCCATATATCAAATGCTACTAGTGGTCTTGCAGCATTGTTTAAGCCACCAACATTGAGTAGCAATGTAAATCAGTCTCAGGCCTGCCATTGAAGTGCCTGTGAGTGAAGGTTTAAGGTGCCATGTTGACCTGGCTAGTGCACCCACTTGTCAGGCCTTAACCTTCTCTTTTACCACATGTAAGTCACCCCTAATATAGGTTCAAGGTACCCCCATGGACAGGGTGCAGTGAATGTGAAAAGTAGGACATGTACTGGTGTGTTTTACATGTTCTGATCATAAAATATTCTAAATTTAGTTTTTTATTATTGCAACAAATAACTCTCCCATACGCTATCTTCGGAGCTGCCTTTTAACAATTTACAAGTGTAACTTTCAATTGGGAAAAGCTAGAGGTTTGGAGTTTGGGCTCTCTGAGGTCAGGATTTAAAAACATATATTTTAGTAAAGGTGGTTTTTAAATTGTCTATTTGAAAACAGCACTTTTAGAAAGTGGGCCTTTTCTTGTTTAACCATCCTTGTGCCTCTGCCTGCCTGTGGAATCAACGTCTGGTTTAGACTAATTGGGGCCTGTTTATGCATTCACTCCAGACAGTCACACAAAGAGAGTTGAGGTGTTCCCTCTGTATGCTGATGGCCCATGAACTGCCTCATGGACCTTACTGAGTTAGAGTTGTCAGAGGAGCTGTCACCTGCACCTGAATAGGACAGTGCCTGGCCTCTCCCAAATGCTTTCTCTGCCCACCTGAGTGTGTCTGGAGCCAAGGCCAGGCAAGGCAGAACCTTGTAAACTACAAAGGGGAAACATCCATTACAATTCAGGCATTACAATGCAATGCCTTTACAACGTAGTCAATACAACACAGGATCCATAACAACACATGCCATTACAATGCATATCCCTCACTGACCAGCACCTTCCCTGAGATAAGCACCTGTTGGTGTTATAATAGTAACTTTTGTTGTAATGGAATATGCATTGTAATGGCTTGCGTTGTAATGGCATGTGTCGTAATGGAAGCTGCGTTGTATTGACAGCGCTGTTGTAAGATCCTGAAAACTTAAATGAAGGATCACACAATTGAATCTTGAAGCAGAAGTTGACGTATCACCTGTCTGCCACTGCAGAAATGGATGCAGCAACTGGACCGCTGACCTGCAGGATTCTCCCACACATCACACCAGTTTGCCAAGTTCAACACCCGCAGGCTCGAGCTGTCCGGCAATCGATGCATCGTATCTCCTTACAGTCCAGATTAGATGCAACACTTCTCCTGCATGCAACAGAACTGACAAATCACCTCCCACGGACTCATAAATTTACGCTTCTCTTTTTTGCCCTGTGCCTCATTGATCTGCAGCTGTTTTGTGTGGGGAATTTTGATAAAGTCTAAGGTACTTTGTTAGAAACACCCATATCCTTAATTTACTATGGACAGTATTGCTAAAACATTTAATAAGTGATATTTTGATACATGTATGTTGGCTTTTTGTCACTTTGGTCTTGTTTGGTTTAGTTAAATAGACTTTCTTTTGCTAGGGCTCTGGGGGTTGCTGCATTCAGTAAAACAGTGTAATGTTTTCACTGTGTTACTGTCTGTGTTATGTACAAATGCTTTACACATTGCGTCTGAGATGTGCCTGGCTGCTCGTGCAAAGCTACCAAGTGGGTTATCATGAGTTATTTTGGGTGCATAATCCCCTTATTCAGCCTAGAAGGAAGGGTCCCTACTTGGACAGATTGCATACCACTGCCAACTAAAGTACCCCAATTCTAACAAACATGAATATGTGTAATGTGTTGTAAATGAAAGTACAACAATAAAACCTTGTTCTCCTATTGTATTGATTGCCCCAGGTTTGTGGCGGCGTGCAGGGCAATCTGCATTTGAGCATGTATATAAACATGAATGAGAGCATAGCTCTAAGCATCTACAAGTATATTTTTTAATTTCTTGTCACCACAGCTCTAAAGGGATATCATAAAATAGAAAGGGGAACAAAGATTTGCTTCAAATGGTATCTGGATCCGAAATACTAAACATTAGGAACAGTGGGCCAGATTAACAAATCCAATTTGCACGAGCAAATCTCTGTTTTAAAAGGAGTGGCTTTACAACCTCAAATTGGCTTTTTCCTATGTACTGAGCCTGTTTTGTGAGTCAGGAATGCCTTTTTGACTTTAACAATGGGTCCATCGATAAGTTCTGAATCACAATTAGTAAGGGGTTTGAAAAGGAGCAACCCATTTTAAATGAGATTTAGAATCGTATGGATCAATGGTTAGCTACCACAATTGT
Source organism: Lissotriton helveticus (assembly GCF_964261635.1). NCBI lineage: Eukaryota > Metazoa > Chordata > Amphibia > Caudata > Salamandridae > Lissotriton > Lissotriton helveticus. Next base: position 293,926,954 of record NC_136070.1, read on the forward strand.
AGTGAGACATCGTTGAAAAGGTGCTGAGCCCTCAGAGAAGGTGGTAACAGATTTTCAAACGGAAAGCTCTGCCCATTGGGTAGCTTCCCCTTTGAGAGTTAGGTCAAGCAATCTTGGGAATTTAGACAGAACTCCATTACACTTTTAGGTTCAAACCAGTATCCAAACCACCATTTATGAGCAAGATCACATTTAAAGGTTTGCATCACAAGCTCTAGCCCACATTAGTCTCGAATTCACTCCTATACTGTTCAACTGCTAACAGACAAGAGACTGCATCACTTCAGATACTTGGTGAGACATGCAGAATTATGTATACAGGTGACACCTCTTTGTTGATCTTATCAGACCTCTCAGTTTTCAGTGGCACCCCCAATCAAATATTACTTCTACTGTATACATTCCAATATTCAGAATTGGGTTTGCTGGAAGCTTCCAAAATGGCTCCAATCATTATTCTCTGCAAGATCATAATTTGTGAAAATTGTCTTGTGTGACTGTTTATCACTTCCATTCAAATCATATCTCTCAGAAAGATCAATTCTTATTCTATTCACCTTATATATGGAACTACCTGTTACTATGCTGAAGGGCAAAAAAATCCATCTGCATCATTATATGGATGTTAAGCAGTTGTATCAGCCTGCTTGTCCAATTCTTCTTTACAAAAACGAACTAAACTGAATTTAAATTCTCTAATGACCCCTCTACTAATCCTGAAAATTGCTAATTACTCCAGCATTGTTTTTCCGTGCCAATTCTTTTGGCTTCATCATTGATGAAAATCTTCATCAGTCAGAATACATTTCCAAACTAACTAATTGTGCTTTCAAATTAACAAACACACTTCCTTATAACTTCATATAGTTCAACTACTGGGAAAGCTGAAACTTTCCATGTCACCACCAGACTTCAGGTTAGTAGTACACACACTGATACAACCTTATCTGAATGTGGGAAATCCTCCACTCTCTCCTTAAGGAAATTTGTCAAGCACAGTTCCATTTAATTACTGAAGTCAAGAAATCTGATCAAAGAGACCTACACTAGCTCCCTGGGAATGCCAGAATTAAATTCAGATTAGCTAGAATGAACCATGAGTGGTATATGATGGCCTCATTCTTATCTTAGAAATAAAGTCCACATCAGAGGAGCGCTCAAGTCAATGAAATTAATGAGCTGAAAACCTAAAACTGAAAATACACTCAGCCCAAATAATAAAAACTGTGAACACAGCCTTCTCTTGCTTGCCTTCTAAACGGTGGAAAACAATACCATAACATTTCAGACTTGACCAGGACATGCTGTTATTTATAAAGGATTTAATGATTTACTTGTGCTGGCATTTAGAAATGGAAATTAAACATTTACTTTCCATTTCTCCTTCATGTCTCCTCTGCGATACCCTATGTTCCTCAGTGTTATATGCGGTTAATTTTTCCTTTTGCTAACATACTTATAGTAAAGGCCTCTGCTATCCTTGCGGCTAGGTCAATGCCAGGTAAGTACTGCAAATAAATGAGTGAATAAATGAATACATTAATTTATTATCATAAAACATTTTTCAACAAATGGTGGGAGATATTAGCATGGTTAAATAGTCACAGGAAGGTGACGGGGAGGAAAGGAGGTGTGTATTTAAGCTGCAAGGTTTCTGACTACTGAGATGATCCCAGCTAAGGTGTGCCAATTTTCGAACTTGATGGAGATGAGAAAACTCATGGGTATACAATCTTGGCTTGGTTTTTTACACTAATATTTCATCAATGTAAAGTGCAAGGAGGTTCATGTAAGTTAATCTTTCAGAATATGGAGCTCTGCATTCTCTGATGTATCATTGAGCCAAGCAATGTGTCTTCTGACCAGAGGTGCTAGCACTGAAGCATTAAATGCAAGCTAAGAGAGAAGTACTTGATCAGAAATAGATCCTCAAGATAGGAGAATGAATGCTGTTGTCAACGAGTATCAATAGCTCCTGAGATGTGAGTTGTTTTCCCTGTCTTTTGCTAATGAATGCACTGTGGTTTAAACCTGTTGATGGTTCGTGGAAATACACTTTTCAATAATTAATTTATAGATGAAGGTAAATGTATCATTTGGCTCATTATTAAATTGAAAGCTTTAGTGTAAAGGAGAGTTGACAGCCTGGCACGTCTGCAACCTGAACCTTTAATCTTTGAAGAGGTTAGCACAAAATCAGTGCCTTAGTGTTGTAAGAATAGTGGTTAAATATGGGTTCTTTAAACATGAGATTTTAGCTATGGATCACTGAGATATAATGATTGCCTAATTTCCTAGAGGTATAAAGATGAATTTAGGTTTTATAATCCATGCAATGGTTAGAAGAAGATAATATTTTAAATTTTTAGGTGGTGTTGATAAATCAGCACCACACACTTTCCTCTATTTTTGTCTATTAGACAATGTATAATAGCATTTTAAGCAAGCAAATCTTTTAGGTTGTAATGATTTCTCCAGGGAGGGAGCATTATTTTTAACAAAGAGTAGAATAAAAAGCATGGTCAAGGAAGAAGGCTCAGTAATATACCACACGTTCACAGCAAATCAAGTGGACCAATGACACCATGACTTGAGTTTCTGAAACGTTGGTAGAGATTAAGGACTACGTGTATGACCATTACCTTTTGCGACTCACAATTTGCGAATTTTAGTGACTCGCAAAAGGAAATGTACTCTTGTGTCTCAGACAAATTAAGCAATTCCCAATGGGGTCACAAATGGCCATCTTTATCAAAATTCATGAGGCTGGTCGCAACTTGCGACCCATTGGGAATGGGTAATAACAAAGGGAAAGAGGCCTGCTGGGACAGCAGACTGTGATTTCTTTTTCAATAAAGTAACTTTTTTTTTAAATGCAGCCCACTTTCCTTAAAGGAAACAGGATGCATTTCAAAAATAAAAACTAAACATTTCAGTTTAGGGGGCGAATGTTCTCATGAGGCACAGGGTCAAGGCTGATTTACATATGGCCATGTCTGAACTGGGGTGGTGTGGAGTGCAAAAAAACAATGGATTTAGGCCCAGATCTCTGTACTGGTGTAAATGTATGACATTGTTCTGCATTCTGTCCATCAACTGTTGTTTTGCATTTGTCACCCCGAGTGGGATGGGTATGCTCAGACGTGAGTCCCATGCCCTCCACACCATTGGAATCAAGCTATCCTGACTGAAGACGGCTGATAGCCAGAAACCGGTGTGGAGTCAAGCTATCCTGGCTGGGGACGGCTGATAGCCAGAAACCGTTCCTAGGATGCTTGGTTCCGGTCCAGGAAAGACATGGCTTGGCAGTTCGGGCTGGACTGTTCCCATGAGGCACAGGGTCAAGGCTGATTTGCATATGGCCATGTCTGAACTGGGGTGGTGTGGAGTGCAAAAAAAACGATGGATTTAGGCCCAGATCTCTGTACTGGGGTGAATGTATGACATTGTTCTGCATTCTGTCCATCAACTGTTGTTTTGCATTTGTCACCCCGAGTGGGATGGGTATGCTCAGACGTGAGTCCCATGCTCTCCACACCACTGGAGTCAAGCTATCCTGGCAGAAGACAGCTTATAGCCAGAAACCGGTCCTAGGATGCTTGATTCCGGTCCAGGAAAGACATGGCTTGGCAGTTTGGGCTGGACTGTTCCAATGAGGCACAGGGTCAAGGCTGATTTGCATATGGCCATGTCTGAACTGGGGTGGTGTGGAGTGCAAAAAAACGATGGATTTAGGCCCAGATTTCTGTACTGGTGTAAATGTATGACATTGTTCTACATTCTGTCCATCAACTGTTGTTTTGCATTTGTCACCCCGAGTGGGATGGGTATGCGCAGACGTGAGTCCCATGCTCTCCACACCACTGGAGTCAAGCTATCCTGGCAGAAGACAGCTGATAGCCAGAAACCGGTCCTAGGATGCTTGATTCCGGTCCAGGAAAGACATGGCTTGGCAGTTTGGGCTGGACTGTTCCAATGAGGCACAGGGTCAAGGCTGATTTGCATATGGCCATGTCTGAACTGGGGTGGTGTGGAGTGCAAAAAAACGATGGATTTAGGCCCAGATTTCTGTACTGGTGTAAATGTATGACATTGTTCTACATTCTGTCCATCAACTGTTGTTTTGCATTTGTCACCCCGAGTGGGATGGGTATGCTCAGACGTGAGTCCCATGCTCTCCACACCACTAGAGTCAAGCTATCCTGGCTGAAGACAGCTGATAGCCAGAAACCGGTCCTAGGATGCTTGATTCCGGTCCAGGAAAGACGTGGCTTGGCAGTTCGGGCTGGACTGTTCCCATGAGGCACAGGGTCAAGGCTGATTTGCATATGGCCATGTCTGAACTGGGGTGGTGTGGAGTGCACAAAAAAGATGGATTTAGGCCCAGATCTCTGTACTGGGGTGAATGTATGACATTGTTCTGCATTCTGTCCATCAACTGTTGTTTTGTATTTGTCACCCCGAGTGGGATGGGTATGCTCAGACGTGAGTCCCATGCTCTCCACACCACTGGAGTCAAGCTATCCTGGCTGAAGACGGCTGATAGCCAGAAACCGGTGTGGAGTCAAGCTATCCTGGCTGGGGATGGCTGATAGCCAGAAACCGGTCCTAGGATGCTTGATTCCGGTCCAGGAAAGACATGGCTTGGCAGTTCGGGCTGTACTGTTCCCATGAGGCACAGGGTCAAGGCTGATTTGCATATGGCCATGTCTGAACTGGGGTGGTGTGGAGTGCAAAAAAACGATGGATTTAGGCCCAGATCTCTGTACTCGGGTGAATGTATGACATTGTTCTGCATTCTGTCCATCAACTGTTGTTTTGCATTTGTCACCCCGAGTGGGATGGGTATGCTCCGTCGTGAGTCCCATGCTCTCCACACCACTGGAGTCAAGCTATCCTGGCTGAAGACGGCTGATAGCCAGAAACCGGTCCTAGGATGCTTGTTTCCGGTCCAGGAAAGACATGGCTTGTCAGTTTGGGCTGGACTGTTCCCATGAGGCACAGGGTCATGGCTGATTTGCATATTGCCATGTCTGAACTGGGGTGGTGTGGAGTGCAAAAAAACCGATGGATTTAGGCCCAGATCTCTGTACTGGAATGAATGTATGACATTGTTCTGCATTCTGTCCATCAACTGTTGTTTTGCTTTTGGCGTGGTTTCGGCACCACTAAAGATGGCCGCCTAACCCGGATACTCCACCACACCGGGATAAACTTTCTTTCGCGGGTGCATTTTTCCGTGCCCGATTGCTGGGACGTCGGTGGATTTCAGCGTCGGAACATGCCGTCCACCTGCTGAGAGGCTTTCCATTGCGTAGCGACTGCTAATTTGCATTCTTTCATTGTGCTTTAGGTCTCCTCAGCACGTCCGTCATTTTGTGCACCGCACTGCAGCCAAATAAGGATTCCTCACGCTCCGTGACAGCTTCGACCAGCCAGCGCATACTTCCTCTCAGACGGCAACATGTTACCAAATTTTCCAACAGATCACCACACATCAGGTTCCTCTACTGCAACAACCCAAATGGCTGGAGTCACTTCTCATCGCTCTTCATCATCGCAACCCACTTTGAACAACACCTCTCCTTCTAATGCTTTGACTAAGCACTTGACACAAGATCCTCCATCTCCAGACACTTCACCATCTCCTGTCTCTATAGAGCTGCTTCTAGAGGAGATTCACGCCTTACAGCCCTTTGTTGAGGCAACTAATAATAAAATGCAATTTCTTTGGGAGAAATGGTCATCTGTGGATAATAGGGTGTCCTCTGTGGAACAGCAGATTTTGGAGATACAGGCTAATACTCAACGTATCTATTCTCTGGAAAAGTCGGTCCTTTCTCTTCAACATCATACTGAGGACTTAAAAAACAGGAATAGGAGAATTAATTTACGTATTTACGGTTTACCGGAATCCCTGGAAGGTGATGCTCCTGTGACATTTTTTACCTCTTTCCTTCCGAAGCTCCTGGACATGCCACCTACTACTTCTCTTTGTATCCAGAGGACCCATAGGCTTGGTCCACGTTCATCTGCTTCAACTAAACCACGAGGTGTCATCATTCTCTTCTTGAAAATTCACAGATCTTCTTTCAGTCCTTTCTGCACCTAGATCCAAGCGTCAAGTCTCCTGGTTAGGTAAGTGAGTGTTCCTCTCTCAAGATGTTTCCAATGCCATAGCGTCAAGAAGAAAGACATTTTTGAACCTTCATGCTCCTCTGCGTTCTCTAGGTGCTCGATATGGCTTATTTCATCCATGTATTTTTAAAGTGACTTACCAAAATCGAACATGGACTTTTCAAGACCCTGCTGAACCTAAAAACTTCATTTATATTCAACCTAATAGCGGCATGGATACTTTCACTTCGCCTAGTGGCTGATTATTTAACTGTTTATCTTTTTCTTTTTTGCAGCATCTCTGTTATTGTTCTATATACAGGTCTGTTTTTAAATGATTCTAATATTTAGTATGGCTTCTTTCATTGCTTATTTCTCTTGTAACATTTATCCCCATCTGATATTGTAATGTCTCCGATTTTTTATGTTTTCACATTGACTGCTGGTCTGTTGTATATATCCTAATGTATTTCCCTGTTGTTCACCACTTCTTATCTTTATTTATTTATATAGATACATCGGTATGTTTCCCCTGAACTCATATGGCTCCCCTCCTTTGTCTTCCGTCCTGGTGCGGTTGGACTCCCGGGTCTTCGGGTGGTTCATCTTGTTGAGTGTCGCCATTGCCCCGTTGTCCTCTTTTATGTTCCTCCCAGGTATATTATTCTCAGTCATCCTTTTTGGATATGTACTGTCTCTTCTTATACTTTCTTCCTTTCTTCCTTCCCCTTTCCCCCTTCTTTCTCCTTCTTATCCAATGATTAAGTTCACTTTTCCTCAGTTTTTGCCCTTCTTTAATGCCTATATTGGTTTAAACATCTTTTTCTTTGCCTTACCTCATTCCGGTATTCTCTTTGATGTTTTCTCCTTTTCTCACTTCTTCTTTCTTGTAATGTTTGGCATTGTTTTACTTCTATGTGTTATTGTAGTTTTAGCTTCTGTTGATGTTATGCTGTTTGTAAATTCAGAGTTATCTCCTGGAATGTAAAATGTTTTATTAGTCCGATTAAGTGGCAGAGAGTCCTTTCTCATCTAGCCTCTTATAACCCTGATATAGTTATATTACAAGAGACCCATCTTACAGAGGCTGAGTCCCTTAAATTAAAAAGGAGCTGGGTGGGTACAGTTGTGTTCTCGCCTTCCACCAATAGAAAGAATGGTGTTGCTATCGTATGTCACAAGAAATTAAAATGTAAAGTTTTGTCGCAAGAAAATGATGCCAATAGGAGGTGGATACTTGCTAATCTACTAATTAATTCTGTACCTTTAACTGTTTTTAATGTCTATGGTCCCACAAAACCTGATTGCTTTTTCTGGCCTTCAATCATGAAACAAATGTATTCAATATAAAGATGACTCATTTATTTTGGGTTGTGATTGTAACCAGATTGTAGATCCATTCCTTGATCGCTTTATACCTCACAAACAATTCCTCGACACCATTTTGCAGTCACATTATATTGATTCTTGGAGACTCTCTTATCCTGACGCCCTGGACTATTCCTTTTTCTCTCCTCCTCATGCGTCTCTTTCCCGTCTTGACTACATTTTCCTCTCCCAATCTTTATCTCAAAACTTACTGTCTTCTTCTATTGAACCCATAGTAATCTCGAACCATGTCCCTGTTGAAACAGATCTTGATTTACTCCCACCACACCCTAGATCTTCCCGCCGGTGCTTTAATACTTCCCTTCTTACTGATCCTCATTTCTCTTCCTCTTTTCGTACCTTTGCTAATGATTTCTTCTTTATTAATTGTGATACTAGCACTGTTCACGTATTCTATGGGATTCCTTTAAAGCCACTGCTAGAGGATTCATAATTTACTTTGTCTCTAAGAAAAAGAAACAATATGTCCTGAAAAGGAAAACCTCGCTAGCTCATATCAAAGTGTTGGAACATAAATGTTAATCCTCTTCAGATCAGTCTATCTCGCTGACCTTTTACGAGTTAAATTAGAGTTTAATAAATATACTACTGATAATGCCTCATCAATACTTCCCCATAGTAGTGTTTGTTTCCATGGTGTTCGTAATAAATCAGGGAAGCTTTTAGCTAACTACTTCAAAGCGCATCAGGAGCGTACTCTTATAGAATCTATTTATTCTTCTGATAACACTTTCCTCCACAAAGATAAAGACATACTTGACCAATTTCGATCGTTTTATCAACATCTCTATACCCCAGAATCTCCTCCCACGTCTTCCCTTATTCAGTCCTATCTTGAGAAACTCCCTAAACCCTCTACTTCTCATCTTAATTTTCCAGACCTTGAAACTGATCTTTCATTACACGAGCTTTCTACAGCTTTGAAAACCCTCACTAAAGGAAAATCACCTGGTCCAGACGGTTTCCCGGTTGAATTTTCTTACGTTTGTCTGATCTTTTACTTCCTAAACTTTTAATGCTTTTTCAATCATTTTATTCATCCGGTAAATCGGGTGGTACCTTTCAAGATGCTACTATTTGCCTTATCCATAAAGATGGTCGTGATCCCCAATTCTGTAAAAATCATCGCCCGATTTCATAAGTCAATGTGGACTATAAATTATTTGCTAAATTGCTTGCGTTACGTTTAGATCCTTTTATGCCACATCTCATTGGTAAGGAGCAATGTGGCTTTGTTAAAGGTAGACTTACCTCCGATAACTCGTCTCTTTCTTAATGTATTGAATAAGGCTTCCTCTCTTTCTATTCCTTTAGCCGCTATCTCTCTCAATGCAGAGAAAGCTTTTGACAGAGTTGACTGGTATTTCTTGTTTGCTTCCTTACGTTGGCACGGTTTTGGTCCCAAATTCATATCCCTTATTTCCCTGTTATACTATGCACCTAAAACTTCGGTCCGCGTGTATGGCCAGGTTTCCTCATATTTCACTCCAACGAGGCGTTCGTCAAGGTTGCCCCTTATCCACACTTCTTTTTGTTCTTGCTCTTGAGCCCTTTTTATCTTCCATCTGCAACAATAGTTCCATTTCTGGTTTTCCTTATGGCGATAACCAGTTGAAACTTTCTGCATATGCAGATGATATTCTCCTACTTAGTTCTGATCCAGAAACGTCTAGTTCCCCTTTACTATTTGAATTCAACTCTTTTTCACAGGTTTCAGGATATAAGATTAACTCAGAGAAGACTGAAATTCTTCCTTTAACGAATACTTGGCTTCCTCATCTCTTCTCCTCTACTGGGTTTGCCTGGAATACCTCAATGATTAAATATTTAGGTATTTGGTTCTCTATTGCTTCTTCAATCAAGCTGAATATGTTCCCAGTTTTGTCCTGTATTGAAAAATCATTTACCACCTGGAATCCTCTTTTTCTTTCCTGGTGGGGGCATTTGGATTCCATCAAGATGATGATTTCTTCCATCTTGATATACATCTTTTCCAAGTTACCCGTTCATATTCCTACAATCTACTTTAAGCGTATTGACTCGTGCCTTTCGAAATTTCTTTGGAGAAGTAAAAAATCTAGAATTTCTTTAGCAACTCTCCGGAACCCCAAGTCTAATGGTTGAGTTAATTTTCCAGACTTTCATCTTTATCATAAATCCTTCTCATTGCGCCAGGCTTCGAGATGGCTTACATCAAAACTCTCTCCCTTCACTCCTCTTTGGCTCCTCATTGAACAAACATTATTGTTACCCTTCTCTTTCAACGAAGTCATACGCTTTTCTGCCAAAACTTCGTATACCTCATTTCCCTTATTTAAATATACTTCTCTCTTAAGACCCTTGATTCACCCTACCACCATCACACATGAATCTTTTTTAAACACTACTATTTGGTATAATTCACTTATTCTTTTCAATAATAGACCCATCTTCTGGAATTTTTGGCGATCAAAAGGCATTATGTGGTTTAACCAACTGTTTGATGGAGCGTTGCCTTGCTCCTTTCCCCAATTTCAACTCTAATTTCATTGCCCTGGCTCCTTTTTACAGAAATGTACTTCTCTTATGGCAAGTATTCTTGATCGTTATTATTCTATCCCCTCCTCAACATCTCTTGTACCTTAGTCTCCCCTTCGTTTTACCCTACCTAAGGCCTCTCTTATTTATAAATTCTTCCTTTCTCCCAATCCACATTGTGTTAAATCTAAATTAGAACCTTCTTGGGAGGCAGACTTGGGATGTTCTTGGTCTGTTGCTCTCTGGGATAAAATTTGGTCCAGATCCTTAAAAGTTTCTCGTTCTGCTTCTCTCACTCAATCTTTGTTTTACTTCTATCACAGACTCTATCTTTCCCCTCTTTCTTTGCCACATTTCCCCCCCTCTTCTAATTCTAATTGATAGACATGTGATTCTCCTCAGGCTGATTTTCTACATCTCTTTTTTCTCTGTCCTGTTGTCTCTAAATTATGGGATAAAGTTTGGCTATATATTACTTGCAAATTTACACGTTCTGTTCCTTACTCTGTTTCTCTTCTTTTTATAGGAAGTCTTTCTGACACTCTCAATCTTCCACCACACTCACATGGTCTTTTCGATCTCATGATTGCCCTTGCATTTCAACACATCTCATCTAATTGGAAATCTCTTACAAATATTTCCATACAAGCTTGGTGGAACACCATATGCCGCTTTCACAGACTTGATGTCGCCTTTGCCTCCTCCTGTAAACCAGCTCATAACACGGATATCTTCTGGTTGCCTCTCACTTCATATTTGGATCGTTTGGCCCTGAAGAAAGTTCCACACATCAACTCAGAAAACTTTAAACCTCCTTCAAGGACTTTGACTCTCTCCTTCTTGTCACCTTTTACTGGTTCTTATGTTTACATTACATTTTATGCTAGACATTATATATTGTTTATTTATAACATGTGATTGTAGGCCATAATTGATATTGATATTTAAATATTGCAATGTTCATCTCTACCCCTTTCCCCTCCTCATTCATTCCTCCCCCTCTCGTCCCTCTCCTTCCCCCTTTCCCTCCGTCTTAAACCCTCATTAAATGCTTTTTGCTTTTAATATTTGATATCAGCCCTGTTAATTTTCTATACTACTTTTGTATATATCTCCTGTTTTATGCTGATGTCTTTACACAATAATGGTTGTCTAAATCAAGCTTTTCAAACATCAAACGTTTCAGTTTAATTTTTTAACAGCAGGCAGTGGTCTGTGGGTAAACTGCCTGCTTTTAAAAACATTTTCGCTGCCAATCACAAAGGGTAAGGGGTCCCCTGGGTACCCTTTCCTATTTGCGACTGGCTTACAACCAATTTGAAATTGATGGTATCTGTGACTGTTTTGCAATTGATGGTATCAGTGACTGTTTTGCAACTTCATTTGCGGTTGCAAAACAATCTTACATCCCCATGCGACTCGTTATTAGGAAAGAATGCCTTTGGTGCGCTCGGTAACAGGTTATAAACTTGCAAAATAAATTGTGTACATGCTACAACCCTTTTTAGCAGTCGCAAATGCCTGATTTTCCGTTTGCGACTGCTAAAAACAGTCATACATATGGCCCTGGATGTTTTTTACGAGTAAGCAAAGTCTGATATAACAGTTTAATGAGGACTATTGTGTTTTGGTCCATTATTAAAAATTTCTTGCTTGTGCTCCGACATGTGAATCAATGTCATTAGACATTGCCATTATCATGCACTTCCTTTGCTTGTGTTTTTACAGCCTGTGCAGTGAGGCAAACAATTACATGCTAGGATCAGGTGTTCCTGCATCAGCAGTGCTACTTCAGGAGGAGGAACTTTAGACTGGAAATTCAAAGCAAAGTGAAATAACTTAAGTTTACTTCCATCAATGCATCAGCAACTCGTTTATGAGCCTGTGTAAGAGAATTGACTGGTCTTGCGCTGTTTTACTATTCTATTTCAGACACCTTCCCCGCTGAATGGCTTCCTTTAATTTAGGTTAAAGGATGCTCTCAGCAGCCCTCTAATATCTGACCAGTTATCTTGATGCTAGGTATGTGGTTACAATTACACACATCCGGGGATGGAATAGGACAGCTTGAACTTTCAATTGATGAAAATTGGGGCATGGACAAGAATCTCACAGTATATTTTATTAAAAAAGCTTGAGCCTAGAGAACGAGTTTTTTTGTTACATCTGAAGGATGCAGTCTAGGGAAGTGTTTCTTCAGGATAGCTGAATGGATATTGAATAGATAAATCAGTTGCAAAGGGCCTTTCAAGATGTTTGCTGTTTTACATGCGAGTTTTCATTTTGATTTGAAGATGGTCATGTTAGTCTTTAGAGAATTGTGGTGTATTCTGCCTCAGAACTTACATAACTATGTGACTCTTCAGATAAGTGATTAATTTTGAGATCAATACTCACCATGGATTAGCCACTTACTGGAGACCAGACGTGGCCTAGATTCAAGAAATAGGGGAGGTGTCACTAATGGCCTGTCCTTCAAATAATGTTACTGGATCAAACAGGTGCACACATTTGTGTGAAATATGTTCTTGTTTTTCGAATCTATTTTTTTGTTACAAGGTTCTATTTTATTGATTGGTCTACAGGATATGATAAGTATGTTTGCTTCCTGTTTGAATGAAAATTAAAATGTGATTTTCAGTTTTTAAATTCCATGATCAGAACAACATCAACGTTTTTAGAGAAGCAGTATTGTCATGCTCTAGAAAGGAACGAACCAAATGGTGCTCAAATTATATAGGCTTCTATTAATAAAAGAGAAGTCTTTCCAGATGTAGAATTGTTATGTCTAATTCCGTTTTGACTGCATCGCTTTACTCGTAAAAGACAATAATACCGCCTGTTCCTCGCTATCTGATGTTGCTAATATTCCCAATCTGCAAAATTAGTAGGATTTCTGTTTTATGTCTAATTTACCATTGAACATGAGGCAGAATTAACAGGGCGATTGTTTTTCGATATGGGATCAAAATGTTCTGATTAGCAATTTAAGAGTTTACAAATCTTCATGGCATGGGTCGAAAGAAGGTCAACAGATTTAGAATCAAGATATGAGGATAACTTCATGATGCATAGAAGGTGCGGGTTGTTTGCTGGATAATGCATGGGGATTTAGGGTAGCACATGTTTTCCTCCAGGTATCTAAGCCCTGTCGAATGATTTGTAATAAGGAATTAATGCTCCAAGTATTTAGCAACATTATACTGACTTCTTTTCTTCCATCCCACCGTTCTTACTAAAATTGAGCCTCAAATCCAATAGCCATGAACCATTGCACAATAGAAAATGCTGGTTGACATCCTCAGTCTGACACACATTTCTTATTTCATATAACCAAGAACATGGCAGACACAATGAAGCTTACCTTACACAGAAGGGATTGAAATAGGAAAGCAAGGGAGGGGGCGAATACTGTCCAGTACCTTGACGACTACAGTAATGATCACATATAAACTTTTTACAACTACCGGATAATGTTACATGCTAATTGAGAACTTACCAAAGCAGAAACCAGCCTTAAGTATCAAAACTAACCACAATCTAGCAACATGCATTCATCCCATAATGCAACTCCAATTCCTTTAATTACCAAGCCGGCAATAAAAGTTCAACATTCCTAAAAGTTGTCTGCCAGGACGGTAAGCATCAAGTGTACTCAAGAAAACTACCCTGCTATCGGTCCCAAATGGTAACAACTTCTCTTGTCTTGTATCTTCCAAGAAAAACTAGTGAATCCTCATCCTTAACAATGAAATAGTCAATCGAAAAATACGCTTCCTATTTATAAAAAGTGTAAAATGTTCTTAAACGTATACTAACAAAGCCCATAAAATATCTAAATTATGTAAAATTAGCCGTCTTCGGAGAAGACGCCATTGAATAATATATGCTTGTTTAAAAAACAAAAAAGTTCAACGAAATACTAAGCGATCACCATGGATTCATGGATTCATAAGTTAATGTTTATTTTGTTGACAATTTTCAAGACATCGTCAGTCTCTTTGATGGGCAGTTCACATTATTTTGGTAAAATATATTAGAATACTATCCTTCTTAACAACAAAAGAAAATCGAGCATTAAAAGTCAACTGCAGAGGGTACCACACATTTCTCAAGAAAGCCTGAAATAGCACAGAAAGTGTAGAAGAGCCCCCAGTTCTTTATGCCTTTTAAGTGGGCAGCTGTAACCAAAATCAACACATTAGCAGTCAAGAAGTTCAAATCAATATCTGCAGTGGTTCAAAAGCAGGAAAGTAACAGGTACGGAGGACAGGTGGCAAATTCCACAAAAGCAGAGCTAATCATCTGTCCTGCAAGCATATAAAACACCACAAACAAAGCAACACTAATTGATTACCCACTGTATTGAAGGAGATTCCTTGATTTCTGTTGACCCAAGCTGTTCAGTGCTTTACCAATGACCATCTGTTCTAAGATCAATACCCTTCCTGTGGAAAGTTTTCAAAAAACTATCATTTTTAATTTTCACACGCACACCCACTGGCTTCCAATCAGAAGGGGCTTAGAGTTGATTCAGTTTGCAGAGTTGTGCTAAATTAATAATTAATTCATTTACTCATCTATCCATCCAACCCATCATTGTTTCACACATATCACACTACTGAGTCATCCAATGAGAAAAAAACAGAAGGCTCCAACTAAAAAAGCAGAGTGCCATATGGTTAAAGGACTGACTGTCCAAGGTTCGGGATGTATTATATCCAAGAGGACCAAACAGAGTCAGAACTGATTTGCCTTAGGTGGGCCTCTGAGATGATTTAAAGGTTGAGATACTGTCACAGCAGCAGATTACCTTGTCTACCAAACTAAGGGCCCTAATATGATTGTGGACGGACTTACGTCCGTCCGCCACCCCTGCGTAAGAGGGACCGTCCGCATGGGCAGCTGTGGTCCCTCCACGGCAATTAGGATGTGACCGCCACCCTGGCGGTCACATCCTGTATTTTTAACATTGCGGCGGGTGCTGCTTGGAGCACCCGCCTTGAAGCAGCACCCGCCGCAATGTAAAAAATGAAAGCAGTGCATTTGCATGCACAAAGCGGCGGCACCGCGCGGTGCCTGCCGCTTCGTGCATGCAAAGGCAGGGGGGTACCATAAGTACCCCCCATGTGCACCCCCCAAACCCCCTTCACCCAGGGGGCCCGCTACGGGCCCCCGAGGTGAAGATCCACATGCTTTTCCTCAGCGGAGAATCCGCCGCAGAAAAGCATGTTTGCACAGCCATCCTAATATGTCTGGCGGTGTCTGAGAGACACCGCCACCATATTAGGCCTTTTCCGCCGCGGTTGTAAGCCAACCGCGGCGGAAAAGCGGCGGACAGAAACCAGGACCCACCAGCCATCCTAATGTGGCGATGGGTCTTTGGTGGGTCCGCAGAGGATTTTCCGCATCCTCCGGGCCGGCGGTGGTTTCCGCCGGCCCAGAGGATGCGGAAAATCCTCCATCGTAATGTGCCCCTAAATGTCCATGCATTTGATTTTGAGTGTCTGCCCAAGGGATTAGAGGCAGTCAGAGGCATGTCATCCAACTACCGGTCTTTTTTAGAGAGGACAGTCAAATGGCTGTTTTGTTAACTGTCCGTCACTGCCCGGATGTATATTCTAAAAAGATCAGATAATGGACAGTATGCTGAACTAATCAAACATTCCTCCCCAGTCACAGATCTGTGTTAAATCCATTGTTTGTTTACTCTCCATGTCATTCCAGTTTGGACTCAGCCATATCGAATTTCATGTTTGTATTCATTTAGTGTTTTTGTCATTTGTTGTAACTTTTTGCAAATAATTCTTATTTTGACGTATGTTCAATTTGGTTTTTGACTGTGAATTGTGTTATTTATATGTGATGGTTTCTGTGTCAATTTGAGAAATATGTGTTTCTTTTTCAGTCTTTCGAAAAAAATGTTTTTGATCAGTATAAAGACTACTTAATAAAAATTCTATTCAGACAGATAAAAGAATAGTCTGCCTGTTACTCCATAAATAGTCGGAGTGTAGGCTAGTACGGAGCCAGGTGTTCGTGTTGTATTTTGAATTTTGAATAGCCCTACCTGGCACCGGTCCTTTGGGCTTAACCCCTATCGTTGTTAGCCTTTTAAAAAGTTGGCATTTTCTTGCCTTAGCCATTTGGTGCCTACAGCCTGTCTCCAGTCACATGACTGGATGTAGGTGGCAGTTGGGCTTTGAGTGGGTAATCACTGGAATGATGGGATGGAGGAGCAGGAACCAGACTCACTTACACATGATTAGGCTGTATCTGATCCCTGCACAAAGGTCTGCATATCCCATGTAGTTAGTTTGGAGCCAGGTCTTGTGGGGCAGAGCATCTGCACACTTTAATGGCTTACCTCTAAATGTCTACCCCAATAAAGGCGAAACTGGGTGTAAAAGAAGGACCTCAGACACCATTATTTCAGTACACTTCAGGACCTACCTGTGGACACTCTGCCAGGAAGGACTACTATGCCGCTGAACGACTGTATCACTTAGCCCCAGAACTCTGAGTGACTCAAGGTCTAGCTAGCTCGACTTTTGATTTGAAGCCTCCGGGATTTAACAGGCTTCCAACACCTACACGTGGGCTGTGCCATCTGTGAGTTTACCATGCCAAGTGGTGCCACCCCAGTCCTGGACCCTTGGAAGTGAGCATAAGGCATCTGCAGTGGAACCGATGCATCTTGTCTGCTAAGCAGCACATTCCCCAACAGAACCATCACATCTTCTATCTGAGCAGTGCACCTCTGCACAGAGTAGACGTATCGCCACCACTGCACGGATTCAACCTGTTGTATAAGACTTGCATCACTGTTGTGACCTGCTGCTTCTTGGAACTAACACATCGCCTTCTGAACCACCATTGTGTGATGCTTTACCCAGTGCATTCTCCTAGCATCCTCTATCGATGGCAGCTTCGATGTTGACCAAAGATTGCATTGCAGCTTCACTGCTCATTGTAATCAATGCATCGCCTCTTCTGTGCCTCGCATCCTCAACTCTGGATTTCCCATCTCAAGCCCTGTTGACAGCTGGTGGTGGCTGGCAGGGAATGGGAGTGGCGTGGCGGGTGGAACAAAATACAAAGAAAAAACACTTACCACCTCACAGCCACATTGTGATTGGTCTGACTGAGCACCATGGTTTGCCACTCAGAAGGGGACTGGAAGCCTGTGCATGTTATCCACCCAGGTTGTGGAATACAGCCTGGTGGCGAACATGCTAAGTGTGCATGACTGTTTGGCTGGCCCAAGACAGCTGGCCAAACCGTCATGTGCACTTAAGTGCATGAACCACTCCTCCCCCTGTGACACCATCCCCGCCCTGCCCTAGACCAGACCAGTAGCTATGAAAAAATGAAATGATAATACAATGGTATTATAATTTTTTACCAGCACTGAGACCAGTGGGGCGATGCTCTTCCGCCTTAGCGGAGGAGCCGCACCTGTCGACAGGAGCCACAATGTTGATGCAACAGGACCATGCACTGCAGCCTCGCTGCATCTCAGAACTGACACATTGCATTTGCTGCACAGTACATCTTCGATGCAGATCAATACAAAGCTCTGCATCCAGGATTTAAGTTACTTCGTTCAGTGGGTCTAACTGGGTCCCTGTAGCCGGTCTACATTCCATCACAGTCAGGCTGAATTTGTGGCTTTGTCCTTATCCGGCACAACCAGATATCGCTTTGTAGTTTGTGGTGATATTTTTCACTAAAAACCTTAAAAATCAATATATACGGTACTACTAATTTTATTTTTGTCATTTTGGTCTTGTTTTATTAATTAAACTGGTGTAGATCAGTGTTACCCAAATACTTTACACACAGCCTTGAAGCTAAACCTGACTGCTCTGTGCCAAGTTACTAGAGGGTGAACACAGGTTAATTTAGGGTTTGCCTGCCTCTCACCCTGACTAGGATTGTGGTTGCTGCTTGGGTACACAGACATAATATCGACTCCAAAATATCGTTTGGACATAATATCGACTCCAAAATATCGTTTGGAGAAAATATCGACTGGACAGAATATCGACAGCCAAAATATCGTTTTTAAGGTAAGTGAAGTAATATCGTTTTAAGGTAAGTGAAGTAATATTGATGGGTGGACCTCCACACATTGATGTCGGCATAAGAACCACTTTCGAAAACCTGTGCTTGATGCTGTTAGGTGAAGGAGCAACACTGGGTGGGTCTCATTCACAGCTGCTAGGAGGAGACAGTGAGGGCTTGTCCCAGGTGGGGTGGCACCCAGTAGCCCACCAGCATTTAGAGTGTGCTACTCTATTGACTTACGGGAAGCAATATGGTGGCCGTTTGAGGATGGCTGAATGCAGCCCTTCATCCTTCGGAGCCACCCACTGAAACACAGCCTGCAAAACACTCCTCTCCCTCCCTCTCAGAGCATGGCCTCATTCCAGTCGGTGTACATGTGCCTCAACTATGGCATGTGTTATTTGCTTTGGCTGGCGGACGGGCCTAAAACTGGGAAACTGCTGGTACACATTGTCTAACTGCTCTGAGGAAGTTTGATCAGCACAGCAAGCCTGCACTATTGGCGCACCATGGTGAGAATCACGGGGCCGAAGGCGGTAGCATCTCCGGTGGTGGTTCGGGCCAGGGAAGCCCAGCGCACAAAGCCTCACAGAAGGAGCTCCTGGTAGTGGCAGGGAGGATATGTGGATTGCTCGATTGGCTAGGGCACTCCGGGACCCATTGCAAGCATTTTTAAAAGGTAGCATCAATGCAAGTACACACTACAAAAGAAAGGCTGAGTGACAAAATAACAGAGAACATACCTCAAACTTCTCTACTACTGAGAGTAAAGTCAGATGTTCGGATGTATTGGATGGGTCAGAGAATCGTGAGGAGGCTCCGCCAGGGTCATCTTTACTAAACTCTCGAATGGAGAGTGCGATGGAAGTGCAGTTGGCTGCTGCAGGTGAAGAGAGATTCCAGTCTCCTCTGACAATCACTGGTGGTGCTAGCCCGAGTTCCTCCCTCTCCTCCTGTAACATCACTGGCATGGAGTCAAGCAGTGATAGAAGTTAATGACACAGGGCCAGTTTATACTCCGAGGAGTCAAAGGAGCAGGCAGCAGCAGTAAAAATCCAGTATAAAATAGACATGGGCCCGGGTAGTGCCTTTTCTCCTGCTAATAAGGAAGGAAACTCTGGGAAATGTGGCTCAGGGGATGGAGGCTAAAAACCACAGTTTCTAAGAGGTAATAAAGGTTCTAAAAGGGAGTTAAAGGGAAAAAAGTGTGTTCTCGAAACAGCTATAAGTGTAGTAACAGTTGACAGAACATTTCTTCTCTTTGTCAGAACAGTCAGACTCGTCTGGAGAGGACTCAGAATTCCAGGATGATGTCCTTAAGGGGGGGATCAAAAAAACATACTACAGGTACCTCAAGTTTCGAAAGCAAGTATGAAGACACTCTCTGGAAACCTGCGTGTTAAAGGCTATTGGGAAACAGTGAAGAAAAAACCTGTGAGAGAGACCCTTGACAAAACCAGGGAGGAGACTGGTGTTAAATGGGAATACTCTTCCATGCCCCAGCTAGAGGGGAGTCTAACAGCATCTCGGGATGGGATAGGAGACACAGCCACACTCCATGCCATCTACCAGGTGATCATGCCCCATAAAAAGGAAACAAGAGCAGACAGTTGCCGGTCCCAGCAAGCTACAAGCAAATTACAAGGTGCCATTCGGAGATTGGCTAAAAATTGTTCAAAGTTCTTTGAGAGAATGGCCACAGTGGAGGACAGTGTGGTTGCACAGGAGCCGAAAGTAGCAACCAATAGTGTCAGCACATAAATTACATTTAACTGGCACGTAATGGACATTGGAGGAGTTAAAAAATGTACTCAGATGTATTAACCTCAGGGTTTTTGGCATACCTCAAGGTATGGAAGGGAGAGATTTAAGGTCATATTTAATCCAGCTATTTAAGGATGCCGTCCCTTGAGTGTATAACGTTGGAACTGGGGAGTGGAGATACAAAGAGAAGACAGCTATCAGTTCACACAAAAACACCCCCACGAGATGCAGGGAGACACCGGGATATCTTGGTCTTTTTTTTATAGGATTTTTTTTTATTGTTTTATCAAAACAAAAGGTCACAGTCAAGGTCCTTTTAAAAAATGGGAAACAACCTCCTAACCACATCACTTTTATAACCCGTAGCAGCACCAACTTGGTATTATGGACTTCAGGCAAGGAAACAATAATCAGTATACATACAATTTAGTTATAGCATACTGACAGTTTTGTGGCCCTGGGAGCCTCTCTTAGCTACCACCAATGCTCTTCCCAACAGCTCCCTGTCAGCACTGAAATCCTCTACACCTTCGTACATCCCAAGCAGGGTTAAGAGAGTGGCGATGTGCAGTTTCAGACCTAATACATGCAGTAATTCGGTTACAACCACCATCCAGTGGTGTGTTGTGATGGAGCAGGACAATACGGTGTGAATGAAATCTGCCTGTGCTTGGGAGCACCCGGGGTCAGCTCTAATGCACACATGAAACAACCTGGCAGGAGTGAGGTAGGCACAGTGTAGGTAGTATAATAACAATAATCCATATTTGTAAAAGCACAGTAAAATCACCCCTTAAAGTTTCAAGGCACCGGTGGCCGTCTGGGAGATTAAGTGAGCTGTTGCCCACAGTGACATGCTGCTGAGCTAAGCTGCTGCCAGTGTTGGGAACTGAACAGTAAGCCCGCGTTCCAGAGTCAGCCACTCTGGCCACTACACCACACCTCTTCCTCTCGTTATGTCTGTCTCAAGCATAGCCTGGAAGAAATTGTAAGGACTCTAGGGGCAATTAGAGCATCTATCCAATTTTTGACCTCCAAGGGTCCAAGCCAAGCCTCCCAACGAGTTTGAAGGGTCTGAATAGTGTCAGGAGTGTTTATGAAAAAAGTGCAATAGATCTGGGAGATGCCTTCCTTCCCCAAAGCTCCACCATCTGTCTGTTGAGTGATTTTCTTTCCCTATTCCATGTGTCTCAGCACAGCCCCCCACCCATTGAACGCCACATGATTCACCTCTGAAAATATCCTAGGTGGAAAATAGCACTTTTAATGCGGGTAATACCATGCTGGTAGGTTACAATGCGGACGTTACATCGTCCACGTTGCTACTATGCATAGCATTCCATCGTAAGTCATTTCAACGACTTGCACTAGATGGGGCGCAACACCAGGGAATGTGTTGGATTTTAAATCCAACACATTCCCTTCTGTTGCGCTAACTGGAGTAGGAATAGTAATGTATACTTTTCCTAAGTCCATCGCGCCATCTAGTGCAAGTCGTAGAAACTACTTGCGATGTGAAGCCATGTTTGGTAACAACGCGGATGATGTAATGTCCGCGTTGTAATATACTGCGTGGCATTTGCTCGTGGTGTAAAGAGGCATATTCAACCTAGGTATGGGGCATACATAAAGCAGCTCCAACATATGTAAAAATCTGTTTGCCTAGTTGCATCTGATAGGCTGGGTCTGACCACTGTCCACTGAGCCAATCGTTGGATGCTAAATAGTATAGATATAAACTACCCATCTGGAATTGTGCTTCAAAAAGAGATGGCCAGGGAGTCCATCTCTCGGAACCAGTGGTGAGGGATACTATGAGGGAAGTTTTTGAAAACGATACCGGAATTGGGGTTATATCATTATTGGTTTGCCCTTTATTGGTATCTCTACTATTCCTATGGTTCAGTCGAACACTGTGTACCAAACGTTTCTCCCACAGTGATGGATGTATGAAATAGTGACTTGGATTCTGATTCCAACTTGGGCTGGAACATAAGTTATTGATGACAACTTTTTTGACTGAACCAGGGGAATAGAACAGACACAAATAAAGGACAAAACAAGCTCACGCGCCATATGAATGTTTTTTACCCACACATAATGGGCATGGCTGTGAGGACATTGAGTAGCCTTTGTATAGTCAAGCGTAGCTACCATTTTTGCGAGCAGCTCTGGGACAGGCAAACATTGTATCCAAAGAGCACACTGTGGGGCCGATTAGGATGGCGGACGGACTTGCGTCCGTCCGCCACCCCTGAGTAGGAGGGACCGTCCGCATGGGCAGCGGCGGTCCCTCCATGGCAATTAGGATGTGACCGCCAGGGTGGCGGTCACATCCTCTATTATTAACATTGCGGCGGGTGCAGCTTCAAGCTGCACCCGCCGCAATGTTAAAAATGCATGTGTTGCATTTACATGCACAAAGCGGCAGGCACCGCACGGTGCCTGCTGCTTTGTGTACGCAAATGCTGGGGGGTACCATAGGTACCCCCCATGTGCACCCCCCACCCCCATTCACCCAGGGGGCCCGCAACGGGCCCCCAAAGTGAATGTCCGTATGCTTTTCCATGGCGGAAAAGCCGCCGTGGAAAAGCATATTTACACAAACATCATAATATGGCGGACGGTGTCTCATAGACACCGCCTGCCATGTTATAGCTTTTCCGCCGCGGTCGGAAGCCGACCGCGGCGGAAAAGCGGCGGACGGAATTCCAGACCCACCAGCCATCCTAATTTGGCGGTGGGTCTTTGGAGTCTCCGCCGCGGTTTTTCCGCATCCTCCAGGCCGGCGGACACTTCCGCCGGCCCGGAGGATGCGGAAAAACCGCCATCCTAATCGGCCCCTGTATTTGGTAAATCCCTAAGGAGTGCAATACAACAGGTTTACTGGGGTGTTATATTCATAAGCAACCCATTTGCCAGATTGTTTTTGTTTGTAAGCATGATTTCATAATAGAATTGAAAGGAAAGAGCGAGGTATAGAAATGTTTCATTCAGATACCGGTTTAGAGGACTGTTCATGTAGGTTATCAAAACTCAGGCACTTTGCTGAATGGGTCTGCACAGCCTTTCCTATTGTCAGAGCATTACAATTTCTTAGTGGGTTTATCATCTGTTGCAGGTGACAGAATATGGCCTGCTGTGCAGAGGCAAATAAAATAAAAAAGAATATTGCTGTGTTTACTAATTCTAAAGCCATTTTGTAAATGCTGAGGAACATCCAGTCTGCATTTTGTGATGTGTAGGAGGCAGGTAATATAACTGTGATTGTGTTTGTTGTAGAAGGTCCTTACTACTCCCCACAAATTCCCCCACTTCAACCTTACCCCCTCACTTAGGCTATGTTTATACTAAGGTTGTAAAATGATAGCCTGGGATACATTTTGTGGGAGGAAAACAAAAAACAGTTTTTTGCATTCAGAATTGTAGAAGTAGTCAGAGACACAGAGGGATTTGGAAGTGAAGGCTCAAGGGCCTTTAAAATGTACTCATTTTGCCAAACAATTGTGACAAATGAAACATGGATAAGATAGTCTGCATTATTTTGATTGGATTGCAGATTTGTATGGTGCTTTTTGAAAAACATCTTTGTGAGAGTGCAAATGTGTTTAGTTATAATTGTCAGTTGGCACCGGGCTAGGAGTGTGATATTTTGTGCCACAGCAAGATTGTGCAAGAAGTGTTAATCTGTGTAGTGTTTATTGGGACACATTTGTTAGGAGGAATGGCTTCAGTTTTTTGGTGAAAAGGAACCTGATCCTCAACACTTCTGATTTGAATGGGAGACAGATAACAGTTGGTCCACTTATGGAGAATGATTGTGAACCTGTTTTCTGTATTTTCACAAACACACTAAACTTGCAAGTGTTTTGTAGCTAGGCAGAAATGGATAAATCGGTGCATCCTTGGTTTTGACTACTTGTTTCAACAAAGAGCGTTCATGCCAGACCATGGGGCAAATTTACAAGGGCATATTGCCACCAGAACATCCCTTTTTTGACCTTCTGCTGGCTATAAACCTTTTGCCTTATTTACAAGACAGCATTAAGCCACTTAACATGGCTTAACATCGCCTTGTAAATAATGTCACTATGGTGCACGGGTGCCTGCATTGGCGCTAGGCAGCTATATTTAGCGCTAGGGGAAATGCAAGGGTGGATTTTAATATTGTAAATACAGCACATCCCTGCATTTCCAGAATTTCGGAGCACAGTGTTACCAATTGTGGCATAACACTGTGCTCCGTCATTCTGTTGTACATATGCCCCTAGGTTTTCAGAAGGTTGTGATGTGTGATTCGCTTGGGCACAGGATGTGTTCTTCTCCCTAGACTTAGTTATCTGATCCTTTTGTATGCCTAAGTAAAAAAGCCTGTATAAAATTCTTGAGAGTGGCATAACCTTTAGAGAACAAAAATTGCAAACACAGAAGCAAGCAGCATTTCTCCAAACTCAGCATTCACTCTTGCTTTGTCCCCTAGACTGGAAGGAGGAAATTCCTCTTCTCTAGTGTTCTGCAGGTCAGCACATGACAGGCCTTGCACATATGGCTCACGCGTGCCCCACTGCTGACAGCTCAGGTTGGAGTAGTGGAGCACTCGTAATTTTGGCAGTAATGTATAACATCAGCCTAGTATTAATACACGACACAAGGAGTTAAATGGCTGGTGCAGGTAATGTGGCCTTTGGGTGTGCATCTCAATCTGATTTTGGAATGGCTCTAGTAAAAGTTAACAGGAAATACGGTTTTGAATATTCTCATTTTATTATTCTTTGGCCCTGATGAAACGGCATTAGTAGTGGTGAAATATATGTTGTCCTTTCTTTCTGTGTGACAAAGGAAATATTTGGGATAGATCATTTAAAAAAAAAAGGATAGTCAAAATAACTGAGGAATCGCAGAAGTCTGCATTGTGATATCTGTATAGAGGCAGAAGAGGCCTCAAACTCTGTCTGTCAGTACAACTTTCGTCTTTGTTCATAGGCAGACCCAGCTTATTCTATCGTGTGAAATGGAAATATCAATAGATTAAAAGAAAAGTAAATGCTCTTTAGAAAGGAGGTCTTAGACTAGAAACGTATTAGAGCAAAATGAGTGGGACACTCCCAGATTCAATCCATGAACCAAATTGTCTGTGAACGATGTCACTTTCAGACAGTCCTAGTTACATTGTTAGATTTGTGTGTTTATTTTTACCTTTCTAAATCTGGGCATAGCAATTTCTGTGTACCTTGTACTTTTGGTTGCTGCTTATGATATGCCTGTTTTATGTGTGAATGAAGCATGCACAGTGCCTGCCTGTGCTGGGCCTGCTTTTCACCAAAAAATCTTTAAGTGCATCTCTGTGTGCTATTCCTGCTCCGTATGAATTAACATTGCACTGATGCCTATGCTTACATGAAGCTTGCAAAGCGTTACCTATGCTGTGCAGAACCTGTGTTTTATCTGAGTATTGGCACCGTGGCTGCCTGTGCCATTATGTGCTGTTGAAAGACTTAAAATTATTACTTTGTCCTTTCTTAAACTTTGGGCGATAGGCACTCAGGAAGAAAGTGGATGATTGAAAAATTTTTTGAAGTGTTGGCAACAAATATTAGAGAGGGGTACTGGAAAGTGGCATATTAGTAGTGGTAAATATGCATCTACCACTGGCAATAAGGCCACCAATACAGTCTAGGGCTCACAACTCTCTCCCCAGGATACAGAAACTCCAACAAACATCTCGGGTGTTGAACAAAATCCAAGCCTCTGATCTTGACGATCTTGACTCCTTACTGTCTCACTCACTCACAGGAAACTAGTCCTGATCAGATGGCAGAGGACTATCACAATTGGCTTCCTTCAGCCCTAAATGTAGTTGCTCCTGCTAGAAGCACAAAATCAAATTATAGAAAGCTTTCACAGCCATGGTTTACTGACTCGCTCAAAGCAATTAAACAAGAATGGCAGAGACAAGAATGCAAATAGAGGTCTAAATATTGCAGTGAGGTGAGAGTGAAATATAATTATGTCTTAGTAGCTATGAAGAATTAATTTTGAAGGCCAAAACTGACTACTGTACAGCACAAAATAAATTAGCTTAAAATGCCTCTAAAACTAAACCTGGGTGGGTAGCTACGCTTGCAGTGATTTGCCTACTCTGCGCTCAGTTGCGAAAGCGAATGTGTAGTAGGCAAAAACTCCACCTCCATGGCAGAGCAGGGTTAGCTGCTCCCTTCCCCTCCCAAATTCTTTAAAAATGTTTTAAAAATGCCACTTACCTGTTATCTGTCGCCTCCCCTGCCAGACCGCTTTCCGCCCTGCACCTCGGTCCTCGCGTCCCCTTCTGTAATTAATAAAACACTACGTTGTACGTGTGACGTGCGTGCTTCTTTTACATTTTTAAATACTTTGGGAGGGGAAGGGAGCGTAGCGGAGCATAGCGTATTTTCACAGAGTTTTTTTAATTCCATGGAAATACGTGTTGAGGCACAACGCCTGCTACGCCCAGGGTTATCTAAAATCCTGTTTCGAACCATTAAAAAATGGATCATCCCGAGGGGAGCTGACACAGCTACCACTAATCCAGAGTTCTGCAATTCTCTAGCTAGGACTTTTCAGGCGAATGTCCTAGATGTCTTTAACAATTTGAACAATGGTAGCTCATCAACTATATCCACAAACTGAAGCTCTACGCCAGCTTTAGGCAATTTACTGCTCCTTCTCCAGCACAGATTGCTGGACACATACCTAAGATCAAAGCAGGCTCCCCCAACGACTTTGTGTCCCCCCAAGGTGGTTCACTTGGTTCCCGAAGTCATAACACAACACCTTGCAGCTATATTTTCCATCATGATTAAAATGTGCATTTTCCCTATCATCTGGAAAGCTGCCTCAGTGCTTCCTCTCTTAAAGAAACCCGCTCTCGATCCCCTTGATACCAATAGTTATCGTACAATTGTACAACTTCCCTGTCCAGCTACATTAGCAGAGAAAATTATGAACATACAACTCTCCTAATATTTGGAGGTTAATCATCTCTTAGAGGATACACAGTTTGACTTTAGAGAAAATCACAGCACTGAATCTGCTCTGCTCACAGACAGTGAGGAAATTAAATCATCCCTCGATAAGGGAGGTAATGCAGTGTTGATCTTGCGTGCTCTTTCAGCGGCTTTCGATACGGTCAATCATGAATTACTAGTTGACCACCTGCAGGATCTAGGGATTAACGATTCAGCATTCGTACTGCTTAAATATTTTCTCTCAGGATGCCAACAAGTGGTGTCAAGTGGGATTTTTAACTCAGGAACCTTATGCATGCATTCCATATCCCCAACTCTATTTAATTTTTATGTCACTCCGCTTGTCGCTCTGATCAGCTCTTTTGAGCTATCCTTAGCATTGTGCACCGATGATACACAAATTATAGTATCAGTGGCTAAAGATGAACATGGGGCAGGGGATACGTTCAATAAAGGTATGAGTGCAGTAAATACCTGGATGGCCAGCAATTACTTATAGCTTAACTCCTCTAAAACTGAGGTCATTCAATTCAGAAACAATCCAGCTATTTGGTCCCCCCACTGGTGGCTGTCAGATTTGTGTGTGGCACATACTCCAACTTCCAAAGTAAAAAACTTGGGGTTTATGCTGGACAGTGAACTGAAATTTAAAGATCAGAGGCTTCTATCTGTCATCGCATTTCTTTTAAGGCTCTCTGTCTAGCGCACAAGGCAGTCTATGGAGAAGCATCAGCATATTTGAAGGCCAATCTGTGGCATTACATCCCCAGCAGAAAACTTCGATCTAGCTCAGCTAACTTGCTGAGGGTCGCTTCCTTCAACCATGTTACTTGGAGAGGTAGAGATTGTTTGGAGCCACAGCTCTACTATGGAAACGCTTGCTAAACTTAGTACCCACGCTCCTGGCGTTTAGAAAGAACCTCAGAACTTTGTTATTCCACCAATGATCCTCTAGGACTTGGCCCTCGTCTGCTCTTCACAGCGCCAAGATACCTCCGGTTATTTGTGTGCTTATAAGATGTTTCATTCATTCAATCATTCAGAATAGGTGTCAGAAAGATATTCCCATGCTCCACCTTTGGTAGCTTAGCTGCGTGCAGGCAGACTTAACTTAAGAGACAGGTATGTAAAGCAAATAGGATATATTTATATCTTTAATATGACACCAAAACCACAAAATACCAATGTAGAGAACTGGAGATATAAATTTAGCTTAGTACTATACAGCACTTAGAAACCTATAGCACACCACCGCGACATCTGGTCACTCTTGACCGGTACAAAGTCAAAGTTTTAGACCGACTGCAATTGAGCCGTACTCAGATTTCCCTCACTGTAGGCTTCAGTCGAGATTTTACCTACAGACTTTTCTGGAGCTTTTTCTGCTGTGGTCCCTCAATGCTCTTCACTGGGCTGGGTTCGATGAGGGTTCACCAACTTGATTTTTAGAGAGCTCCCAGTCAAACGCTGGAAGTTGAACCTCATGAGCTTTTCAGTGGGATGAACAAGCAGGGCAATCTGGCTCAGAGTTGAAGGTTACTGGCTTGGGTCTTGCGCTTGGTTTGGTCCACCTTTGGAGTTTTTTTCCAAAGTTGTTCCAAACTTCTCCACACTCATGGAACTTCTCCCTGCTGTTCCTCTGGGGGCCCAAAGTGTCTAAAACATAATCCAAGGGTGTGTAATCTCCAAGATGGTGCTTTAAAGTTTGAGACTTCAGTTCCCACAATCCACTTGGACAAAACTTTACAAATCCACTGGACGCACTGCAGGCTGGGGATTCTTTGTGCCAATGGCCCAGGTCAGCTCAGTTAACCTGTAGACTACAGTAAGTCCACTCTTTATTCCTCTTGAAGCAAAGTACATCCAAAGGGCTGTAGTCCCAGATAATGCAGAAGGCGCAGTCAGTCAGAATGTAGGGCTTGATGGTGCAAATCAAGTTTCCAGCTTATGAGCCTTCTTCTTCTCTTAGTTTCAAGCAGCCGATCAGAGATGCTCTGCACCTCTTATTAATCTATTTAGTTTTCTCTGGGGTCAAGCAGGAGAGCACCCCTGTCCAATCAGGTGCAGGGCAACACCCCAGAGCATGACTATTTCCTCCAAAGTGTGGCATAAGTTCCTCCCGGAAAGTACTCTTTCTCTAAAATTCAATATGGCTGAACTTGCAGCAGAGGAGCAAGAACTAGTAAAACCAATCTCCAGTATGGTTCATTTGAATAGCTCTCCTATCCCTACTATTTGAAAATTCCTACCTTAAGCCTGCCATCTGGCTGGGTCAGGGGAGCTTGTGGGTAGGTGGGCCTGGCATTCCCTGCCTGTCATATCCCCTTTGAAGCTTCATGGTTTACGACCCCTCCCTCCTGCTCTGGCATTCTTGCTTAGCAGAGCTCTCTCTCAGAGATAGCCCAGGGCCGGAATTAGAGCAGTGCGACTGGTGCAGCAGCACTGCGCGCTGATATGTGGAGTGGGTGCTAAACTCCGAGGGGAGCACAGTTTTTATCAATAACTTATGATTGGAGAGATGAGGGGCACTTTTGCCTGGTGGTAGTGAAGGATTCTGAGCAGGCGCTCAGGGTTGTGAGGGCTTCAAAAAGGATTGTCGCACCTGGCGCCAACAGCGCTATTGCTGGCCCTGCGGTATCCTCTCACTCGGTGAGCCATTAATCACTTCGTCAAAGCAGACTGGCTAATCCTCCTAACTGTGACCAATCAGGGGAGACAACATAAGGCAGAATTTTGGCTAATAGACATAAAAGTCTTATAACTTATTTTCTGTACATATTAGGATAAACTCAACAATAGCCTCTAAAACATCTTTTATAGGGACCTTGCTTATAGTAACGACCCCCCACCCCAATAGGACACCTAGGGAAAACCTTAGGGCTCTGAATATGCAAACTTAGTATAATTCTTACTCCACAGTGCTCCTAGAAGAAAAATCGAATTTATGAAGCACTTTACTACAATGGGGAAGTGGAATGTGCACTTTCTCTTTCACCAGGGCGTATACAACCTCTTTTTCAAGGGCCATCCTCATAAGTACATGACCTTCCAAACCTGGGACAGATCGGGGAGACCTGGGGCTACCAAATATGCCAACCTACTGTAGTTTATCCCTTTTACAGTGTTCCTACTATCAAAGTAGAGTTTGGGCACAATTTACATTTAAAAGCAGTGCTGCTTTTAAAATGACCTCAGGCTCTCAGCAATTCAAACATGCAAGTGTGGAAAAGACTGCTGGCCTGTAAATTGCCATTCCTTATTATGTAATAGGGACTTAAAAGTAGTTTTAATATCTTGCCCTATTATGTACTAGGTACTTATAGGGTAGTTCATGCCACTTATGAGTGTACCCTAACATATAGAGGTCAATTTCGATGTCGTCTGGAGAGGCTCCGAACGGCATTCGGTTCGTCCAAATCCAATTCGGAACCCGTCTTTGGGACTGACTCGGATACGTTTCCCAACATGCAATTATGATGGCTGGATAGTGTTTCGAACTGTCCAACTTGGTTCTGATAGGCATTGGGAGTAACCAAGTCATTCGCAGCCGAATCGTAGCAGTCTACGGACTGCGTTTCCTGCCGAGTGATTAGGATGTCAGATTCGGGCAGCCTTTCCGAATTTGTTGTTCTGAAATGAATCGGCTGTTGGAATCTGAATTTGGGGAATTGCAGCAGGCCCTCCTTTACCTGAGACCCTCTGAATCAGGCCCGTGGGGGTACCCATGGGTCCCCTCTACCCAATCATGCACAGGGTGCCAGGCACCATGGCGTGCCCGCCACTGGTTTCAAGGTTTACCCCAATCAGCCCTTTTGTCAATGGGAGCCTGTGTTCTCATTCGGAACACAGGCTCCCACTGAAGTCAATGGGCGTCTGTCACATTCGTATCTGGAAGCATCCGGGTGCATCAAAATCTCTCGGTAGGACTGCACCAATCCGAGTCGTTCGGAAAGCATTCCGGAACCGAATTGGTTGGAATGCATTCCAGACAAGATCATAATCAGCCCCATAGTGTACCCTCATGGATAGCACTGGCCGTGGGTCGGGTTAAATAGAGCCAAGGGACAGTTAGTTATCACCAGTACCAATCAGCAAAAAATCAGGGTGCACATGCCACAGGCGTACTTTGTAACAGGGGGAGAGCGGAACCAATAAGTGCCAGAAGAACAGAAAACCGACAGAAATGAAAGGAAATGGAAATACATAAAGGAAAAAGATCTAACAAAGCAAAAGAACAAAGGTACTGGAAAAAGAAATGAAGGAATAAAAAGTACAGACAAACGGAGTATTACTTCATTCTGAGGTTTAGAAAGTAAGTCCCATAAGTTGGTAACCATGACATCTGCTATTTATAACACTTATAAATGGCAAAAGCACTATATAAAATTATCATTTATTACATAACTATATTATCTCATTCTGATGCCATTTATATATAGCATGCATTTTGATGGACTAATAATTTTCAGATGAACAATAATAGGCATGCAGTGTCATCCACTGCATTAATTATTGCATACATATTTATATTCTGTTCCTTAAGTGAACAGCATTCATAATTTTCTTAAAGGGACAAACAAGATTTTCTAATGGAAAAAAGTAACTTTCTCGCGGGCCCTCAAGCACTGGAAAATGCCATATGTTCTCCTTGAGCACACTTTAAAAACTGGTTACTAGCTAATGTGTTTCAAAAACCTAGTTATAAAAAGCACAGTTGGGAAGAATGTTTCCTTAAATCATAATGAATGTGGATCAACCTCTGCCTCCATGTTCCCAGGAAAAGACTTGACTTGTTGTTCATTGCAATTTATGTGTGGTGTTTAAGCCTCAAATGCTAACTGAATCACCTCTAGTCACTCCCAGTTCTGTCAGATAAGGAAAACAAGGTACAAGGACAATGATTCACAAAGGTATCACACAATGGAAAGAGTCTTTGCTGCGTTGATTGACAGGGAGAGAGCAGATGACTGCCATATTCACAGACATATGGCACTCTCCTCCACTCTCCCTAGCACTGGCGCAGATTGTGCTGCTGTGCGCCAAGCGCACACATTAGTGCCATAGTGCTGGAGTACATGCATGAATCTACCATAGGTTTTGTACAGGAAGAATACTCTTCCTGTACAAAATGTAATGGCTAGACAAGTTTAACACATTTTCCTACTTTGTATGTGTACTGTACAATACAGCACATGATCAAAGTGTGAAAAGCAAGGAGAAATTAAAAATATTCTTCTTTTAACACCTGCTTTTCAGCTGCGTTAATTTTTTGCTCAAAACTCTATCTACCACTTTTAGTAGCTAGGGATTAGCATCAATATCACATGTATGCAGATGACACCCAACTGTACATGAAAATGTCCTCCCCGATGACATCATGTCTCTCAATGGAACCCTGCTCAAAGCCCTCAACTGGCTAACCACCAACCAGCTCAAACTAAATGCCCTCAAAACGGAATTCCTACTTATCTCACCCACTAAGCAAACCCCCACTGTTGTGAAATTTCTAAGTAACTTCACCTCTCTCAACTGTACACCACACATAATCGACTCCACAAAATTACTGGGAGTGGTGCTAGACAAGACCCTTAACATGCAAGTCTACATCAGCGCTTCTACCAAAGGAGCGAACTTCCAACTGAGCCTCCTAAGAAAACTCAAACCCTACCTTCCACAAGAGCACTTCAAATTGGCTGTGCAAGCACTGGTCATCTCTAGACTAGAATATGGCAGTGCTACTCTATGCCGACTGCCAAAACTCAGCCTAGCCCCCCTCAGAGCATCACTTAATGCGGCGCCCAGACTCGTCACTAGTTCCAAGAAATCCAACCACATCTCTCCTGACCTAAGATCACTCAATTGGCTTCCATTTGAAGCAAGGATCTACTTGAAAAGTGCTTGTATGACTCATAGAGCCCTACACTTCAATAACCCACTCTACTTGAAAAACAAGCTAAAACTCTCCGGCGGCAACCGGCCCTCAAGGAGCACCAGCACACTGCTGCTTAAGCCAAAGAAATTTAAAAAATGGAAAACATACAATCTCACATTCTCTGGCATTGCCCAGAGAATTTGGAATTCCTTACCAGCAGAAACAAGACTGATTCCCTCAACATTTGCCTTCAAAAGTGAAGTTAAAATCCTCCTAATGAACAATGCGCTGATCTAGAACTTTTTCTCCTCCTGCCTCTGTTCCGGTCTAGCTACTTTAGCTATGATTTAACAGTTTTTTACGACCCGCGTCGTCCTCCAATTAGTCATTATGTTCCTGTTGCATATTGCTTTTTTTGTTCCTATGTATTTGATTTTGGTCATGGTGTTCCTGTTGCATATTGCTTCTCTTGTTCATGTTGTATTTGGTTTTCCCTATTCTCGTCTACAGTTATTTGCCTATGTCTTCCTAAACCCTTATGGAAAGCGCTCTGATACCTGCTTGTGTCTTGTTCACACTATACAAAACTTTTAAAATAAATAAAAAAATAAATAGGTATTTCTATGGCAATAGCCATATACCACTCATGTGATGCCCCCTTGATGCAAAGTAATGCAAAGCAGTGTTTTACACTGATTTGCATTACTTTTCCATGCAAACAATGCAATTACAAATTTGTGTTGGTTTGTTAATCACAAAAATGATATAGTGTCAATTAAGAATTAAAAATGTAATGATAACTTAACTCTAAACCTTTGTGAATCTTCGCCAAGGAGTATCAGTTACTTGCTTAATATCACACAATTTAGTGAAAGTGGGTGCATGAATTCAAAGTGAGTTCTCATGGGTATTATAATTTCCAAATGACTATTTCTTTACCATTGGCACACAGGTGCCACACACCAAGTGAACTATTGTTCTGTAAAAAAGTGAAATGCTGAACTGTGCACAAAAAAGTTTTTAACTGAATGGTGAAATAGTGATGGTGACAGTTTAGTTTACATTTCTTTTTCAAAGATGTTCATTCCCATAAGCATATCCCTCGCATTGTAACCCTATGAAGTTGCTTTTTTAAACAACTTATTTGATTTACATTCTGCTTGGCCAGGTGAAACCCAGCCCCTCAACCCTTATTTTGTAATCAGCATTTGGGATTACTGGCTGCCACCAGGATAAGACATGTTTATATATCCAGAGTCAATTGTATCACTGTGTGGGTTGCCAAGTGAGGAACTTGAAAATGCCAGGGTGCAGGGTCATTGTATTTGGGAGCCCCTTTGCAGTACCTTGCTGGTGGACCCACTATGATTCTAATGTAAAATGTACAACAGACAAGTATGGTAATTTTTTCTGGAAATAAATGGCATTTTTACACTACTGGAATGTCACTTTTTCTGACATTCTAGTGACACAGTGCCCTGCACCATATTTACAAAGCAGCACCAATCCACTTTGCAAGGCCTAATGCCGCTTTGTAAATATGGTACCCTTTCATGCAGTTTTCTGCATGAAAGGGATGACCGATGGGTGTTGCTGTGCGTGTTCAAATGCAACATCCATTGCTTTTTGACGGTGCTCCAGGTTTGCAAGGATCTGTAAATTGGAGGCAGTGCCAGAAACTAATGCCATACAAGCGCAGGTGTTAGATTGGAGCAATGCAAAAAGAACAGTTGATGGACAGAATGCAGAAAAATGTCATACATTCACCCCAGTGCAGAGATCTGGGCCTAATTCCATCGTTTTTTTGCTCACTATGCCATTCCAGTTTGAACCCAGCCATATGCAAATAAATCTTGACTGTGTGCCTCATGGGAACAGTCCAGCCCGTACTATCAAGCCAGGTTCTCCCTGGACTGGAAACAAGCATCCTAGGACTGGTTCTGGGGGTTCACCACTCATCAGCCAGTATAGCTTGACGTCAGTGGCACAGAGAGCACGGGACTCATGTCTGGGTATACTCGTCCCACTCGGAGTGACAAATGCAAAAAGAACAGTTGATTTAGATCTGTGACTGGGAGTGAGTGTTTGAAAATTTTCAGCACTCCTCCATCATCTCCTTGTGTTTGCTTTGTTTGCCCTAAGTTGGCAGGAAATGCCCAGACGTGGGTCCCTAGCTCACTTTGCCACTGGATTCAAGCTAGCCTGGCTGATGAGGGGTGTTACTCCGAAACTGGTCCCAGGATGCTTGTTTCCAGTTCGGGGAAGAACTGGTTTAGCAATTCTGGCTGGACTGTTCCCATGAGGCACATGGTCAAGACTGATTTGCATATAGCTGGGTCTGAACTGAGGTGGCGAAGTGATCTAAAGAACAATGACGGATTCAACCCTGCTCTGTCACTGGGGGTGAGTGTAGGGAAAGTTTCAGGACTCCGTCCATCATCTCCTTGTGTTTGTTAGATTGGAGCAACCAGGAGAAATACTTTTCTTTCTCCTCATTATTCCTCTTTAAAGGTAGTTAATGTGCAGGAAGGTGTCCCTCCTTGCACATAAACAACCATTCCCTGCAACACACACACCCTTGCACCAATGTGCAGGGGTGCCTGCATTGCAGGGATAATTTCCTGCAACAAAGGTACCCTTGAAGTATGGTGCAAGGGTGTCTGTGTTGGCACTAGGTAGCTATTTTTAGTGCCAGTGCAACGGAAAACACAGGGATGCACTGTATCATTGTAAATATGTTTCATCCCTGCATTTTCTAAATGAGGCAACTCCGCGCTGCAAAATTGCTCACAGCGCGGTGCTGCACCATTTCATAGAAAATATATACTCCATGGTTGTGTATATGAATGGTCTAGCATTAATATTTTGTAGATATCTACATTTTCTTGGTATGTGATTTTGGATCTTTTGTTGAATTGCTCTACAAGAGCCGGACTATTGTTAGACTTGCTGCAGAATGTTATGATTTATAGAAAATACTACATACTAAAATTATTTACTATGAAGACTCCAAAAGATAAAGGTAACTGAAAGATGTGCATTTTCATAAGTTGTCCATTTTCATCCACATATAAACATTTTTAATTGTTCCATGGTATTGAAATATTACCTTTGTTGCGCAAATGTAATGGTGAACATTTTATTATTATCAACTTTGGAATGATAGTCAGGGTAGCCAGCCTTGCATGGAATCAAACCTGTGTACTGTGGAATACACAGATTTCTGCAGCCTGTGCACTATACATTGAAGGCCTCATTTATGAGATTTTGCTATAGGGCAGTGCCTTAGGCCTTCCTGCTGCCGTACACTATAACAAAAGAAAAGGGCAGGAAAGTGCCGTTTGCGCCGTATCTATCAGACACGGTACATTAATTTCCTTTTCCCCTGCACCGGCGTACAATGGGCTGCCGGGTGCCAAAGTAGGCACCGTTGCACCATGGTGCAAGGATGCCTGCATTGCAGGAATGATTATTTTTGTGCAGGAAGTATACGTTTTTGGCTTTGCCTCAGAGTTACGAATTCTCATAAATCAGGGGCAGCGTCAAAAAGCCATGGATGTTGCTGGGAAGACTCCCAGCAACACACATCGCCCACCCGTTTAATGCAGAACACTGTATTAAAGGGAAAAATGCTCACGTGGCAGCATTAAGCCCCAAAAAATGGCTTAGTGCTGCCTCGGAAATTTGGTGCAGGCTCCTGCGCCACAGAACGTCACACAAAATGATGTTCCGGTGGTGCAAGGGGTTTCATAAATGAGGCCATGAGTTGTCTTACTGCCTATATTCATTATATGTCTGCAATGTGCTACGTAAGCAGCTTGTCAAGCAAGCTGACACCATTTTAGAGATACTTATTAAAGCAAGTTTCACACTGGCATGGGTGTAAGAGTGCTGCTTGTATTGACGGGCCTGCCACTGTTCATTATGGAGTTTATGATAAAACAATTCCCCAGCTTTCAGCTTTAATAAAAGCTTTCATAAAGCACATGCCAGGTTCAAGGAGAATGCTGAGTGAGGCAGAGATGACCCTCATTAAAGCAGCATCAAACCCTTGACAGGATTTGGCTGTCTATGGAGGCTGTGTCTGCTGAATGACTCCTCTGCTCTTTTGCATTGACGTGAGCACTGTTATTCTGGCAATGGCAAGTTTGAAAGCTTAATGTATTCACATGAATGGACGATAAGAAAAAAATACAATTGTTAACCAACTTTGAAGTCCCTACCCTCACACAGTGAGACAGGCAAGTCTTTCTGAGTCTTTAAAGCTGCACCATGTCAGGTTTACAAAAACCATTTGGGCACCTAAATGAAATGTAAGTTTCCAAAAATTATTTGGATCTGCAAATAAAAGCAATTAATTGACAAGGTTGGGATCTCCAAATATTTAAAGACACAGGTGGCAATCACAATTTCACAGACTCAATGAAGTCTTCAGGTTTTCTGCAGTGGAAGGTTTGGTAAGGGGGACGTTTCAGAGAAAGGTCAGGCTTATAGGAATTAACAATTCGATCTATTATCTAAACATCTAAGTACGCCTATTAAAAGTTAATCACCACTGATTCGGTATTACATGTCTAGATCAGGATTTACTTCATGGCATTCTATACAGAACTCCATGCTCCATAGGGTTTAATGCTCACATTTGTTACGTTTTACTGATCTCTGTGCCAGTAGAAAATGAAGGCCATCGGCCGGTGAGGGATGTTGGAAGTTTTGGAGTTTAAGAGGGTGTTAGGGTGGAAGGGGAGAATTTGGCCTCACAGGGAATTTGGCCTCTCAGGGAGGCTGCACCAATGTCTTTATAGCGGGATGGGCAGAGGCTAGGAATGAGCAACCCTTATATGCCAGGCCTAAACCAATTTTACTGACTGGATTTTTCAGCCTGTAAAATCAGATCCGGGAACACCAGGCCACTTATAGTTTGGCAGAGTGGTATCCGACCTGGATATACCACTTGATTCAACTAATGATCATGGCCATTGTTGGATCTTTGTAGGTTGCCACACACTTTCTCAATGGTCTTACCCTCTAAAAATGCACCTACATTTAGTTTAAAAATGTTTGAATGAGTTTGCAATTGCATGTGGGAAACTTAGTTCAAGATTGTCTGCTCTGCCCACAAGGTGCCAGAATATAACTTGGACCAGTCCGAGAGTGCCTGGAAATGTATGAATTTAGAAGCTGTCTGAAATTATTGCTCAATATTTACTTATATGCCTGTAAATTTAGTTTTACGCTTTTGAGTAACTTTATTACTTTGAGCTTGTCATCATTTATGACTGTAAAGTTACTAAAAAATGTAGACTTCGTTGCTATTTTTGCTATTTTTTTCAAATGTTAAAAACTTTTTTAATTGGCTCTATTCTTTACCAAAAAGATCCCTGCCCCTTTGGCAGAGATCTCCTATGGTTAATTATAGGTAAAGTAAAAATGTTTACTATGCTTGAAAAATAATATTGTATTTAATTTAATTTTAAATGTTGAACATAATAAAACTAATAATAAAGCAAAAATTTCATTTAGATTCAAAAATGCATTATTTTGAATATATAAAATAAAAAAGCATTTTAAATGTTTAAGTTGAAAAATCCCACCTAAAGAAAAAAACAAAAGTATGATGTATTAATAATTATTAAAAGTGATGATCGAAATAATTACAAGTATTTAATTTATAATTGAATACAATTAATGTTACATTAATTTTTATTCCAAAAAGGTTATTAAAATAAGTGTAAATTAAATATAAAATATGCTTATTTTCAAAACATAATTTCTAAGTTATTTATATTTTGTACTATTTTAAAGAATTTAATATAATGTTACATGATTTTCTATAAGGTTTTATTTAAGTCCCTCGATCCATTATTTTCTATGCACGAATGTCTCAGTACCAGTGGTAAGAAATCTGTGATGTTAGACTGACTCCAACTATGAGCTTTTGTATATTTACTACCAATTGGGTCCTTCTTGGGTGTAGTAACTTCAAAAGTGCTGTTTGCTAATTGGAATGGGCGTAGTATTTTTTTGTTGGTGGCTCAAGTCCCCTCTTTAACCTCTCCCATACCTTCTGATAACCTCTTATTAGTCCTCCCTATCCCCACCTATTTTGTAGTGAATACAGCCTCTTTTTCAACTACTCCCCTGGTCCCTCCTAGTAAGAGGCTAATTCTGATCTCGCTTGGAAAGCCCTCTCTACGACACGGATCCAGGGAGCTTTCCTAGTGAATTGCGCTGTGCGAGTCCGACCGAACGAGTACAATGCAACCGTATGCTGATGGACTTGGTTTGCTCCGGCTCCCATTGAACTCTATGGGACCATGTATATGGACGCGTACACAAGCTCCCATAGCAAAAAAGGGGTGGGTGGGGAAAAGCGTACGCCCTGTGGCGGGCACCCATGTTACCGGCCAAACTGTGCATGCTTCAATCGGGGGTACCCATGGGCACCCCCGTGACCGATTCAGAGGACTCCAGGTGAAGGGGGCCCTGCTCTGGCCCCCTGGCGTCAGATTCCTACAGCCGTTTCATCAGGATGAGACGGAGTCGATACAGCTGTCCGAATTGTGCTCCGTACTCACCTGTTCAGAATCCGGCTCCATTGCATGGCACGATTTCGAACGAGTCGGACAGACAGGATCGGGCTCGGAAATGATTCGGTCGACGTGGACGAGATTTTCGCATAGTACTTTGTCATTCGGAACGGGAGGCGATTCGGTCAGAAACATAGGCTCGGAATCAGATTTGCATGTTCTGGAACCCGTCTGGAGACCTTCCTAGCGAGATCGGAAACGGCCCCTAAGTTGTAAATGTACATGTCTGGTGATCTTCCCATGGAAACGTAGGAGAGTTGAAGGACGAGAATTGCACTAGTAGGTTTGTGAATAGCATTTTGTAGTACTTTACTTGGTGTATTGTAGTACCACTTAATGTCCTGCAAAAATGATCCATTGCTGTAAGTGACATTAAGCATTGCTTTTTAATTACAGCACACTCTCTTGCACAGATAAATTATCATCATGTCTGTTACAAATATGGTTACAGGTTGACTAGGGTGTGAGGCCTGGCCAAACAGCAATCACAAACCTAGTCAGGGTAAGGCACAAAGGAAACCTCAAATTAACCTGTGATCACCCTCTGGTAGCTTGGCACAGAGCAGTCAGGCTTAACTTGAAGGCAATGCGTAAAGTATTTGTGCAACACTTCCAACAGTAAAGCAGTAAAAACACCACACAAAATGATCCCACACCAGGTTTTGAAAAATAGAGCTGATTTGATTTTGATAAATAAAACAAGTCTAAAATGACAAAAATCCAATAAGTAGAACAAGAGATATTGATTTTTAAAGTTTTAGGATAAAATAATGCCAAAAAGCACAGAGGGCCATTTGTATCATGCATTTTACCGTTTTGAAGAATAGGGCAGTTTGTGACCAGCAAAATGCATTTTGTTATGTATGAATTCCAGTTTGTGATTAGGTTACATGTTTCCAAATCACAATTTGGAATGCCAATGCACACTGATTCGGTATTATGAAAGGGCTTGTTTAGGGCGTCCCACGGACCACTGCCTGCTCTAAAAAAATAAAAAGAAAACTCTTTTTTTTTCTTTTTTAAATGCAACCTATTTTCCTTTAAGGAAAATGGGATGCATCTAAAAAAGAAAAACAATTATTGCTTTATTTAAAAGCAATTACGGAAATGGTGGCTCGCTGACCCCAGCAGGCCACTGTCCCCGTGAGATAACGATTTCTAATGGGTCGCAAAGTGTAACCTACCTAATAATATTCATGTGGTGGGTCAATTACCAGCCCACAAGGAATCGCTTAATGAAATTCATGGAGTTTAATTAATACATTAAGAATAGCAATTACCTCATTGTCATTAGCAGAGAATCGCAATTAGGTAATCGCTATTCCCAATAATGATACATATGGCCCAAATTGATAACAAGGCACAGCTGGTTGTGCTGGACCAGGACAAAGTCACAAGTTCATGCTGACCGTATTGGAGCATGGGCCAGCTACAAGGAACAGGTTAGGCCCTCTGAACAGAGTACATTACATCCTAGTTGTGAAGCTTTGCATGGATTTAACACGAATAGGGGCAGACTTAAAAACTCCCTGGGCCACCCGTACGTCACTTTTTGTGATGTACTGGTGGCACATGGGGCTCCTCCATATTTACAAGGACAGGAAAAGCTATCCTGCGTGACTTTTCCTCTCCTTGTAAAGACGGTCCCTTTACACGTAGCACTTTGAGTTGAAGGGGCTTTCCATGGGTGTTGCTATGGGGTCGTCCCAAGCAACACCCATGGAACAAGACACATGTCCAGATTTAAGAGAAACCGTAAATGTGGAGATGCATCTGAATGCTACCCCACCCTAGAGGTGGCGTAGCAAGGTGCAATGAGGAGAAATGTTTTCCTTTCTCCTCGTTTTTTCCTCTTTCAATGAAAGAGAAAAATGCCTTTAGAGATTGTTTTTGTGCAGGAAGGTGCCCTTAACTGCACAAAAACAATCTCCCTATGATGCAGGCATCCTTGCACCATGGTGCAAGGGTGCTTGCGCCAGCGAATGGCTGCAGTTTGTGCATCAGCGCAGGGGGAAGCACAGATATGAGACATATTCTTGTAAATATGTTGCATCCCTGTGCTTCGGAATTGCCGCAGCGTGGCGCAGCCAAAGGACTTGCAGTGCCACACTGCAGCACTTCCTTGTAGATCTTTCCAAGTGTCTGCCAGGCGAATGGTTCCATTGGTTCCAAGATGTGTTGAGGCTGCAGTGCGGGGTGCTGTTGCATCATCATCAAGGATCCCATGGACATGGCTTGCGATGTGCAGTCCGGGCATCGAGAATGTGGCGCAAAGCTGGCAATGCATCAGTTCCGAGGAACTGCTGACAATCAGAGATGCAAAGTAGTCGATAGGAAATGCACTGCGCCGTTGGCAATGTTCTGGCTTTGAAGACTGAGAGGATGATGCTTACCTTCTGCACAGGCCCAATCCACCCAGCACTGGCGATCCGCCGGTTCTTTTCAAAGATGAGCCACTCAGTCAAGGAGATACATCAGTTTGGCTCAATGATGCGTCACTCAGCAGAGAAGATGCATCAGTTCCGCTGGTAAACACCTCTGGCCCACTTCAAAGGGTCAACGACTGAGGTGGTATGACTTGGCAGGGTAAACACACAGATTGCAGTGTCCAGGTGCAGTGCAAAGTTGATGAAGCCTGTTATGTCTTCAAGGCTTAAGATTAGGAGGCCGGGCAACTAGCCCTTAGAGTCAATCCAGGTTTGGGTTCAAAAGACGCAGGTCTGGTCCTTCTCAACTAGCCAGGAGGCCATCAGGCAGCAAGTCAGCACAGCAAATCAGGAGCCCAGCAGTAGTGAAAAATGAATGTAAGTGTGTTTTCACTACCAGGACATGTAAACCTAAAAAATACATGTCATGCTTTTAAAATACATTGCACCCTACCCTCTCGGCTGTCGAGAGCCTATTCTAGGGGTGACAAATACATGTTTTCGAAAGAAAGGTTTGGACCTGTCTAGAGATGTAAATCACCCAGTCAAAATGGCAATTTAAAATTGCACACACAGGCTCTGCAATGGCAGGCCAGAGGCATGTTTACAGGGCTACTTAAGTGGATATCACAACCAGTGCTGCTGACCTACTAGTAGCATTCAATTTACAGGCTCGTGGCACAGGTAATGCACATTACTAAGGACTTATTAGTACATTAAATATGCCAAATGTGGATATGTCAATGTTGCCACGTTTTAGGGAAAGAGCACAAGAACTTTATCACTGGTTAGCGTTGCTAAAGTGGGCAGAATCCTTAAGCCAGCAAAACGATGTCAGCTAAAACAGGAGGTCGGAAGTGGGCATGTGTGGTAAACTCTGCTCTGTGGCAGGCCCGTGTGGAAAAGTAAATTTTGCCATGTTCTGTGTCCCTACGCCTCATCCATCATATGTTATGTGTGCATGATCAATATGCATATGTTATTCCCCATGTCCGATTAATGACGCAATTCCAGTTGTGTCCACCTCTGGTATGTTAGTTTCCAGTCCTCGTGAATACTACGAATATCAGGCCTATGTAAGTAATGTTGCCACGTTTCTCAGTGTGCACGTTATTCAATTATAAAGTCTCCGTTTCCAGGCCTCAAAAGGGCCCGGACCACAGATTCAGCTCCTGTCTCCTGAAAGCCTCGCTGAGGAGCGATGCAGCCCCCACCTGTATCCTCGACCCTTCACTTACTTCCTGCCTTGCAGTGCCCGATGCACCCCGGCTCTGCCTCTGAGTCTGCCAAAAGTATGTTATAGTTCCTGCTATCAGTTCAGTCCTCCTCCTCTGCATTCCTAAGCTACTGAACTGCATCAATAGTTTCCGTCATTTGTCTAGCCTTCTCGTCTCCACGTTGGAGAAATACTGTATTTAATGGCCATTTAATATTCTTCACGCACTACATGTAGAATAATGCATGGTCCAGTCTTAGAATCAAGTTAGCTTTTCCCCTCATGACTTCTAGTTTATATTAACATGTTCCCTAAACAGTAGATATCAGATAGGGTTTAGGTACATGTCGCTCCGACCCTCCAGACTCTAGTCTCTGCTCCTAGCACAGAGTTCGTAGCCCCCAGCTTCTCCTAGTAACACGTCATTGCTAGTTTTCGCGCACCATTAGGTTAGAGGTCCCGGCTCCTTAGGTAGCCCCCTCCAAAGTTTCCGCCCATTCATGACATATTCTGTTACGTTTGCACCACATGTCTATGTATACGCCCAGTTACACCTCTTATTTCTCTTATCTCCCGCGACTGCTACGCGTCACGCCTTCTACTCCACCTACTGTTACGCCTACTGCAATGTAATGCTATGTGTTTGCGCTATGTATATAAGTCAATGTTTTGTTATTGAATGTTAGCGCGCTCATTCCAGACCCAGCCCCGGCAGCTGCCGGGCCTTATTGTCCTATTCCTATGCAGGTTGTCCTGATCCTGTCCTTATGCTGTAATAAACCTGCAGAAACTCCTACTACCTC
Source organism: Lissotriton helveticus (assembly GCF_964261635.1). Lineage (NCBI taxonomy): Eukaryota > Metazoa > Chordata > Amphibia > Caudata > Salamandridae > Lissotriton > Lissotriton helveticus. The sequence continues at coordinate 293,970,722 of NC_136070.1, forward strand.
GAATCTTGACTCTTATTTTATTGAGCTATCTGTTATGCTATAAGTCTAGTCAAAAATAGGGTATTATTTATTTATTTACCACATAATGGCGCCCGAATAGGGACTTGCCCTTTCCCCACGCGTCGGTGAAGCCACGCCGACCCCCTGACCCTCTGCAGTCGTGACGGAACCATACCGTGCACTGGCAGATATTTCTGCTCCAAGTATCCCTCAGGCCCACGGAGGAGACGGAGGAGGCGGTCCAGCATCCGAACGAGACGGTGGAGGAACGCGGCGAGTCCCGACCAGAGCCCAAGCCGAGAGTCCAAGGTCCGAGGTATCCGGAGGCCCACCCGTAACTGAAGCCCGAAGTCCGAAGTTCGTCGTCGTAGTCCAGTCCCGTCCGAGGCCTTCCGTTCCGTGCTGCCCGGTGAGTACCATTGCTGGGGTAGTGTCTAGACAGGGTCAGTCTAAATTGACTCCTGGTCCGTGGGTTGGTGGTACCCAAGCCCACAAACGAAGTGTTCACCTAGGTGGATACGGGTCTTGATGCGTTCCTTTATGGGACCGGTATGTTCCGTACTGTTACAGCAGTGCATCCAGTAACTCTAGTCTGTTCCGTTCTCGAGAATTCTGTCCTGTTTCTGTTTTCAGTATTTTCAGGTAGTATTCTGTTCGAACTGTTATTTATAATGTTGTTTAATGTATTTTCAACGTCGTGGTATGCCTGAATTGTTTTCCCAATTGTTATTGTTTTTCGTGTATTGTATTGTGTTCCGATTCAAGTTTAGAATGCCGCTCTTTTCCAAGTTACGTCAGTTAAAAACTAGAAAGGGTCTGCTGGAAGCAGCAGTTCCTGTTCCGCCTAGGGACAGTCCAGGTCACTTTATGTATCAGAAACATGGCATAAGCGCCATATTGTATCTAGATTTATGGGTAGAGTATACCAAACAGTTAGAAGAAAAGTATAGATGGCCCGTATCGGGTACATGGGATGCCAAATGTATCATGCGAGTAGAGGAAGCATTATGGAAAAAGAAAGCCAGACAGTCACAGAAAGATGCCATCGAGTTATGGCGTAAGGAAGCGCATAGAAGAACGGAAAAGGAAGTCAGAAAGTCAGAGTTAAGTAGAGAATCCCAAGAACGAGCCCAAGAAAGAGAATTAATCGAGATAGGTGAACAAGTCAAAGCCGAACAGTCAGACAGACAGAGGCATGCCCTTATTAAGGGTATGTATCCTCTCCTTGCCGAAGGCTTGCCAAAAGCGACCCCAGAGGCACCCAGTAATTTCCCGCCACCATTAGTTCCGACCAAGCTATGTCACCAACCGACCGCAGCTGATATTTTTATTTCATCCTATTTGGACGACACAGTTCCAGAATATGCAAATCCAGTTCGCGCTCCACCTGTCCCTGTAAATCAGGCACTTCCCGTTCCTCCAGACACCGGAGTACCTGTTACGGTACCCCCGGGTCAGCCTGCCATACAAGTTCAGCCCACGTTACAATTACCGACCCTGCAAGCACGAAGAATGTCAGTCGACGATTCTAGTATAGGGGCCGCAGGGGGAGGTCCTCCTCAAACCCCGCCGCCACACAAACGTTTATCAGCACTCGAATTACATGCTCAAGCATCACAGCGTACTCCAAAAAGTAATAAGTCTGTTACAGAAATCAGACAAGCCCTTGCCGAATGTGTCTATGACACAGTCCCAGGCGAGTATAATATGGTTTTATATTCCGTACGCGTAAGAAGGGTGACCGAGTATCTAGTCACCTTACCGAATATGAAAGAAGATCTAGACAGAATATATCGTTTCATCCGTACAGGGGATGATCCAGAAAGTATTGGCGAAATTATGTCTCAAAGGAAAGCCGAGATTCAGCTCATGATATTAAAGTTCCTGATCAATTGTCTAATAAGAGAACAAGATTACCCGTCTAAAGATCCCGCCGAAATGAGAATCCTAACAAGGTGGAGTGATAATATAGCCGAGGGTAAGCACAAGACCATTAGTGCCATGGAAAGTATGTACAAGAAAATTCGTAAAGAAATAATAAGGTTACACGAACAGCGTAAAGCAGCACAAGTAAGCGAGAAAGAAAGTATCTCTGATCCTGAAGAGGAAGACGAGAATCCCGCCAGAATAGCGTATGTAGGAAAATCCAGATTTCCAGATCGCCATTTACGTCCAGAACCTAAGTCTATTTTTCATCATCTAGCACCAGAACAAGGTTCCTTAGAACAAGTATTTCAAGCTACCGATCACATTCTGAAATCACGAGTCGGATATAGCGAATTAAGTACCATGCACGAACAAGAACTAGCCCGATCAACAGTCCGATGGATTACTGATTCTACCACTTTTCCAGACGAAATAGTGGCACAAATGTTTCTGAAATTGCCCCCAGCCGAGCAACGACTGGTGGGTATGTATATGATCCAACACCTCATTACCCTGTATGAGGGTCAACATTCTGATCCAGGCCCGTTACATGATATCCTGAACGAGTTACTCCAGTACAGATGGAGAGGTCTAGGTACCGATTTAATTAGTGTCATTCTAGAACAGCGCCACAAGTATAGAACGTTCCTGAACCCGCATTTTGTTCATGTCTCACCCCCAGAAAGTAAACCATTCTACATAGACAGACAGAATCCGTTACGAGAAGTCCACCCAGTCCAAGGGGCGGGCGGCGTAATGCAACGAGTGTTTGTATACACTCCGATATCAAAGATGGAACTTCTTGAAATGAAGAAATTAATTCCCTGTCATGACAAAGATCCAGCGGGGTTCCATAGAGAATTAAAAGACATGCTCCGTATGGGAGAATACACTTACCCAGATATCATTAAAATGTTAAAGGTCCTGTTACCCGCAGGGGTGTATGAAAAGTTAAAGGAAAAAGAATGGGAGGTGGGAGAGAAAAAGATCGATTGGGCAGCTCTAGAAGCTGAAGACAAGGCACGAGTACCAGGTACCGGTCTTGGAGATAAATGTAAAGAATTACCAGAATTATTGATTCAAGTTTTACCCAGATTATTGACAACTAGGAAAGAAGACTGGGATGCAATCTCAGCCTGTAAACAGAAACAAGATGAGGATATTAGTGATTTTTATTCTAGATTTGAGAAATGTTTCAGTATTAATAGTGGTCTCAAGACAAGTAGTGAGTCATACCCTCACCTTTTCGTTACCAAATTAGTCGAGAATTCAAGTCCACAAATTAAAAACCGAGTTTTGAAAGTCGAAAGCACCTGGCAAGCAAATACTCCGTCCCAGATGCTCCAGATGCTCCAGTACCACCAGAATAGAATCAGAGAAGAGCAAGAACACGAAAGAAAACGTATGAAAGACACGAAAATGAAAGTGCTAGTTGCACAATCTATTCCTCAAGACAGTCAGAAGAGGGGTCCGAATCAAGCCAGTCATCCTGCAGCTCCCGTTAAAGGGAACTGCAATTATTGTAAACAGCCAGGTCATTTTATAAACGAGTGTGCAGTTCTGAAACACAACATAGCTACTGGTAAGACTAAAGAAAGACCACGTCCGCCGAGACAAGAACAAGTTTCACAGACTCCTCAGTCACAGAATGCACCACAGACAGTTACAGTACCGCAGCCTATTGCTGCAACACAGCATGTCACATCACAGATGTACCAGTATGCACAGTCCGAGTATCCAGAGTACCAGTCATATTCATGAAACAGCCTAGAGAGGGAGGTAGGCTTGCCTCTCATCGAGATACCTGTAGACCAAGAAGGTCCCTATGTTCATAGTCAAGTATTAGGGAAAGACAGAAAGTTTTTGATCGATACAGGGGCAAGTAGGACCACAATTAGTCACGCCGAAGTTCCAGGGGCTCCGCTCTCAGGCTCAAGAAATGTTTCCCTTGGATTTTCAGGAAAACCCATAGTTAATGAGATATCAAAGCCAGTTACTCTAGAAGTAGGTCCATTGTCCCGTACTACTGATCTGTTACTTACTAAGTCATGTCCAGAAAATCTATTAGGCATTAAGACATTGAAAGAATTAGGTGCAGTTATTTGCTGTTCCCCAGAGGGAATACGTCTGTTCCTACGTGACTTTAAGGGTCACTATGTATTACGAGATTTTGATTCAAGATTGTCTAATGTTCCGCAGCATTTATGGGCGCAAGGTCCAACTGATGTAGGTTACATGCAAATCACACCCTATCGTGTGACTCTCAAACCAGGTGTAGTGTTACCACGAATCAGGCAGTACAGATTGCCACCTGAGGCTGTAGCAGCCTTATCCAAAATTATTGACGAGCTCATGGCTCAAGGAGTAGTTGTAGAAACTGACTCCAATGTGTGTAATTCTCCGATCATTCCAGTCATGAAACGTACTGATCCAAATGCACCCCCAGTATATCGATTAGTGATTGATTTACGAGAGCTTAACAAATGTATTATTCCTCAGTACCCAGTTGTCCCAGACATTTCTTCCCTGTTAACAGCCATTGATTCCGAAGCCATGTTTTTCACTGTTATAGACCTCAAGAATGCATTTTTTAGTGTTCCAATTCATCCAGACAGCCAGTTTCTTTTCGGATTTTGTTTAAATGGAAGGAGCTATATGTTTACACGCGCTCCTCAAGGTTTCACAGAAAGTCCTAGTATTTACAGTCAAGCACTCAAGAGACAACTAGACAACATTCACATGCCAACTGACACTGCCCTGCTCCAGTATGTCGATGATCTACTGATCACAGCCCGTTCTGAACGTGACTGCGAGCGTGCATCACTTACAGTTCTGTATTTTCTAGCCGAGATGGGGCACAAGGTGTCACCTTCGAAGCTTCAATTCTGTGTCCAGCAAGTGGTATACTTAGGACACTTGCTGTCCAAGAGGGGTAGGCAGTTGACACCCGACCGTATCCAGTTAATAGCGAGTCTTCCCCAGCCCAGAACCCAGAAGGAGGTACGTGCCTTTATCGGCCTTACTTCTTATTGTAGACAATGGATTCCCCAGTATGCATTCCTAGCCAAGCCACTGATACAGTTAACGACACAGGAGGCAGCCGTATCGACTGTCCTCCCTTGGACATCTGAACATACACTTAGTTTTAACGAGTTAAAGAAAGCCCTATGTCAAGCTCCAGTTCTAGCTACACCGAACTACAGTAAGCCTTTTACACTTTTCGTTACTGAACGCGAAGGTACAGCATTATCTGTCCTCACACAAGATCAAGCAGGTCAATACAAGCCCTGTGCTTATTTTTCGAGCACATTAGATCCAGTCGCCCAGGCGTTGCCTGCGTGCCTCAAGTCAGTTGCAGCCACAGCACTGGCTATCAGACAAAGTGATTCTATAGTTTTAGGACATTCCTTGACAGTACAAGTTCCACATTCAGTAGAAGTTCTTTTAAACCGAACACAAACTCAGCACTTGACAATTGCACGTTTAACAGGTTATGAATTGACACTGTTCCAGCCACACATAGAAATTAGACGCTGCAACGTCCTGAATCCTGCTACACTGTTACCATCAGTTAGTTCAAATCCAGACACACATGATTGTGTGGAAGTAGTTAACATTACGACAAAGCCAAGACAAGACCTGACAGATATTCCGTTACCAGATCCTGACCTGACACTTTATGTGGATGGTTCATGTATGAGAACTAGTACAGGAGAACTAGTCGCCGCGTATGCAGTGACTACTGACACTGAAGTTATTGAAACACACCGTATTGATACCCTGTCCGCTCAAGCAGCAGAGCTAGTTGCTCTGACACAAGCCTGTATACATGCCAAGAACCTGAAAGTTAATGTTTACACAGATTCACGTTACGCATTCGGAGTTGTACACGACTTCGGGGTGCTCTGGCAGGAGAGAGGTTTTATGACTTCTCATGGAACCAAGATTCAGCATGGTCTCCTTATTCAAGCCCTGTTAGATGCCATACATTTACCGACATCTATTGCTATCATGAAGTGCAAAGCACATACGAAAGTCACTGACATTATTTCCCAAGGTAATGATTTAGCAGACCGCACAGCCAAGCTTACAGCACAGACTCCAGACATTTCAGTTAATCAGACACATACTCCAGATCCGATTACATGCATGACAGTTAAGGACCCTACTCAAGATGTCATAGATATCCAGTCACATGCTACTCCCGATGAAATCAAGAAATGGTCTGTACAAGGAGGGGTCCAGACAGATCAAGGATGGTTAACGAAGGGTAGAGCCACATGGTTTCTCCCCGATTCTATGGTTCAAGTCATTATCAATACCGCACATAGTCCAGCACATTTAGGAGAAAAAGCTATGTTAGACAGTATCCAGAACATTTGGTTCAACAAACATTTACGAGCTGCAGCCAAGCAGAAAGTCCGTACCTGTATGATATGTTGTCAGTTTAATCCAGGTAAAAGTGTCCCGGTGGAACAAGGTGGTTTCCAGCCCCCTGAACACCCTTTTGAGGTCCTCCAGATGGATTATATTCAAATGGAGCGATGTCGAGGTTTCAAGTATGTCCTTGTAGTTGTATGCGCCTTGTCCAGATGGACAGAAGCATATCCAGTCCCAGATTACACAGCCGCGACCACTGCCAAGCAGTTGGTTCGTGAATTTTTCCCTAGATATGGACTCCCTAGAGTCATATATTCTGATAACGGCCAGCCATTCTCATCTGAACTCATGAGACATGTTTCCCTTTTGTTAGGGTACCAGTGGAAGTTCCATTGTGTACGCCATCCAGAAGCAGCTGGACTAGTCGAAAGGCATAATCAGACTCTGAAAATCCGTATAGCAAAAGTATGTAAAGACAAGGGTGTGGATTGGTTAGTAGCTTTGCCAGTCGCTCTGTTTTATATGCGTATGGTCGCACATTCCAGATCAGGTCTGTCCCCGTATGAGGTCGTTTTCGGCCGCCCCCCTAATATGTGGGGTACTCCTAGACCCCGAAGTATTACCGATGTTTCATGTAATATGCTGACAGATTACCTAGCTTCCTTGATGTCTGCCCTCAACTCATGTCGTTCACAGGTTGCCGCCGCATTTCCAGACAATACCGAGGTGGCACCGCACGAGATCGTTCCAGGCTCCCTTGTGATGATCAGAAATTTCGACAGATCAAGTCCGCTGGAACCACGTTGGAAAGAGCCACGTCAGGTCCTCTTGACCACCCGAACTGCCGTCAAGTTGGAAGGCAGGAAGGGGTGGGTCCACCTTTCTCATGTAAAACTTTTCAAAGGATCGAAACCAGTCTTCAAAAACATTTCCAAGAACATTTCCCAGGATTCGAAGGATTGCCAGAACATTGCTCTTAAGGACTGTCCCGCACAAGACATTATTACAACCCCTCCCTTGTTAGAGAAAACTCCGCAACAGGAGTATAAGTTAAAGCTCAGGTCTAATAAGTCAGCCAGTTTGATTGTATAAGTCCTCCCCTAGGTGAAACGGTTAGACTGTTTCTGACATGTATAAAATAGACCCCCATAGTGAGAGAGTCAGTCAAAGCTCAATCAAATGTATCGTTTTTCTGAGTTTCATATTATTTCTCAGCATAATGATTTCCTGCACCAGCTATGCTTTCTATCTGTGTTTTTCAGTTCCTCATGTAAATATGTCTGCTCATGCTACAGTAGAGCACACGTTTAGTGATCTGCCTCCTCACGAATATTCATACCGCCTCGCCATGCGTAACAACACATTTATCCGTATGTTACATTATTCACACCAGACCAGCAATGCCACTAATTGTTGGGTGTGTGGTCGACTCCCCCCTTTCCAGACACCGAAGGGAGTTCTGCCACTCTTTCCTTATCCATTCTCACACAATGGTTCGTGTGGAGCATGGTCCACGTTAACGTCATCCTCAACAGATATGTCTTTTCTTAACAGTACATGTTTCCCAGACAAGCAAGGTTTCCCCCACAGAACAGGTTTAGATTTAGAAAATGAAGTATATAATTTAGGAAATTATTCGTCGAATTTCATGGTTCTGAATGTTCAGTCTGATACTACTCCAGACTCACCCGCTATTTCAGTACTACCAGTCAAAGGCGAATTATGTGTCCATAGTTATGGTTCTGTACATATAGGTCATAGTGAATGTACTATTGTTATCAAGTATAGTGACAGTGGGAAATCTATTTTCAAAGCTTCACGTCATTCTTATTTTATTTGTGGTCAAACTGCATATGTCCGTCTGCCCCTCGATTGGGAGGGAACCTGTTACATTGCTTTCCTACTGCCACCTGTTTTTCTAGCCCCACCTGACTATCATAGGAATTCTTTCTTAGTACACACTAGACACAAGAGAAATCTCCCGATTATCGATTATACTGAAACCGCCGCAGAGCAATTCATTGATATAGATAAAGGTGTTTTCCCTTATTTAGGTACAGTTGTAAATAGTAAGCTCATCCGTAGGTTAACAAGAACCCTTGAAGCGGTAGTAGATGAGACTGCCTCCGCTCTAGGTAACTTAACTGAAGAACAATCCTTTATGAGAATTGTCGTTTTACAGAATCGTCTCGTCCTTGACGTCATACTGGCCGATAGGGGCGGGGCCTGTAGAATTCTCGGATCCAGTTGTTGTATTTTCATTCCAAATAACGCGCCGTCTGTTTATTCAGCTATAACCAGACTCCATAAAATTGCCCATCTGTTACACCAAGATCCAGGCACCTGGACATGGTCCGGTTGGTTCTGGAATATAATTTCCGCATGGGGTTGGAAAGTCCTGTCCTTTTTAGGTATTGCAGTAGCGATCATATTTAGCTGCTGCCTCTGTATACAATGTGGCCCTGCGATTTGCAGCATGTGTGCTACCTCTTGTATTCCCAGTCCCAAGCCCTGTTCTAAATCCCGTTCCAAGACAATTCGAGACGAGCAAATGGTACTGTATGAAATGATAGACGGTATCATGAATATTGATGTTTCCTGATGGAAACGTAGTGACAAGGAGGGAATGTGGAAAAGTAAATTTTGCCATGTTCTGTGTCCCTACGCCTCATCCATCATATGTTATGTGTGCATGATCAATATGCATATGTTATTCCCCATGTCCGATTAATGACGCAATTCCCGTTGTGTCCACCTCTGGTATGTTAGTTTCCAGTCCTCGTGAATACTACGAATATCAGGCCTATGTAAGTAATGTTGCCACGTTTCTCAGTGTGCACGTTATTCAATTATAAAGTCTCCGTTTCCAGGCCTCAAAAGGGCCCGGACCACAGATTCAGCTCCTGTCTCCTGAAAGCCTCGCTGAGGAGCGATGCAGCCCCCACCTGTATCCTCGACCCTTCACTTACTTCCTGCCTTGCAGTGCCCGATGCACCCCGGCTCTGCCTCTGAGTCTGCCAAAAGTATGTTATAGTTCCTGCTATCAGTTCAGTCCTCCTCCTCTGCATTCCTAAGCTACTGAACTGCATCAATAGTTTCCGTCATTTGTCTAGCCTTCTCGTCTCCACGTTGGAGAAATACTGTATTTAATGGCCATTTAATATTCTTCACGCACTACATGTAGAATAATGCATGGTCCAGTCTTAGAATCAAGTTAGCTTTTCCCCTCATGACTTCTAGTTTATATTAACATGTTCCCTAAACAGTAGATATCAGATAGGGTTTAGGTACATGTCGCTCCGACCCTCCAGACTCTAGTCTCTGCTCCTAGCACAGAGTTCGTAGCCCCCAGCTTCTCCTAGTAACACGTCATTGCTAGTTTTCGCGCACCATTAGGTTAGAGGTCCCGGCTCCTTAGGTAGCCCCCTCCAAAGTTTCCGCCCATTCATGACATATTCTGTTACGTTTGCACCACATGTCTATGTATACGCCCAGTTACACCTCTTATTTCTCTTATCTCTCGCGACTGCTACGCGTCACGCCTTCTACTCCACCTACTGTTACGCCTACTGCAATGTAATGCTATGTGTTTGCGCTATGTATATAAGTCAATGTTTTGTTATTGAATGTTAGCGCGCTCATTCCAGACCCAGCCCCGGCAGCTGCCGGGCCTTATTGTCCTATTCCTATGCAGGTTGTCCTGATCCTGTCCTTATGCTGTAATAAACCTGCAGAAACTCCTACTACCTCGAATCTTGACTCTTATTTTATTGAGCTATCTGTTATGCTATAAGTCTAGTCAAAAATAGGGTATTATTTATTTATTTACCACACCCGGACTGGCCGTTGCGGGCACCGGGCAATCCCCGGTGCGCCACAAGGTTGGGGGCCGGTTTTGGGCCACTCAGGGCTGTTTTTTGTTACAGGGCCGTTTTTGCAGCTTTGCTGCAAAAACGGCCCTGTAACAAAATCAGCCGAAAACCGGCCCTGGCAAAGAGCGCGGTCACACCCCCAAGCCCCCCTGGGGGGTGGGGGGCCGGTCGAGCACTTTGCCAGGGCCGGTTTTGGTTCCTAGTCTGGCCCTGCTCTGTGGGTTAGATTTCACAGAGACTTTGCCACTCAGCGCTCTGCTTGAAGTGCAGAGTTCAGCAGAAACTTCTCCTCTGCCAAACAGCCGAGTTTACTGGTTCTCAACAGCCCTCTCACAGTCACAGGGGCATATTCACAAGGCAATATCGATGATTTAGCAGCACTTTTCTGCCGATAAAGCAGCGATATTTTTATCACAACATTTACATGCTCTCGCTGACAGCAGTTACCGACAGCTTTTAGGCAAAAACTACACTTTGAAACATCTCCACTTCTGTCAGCAATAAATAACGCTAATGATATGCAAGGGAGGCGTTCCCTTGCAAAATCTGACGTTAACCCAAGATTTCCCTATTCACAAGGGGATTCCTCAATTTAAGATGACCAAAAAAAGTGACTATAACGGCAACTAGAGGCAGTTTCTTGAGACCAGAAAATATCTAGTTTTAAAATTGAGATAACCAATAGAACATCAAAACAATAGTACTTTGCATTGAGACTCGCTATTCGGAAGGGACGTCTTTTGCTAATAGCAAGACTCACAAACGCTATTTTGAGAGTCAGTGACTCCGAAAATACCGTTTGTACATGCCAGGACCCATTTTTGTCGGGCCGATCTCCCGTTTGCAAAATTTAAAAACAGGTCGTACATCTGGCCTTGAGTTTCTAAAAACATATACAATACAATAAATAAACAGTTGAAAACATAATTTGAATGAAGCGAAGAAAGTCAGTTTTCTGTAGTGAGAAGACTGACTTTACCACCATATATCACCTGTGATTTTACTTTCCTACAGCATAGTCGTCAGTTTTAAATATTTCATAGTTCATCCAACACATTTTGGAGTGGTGTCCCTAAAACAAAATACAGTTGCCTCAGATATTGTTCTTATTCCTTCAACCTTAAGATTTGGTTTTAAGTATATCTTGGAATGCTCCAGCAGTGCCAGGAATAGATTGAGGATTTGGCCAGAGATTTCTATTCAGTTACAAATCCAACACACGCTTGTGACTCTCAAAGTGGATTTCCATGCACCATCAAATTCTATAAGCCATATAAAGATTTTTTTGCTTTAGCATTCCTGTTAAAACCTCAGTATGGCAGTTGTTGCTCAGTCAAGGAGTCTTTTGTGCATTTAATATTTTTATATTGTATTGACAGCTCGATGATGGATAAGCAGCTTGTTGTTTTTTCCCATTTTTTTAATAACAACTACTAAGAAGCTCTGGTGAATTTCAGAAATTAATTTGCAGCTGGCAATTTATATTTGACCAAAAAATCCTTGATATGGCATTCTGTTAGTATTACAATTACGTGACAATTTGTAAAAAGAAATCCAATATAATTTCAAGAAATTTTATTTTATGCCAAGTGACATCCTATAAGACAGTTTATTTGATTAATGGGGACCAGGATATTGAACAATGTAATGTCTATTTCCAGTCGTAGTCTGCTTTGGGGCGTCATGTTCCCTAAATTAAGTGGTTTCTTAGCACAATTCAGGAATACTGTTTCAACTTTTCCTATTGTGTTCGGACACCAATCCAGTGAAACGTACAACATTACATCTCCAGCTTTAGGCATTGTAAACCTCTAAGTTTTAATTAGTGATTTCTTCCGAAAGCAAAATGTACATCAACTCTACATGCTTCCTTAAAAAAGTCCGAAGTAGAACCATACACTACCTGATGGGAAATGAAATGTATCTCCAATAAAATCAGCACCCTATTAGGTAGCTTAGGAAACTGTTTGAAATAAAGAGATTAAGGGGCATATTATCAAGGGGTTTTATCTCCGCTTTTTTGGCTTTAAAAGCCAAGAAAGCAGAGATAAAATGATCTCCCTATTACCTAGCTGTCGCTAACACCAGTTAGCGACAGCTAGTAGGAGATAGCGACCATCTTGGGCCCCGCTTTGCATGTCAGTGAAATTTATCACTAATGACATGCAAAGTGGGCGTGCCAAGATGTTAGCGACTGAAAACAGTCGCTAACATCGCTATCTCCTATTACCAACTTTTGGAGATATTTGCGCTAAGCGCGAATATCTCCAAAAGCTAACACCTGCCCCTGAGCAGTTCTTAGCCATGTTATCCAATGGTAGGTGGATAACATGGCTAAGAGCATTATCTCGGTAATGCATGAATATCGCTGACTTTTCAGCGATATTCATGCATTTCGGCCGATTTTTATCGCTTAGGAGATAAACCTTGATAATAGCAAGGTTCCTAAGCGATAAAAATCGCCGCAGCTCGGCGAAAAAATATTGCCGCTAAGCCAACATAGCAATAATTATCGCTAGTTGTTGGTAATATGCCCCTACATTTTTCATTGAAGTCTGAATAACAATGTAATCTGATGTAGTACTCTGAGTCAGCTGAAGTCTGCATAAGACTCTTCAAAGGGCCAATATAGGCAGCACTACAGTATTTCAGCTCGAATTCTACATGCGATTGTGGCCGGTTCCAATTGGATAAAAAACATTTGTTTTTCAAACATTGATTTACTTACATCAGAATTTTTGTTTGTAGCTTCTTATTTTACTTTCTGTTCTTCTGAATGCCATATAATTGAAGACCAGTGCCAGAGCATGTACCTTTTGAACTACAGAACATTTTCAATAATCCTAGAGCAGGAGGAAAACATGTATTCCGATTTCCAAACAAATGGCTCTTGTCCAGTATATGGTAAGGAAAAAAAGGACTTTTAGATGTTTAGTTGACACCTGATCCACACGCAGCTATACATAGGTTTGCACAGGTAATTATCTAGCAAATGAGGCAACCTGTGGCACATTCCTAACTAAGTAAGTTATCACAAATATTTTGCAAAGAACTTTTTAAATATATTCTTGCTGGACTTGGCCCTTTTGGCAGGTTCACCCCTAAACTTTTTGCTTTTTCTGTGACCTGATATTCGTAGCTTTTGGCATCTACGCACTTTAGCACTGTGGCCCAGTGTAAAGTGCATACATGCTCTGAGTGCGTGTGGTGAGATTGGCCAGCCCTCCCATAGGAATGCATGGGAAATATGTGTGTCCATGGTAATTCCTGGTATGAGAGGAGTGCAGGGGCAAGTTTAGAATTTACGAACTCGTGAGAATAAATGCTGCACAATGGTGTGCGCAGATGTATGCTGACTGGTGGAGAAATGCCACTTTTAGAAGTTGGCATTTCTGTGCGCGGTGTGTCTGCCTGCCTGATGGTATTGCATGTCTGGCTTGTGATTGATAGGTGCTGAATGATGTGGGTGGCTCCAAGAGCCAATGGGAGTCATCCCAGTGGTGAATAGAGAGATCTGCATGCAGATGGGAGGGAGGAGTTGCACCTTTGGCCTGAATAGGACTGTGCCTTACCCCCACAAGGCTAGCACCACGCCCTGTGGTGTGTCTGATCCCTGAGCCCCCACCTAACAAAGGAGAGAGGAGCTGATCAAAACAAAATGCTCCAAAACCGCTATAAAGCAGTTCTAACTGGTATCCCCAAGCTCTGTGCTGTGACAAAGGGATTTGGTAATATAAATATAGGGGCTGTGACCCCATGAAAATGTTCTGTTTTGCTTGTTCTTCCATTGGGAGGACACTCTGCTAGGAGGAACCGCCGGGGGACCCAGCTGCTGTTCCCTGGGGGTCCCTGCATGCTGGCCTGCCTGGCTGCGCTTTGCTCGGGGTCTCCCCAGCGCCAAGGACTGTTTTACTTGTGCCCTTTTTATTCTTTTATGGCTCCCCAGTGCCTTGTGAGCGCTATATTCTAATTTCTCTGGAGGAGAAGAGAGGAGCTGGCTCTGCTGTAGCACGAGGCTGCGAAGGAATCTCAGCATGTGGGTTTCCCCCCTGAGCTCCTTATTAAAGCAGGAGTATACCCCATATTTGTGTGCACTCGAGCCGGTGCCCACCCCGCGTTATTGCTCCCCGCAATGACATGCTGTTGAGCGGGAGCCCATCCCGCTTTATTATTATTTTTTGGGTGCCCCCCCCGTTTATGCTGGATTCTGGCGGGTGCCTACCCCGCATTGATTATCTAAGTGACGAGCGGGTGCTCACCCTGCATCACCGCCAAGACCGAAGAAGACTCACCACCGCAACCCACGAGTTGCGGAAACGTTGCCGGGCCGCTGCAGTCGTAACCCGGAAGCCTGGTTGTAGACGGGGCCACGTGATGAAGAGGAAGTTGCCGGCCAGTAAGAAAAGGGAGGACTGCAGCCTGCCCCGCCTCCCATGACGTCTCGGTGCCGGAGGAAGAGAAGCCAGGCAAGAGTGCAGCGGGGCTCCCATGAGCAGGAGAGAGCCCCGCGGGAAGAGGAAGAGCCCTGTATGATGTGAAGCCGGCTGGAACCCAGAGGAAACGGAGCCCGCACAGCCACAGAAAAGGCCGGTGAGTGGTGCTCAATTGTATGGTGGTTGGACAGGTCACTCCAATGTTGTGTGCATAGTGGTTCCCAGGGCCGCAGTGGGAGTCCCAAGGGTCAGTGGGGCCCGTGCTTGCCATTGAATAGGGGCTCTGCTTCTTGCTGACTGAGCGGTCCCGCACCTGACAGCGGGCTGCTCCAACAGTGCCAGAATTGTTCCCAGAGCCCATGGGGCTCCAACGAGGGAGAGAGTTAATTGAAGAGCCCCAGGGGGGACCAGTGAGCACAGTTGGGCCCGGGCCTATTTGCATACACACTGCTGCCCCGCCAGACAGTGGGCAGCTTCAACGGAGGGCATTTTTTTGGGTGATAGAGTCCAAGAGAGGGCTCAAGGGGCACGCTGGTGCCTGTGCTCATTTTCTCTACAGCTGCCCTGCCGGACAGTGGGCAGCTACAACAGTTGGCTAGTCTTGGGACTACGCAGGCAACAGCAACATTTGGGGCACATTTTGTTAGAGTCCCAGTGGGGTACAGAGAATGCCATGCCCATCTTTTGATTTCCCAGCTGCCCAGCAATTAGTGGGCAGCTGCCAAGTTTAGGTGGTGCAACTGCACACTTTGCTTTGCTGCTTTTGCAGCCCGCTCTGACATTCTGGACATTGGGCATTTTGAGCCCCTGTGAGAGGTCAGTTGGCCTGGGGCCAATTTCAGTGCGTGGTGTTTTTATGACAGTCTATTTCCTAAGGTTTATGCTGGGTACTGCATAATGTATTTATGCTTGTGATGCCTATTGCGCCATGCATTCTTCTAATCTGTTTTATGCCTCATGATTCTTACATAATGGATGTTTGAGGTTTGGTGCATAATGTGTGATCCTAATATGGTTTATGCCTAATCTGATACAGCTGGGTTCAGTATTTCGCCAGTGGTCACTGGTTGTGCTCTACATTTACTATTTGTGTTACAATTACAATTTGTGATTTGTGCTGGTTTTGACAGTGGCCCAATTGGCCCTGTCATGTGTAATTAATCCCCTGTAAACACTGCCTAGTGCCAGTTGGCACAGTGTACCTTGTGTGATTATGATCTAATGTGTTTATTATAATACAAAGGCTATTTTTATATAACCTTGTGTGGAGTCTGCTTTTGTGGTGTGCCTAGTGTGTTGCTGCTGTGTGGGTGGTGCTCAAGCGCTTTACACGTTGCCTCCGGGATAAGCCTGACTGCTCGTGCCAAGCTACCAAGGGGGTGAGCAGGGGTTATCTTTGGCATGTAACTCCCTTGCCCTGACTAGAGTGGTGGTTTCTGCCTGGCTTTGGCGCGAGCCTTAGCCAAAGAGAGATCCCATTTCTAACAATTCTCATTCAACTTTCACGCTAAAGTTTCAGACATAAGTGCAGCAGCAAATGTTGGATAATGCACAACTTTATGTTTTGGAATAGCAGTTATTTGCACAACTCTGAATATGGGTTCACTTATACTGTCATGTGATTCAGAGGACATTTTGCTAAATATGTTCTTTCTTGCACACTGGCTTACTTTGGAAGCCAAAAATTGAAAGAAATGTAATGGATAATAAGAAATGTTAAGCTGTTCTGTGCTTCCACACATCTTCCTTTAAAAATGGTATTGCACTTATGTGGTGGGCCTACCAATATTAACAGCCATCCTATGTAACATGGAGACATTACATTTTCAAATACAAGGAGATGATGGACGGAGCGCTGAAACTTTTAAGACACTCACCCCCAGTCACAGATCTGTGTTGAATCTATCAACATTCTTTAGCTCACTTCGCCACCCCAGTTCAGGCACAGCTATATGCAAATCAGTCTTGACCCTGTGCCTCATGGGAACAATCCAGCCCGAACTGCCAAACCATGTCTTCCCTGGACAGGAAACAAGCATCCTGGGAATGGTTTCAGGTTAACAGCCTGTTGTATATTTTTACTTCTCACAACATGGCTACTCTTAGTTATAATGCCTTCCTTTATGTTTCCTCCCTTTCACCCTTCCAAAATACCTGCGTGTATTCTTTGGCACCCCAACTATACGTAGATTTGCACGCCGAGAATGATTTTCGAGTTCCTCACGCTTATTCTCCAGGGCAACTTTTTCCTTTTTTGCTTAACTCACTCTCTGATGCATCGTAGTCATTTGGTCTTCCAGAAGAGCAATCCTAGACTTTGCTTCTTGAATTCTAGCTTGGAACCCAGTCCCTGCTTCCTCAATTTTTCCAAGGCGCTGGTGAAGAGAGACTTTTTCTTTCACTTGTGATATCTTCATTTCTCCTATTTCTTTTAAAATTAGATTCATCATGATCTTTATATCCATTTGATGAGTGATATATTTTTTTCTGAGGCTTGTTCCTGTGAATTATATTGAGTTTTCTCATCCTTCTTCCGGTTGTCGGCCTGCTGTCCTAGAATTTCCGATCCTCATTTATCTGGTGACTGAGGATGGGCCTGCGACTGACTCTGCGTTGATTGTTGTGGCAGACTTAAATCTTGTGATGCTGCCTGGAACTGTGCCTAGGACTGAGAATCCATCTGGATACTCTTTACTTTAAAAAAGGAAGCCTTTAAGGCATTTTCTTCTGGAATGGTTGATTGGCATGAAGGTATTTGAGCATTTTGGATAGGGATGGCTAATACAACCTCTGCAGACCCCTCCGGAAGGTCTTGTGGCTTTGCTGGTGCTTTTCCTGGTGTAGACTGAGATGCTTTTCCATTTGCAAATAAAAGAAAGTCCTTAATGTTTTTCAAGCCTTCCTCACTTGTCTCTGGAGTTTAATATAAAGCCTGTTCTGCCTCGGATCATATTTGCCCTTCCGGAACTTCCCCCTTCCTTTCTCTGCACCTAGATCTTTCAATCTCAAATTCTGCTGAAGTTCTGGCAGATCTTCTTCAGAGATTTCAAAGCTTAAACTTATGCTGGATCGCTATAAAATAAACTTGGCTCTAGCTGCGGATGATACAGCTTTTGATTGGGCCAATCATGCTTGGGAATATCACCCGGCTATCATGCTTCTAGCAGCCTCCCAAGTCCAGCCTCATGTTCAGATGTCCTTGCCTGGGATAAATTTGGCTTTTCTCCACCTGGACATTTTCCCAAAAAAGCAAAAACAAGAACAAAAACACCAGACCCCAGCACCCACCTCACAGTCAACCAGGTGCCAGCCCTAGCAATACTTCTCCTGCTTTCCCTACAATATAAAGATTAGCAGGCTTTCAAAGGATTGCAGGAACTAACAGGCTCACCTTCACAGCAAAAAGATATTTTCTTTAATGCAGGTGTAAGGGTTTCACTTGCTCCAGAAAGCTGCCGGCCAGTGCATTCCCTCAACTCCTCAGAGACTCAGAACACTCTGCCTCAGCTTCAAGTTACTGGCCCCAGTCAATAACGCCAGCCGTCAAAATCTGCCACCTTGGTGAGGGCAGAAGACCAGGAGTCCGCGGTTCTCTCCACATGCCGAGCGTCAGAGACCAGCCTCCCGATTCTCCAGAGCAGGTCAGGTTAACAGCAGTCATGATTTCCCATCAATATAAACAGTCGCTGCCCAGTCGCAGCAATCTTGGCAAAACGGGCATTCAGGCCAGTTTCACCGCCGTTCCAACCGGTCCTTTCCATGCCAAGCTCAGGGCTGTGCGAGCACCATTACAGGGTGGAGGGGCGAGCGATCACCTGTGGCTACACTTCAGCTGGAATCGACATAGCCATCCGTTGGTTTATATTATCAATGTAAAGAAATGCCATTTTCCATTTGTATGCCAATATAATATCTTCCCATTTTTGGATAGCACAGCTCTTGGGGCATGTTCATGGTGGAATGAACTCAGGGATGTTTGTTTATAAATAAAACTTGCCAAAGAAATTCAACGTTTACTGTTTCTTAGCTTGCGGATTCAGAGAATCCCAGTCCCAGAGGGGGATAAAAAGATTGTTGGGGCTTTAGTGGTAAGGATGGGGCATGATATCAGGATGGGCCAGTTCCTATCCCATTTTTTACTCATTCTTGACTTCTAGTGGGTTTTCTGATTACAGTTGTTTGGGAATACATTCTGCAATCTCCCCCCCCCACCCCCGGTGAAGGAAAGCTTGTACGGGCTTTAGGGATGGGGCATGGCCCTATCTAGAATGGTCAGCTTCACTGTTTAAAACAAATCTGATGGGTATGATTGGCTTTCTGCTAACACTGAGGGGGCAGATTTGCAGCAGGCAACACAATCTGTTTCTCAGGGGAAGTAGACTTTTGGGGCCAAGGGATGGAGGTTAGGCTTGGTACCGCCCCACCACATATGTTTTCTGAAAACTATTATACCTGGTGTCTAGTGAGCTTTCTGCCATATCCCATGGGGGCAACCTACTCAATCTGCCAACCATAGGGCCAGAAAGACTGTTGGGCCTATTTTGGAGGGGAAATGGTCAATATCCTTTTTTTTTACCATTTTTCCCTGATGTCTAATGGCTCTTTGCACTTCCGCCTGGGGGCAAATTGTGGCAGCCTTCCTAATTTCTCATTCCTACTGGATCCGTTTTGAGGTTTTGACTAAGCCCAAAGCCTGGGTGGGCCACCCTGATCCTTCTTGTTTTTACCTTTTTGCATTAGTGTCTGGGTTTGGGTATGACTGACCACCCCAACCCTTCTTTTTCTTAAAACAATTCCCCCCCCCTAGTGTATAGTGTACTCTCTGTCCCTGGAGTGGAAAATTAGGAGTAAACTACTAAATCCGTCCTGGTGTGGCAGAACGACTTCTGCTGCTGTTATTCAGTGAGAGCATGTCCCGATGCATGCGATTGTTATCCCTAACCGCCCTATTGTTTCTTTAAAGAATATACTAGCGAGGCTGCCAGTGGGCTTTCTGCCCCTCATGCCAGATTCGGGTAAACCCCCCAAATCTCACCCCAGGAGAGGAAAGATTGTGTTTTTTTGTTTTCAGGTAAGAGTTTTTTCCATGGCACAGTGGGACCTCTACTCCCAAATAACACTCACAGAGTCTAGTGAACTTTCTGAGGAGCATTTTGTGGGTAAAATCCCCGATGGAAATGTGACTCTCTACTGGTACCTGCCCTAAAGCCAATAGTGAGAAGGTTGTTATTCAGAAGAGAAAAGACTGTTAAGCCTGTACGTATTATAAAGAACATTGGCCAGCTTCTTTTTGCAAAATTAACCTGTTTAAGGCAGTGCTCTTGGACAGGTGTACTTTTCCAATACAACAGTTCTTGGATATTTTGTCTCTTACTTTAATAAAGTGTTTTAATTATGATTATCATTATTACCTCTCAATTGTAGACCATGCCCACTGTATGAAGACTGATCGTATATATCAAATACAAATATTCTACAGTTCTCTTACAATGACATCTAACATCGATTCAAAGGTTTGGCTGCACTTTTAATTAGGGAATACTCTGCAACTCCTTTAATTTCTAAATCAAACTTTACATCTTCCGAAGCTATTTATAATGTTTAATTGTTTCTACTATCCCTCCAGGGAGAAATATGCTCTGTATAATATGTTGCAAGGGTATTGTTTTAATATTTTGCATAGAGAAAACAAATGATTTATGAACATTTAAACATGCTTTCTGTAAACACTAGTGTACCAGAATTTTGAGTCTTCTCATGACACCTATTCCTGACTTATTGTATATCTTATATGTGATGATTAGCTGCTCATCACCATTCACAGGACCATTTTACAGAATGGTTATTATTATTATTATCAAATTGTAAAGGAACCAAGAAGCACAATGTACCCATTCTGTTTCAAAAATGTATAACTGCCATAAAGATGCAAACGAATAAATACATTTTATTTTCACACACTGCCCATGTCAATATAGCCGTAATGATAGTATGGTACGTCCAATCTTAAATTAGATTAAATTAGATTTGCAATGTCTCTATCGTTGGTTATGCCCTCTTGGCATGGGTGTGTGACCTTCTCTTTAAGTCTAGTAACATGGGGATGCTACTATTCTTTTTCTTCTATGCTTCATTGTTGAACCCATGGGACCCTTTGCCTAGTTCATTGCCTTCTAATTGCTTCATCAATACATTTCAAAATGGACGACGGGGGGAAGGTCATGCATTGATCTTGTTGAGATTTAACCTATCTGGCTCAGACCTGGGTCCCTCAGGAAATGTGTCCACGCATCACAGAATCAGTGACATTTATCAATTAAATCAATTCTCTATTTGATGATTCATCTGAACTGTTTGTCAGCACTTTACAAAAGAGAATCAAATAAGCACAGTCCTCAGAATGAAAATACAACACAGGTGCTGTTGAAGGGAAACAAATACCTCACAGCCACCTGAAGTCAGTGGGCCTCATTTATGAAAAGTGACGCATCGCTGCGTGAAAACAGGGATGCGTCACTTTTCACTGCGCTCTCCCTGCGACATGATTGATGCGTCATATTTATAATATGACGCATCATGTCGCAAGGAGTTACAGATACGTCAGTATTTCTGACGTATCTGTAGGCGCAAAAGTGACGCATTGCTGGAGTGTGTCACAAAAGTGACGCAACTCCAGCAATGCTTCCTTTCACATGGGGAAAGCCCCATGTGAAAGGGCTTGCGTCAGTCTTACGCCTGCTGTGAGGCAGGCGCAAGATTTTGACGCAACAGCGTCCTAAAAGTGACGCAGTGAAATCCCATAGATTTCACTGCGTCACTATTACGAGGCTTTTTGCGGGTGAACGCCCCCTCTGCATACATTATACCTGACGCAGGTATAATGTAGCGCAGGGGTTTACAAAGTGACGCATCTGCTTAGATGCGTCACTTTGTAAATAGTGCGCATCAGGAGGCAAGTTTTACACCACGGATGCGTCACAAAAAGTGACGCATCGGAAGCGCAAAACTCACGCAAGGCCTCATAAATGAGGCCCAGTAAGTTTATAATTCTTATTATGGTAACCGAAAGGATCAAAGAATCATAAAATCCGGCTTTTGCTGGGCATACTGTGCATTCGGTCTAATGAACAACAAGGCAGCTTAATGCATACCAAAAAAAACATTATTATTGATTATGGGGCATATCTATGAAAGTCCCTGTTTGCAATTCTTAAATATCGATTTTTTGAGAATCGCTATTTGAGAATGGGAAAAAGGGATGTATGTAAAAAATTGAATTTTTTTTGCGATTTCTTAGTATTCCATAATTGCGATTAGCAAATTGCGAAATCGCAATTAGGGAATACTTTCCCATTCATTTCTATGGGCCAGGAGGCCCATAGGAATGAATGGGAAGTCATTCTCAATTTGCGATTCGCAATTTGAGAATCGCAAATTGAGAATAATTTCAAGGGTACAAGGGTGTCATTAGGATACCCTGATGCACCCCTGAAATTAACATGTATGCACATATGGCGCACATACATGCCCTAAGGTCATGTATGTGCGCCACATGGCACCTTCACAAATGCCAAAAAGTGCTTTTTGTGAAAGAAATAGTAAATTACCACCAACTTGAAGTTGGTGGTAATTTGCGATTTCTTAAGGTGAAATTGCAAAACTTGAGTGCTTCTTGCATAGCATTTAAGGGGGGAACATCCTTTACAACGCGGATGTTACACCGCAGTTCCCTTACGACGCAACTTTTACAACGCAAGTTGTAACAACGAATTGCGCTGGGGGGCGCTCCAGGATAGTAAATAGTTTAATTTACTATTCAACTCCTTCCCTACTATCCATGGGGACTGGAGTTGGAATAGTAAATTAAACTGTACACTATCCAGCCCCTAACAACGCAAGTCGTGGTAACGACTTGCGTTGTAAAACATGCGTCGTAAAGTACTGCGATGTAAAACATCGCGTTGTAACAACGTACATCCCATTTAAGGAATCGCATTTTGCGATTCCTTAAATGCTTATGCAAAGGTAAGGAATCAGAAATGTTGCAATTCGTTAATTTTGCGATGCGATTTCCCTCATACATCCCGTTTTCCAAATTTTTAGTCGCAAACGCTACTTTTTTGCGATTCACAGCGTTTGCAAGTGAAAATTCTGTTGATACATATGCCCCTTTGTTATTATTATTAGTATTATTGCTATTATTATTAACATTATTAAGAAATTACTTAAAATTACAAGCTTTTGCCAATAAAGGCATCCTGGTGCTGCCTACCAGTGACCAATCTGGATATTTGCAGGGAACTAGATGCTATACAGCCAGGTCTACAAAGCTTTCCTGAAAGCGTACAGGTTGCTGATGGAATAAAGTGAGCATGACCTACTTTGCCTCCAGTTCGGGCTTTCTTGAAATTAGGAACCTTCAATAAATTTGCATTGACTGAACATAGTAGTGTGGCACTGTGATTTATTTCAAAGCATGTGAGGGCAAATATTATGGAAGGCCCTGTGTACTATGCACAGTGATTTGGACTGAATTCACTTGGCTACTTGGTTACTGGGAACGACTGGAAAGAGTCAAAAAGAGAAAGGGCAGAAAAAGTGACGGTTTCACTGCAGCAGCCTGTATACAATGCAAGCGGCGAACAAGATAATCTGGTGCACCTCAAAATAAAGCATAGTTGAGTCTGCTATGGATAAGGCTTTGCACCATTAGAGGGAGAAGGCGTGTTTGCAACAATGCTAGTATTTTATTAAGTGCCCTCATTAATTAAGAGCAAGTGGAGGAGAGAATATTAACATGAGTAGAGAGAACTCCCATATTTCCAGCAGACCTTACAGTTATCAGAATTGAATAATCCTCCAGCGGCCAAAGGTCTGCTGCCGGAGACCACAAAGTAGAACTTGAGAAACAGCTCATTACTGAGGGGCATATTATCAAGAACGACGTTAAAATTATCGTCGGTTTAGCGGCAGAAAACTGCCGCTAATGCGGCGATAATGGGCTTGATAATATGCCCTGGAGAATTCAAATAGAAGCCCATGTTCACAAAAGAACATGGTCTTCTATTGGAATTCTCAAGGGCTATAACGCCGTTCTTGATAATATGCCCCTTAGGTCTTATCCCCATTGATCTAAAAGGGAGTTAGCTCTAAGCCACTGTGAGATGTCTCACATGCAGTCATGGAAAGAGGTCATTGGAGAGTGTTTGGTAAAGTCCAGTGTCAGAATTAATTTTGTGTCATCTGCATAATTCAAAATGTATACACCATGAGATCTAATTAACATTGCCAATGGCCTTAGATACTCATTGAATAATGTTGGGCTTAAAGAGTAGCCCAGAGGAACTCCCTGCTTAACTGCTCTAACAGCTATTGCAAAGCTCTTTCCTTAGCCTCTGTCTCAGCCAGCCTGGTGATCAGGATGTTACGGTTGACAGTGTCAAGCATGTTGGATTGATTAATCAGTACCAAAACTATTGTATGACCCTCACCCGCCGCTATTCACAGATCTTCCATTGCAATAACGAAGGCCCCTTCCATTCCACAGATAGGATGGAACTCTAACTGAGCTATACCTAAGAAGGAAAGCTCCTTCAACAAACAGACAGTCTTTTATTCACAAAATTTTCCAAATTCTTGCTCAGGAAGGGCAGGAGGGAAATGGGCCTACAATTGCTGAGCACTGACTGCTTTGCAGATGGCTTCTTTAAAAGAGGAAGCACTAATGCATTTTTCCACTCTGGGGGCACAATGGACATCTCCAGAGACTGGTTACATATAGCTGGTAATGGACCAGCAAGATAATCAGATAGTAGCTTCCAAGCTCTGGAAGATAGTTATTCCAACAGTGAACCAGAAGATAGCAATGTTAAGAAGTTTACTTCCTGATAGATGACCTAGGTCATCAAACAACTCCAAAGTAGAGGACACCGAAGCATTGGAAAAGCAAATAGGTATCTTAGAAATAGGACGCATCCTTAACATCAAAGATGTCTGGCGTAGTATTCATCCTAATGTGGCCGGCTATACTTATTATTCTGCACCTCACAAACTCTGCTCTCGGATTGATATGGCCTGGGCATCTGATAATGTTGTGAATACTAGTTCTATCGAGCTATGCCCATGAGTCACCTCAGATCACAATCCTATTTTGCTTCTGTTCAATATAGCACAAATCCATACAGGTCCTATGATGTTTTCTTTCCCTAGGCATTTATTTACAAACACAGTGTTTATTTCCCAACTCAAGTCACATCTTATAGATTTTATTAAAACTAATCTTAACTCCACTTCATGTATTATTGTTTGGGATGCCTGTAAAGCTAGTATCCGGGGGATCACCCAGCAATTTCTCTTTAGACAAAACTCTGAGTGTCGTAAAATAAATAAAACACTGACTAATGATATTCTTTTACTCAAACTTTTATTGGCCGACGCTCTACGCTTACGCTCTTCTAATGTGGCGGAACTAGGGTTAAAGTTAGGACACTTAAAAGCTACTTTGAATACAATACTTTGGAAAAAAAGTAGTGTAAAATTACATAAATTTCATAGATAAAATTGGGAAACTTTTAGCTTATAAAGTTGCGGATGAGAGATCTAAAATGTTGATTAAAAGTCTATGTGGCCCTAATAATATCACATATGACCAACCGCTACAGATATTAGAAAAGTTTGCAGCGTTTTACAGGAAACTATATACGCCAGAAAACCACCCCACCTTGGCTAGTATTCAGGATTATCTGGACTGTAATATCTTAGAAAAGCAAGATTTCCCCGGACTCGATCAAATGTCTGAACATATTAGTCTGTTAGAGATCCGGCAAGCTATTTTTTTCCCTACCATCGGGAAAAGCGTCCGGGGAAGATAATTTACCTGTAGAGGTTTACGAAATCTGTATCGATGAGCTATTACCCCTCTTCCATCAGGTCATTAGCTTTATTGGCGACAATGGGAAAGCCCCGAGTTCCTGGAACACTGTTAAACTGGTCTTTTTTCTGAAAAAGGCAAGGCGGCCGACGAATGTGGGTCATACCAACCCATTTCGCTTATAAATACAGTTGCCAAGGTATTTTCGAAAGTGCTGGCCACTCGATTGGCTCCATTTATACCAAAAATAGTTAACCCACAGCAGCATGGGTACGTAATAGGTTGGGATACTACACCTCATATTAATATGTCCATAACTGCCTTTGACATAGCAGAGATAGATTCCACCCCACTCGGTATGATCCTACTGGACGCTGAGAAGGCTTTCGACCGAGTGGGGTGGGATTATCTCTGGTCGGTAATGACTACCATTGGTTTTAGTGGTAAATTCGTAAGATGGACCCGATCCCTATATGATAACCCTACCGCGAGAATCAGCTATGCGGGTTTGACATCAGCCTCTTTTTCTTTATCTCGGGGCACCCGTACGGGGTGTCCCTTGTCACCCCTATTGTTTGCCCTCTCGATGGAACCATTCCTTCATGCTTTGCAATTACAATCTTGTATTATTTCTTTTAGTTCGGGCCCTCATTCATTGAAAATAACGGCATATGCCGATGATATTGCCATTTATTCCACTGATGTCGTAAACGCTCTACATGGAATAACTACTGCGGCTAGTAGATTCGGAGATGTTTCCGGATACAAATTAAAGCTAAATAAAACTCAAATAATTGCTAATTATAAACCATCAGCTGTAATATCAGGGCTATGTCAGACTGCCATCTACTTGGGGGTTAAAATGTCATCAAAAATCAGTGAGATAGTCACAATTAATTATGATGCTTTAGCTAAAGCTGCTGTTTTGCTATTTAAAAAATGGCATAAGCTCCCCTTAAAATATTTTGGTAGGATCAACCTGATCAAAATGAAAATACTCCCTAATTTCTTTATTTATTCCGGTCCATTCCCCTTTCACTCAGTAATCTTTTCTTTAAAAAACTGGACGGAATATTTAGTTGTTTTATTTGGGGATATCGTAAAGCTCGTCGGTCCATGGTGTTAATTATAGGTTCTTTAGATAACGGTGGGCTCAATTTTCCTGATTTTAAATTATATTTTTGGGCAACCTTTCTCGGTCGTTTACGGTGTCTACTTAATACAGACAACGAACTTTATTCTCATATTTTTATGTTAAATTCGGATTCTAATATGTTTTTGTTAAGAGTTAGGGACCCCAATAATTTTAAAAGGGTTAAATTCAAGATCGCCAGGGATACGGTTAAGATCTGGTTTAACATTCTAGCTTTTTGCAAAACCTCTTTTTTTCATCCCAAACTTTTGTTATGGGGTAATCCTGGAGTTCCAGGGATCTTTAGAGGCGGTACGGCAAATATATGGCTTGAACATGGCATAAAGACACTGGGGGATATAAATGGCATTCGCGTTTTTTTGAGCTTTGAGACACTTAAAATCCTATATAAAGTAACAGAATCAATGTGGTTCAAATATATGCAAATTTATGATTTTCTTATTTGCAAGATGAAAATACGTGAAATATTGGACTCTGACATCTGGGATTGTTTTTATTCACTTAGGAATGATTCTTTAATCAGTATAGGTTATAGGTGTCTCAATACTTATAAAATCAGTGATTGTACTAAATTAGCAAAAAAATGGAGCACTAAGCTGGGGCTTAATATCACCCCTACTATGATCACTTTATCTTTTCG
Organism: Lissotriton helveticus; assembly: GCF_964261635.1. NCBI lineage: Eukaryota > Metazoa > Chordata > Amphibia > Caudata > Salamandridae > Lissotriton > Lissotriton helveticus. The sequence continues at coordinate 293,997,996 of NC_136070.1, forward strand.
CAACATCAATAATCTAGTTCAATCCTCAAGCTTAAGGCTTCAGCAATTTAAAACCACTTTTATGCTTTATCACACACCTGAAAGGATATCTAAGTGGTCTACGAATGTTTCATTCAGTGATCGAACTAAATGTCCCAAGTGTGGTCTTATTGCAGCGGATTTGGAACATATGTTGTTTTCTTGCCCAATGCTATCCGAGTTCTGGTCAGCTTTGGATAAGATAATGAAATTAAAATTGGACTGTTCTCCCCCTCTTACAGTATCTTCTGTATTACTTGATATTCATACCATCTCTATCCCGCAGCAAGCTGTAGTTACTTTTGTATTATCATGTGCTAAATTAGTTGTTGCACGTGCCTGGTTTTCTCCTAATCCCCCACATATCATGGAATGGTGGGCATTGGTCAATGAAATGTATTCTATGGAGCATGCTTTGGCTAAGCTTAGAGGCACTCGGTCTTTAATGAAATGTGATACAATTTGGGGTTCCTTTATCATCTGAATGTTTACTTTAAATTTTGGTATCTATTTTGGGGAAAGTACCTGCAACGCCATATTTTCTCCTATCTTATTCACTTATTGTATTGCTTTGTTTTGTAATTGCCCTTATTTTCATTCTGCTATTTTGTTTTTTTCTCTCCCTTGTCTGTTTTGTTTTATTAATTTGTATCTCTCTCCTTCGAGTTGTGAATAAAAACTATAAAAATAAAAATAAAAAAGGAAAAGCAAATAGTTATTGGCTCTAAAATGCTGAGTTAATGGTTTGCCAATATTGTTTTTGCACGCACATGCATGAAGATGAATTCCAAAATGGTCACCAGCATCACGGATGGAGAGATGCATCACTCCGGCAGCCATTTTTAATTTGCCATTTAAGCATGAAAATTATACCAAAAAAGATTACAAAATGTGTCTGATGCACGAAAAAGTTGACAGAGCTCCAGCTTCATTTTGCACATGGACTGATAGCTAGCATGGGGAAGGTGGGTGATGAAAAATGCAAAGCCTGAACCTTGGTGCTTGAGTTGTGAGGTGGGATCAAATGGAAAACAAGCAAGATGTGAAAGGTTGGATGAAGCAATCATGGGGTTCAGATGGGAGAAATTTGAAGAGAGAAGCAACACAGGGGAGAGTGAGAGGAGGAAAATAAATACACTCCCAAGGAGTTATACAAAAAAGAAAAGAATAAATAACTGAATGCAAGCAAGGTCAGCAGTGAAAAGATACAAGTCAATTAATCAGAACACTGTGACATCAAATGCTACTAGAAAGAACGTACACATGAATAGGGAGGAAATCCATTGAATAACGTGCAAGGAAAGGCGATGGACAATAAAACCGCCCACTCATGGGCAAGGGGCTGACTGAAAGCCTGATATATGCATATTGGAAATCAAATGCTTGACCAACAGTCAACTAAAGCTCTCTGTAGCTCGTACAAAAAAAAAATGATTTAGCACTGAAATGGTGCATCTTGACTTGGAATAGTCAAAAGTAATTTTTTGTACCAGCTTACTGTAATTTATGTTTATGGATTGCTCCTTTACACAACACATATTTTTCATATTTTCCACACAAAAATGTATGTGTCTACACTGCTTACCGGTGAGACCTGTTATGACCTGCAAATCACATACTCAAACTATGGCACGATTTACAGTTTTTCATCCTTGACCTCGATGGGGCAGATTTATGAAGGCCTTGCGCCACGTTCATGCCGCTGTTGCGTCACGCAAGGCGGCGTAAACGTGGCGCATCCCTACGAACGATTTACAACGTGACGCATCTAGGCAGATGCGTCACGTTGTAAAGCCCTGCGCCGCTTGTGGGCGTTCCGGTGCAGGGTGGGCGTTCCGGGGCAGGTGCGCCTCGCAAAAGTGGCTGAGTGAAATCTATGAGATTTCACTCAATCACTTTCAGGCCAATGCTGCGTCAAAAGCCTGCGCCTGCTTGAAGCAGGCGTAGGTCTTGATGCAGCATTGGTCAGATAGGGCACCCCCGAGCCTTGCTGGAGCTGCGTCGCGCTTGCGACGCAACTCCAGCAATGCGCCGCCTTTACGGCACAGATGCGCCACGCATCTGTGCCGTTTTTGCCCCATGGTGCGCTGCATTGTAAATGCGGCACACCATGGGTGGCGGAGCTGTGGCGCACTGTGGCGCACATTAACTGGCGCATCCCTGGGGATGGGCCAGTTAACATAAATCTGCCCCGATATGTTTAGCTCCAATATGTTGTGAAAGATTTACTTTTATTTTATTTTAGCAACAATTAGCAAGCTCTATGTAAACAAATTACTATTAACAACTTCAGAAAATTAAAAAAAAAATGCCAAGTAGTGAAAAAGAAAAGCAATGACATTTTGCATATTCCTGAGTCTGTTATTGCATTTTCAAACGATTAGGTGTTTGTACTTAGAAGATGCGGTTCACAGAGAATTGTAAAACCTTACACTACAGTAACATCGTCTTTTGGGTGTAGATTTACAATTTTGAAATTTTTAAAAGTTGCTTGGGTGCTTCTTGGATGCTGAACATTTCCAGGTTCCCAGAAAACCTGCTGGAAATTCTTAGAGAATTCCCATTTACATTATAACACAATCATCTTTTTCTACATTACAAACGTGCAGTTTGTAACGATTTTTATTCTTCATGGGAAAAATACAACTTCCCCTACAGCTCTTCCAACTGCTGTATTTGAAACAAGCAAAGCCAAGCACTGACTACCTTAAGGGTTGCAAATGGCAAAAAACACTACAGGTTTGTCAGGTTCACAACATTTTTAGAGTATCCCCGCCCTCAAATGAACACTTGTTGTACATCGGAACAAATTTACTCCCATAACATGTTAAACCATACCGGAGTGATATTATATGTCAGTAAATCGATTTACAACCGTGTTTCACATTTTGAGAGCCCAACTCACTTTCTGTGAATGAAAAAAGTGAATTTGTGCTTGCAAATCCTGACATTAACACATGGGGGCCCATTAGGATGTCGGGCGGATTGCCCCCGCCAGGTTGGCGGTGGCTACCGCCAGCCTGGCGGGACCAATCCGACCGACATCCGCATTCGAATTCCCCCCCCGCCATATTAGTATGGCGGGGGGGACCTCGGCGGACAGAAAGACCGTCCTCTGCTTTTCCCCCCCGGTTGCCTTGCGGCATATGACCAACCGCTACAGATATTAGAAAAGTTTGCAGCGTTTTACAGGAAACTATATACGCCAGAAAACCACCCCACCTTGGCTAGTATTCAGGATTATCTGGACTGTAATATCTTAGAAAAGCAAGATTTCCCCGGACTCGATCAATTGTCTGAACATATTAGTCTGTTAGAGATCCGGCAAGCTATTTTTTTCCCTACCATCGGGAAAAGCGTCCGGGGAAGATAATTTACCTGTAGAGGTTTACGAAATCTGTATCGATGAGCTATTACCCCTCTTCCATCAGGTCATTAGCTTTATTGGCGACAATGGGAAAGCCCCGAGTTCCTGGAACACTGTTAAACTGGTCTTTTTTCTGAAAAAGGCAAGGCGGCCGACGAATGTGGGTCATACCAACCCATTTCACTTATAAACACAGATGCCAAGGTATTTGCGAAAGTGCTGGCCACTCGATTGGCTCCATTTATACCAAAAATAGTTAACCCACAGCAGCATGGGTACGTAATAGGTTGGGATACTACACCTCATATTAATATGTCCATAACTGCCTTTGACATAGCAGAGATAGATTCCACCCCACTCGGTATGATCCTACTGGACGCTGAGAAGGCTTTCGACCGAGTGGGGTGGGATTATCTCTGGTCGGTAATGACTACCATTGGTTTTAGTGGTAAATTCGTAAGATGGACCCGATCCCTATATGATAACCCTACCGCGAGAATCAGCTATGCGGGTTTGACATCAGCCTCTTTTTCTTTATCTCGGGGCACCCGTACGGGGTGTCCCTTGTCACCCCTATTGTTTGCCCTCTCGATGGAACCATTCCTTCATGCTTTGCAATTACAATCTTGTATTATATCTTTTAGTTCGGGCCCTCATTCATTGAAAATAACGGCATATGCCAATGATATTGCCATTTATTCCACTGATGTCGTAAACGCTCTACATGGAATAACTACTGCGGCTAGTAGATTCGGAGATGTTTCCGGATACAAATTAAAGCTAAATAAAACTCAAATAATTGCTAATTATAAACCATCAGCTGTAATATCAGGGCTATGTCAGACTGCCATCTACTTGGGGGTTAAAATGTCATCAAAAATCAGTGAGATAGTCACAATTAATTATGATGCTTTAGCTAAAGCTGCTGTTTTGCTATTTAAAAAATGGCATAAGCTCCCCTTAAAATATTTTGGTAGGATCAACCTGATCAAAATGAAAATACTCCCTAATTTCTTTATTTATTCCGGTCCATTCCCCTTTCACTCAGTAATCTTTTCTTTAAAAAACTGGACGGAATATTTAGTTGTTTTATTTGGGGATATCGTAAAGCTCGTCGGTCCATGGTGTTAATTATAGGTTCTTTAGATAACGGTGGGCTCAATTTTCCTGATTTTAAATTATATTTTTGGGCAACCTTTCTCGGTCGTTTACGGTGTCTACTTAATACAGACAACAAACTTTATTCTCATATTTTTATGTTAAATTCGGATTCTAATATGTTTTTGTTAAGAGTTAGGGACCCCAATAATTTTAAAAGGGTTAAATTCAAGATCGCCAGGGATACGGTTAAGATCTGGTTTAACATTCTAGCTTTTTGCAAAGCCTCTTTTTTTCATCCCAAACTTTTGTTATGGGGTAATCCTGGAGTTCCAGGGATCTTTAGAGGCGGTACGGCAAATATATGGCTTGAACATGGCATAAAGACACTGGGGGATATAAATGGCATTCGCGATTTTTTGAGCTTTGAGACACTTAAAATCCTATATAAAGTAACAGAATCAATGTGGTTCAAATATATGCAAATTTATGATTTTCTTATTTGCAAGATGAAAATACGTGAAATATTGGACTCTGACATCTGGGATTGTTTTTATTCACTTAGGAATGATTCTTTAATCAGTATAGGTTATAGGTGTCTCAATACTTATAAAATCAGTGATTGTACTAAATTAGCAAAAAAATGGAGCACTAAGCTGGGGCTTAATATCACCCCTACTATGATCACTTTATCTTTTCGCAACATCAATAATCTAGTTCAATCCTCAAGCTTAAGGCTTCAGCAATTTAAAACCACTAGTATGCTTTATCACACACCTGAAAGGATATCTAAGTGGTCTACGAATGTTTCATTCAGTGATCGAACTAAATGTACCAAGTGTGGTCTTATTGCAGCGGATTTGGAACATATTTTGTTTTCTTGCCCAATGCTATCCGAGTTCTGGTCAGCTTTGGATAAGATAATGAAATTAAAATTGGACTGTTCTCCCCCTCTTACAGTATCTTCTGTATTACTTGATATTCATACCATCTCTATCCCGCAGCAAGCTGTAGTTACTTTTGTATTATCATGTGCTAAATTAGTTGTTGCACGTGCCTGGTTTTCTCCTAATCCCCCACATATCATGGAATGGTGGGCATTGGTCAATGAAATGTATTCTATGAAGCATGCTTTGGCTAAGCTTAGAGGCACTCGGTCTTTAATGAAATGTGATACAATTTGGGGTTCCTTTATCATCTGAATGTTTACTTTAAATTTTGGTATCTATTTTGGGGAAAGTACCTGCAACGCCATATTTTCTCCTATCTTATTCAATTATTGTATTGCTTTGTTTTGTAATTGCCCTAATTTTCATTCTGCTATTTTGTTTTTTTCTCTCCCTTGTCTGTTTTGTTTTATTAATTTGTATCTCTCTCCTTCGAGTTGTGAATAAAAACTATAAAAATAAAAATAAAAAAGGAAAAGCAAATAGTTATTGGCTCTAAAATGCTGAGTTAATGGTTTGACAATATTGTTTTTGCACGCACACGCATGAAGATGAATTCCAAAATGGTCACCAGCATCACGGATGGAGAGATGCATCACTCCGGCAGCCATTTTTAATTTGCCATTTAAGCATGAAAATTATACCAAAAAAGATTACAAAATGTGTCTGATGCACGAAAAAGTTGACAGAGCTCCAGCTTCATTTTGCACATGGACTGATAGCTAGCATGGGAAAGGTGGGTGATGATAAATGCAAAGCCTGAACCTTGGTGCTTGAGTTGTGAGGTGGGATCAAATGGAAAACAAGCAAGATGTGAAAGGTTGGATGAAGCAATCATGGGGTTCAGATGGGAGAAATTTGAAGAGAGAAGCAACACAGGGGAGAGTGAGAGGAAGAAAATAAATACACTCCCAAGGAGTTATACAAAAAAGAAAATAATAAATAACCGAATGCAAGCAATGTCAGCAGTGAAAAGATACAAGTCAATTAATCAGAACACTGTGACATCAAATGCTACTAGAAAGAACGTACACATGAATAGGGAGGAAATCCATTGAATAAAGTGCAAGGAAAGGCGATGGACAATAAAACCGCCCACTCATGTGCAAGGGGCTGACTGAAAGCCTGATATATGCATATTGGAAATCAAATGCCTGACCAACAGTCAACTAAAGCTCTCTGTAGCTCGTACAAAAAAATAAATGATTTAGCACTGAAATGGTGCATCTTGACTTGGAATAGTCAAAAGTAATTTTTTGTACCAGCTTACTGTAATTTATGTTTATGGATTGCTCCTTTACACAACACATATTTTTCATATTTTACACACAAAAATGTATGTGTCTACACTGCTTACCGGTGAGACCTGTTATGACCTGCAAATCACATACTCAAACTATGGCACGATTTACAGTTTTTCATCCTTGACCTCGATGGGGCAGATTTATGAAGGCCTTGCGCCACGTTTATGCCGCTGTTGCGTCACGCAAGGCGGCGTAAACGTGGCGCATCCCTACGAACGATTTACAACGTGACGCATCTAGGCAGATGCGTCACGTTGTAAAGCCCTGCGCCGCTTGTGGGCGTTCCGGCGCAGGGTGGGCGTTCCGGGGCAGGTGCGCCTCGCAAAAGTGGCTGAGTGAAATCTATGAGATTTCACTCAATCACTTTCAGGCCAATGCTGCGTCAAAAGCCTGCGCCTGCTTGAAGCAGGCGTAGGTCTTGATGCAGCATTGGTCAGATAGGGCACCCCCGAGCCTTGCTGGAGCTGCGTCGCGCTTGCGACGCAACTCCAGCAATGCGCTGCCTTTACGGCACAGATGCGCCACGCATCTGTGCCGTTTTTGCCCCATGGTGCGCTGCATTGTAAATGCGGCACACCATGGGTGGCGGAGCTGTGGCGCACTGTGGCGCACATTAACTGGCGCATCCCTGGGGATGGGCCAGTTAACATAAATCTGCCCCGATATGTTTAGCTCCAATATGTTGTGAAAGATTTACTTTTATTTTATTTTAGCAACAATTAGCAAGCTCTATGTAAACAAATTACTATTAACAACTTCAGAAAATTAAAAAAAAAAATGCCAAGTAGTGAAAAAGAAAAGCAATGACATTTTGCATATTCCTGAGTCTGTTATTGCATTTTCAAACGATTAGGTGTTTGTACTTAGAAGATGCGGTTCACAGAGAATTTTAAAACCTTACACTACAGTAACATCGTCTTTTGGGTGTAGATTTACAATTTTGACATTTTTAAAAGTTGCTTGGGTGCTTCTTGGATGCTGAACATTTCCAGGTTCCCAGAAAACCTGCTGGAAATTCTTAGAGAATTCCCATTTACATTATAACACAATCATCTTTTTCTACATTACAAATGTGCAGTTTGTAACGATTTTTATTCTTCATGGGAAAAATACAACTTCCCCTACAGCTCTTCCAACTGCTGTATTTGAAACAAGCAAAGCCAAGCACTGACTACCTTAAGGGTTGCAAATGGCAAAAAACACTACAGGTTTGTCAGGTTCACAACATTTTTAGAGTATCCCCGCCCTCAAATGAACACTTGTTGTACATCGGAACAAATTTACTCCCATAACATGTTAAACCATACCGGAGTGATATTATATGTCAGTAAATCGATTTACAACCGTGTTTCACATTTTGAGAGCCCAACTCACTTTCTGTGAATGAAAAAAGTGAATTTGTGCTTGCAAATCCTGACATTAACACATGGGGGCCCATTAGGATGTCGGGCGGATTGCCCCCGCCAGGTTGGCGGTGGCTACCGCCAGCCTGGCGGGAGCAATCCGACCGACATCCGCATTCGAATTCCCCCCCCCGCCATATTAGTATGGTGGGGGGGACCTCGGCGGACAGAAAGACCGTCCTCTGCTTTTCCCCCCCGGTTGCCTTGTGGCTGGGGCAGAAAAGGATTAATATAGTGGCGGTGTCTATTAGACACCGGCAGCCATTGTCACGGTTTGCAGAGATGCGCCTACAAACTACATCTCCCAGAAGGCCCTGAAGAAGGGAGGAGCCTAAGGCTTATAGACTTCTGCAGTGTAGGCGCGCACTGTACGTGATTGTTACACTGGAACTGTGTTTGCTCCTGTGTATTGTGTTCCCGGGTGTTCCTGGTTAGCGTTCTCGGCTGAGACGCTGAATCTTTCTTCACGGAGTGGGCGGCTGCCTCACTCTGAGCCGATACAGAACTAGCTTCGTTACCGTCCGCGGCTGCGGCGGTCTTAGTCCGGGTGTTCCTGGTTAGCGCTCTCGGCTGAGACGCGGAATCATTCTTCACGGAGGAGGCGGCTGCCTCACTCTGAGCCGATACAGAACTTGTTTCGTTACCGTCCTCGGCTGCGGCGGTCTTAGTCCGGGTGTTCCTGGTTAGAGCTCTCGGCTGAGACGCTGAATCATTCTTCACGGAGGAGGCGGCTGCCTCACTCTGAGCCGGTAAAGAACTTGCTTCGATACTGTCCGCGGCTGCAGCGGTCACAGTCATTCAGGCGATCTCGGATGAGACGCGTTATCACTTTCCTGATACGAGACAGAACCATCCGTTGCTGCGGCTGCAGCAATAACAGAACTTTAGGCGTTTCAAGAGACACTGATTCAACGCTATCCACCGGATTGAGCTATTGATCTAAGGAGGTGATATAGAACTGAGTCGCTGTTTCTGGAGCAAGATAAGTGACTTAGTTCTTTTTGTTCTCGCTGGGATATTCTATACATAACTACGAACGCTTTTGCTGATCTTTTGTGCTTGATGGTAAATCATCATTGACTTCCTGTTTGGAGTTTTTGGACCTTATCAGTTCTTGCTGGTCTTCAAGATTTCCTTGGTTTGCGTTTGTCTTGGGAACTTTATTGGTTACTCCTTAACTCTTCAACATAGCCGGTTGCTGGAGAAGGTAATTTATTATTGTATTTCTTGGGAAGTTGGTCTGGTATGTATGTGGCATTACAGGGGATACAAGAGCTTCTAGATTTGTATTCAAGGAATATAATTGTGTTTACTTCTTTCAGATTGCTAGGTGTATGATTAGAGACATATCTACTGCATACACCAAGAGAAGGGTTGACATTCAGAAAAGTTGACTGGGGTAGGTGTTCTACTAGCGAGAATTTAATGAGAGTAGTTAGAGATAATTCCTATAACCTTGTGTTTTGTTTTTCTCGTTTCAGTGGTCCCTTCCGTTCCAGTCCCTTCCCTTACCTTTCCCTCGCTTGATTACCTAGAGGCTCTGTGTATGTTTATTCAGTCAGAGTTTCGGGGAATCAGGAGGTGGACCCCTTTGAGCATCGCCCTGATCCTGTGGAGGTCGATCGTGACAGAATCACGTACCCAAGTTGTGGGCTCCAACTGGTCAGGGGTTGCTGAAGGATGGCTACTTTAGATGATGTGTTACAGGCCTTGGTTTTGGTCCAACAGGAATTGGCTACGTCAAAGGCAGAAACAGCCGCTTTAAAGGAAAGATTGGACAGGCAAGGTAGAAACCCTTTTGATGCCTCAGCTGGTGCCCCACAAATACAGGTGACTGTACCTCCGCCTATACCCTTGGCTAGCCCCTAGAGATATTCGGGTGATCCATTAAAGATCTAGACTTTTCTGACACAAATTACCCTGCATTTCTCATGTAGACCAGCCTCTTTTCCTACCAATCTGTCGAGAGTGGCATTTGCTATCTCTTATCTTATTGGGGACACTGCCAATTTGGCGGTACCTTTAGTACGAAACGACGATCCGTTACTGGCGGACTGGGATGACTTTAGAAAAGAATTCGAGAGGGTGTTTGATAGGCGTGCAACAACTCTTAGTGCCGATCGTGAGTTATTGGGGTTGCGGCAGGGAAGAAAAGATTTAGTGTCGTACATGACTAACTTTAATAGGCTTGTAGTGGAAACGGAATGGCCAGAAGACAAAAGAATGGCGCTATATTATCAGGGATTGAACGAGGACATCAAGGATGTCCTTGCTCAAATAGACCCTCAGCCTACTACTTGTATCGATTTAATTAATCTTACTTTAAGATTAGACCACCGTATGTCCGAAAGAGGCGGGGAACGGAAGAGAAGTGACAGAGCAGGAGGTGGTATGGCTCAAGTTAGTCAAGACAGTCCTAAAGCCAGTGCTTCCGAACCTATGGATATTGGGGCTATCCGTCCTCCCTTGTCTAAAGTTGAAAGGGATAACAGACGAGCACAGGGTCTCTGCATGTACTGTGGCAAAAAGGGGCACTATGTTAAGGATTGCACGCTTAAGCCAAAGAAAAGGAATCCCTTCTACTCTGGTAAACAGGTGGCGGTGATGTCAGCTGCACCGATTCCTGAGGTACAGGTTGACAGCAAGAGGACAGAGAAAGCGGGCATCCCTCAACAGGAATGGAAGATTCCGTCTTTGGAGGTGGCCTTATGTACGAACACCGAATTACACGTAGTGTTATCTATGTTCCTGGGTAAGGGGCCCCACCAAAGCCCGGTGTGTTCTATGATTGATTCAGGGGCAACCGGAAACTTTATAGATAGTGGGTTGGTGACTCGGTTAGGTTTGAAGAAGGTGCCTACACTACAACCTGAAACTGTCTTAGCGGTAGAAGGCACCCCGCTCAAGTCTGGGCCTGTAGTCGAACATACTGAGGCATTGGAGTTGACTTTGCCTGGAGATCCACTGAATCATGTGGAGACTATTGTGCTGAATATTATAGAGGCTCCTCAATATGAGGTTATTTTGGGGATGCCGTGGTTGTGGCAACACAACCCTTGTATGGACTGGAAAAAGAAAACTCTGCTGTTTAATTCTGATACCTGCACTACGCAATGCATGATAGCACAGGAATTACATACTGTTTCTTTGGCCCGTGCTTATCGGATTGCTACTGCAGCGGAAAAAGAGGTGGTCTTGCCAGGAGAATATGCAGGGTATGAGGATGTGTTCAGTGAAGTGAAAGCAGAGATCCTTCCCCCCCACCGCGAGTACGATTGTCAGATTGATCTTGTGGAGGGGCGGTGGTGCCCTCGTGTAGGGTGTATGCTTTGTCTGAATCAGAGACTGTCCATTTGAAGACTTATTTAGACCATTTCTGCTCCATTGGATTCATAAGACCGTCCCGTTCACCAGCAGCTTCTCCTCTTTTCTTTATTTCGAAAGCGAATGGAGATCTGCGTACATGTATTGACTTTAGGCAATTGAATAAGGTTACGGTGAGAAACAGATACCCGCTTCCACTTATCCCCGTTCTGTTGGATCAGGTGAGAGAGGCAACCATTTACACTCGGTGGATCTCTGTGGTGCTTACCATCTGGTGCGGATCCGGGCGGGAGATGAGTGGAAAACGGCTTTTAAAACTCGTTTTGGTTTATTTGAATACTTGGTAATGCCGTTCGGGTTGTGCAACGCCCCAGCGGCATTCCAGTATTTTTTAAACGACATCATGAAGGAGTATATTGATCGATTCATTTTTATATACATCGATGACATCTTGATTTATTCCAAGTCTCCAGCTCAGCATGTCAGTCAGGTTCTACTGATTCTCAAAAGACTGCAGGAAAACAGTTTATACTGCAAACTCAGCAAATGTGAGTTCAATGTCACTGAAGTGGAGTTTTTGGGTGTAATCCTAACACCAAGTGGGTTTCGAATGGCAGAGCTAAAGGTGTTAGCGGTGCGTGAGTGGCCAACTACAAAAAACATGAGAGATGTTCAGTGTTTTCTTGGTTTCTCCAATTATTATCGGAGATTCATTGCTCATTTCTCCCAGTTGATCTCTCCAGTAACCCGAATGTTGAGAAAGGGGGCGCCTTTTTGTTGGACTGCTGATGCTATGGAAGCTTTCAACCAGTTGAAGGAGGCATTTTGCACAGCACCTATATTAAGACATCCTCAAATGGACATGCCTTTCATAGTGGAAGCTGATGCGTCAGATGTAGCAATTGGGGCAGTGTTGTATCAAAGGGACAAACAAACAGGACAGCTCCATCCAGTGGCCTTTCTGTCTAAAAAACTTAACTCAGCCGAGGTGAGCTACACTATGTTAAATGTTAAATGTTGTATACTTGTAAAGCGCACAGCTGCCCCAGCAAAGGGGCGTCCTGGTGCTGTATACCGCTGGGGAACCCGTCCTGGCTTTCCCTGTGGGATGGTCCCTACTGGGAATCCCCAAGGTGGAGCCAGGCATCCCCGGCGTTGATGGGGCCGTTGTGGAGATTAGGCAAGCTAATGCACAGAGTTGCCGAGTGGGACCCCAGGTTAGAGTAGGCACCGAGGCAAGAATTGTCGAGTCCGCTGACCCTGGTCCATGACCCTGCCGTGTCGGGAATTGAACCCTGGTCCCGGGCCGACTTCTGCTCCTGGGTCTGCCGCCTCTAACCAGTGAGCCACACCACTCCACCATAGCAGAAAAGGAACTTTTGGCTGTGAAAAAGGCCTTTCAAGAGTGGAGGCATTATCTGTGGGGGGGACAGCATCCCGTAACAGTGTACTCTGACCACAGAAATTTACAGTTTATGAAAACCGCCCGTCATTTGTCTCAATGGCAAATGCGCTGGATGCTTTTTTTTTGCGTAATATGAGTTCATTATCACTTTTCGTCCTGGTGCAGAGAATCGTAAGGCTGATTCCCTTTCCAGACAAACAGACTCAGCAAATCAATTGGTGGAAGAACCAAGACCCATACTGTCTCCTGACAATGTTGTATGTGCCAGTAAGACTGATAAGTTTCTGGAGGAGGTGTCTAACAACCGGTCTCCTCTCCAGTGGGAGGAGTGGGCCAAGTCAGATGTGTATCGATCGCTGCAACATGGTGTACCGTTATATAAGAACCGGCTGTATCTGCCTACCCTTGCACTGAGGTTGCTGGCATTTAACTGGTGTCATAAAGCTATGGTGGCTGGTCATCCAGGACAGCAAAAAACCATACACGCCATGCAACGGCAGTTCTGGTGGGAAGGTATGGCTAAAGATGTGAGAACTTGGGTTGACCATTGTGAAACATGTGCCAGGGCAAAGAGCGAACAAGCCAAGAGCAAAGGACTGTTGATGCCTCTTCCTACGCCTTCACGACCATGGCAGGTGATTAGCATGGATTTCGTTGTGGGTTTGCCTTTGGATAAAGGCAGCAACGCGATTCTGGTGGTGATGGACAGTTTCACCAAGATGGGACACTTCATACCATGTAGAAATCTGCCTACGGCGGCTCAAACAGCGCAATTGATACTAACTCAGGTGGTACGTTTGCATGGCATTCCGAAAATCATTGTGTCGGACCAGGGTCCTCAGTTTGTTGCTCGGTTCTGGCGTATGTGGTGCAAGGCTTTACATATCACGGATGCTTTGTCCACTAGTTTCCATCCGCAGTCTGATGGTCAGACTGAGAGACTCAATCAGACTCTTAAGAAGTATCTTCGTTGCTATGCGGAGGAAGCAGCGGACTCCTGGTGTCGTTGTTATGGTTGGCGGAACTGTCATATAACAACGCGTGGCACAGTTCGACGGGTGTGTCGCCGTTTAAAGCCAACACTGGTCACCATGCGGACACCCTGCTGTTGTCGATCCCTAGTGAGGTGTCGAATCATCCTACGGTGTTGGGTCAGGTGAAGGCTTTCCTGCAGATGCATCGAAGGGAACGTGCTCATTTTGAGAAGTCTAAGTCGTCCTATAAGAAATGGGAGGATAAGCATCGGCGAGAGGGGCCTTTGTATCATGTGGGTGACAAGGTCTGGCTGTCCACCAGGAACATTCGGTTTCGTTTTCATAGCATCTTCCATCCCCGGTTCATCGGTCCCTACGAGGTGGTGCGTCAGATCAATCCTGTGGCGTATAGGTTGAAGCTCCCTGCCTCTTTGCGGATACACCCGGTGTTCCACTGTAGCCTTTTGAAACCGGCGAAGTCTGCGCGCCGCAAGGCGGTGCCTCCGGTGATGCGTGATGGCCAGTTGGAATATGAAGTGAGTAGGATTCTTGATTCCCGTTATCGGTGGGGTAAGCTGTGGTTCCTGGTGTCCTGGAAGGGCTACACTGCTGAGGATGATTCGTGGAAACCGTGCTCAGGGGTCCATGCCCCCCGTGCGGTGCGTTGTTTTTATGCTTGCTGTCCGGATAAGCCTGGAGCTAGGAGGCGCTTGGGAGGAGGGCATACTGTCACAGTTTGCAGAGATGCGCCTACAAACTACATTTCCCAGAAGACCCTGAAGAAGGGAGGAGCCTAAGGCTTATAGGCTTATGCAGTGCAGGCGCGCACTGTACGTGATTGCTACACTGGAACTGTGTTTGCTCCTGTGTATTGTGTTCCCGGGTGTTCCTGGTTAGCGTTCTCGGCTGAGACGCTGAATCTTTCTTCACGGAGTGGGCGGCTGCCTCACTCTGAGCCGATACAGAACTAGCTTTGTTACCGTCCGCGGCTGCGGTGGTCTTAGTCCGGGTGTTCCTGGTTAGCGCTCTCGGCTGAGACGCTGAATCATTCTTCACGGAGGAGGTGGCTGCCTCACTCTGAGCCGATACAGAACTTGTTTTGTTACCATCCGCGGCTGCGACGGTCTTAGTCCGGGTGTTCCTGGTTAGCGCTCTCGGCTGAGACGCTGAATCAATCTTCATGGAGGAGGCGGCTGCCTCACTTTGAGCCGGTAAAGAACTTGCTTCGATACTGTCCGCGGCTGCGGCGGTCACAGTCATTCAGGCGATCTCGGATGAGACGCGGTATCACTTTCCTGATACGAGACAGAACCATCCGTTGCTGCGGCTGCAGCAATAACAGACCTTTAGGCATTTCAAGAGACACTGATTCAACGCTATCCAATGGATTGAGCTATTGATCTAAGGAAGTGATATAGAACTGAGTCGCTGTTTCTGGAGCAAGATAAGTGACTTAGTTCTTTTTGTTCTCGCTGGGATATTCTATACATAACTACGAACGCTGTTGCTGATCTTTTGTGCTTGATGGTAAATCTTCATTGACTTCCTGTTTGGAGTTTTTGGACCTTATCAGTTCTTGCTGGTCTTCCAGATTTCCTTGGTTAGCGTTTGTCTTGGGAACTTTATTGGTTACTCCTTAACTCTTCAACATAGCCGGTTGCTGGAGAAGGACATTTATTATTGTATTTCTTGGGAAGTTGGTCTGGTATGTATGTGGCATTACAGGGGATACAAGAGCTTCTAGATTTGTATTCAAGGAATATAATTGTGTTTACTTCTTTCAGATTGCTAGGTGTATGATTAGAGACATATCGACTACATACAACCAAGAGAAGGGTTGACATCCAGAAAAGTTGACTGGGGTAGGTGTTCTACTAGCGAGAATTTAATGAGAGTAGTTAGAGATAATTGCTATAACCTTGTGTTTTGTTTTTCTCGTTTCAGTGGTCCCTTCCGTTCCAATCCCTTCCCTTACCTTTCCCTCGCTTGATTACCTAGAGGCTCTGTGTATGTTTATTCAGTCAGAGTTTCGGGGAATCAGGAGGTGGACCCCTTTGAGCATCGCCCTGATCCTGTGGAGGTCGATCTTGACAGCCATATTACAATGGGCTTAGGGAGATGCATTTCCGTGGCGACGATGCCGCCACGGAAAGGCATGCGGTCTTCACTCTTGGGGCCCCCTGTGGGCCCCCAGAGTGAAGGAGAGGTGGGGGGTGCACATGGGGGTACCTATGGTACCCCCCTTGATTTGCATAAACAAAGCAGCAGGCACCGCGCAGTGCCTGCCGCTCTGTTTATGTAAATGTAAAAGTGCATTTTTAGCATTGTGGCGGGCGGTGCTAAAAACACCACCCAACACAATGCTAAAAATACAGGATACGCCCACCACAGTGGCGGATGCATCCTAATACCCCCCGCCGGACCCCCACCCTTATGGTGGGCGGTCCCAATTACTGATGGGATGGCGGGCGGACTAAGTCTGCCCTCCATCCTAATGGAACCCATGTTTAAAACTTTAGAAAGGCCTCTGTGAATAGGTTCTGTGTATTATTTGATTGACCTCTTTTAATTAGAGAACAGGTAAATCACCTACAGTAAAACAAAGCACCCGACAGTGGATCCCTTCACTCGACAGCACCTGAGTTACTATCCCTCCCTTATTCTGAGCTCATCTACACTAATGAGGATATGTGTGCACACTGTATCACACCCACTGTCACAATATTATTCCTAACGGAACTCAACAATTTTAAACAAAAGCACAGGTGCACCACTTCTCAATAAACAGGGGAAACAAATATACAATGTATTCCCAAACAGCAAGATACTTCCACAGTTTCCTTTATTCCAATATCAAAAGGGTTTATAAAAACAGAATCATAAGCATCACTTGTAGACAAAGGCACAGCCTACAGTCATTTTTACAGACTCAAGGGGATTTCAGATTGAAAGGAAATGTTATTTTTTTCAAACAGAACTAATTTGTATGTTTAAATCTAGTTGCATGTGTTATTGACATATTTTTGTGTGAATAATGGAATTTACTGTACGATTATTTACACCTTTATCTTACAAAGAATTGTTTGTAGAATACAAGCCAAATTAGCCAGCGTATTCATTTGTTGAGACTTGTGAAAGCTATTTCTTTATATTTTGTCACTTATTTTGTCACTGATTGGCACTCCAAGTCCATCGATAATAAGAACCAATTTAGGTACAATTCATAGAAAAGTTTGTGTTGTTTAAAGGAAGTGTTTTGATAAATATTAAGACTGGTCAAATGGCGAGTCATCCTATAATGTTTTTTTATATTTTTTCACCTATAATGTGATAATAACTATACATCACACTTTTGATATAAAGTAACCATAAGCACATTTTTCCGTTATTGTATTAGGGATGTTTTGTGGTCGAATCATGCTCTCAAGGGTTCAGTTCAGGAACGTTTGTAAGCAGAATTCCAGACAACGGTTATGTTTTGCCAGTTGGTCGCAGCAGACTAAGAGAAGTTCTGCTTATCTTGTTGGCACCTTCAATAAATTGTGCTTGGAAACGTTACTTGCACATTTCATCGTTCATCACTGGTGACGGGTGGTGTAGTGAATCCACATTGGAGGTGCTTTTCATTTTCCTTCACTTCTGATGGCTGCAGTTTGATTGGACACTGAGGCATCAAGACTGTTTCCTTCGGGCTGCTGCTGGAGGCTGGAGCGGGAGGGAACTCATACTGGTAACATTCTTGCTGTGCGGGTAGAGTTTCCCTAATTGCCCCACCCCAATTTCATTGCTACATGTTTGTCATGTTGACCGGTGGCCATCATTCCATGGTCACACACTCATGCCATTACGCAGACGTGCGTTCCGCAACTTTTCAGCCATTTTGCAGTGCATTTCACAGTGTTGTCGGCCATTCTTTCATTAAGAACTTGTTGAAACACATGCCATTACAGCTATTTTATTTCTCCATGTGTTTCATTTGCATTGGTCACAGATTCTGCGATACGCACGCCAATTGCTTTAATGATTATTTATGTGTGCGTGTCATGATACTTAGCGGTGACACAAATGTCATTCATAATAAATTTCAAAGAAAAAGAAAGCTGTTCCTCTGTGTTGCAGAATCGCCTACCAACTAATTAGTGGTGGTGAGTTAAAGAAGAGAGAAGGGAGGTAGAGGGATCGGGGATCCCGCTTTTGCGGAACTAGGGTCCTCACACACCCAGCAAGCTAGGTGTCATGCTTTATCGTATGGACCTGCTCCTCGTTGAGCCGGCGCTGCAATGCTCAACTGGCACCCGCGAAGGGGCTCTTTCTCGGAGATCTTTTGTTCCTTTGCCCTATGATGAAGTGGAGGTGTGTGGCCCGTGTGTGTGTAGATAGTGTGCTGTGCTGTGGGGGTGAGTTAAAAAAGGTTGGATATTCCAAAGCGATACGTTTTATTCTGGTTGGTAATCCACCTTACTAAAAAGAAATATATACAGAAGAGAGGCACCAGCCCTGTCGGGGAAAGTTCATTCCCTAATGTGCTCTTCTCTTTGGTTCGACATGTTTCTTGCCCTGTTGGTCTGATAGTACCGTGGCAATTCTTCAAGACCTATATATGTGTAATCTGTGAAAAAGGGGGGGGGGTTGGTGTTGGATATCTACACTAAACGGTGCTGTTAAATAAAGAGCTACCATTCAGAGGGGACTACCTATCTAAGTTAGTGTAGTCTGAAAGAAGAGGAGCTGGGGATATAAAAACAAAGGAGAACAGTGCGTTAAAAATGTGATGTCCTGGTTATCTCCAAACAGCTCTATACTCTCATTCCTTATTTATCAGACCTCCTAGCTAGGCAATGTAATTACAGTGCAATGTAATTTAAAAACAGCTAAAACACATACAATTCAGTGGTAATTTCTCTCATACAATTTGGACCCATATTGGTGGCCAGACATTGTCTATGCATTGATTGATGTCATCAGACGCTGGGCGGGGACACTCCTTAGTGGTTCCATGTGCTTCAGGAGTGCCTCAAAAATGTACTTTGCATCTTTTAAACAGTACCGGTGCTAGACAAAGAATTATAAATGTGGGGTTAGGAAACACTTTGCCTGAGTATGTAGAGGTATGAAAAAGTCAAAGTCAATACTGTGATGGGAGAAGAATCAGACCATCTAGTTAATGAAATGAGAAATATAGTATGTAAAAAAGACGTACCTCTTTGCAAAGACCTTGTTGAAGAATTTGTAGTGAATATTTTTTTGAAGCAAAAAATGTTGGAAAGTGGTGTTATGCAAGATTTGTGCCCCTGACATCAGTCCAGGAGCGCACAATGGAGTCCAATAGCCTTTCAATGGCAGTTAAACTGCCATTGAAAGACTGTCTGAAAGGGAAATCATAATCCCTGCGGTAGTGCCTGAGCAGGCACCACCCTTATTGTAGGGAATTACATTCCGACTGACTGTCAGTCGGTTCCTCCACCCGGCCTTCAACTGCCGTGCATCTTAATGCAGTGGTCAGACTGCGGCAGCAGATGTCGGTTGAACCGCAACCGACAGGCCATCGATTGCAGTCTGATTGACATCATAATGAGGGCCCTAGTATGTCCAGCATCTCTTTTAATTGTTTTTGCTGTCAGCAACTTTTTACTAAATGTTTTCCACAAACGCAGTAAACTTTCAATAGTAGAAGTTTTGTGATTCATACGTATTGGTTTATTAGCTAGTGGACATTCTATACTGCTTTTTAGATTTTTCCAAGGTTTTATAGACATGTATTTTGTACATTTGTACTTATTTTTTGGATGACCTTGTACTGATATCTGTTCAATTTGACATTTTACATGTTACATAACTAGTACAATATCGAACTATTTGTGCATTATGAATTTTATGGTTGATCAAATAGTTGTTGATGTTTTTAACTGTAGTGGAATGATCTGTTTCATATTTATATATTTTATATATTGTTCTGTACTGTTGTTATCTATACTTTGATGGTACTTGGTAAACAGAAAAAAGTACCATTTTAATTGAACATTAAGAAATTCCTAGTTACATGTATGTCCTTTAGACAAGGCAAACAGGCAATAGCAAAGTCAATAGGTCTGCTGTTGGCTGCCAGCCTTTTGGCTTTGGAAATTCTTGTTTTAGTCTGTAATGGTTTTGCACTGCTCGTTAACTTATGAACTTATGAAAGGGCAGCATTCTGTAACTTACAGTGAAATCAGTCATTGGCTGAAGTGCTCTGATGCACTGATCCATGATGCATGCTGTAGTTTGAAGAAAAATTAGAACAACACAACAAGAGACAAATTAATGAAGTCTGTCCGAAAAGCCCTAAAAGTAACTATCTTATAACATAATGCTGATAAATAAAAAAAGTCTTGGATAACAACATACCCCCCAAAAAAACAAATTCTGGCATTGGCTGGCAGCCTCTCACCTTTGCTAATGCCTTCCTATAATAGTGTCGAAAATGTAGATAAGAGTCTTGCAAAAGCATATAGAGAGGGTTGTATATGATACATAACATTGCTTTGATAGACAGACAGACAGATAGATGGATGGATAGATAGATAGATAGACAGATATATAGATAGACAGACAGATAGACAGACAGACAGACAGACAGACAGACAGACAGACAGACAGACAGACAGACAGACAGACAGACAGACAGACAGACAGACAGACAGACAGACAGACAGACAGATAGATAGATAGATAGATAGATAGATAGATAGATAGATAGATAGATAGATAGATAGATAGATAGATAGATAGATAGATAGATAGATAGATAGATAGATAGATTGCAAGTACAACAGTAGACTTCAATTAAAATAAATACCAGCATGACATTCAGGAGGAGTTATAAATGCACCACATTGTATGAACGCTAAAAAGATGATAACTTTATAAAGAACAGTTTAAAAAGCCACAATCTGGTATACCTGAAATAGCAGCAGTAAGTTAAACAAAGGCTCCTCCAAAATCAATGTACAATTGCATTAGCAAGACACAGGAAGTAATAAAGCTGACATTTGCCCTGTGCTCAGATGAAGAGCTGGTAGAAAGCATTCTGCTATCACAAAGGCAATAATAAAGTAACAATAAACCTTGCTATTGAAGGGAACTAACTTATAAGCAGATGTGCTCCTTAGGAAAAAGCCAAATGCAGTCACTCATAATGACGTTAGCAAGTGGCTGAAGTAGGCTGACCCATTGCCCCATGCTGTACGGTGTAGTTGGAGAAAAATGTGAGTGACACAACATGTTAGAAATGGGATTTCTGGCTGGCTAGGGCTTGCACATAAGCAAGGCAGAATCCACCACTCTAGTCCCGATACGGGAGCTACACGTCTAAAATAACCCCTGCTTGCCCCCTTGGTTGATTGGCACAAACAATCAGGCTTAATTCAGAGCCAATGTGTAAGGCATTTGCACATACACAGTAATACAGTGAAAACACTATAAAGGATACCACAACAGTTTTAGAAAAATATACAATATTTATCCATGTAAAACAAGAAGAAAAAATAGAAGTCCAACGTATAGTGCTCAAAATGCGAATAATGCAAAAACAGGCTTTGACCACACAAATACAACGGTTCTGGCCAACGACGGTGGTGTGGGCCAGTTGCGGGGTCGGACGATCCTCAAAATAGTACCTTTTTATTCTGGCTGATTACGGTGGTACAAGCCTGCTGTGGAGGGCATGGAGGCTATGGTGTGAAGCAGAGCAGTCAACAACAAATGGTGTACAGAGTTCCCCCGGGAGAGCTCAAGAAATTTGGCTCAACCTATAATTCTCTCTCGTGATATCTAGACAAGGGGTGAAGAAAGGGTCTCAAGTGTGCAGTGTAGACCCATATTCCAGAATGAAAAGGTACCTCACACAGGCTATCGACAGGACCACAGCTGTAGCCCCAGTCGATAGTTGTCCAGCCTCATCATCGGTACCCTGCTCCTTCGGCAGGCTGGCGGTGCAATGCCCGTCGGGCAGCGGTGAAAGCTGCACTTTTGGTGGAGATCTTTAATTCTGGGCCAGCGGGTGTGTGCGTGTGAGGGGCCTAAGGGAGTGTAATCGTGAGCGTGGTAGTGAAGTTAAAAGAAGTCAGGGGAGTCCTGTTGGTGAATGTTTTATTGGTCAGGCTCCCTGCTTCAATAAAAAGAAAAGGGGTACTGAGGGGTGGCAAGTAATGGAACCAACCCTTATTCAACCCTTTATGTGCAAGAAGTGGTCAACATGTTTCACGCCCTAAGGGCGATTCATCAGGACCTGGGTGCTCATAAATTACTTGGTTCCTTTAAAAATTTGTCAGGACACCAGTATACGACCTGAGGTAGTGTCGTATCATAATGGTTCCACTGAGGGGACCTTCTGGAACCCTAATGTTTCCTTCTTGAAACCTCACGGGCCGTCCAAGTGGGGCCAGCAGCGAGATGAGGGAGCCCTCTAGCGTCGCTGCAGGCAAGCTGCTCTGCACCTACCCCTCCCACAGGAAACCAAGGTCTGCAGTGCAGTTCCTTCAGTTTGTGTTGCAGGCAGCGGCTCGGTGGTGGTTGTCCAGCAGCACTGGTGAGACCAGGGCTGTGGGGCGAAGTGGGGGAGGGGGTGCTCATCACAGTGCTGACATGTCACAGAGCAAGCCACAGCAACAGTTGAGAATTTGGAGTCATGGGGCTGGCATCAGTGGGCCAAGATTGCAGTGTGGGATGGGGCAGTGCATTGTGTACCTTATGAGCGATGCCCCAAAACACGGTGCAGACAGGGTCTGCGTTGTCAGCTTGCAGTGGCATTGTCAGTGAGACCAGGGCAGAGGAGTGAAGCGAGGTGGTGTGGAGTACTGTGTCTGCAGGTTGCGGTGCAAGCAGCTACTCGGTGGCAGATGTTGTCATTGAAGAAACCAGGGTTGTGGTGCAAAGTGCGGCGGTGACCTCTGCGGTGCCTGCAGATCACGGAACTACTGGTAGTCTCCATGACAGCGTAGGACTGCAGGTATCTTCTGTGGTCACTGAAGCACACGGTCACTGAGACGGTACCCACAAAATGTTGAAGTTTTCGATTCACCTAAGACTTCCAACAGAAGGCAAGCTCTACATCAAGCCCTTTGCGATACTTAGGTTGCAGAAAGAACAGCCCAGTCCTTTCCCTGTTCCAGACAGAAACAGCCACTACAGGCTAACCCAGCAAAGTATGCAGCAAAGTGGTAGTCTCTCCTCACAGCTCTTCTTGCTCTTCTTCCTGGCAGGTTCCTTAGTCCAGCAGTAATCTAAAGTTCTGGGGTCAGGGCTCCAATATTTCTACCACATGTTCCTTTGAAGATGGTATAAACAAAGTTCCTCTGGCACACATAAACCAGTTCCCCCTGGCACAGGCCAGGTTCACACAAGGGGTAGCAACAGCTTTGTGGGATGCAGCCACAGTCAATTCAGGTGCAAGTGACATCTCCTCTCACCACTCTGACTGCAGTCAGGTTTATTCAGCCTAGCTATGAGTCACCCTGTGAAGGCAGGACACATCTCACCCCCCCTTGTGTCTGTCTAGTGTAAATACACATCCCTTGCTCCTGTCATTATATTCTCAGACAGGGAACAAACAAAGGATGGTTAAGCAATAAAATGCAATTTTTCTAACACAGAATAGAAAAATCATATTTGCTAAAATACATATCTTTAAATTCGGGATTCAGGAAGGCTAAACCTAATTTTGCTATCTTGCCCCAATGGAAAGTTAGGCTTGTAAGATGCTACAAGGTAACCCCCATGTTAGCCTATGAGACATATAGCCTTTCAATAGTGAAAAACTAACTGCACTGCATTTCTCTACCAGGACATGTAACACAGACCAGGACATGTCCTACCTTTCACATACACTGCACCCTGCCCACAGGGGTACTTTGGGCTTACCTGAGGAGTGTGTCTTACATGTAAGAAAAGGGAAGGTTAGGGTCTGGCAACTGGGTGCACTTGCCAGGCCGACATGGCAGTTGAAAATTGCGTGCAGACACTGCAGTGGCAGGTCTGAATCACCTTTGAAAAGCTACTGGTATGGGTGGCACAGTCAGTGCTGCAGGCCCACTAGTAGCATTTGATGTATTGGCCATTGGAACACCTGTGCATTGTACTAGGGATTTAGTAGTAAATCGAATAGGCCAAACATGGAAACATCAATCCATAAACACAATTTACATGGAGAGCATATGCACTTTAGAATTGAATATCAGTGGTATAGTGGACAGAGCCATGACACCAACAAAAACAAGGTAAAAAACAGGAGGCCAGAAAGCAAAAGGTCTGGGAGTGAACCTCCCGAAAAAGCCAAGTCTAACACACAACAACAGACTAATGGATGAAATCTGGCGTAAAACCCTTAAAAGTAACATCAAGTAAGTACATTATACATACAGATTTTGTACAATTTAAAAGTCTTGGCTAATACAAGCCCAAAAAATCAGGAGCTTCATTCAGTATTGTGTCCGTTCAGCTAGCTATAATGCGAACCCAAAACCTTTCTAAGACCTTTCACCTCAAGACAGGAATCAAGCGTTTTTATCATAAAAACTGTGAGGCATATTTACAAGGGGACATCAACACCAGAATGTCACTTTTAGTGGCGTTCTGGTGGTGAATTTTCCCCTTTCCATATATACAAAGTGGCATTAAGTAAGTTTCTTTAGCTTAACGCCACCTTGTAAATTAAGCACATCTGCACAAATCACTTAGCATGAAATGGGGCAGCGTCCAATAGGTGGTACTGTGGGGCAGCATGCAATCGGTGTTGCTGTGGGCGTTCTACAACCACACCCATTGCTTTTGACACTGCCTTCGATTTAAAGGAAGTTTAAATCTGAGGCAGTACCAAAAACTAACACCATGCAACAGCAGTCATTAGAATGGGGAAATGAGGAAAAATACCTTTGTTTTGCCTTGTTTTTGCTTTTTCCAAGTTTGCTGAATTCTGCAGTACACATAGAAACAGCAAAACACTATTAATGATTGATTATGTGCAGGAAGGTGTCCCTTCCTGCACATAAACAATCATTAAATAATTATGATTTGCTACTTCTATGTGTGCTGCATCCTGTAGCACACATAAAAGGCGCACATCGCCATAAGTGATTGTTTATGTGCAGAAAGGGACATCTTCCTGCACATAAATGATCATTCCCTGCAACGTAGGTACCCTTGCACAATGGTGCAAGGGAGCATGGATTAGTGCTAGGCAGCTAAATTTAGCACTAGCGCTAGGGAAAACACAGAGGTGCACCGTATTCTTATAAATACAGTGCATCCCTACATTTTTAAAATGTCGGAGCGCAGCGCTGCCAAATCTGACGCAGCTCTGCGCTCCTTCATTTTCTCATAAATATTCCCCTGCATGAGATCTATTTAGCATCCGGTGTAACCAATATATCTCCTAATCTGTTTCAACATCTTTATTCAAAGCATAATTTTAATCCATTGTACGTAAAAATCTGCGTTAAGCACTTTCACTTCAAAATCGTTTCAAGCAGATTCATTTTACTGCCAAAGTCATGTGATTTGGCCTCAATCCTTTCTTTAAGTTTTCAGTTAAAAGAGTTCCAAGCACTTGCACTACAGTATGTGCTTTGTGTTTTGTAGCCTTATTACATTTAGTGAGCTCATTTGTTTAAAAAAAAACATAGTCTACACCGCAACACTTGTTTCGATTACTTCAATCTCAATACTGTGTCAACACTTTCACTCTAAAACTGGGTCATGCTTCAAGTTGTTTCACGTTCAAACTGTTCAACATACTTTCATCTATGAAACTGTTTCAGGTATTTTCTTTCATGTTAAAACTTCCTTCAAACGCATCTACTCTACAACTATTTCAAGTGATAGGTTATCGAATTATTTCCAACAAGGCTAAATGTGTCAGACGCCATCCAAAAAGTGCATTTTTCTCATTACTGAACAAATGTTTCCTTCAGACACCCTGCTACACAGACAGTACTTCACTTCACCTATGATTCACAGAATGCAGTGATTGAAGCAGCATTATTAATAGTTGCATCTATGGTGATGTGCCACTTTACAAGATTGGAAATAGCTGACTATTGACAAAGAAACAATCCTGGGATGAGATTGGCCCAAACCACACCGTAGTCAACTGCATGAAGCATGATTTAGCTGCTGAATTTGGGTTTGTTTAGTCTTAGGGAATAATTTAGAGATTTGCTGGTGTGTAACATTGTGATTTCTAGAACACGAAGTAAAGCTTTTATCATTGAAACCACGAGTGGTGTTATTATCAGTGCCTGACTTCAACACAGTGGTGATAATAACACAAACAATGAAAGATTTGCTGCATTAAATATAGATGTTTTTAAATCAGTGCGGCTGTCAAACTGGCAGAATTTATCTCCGATGAGCAACTTTATGTTCAGTCTAATTTTAAAAAGTCAATTTACACAGCTAATGTTGGAAGAGGGGTTTCTACAATGATGTTCCCACCGGTCAGCTGTGTTAATATTGACAAATTTGGTACAAATAATACATTAGTCACTTGAAAGATTATTTGCACAAACACATCTGCACCAGGGAAAGTGGTAATCCGAATGAGAAGTTTAAAACCCCTATCACATTATTTCAAGCATGCCAGTTAAAATAAAATAGCAAAATAACCTCTCTTCCATCAAGCAATGGTAACAACATTTTAACATTTTTTTTCCAAAAAGTTTTTGGAATGCTCCATACGGTAAATTCACAGGGGTCATTAAAACTGTCATGAGCACTTCACATGCCCCATGATTTATGAAAATAAAAACATAAAAAGCTTCTTCCCTCTTAGGTTCACAAAAACAGATGGCAGTTTTCAGAGGACGGCCACATTACTTGTCCCATTAAGAGTCATTATTGGGAGAGTGATGTGCACAGGTGTTTCCAGGAGTTCTTACGAATACAATTCAGCTTTGTCTTTCAAAGAAGAATAGGTACATTCCAGGGCCAGGCACATCTTTGAAAAAAGGCAAGTTAGGATGTGTGCACTCCTGAAATTTCTAGAAGACCCATCTGTATTTTACTTCACTGTGAAAACAGAGACGTTTTGATGCATGGGCAAATTGGCCAGCTTCCCAGGTCCCCACTCTTCCAAGGGACCCTATTAGAATTCAATATTGTTTGAATAATGGGACTTGCATTAGCAGAAAATGGGTGATAAAATTCAAAGTTTTTCCCAACAGGGCCCCATAAAATGTTTACTACCACAGGCCCTTATAGGGCAGGTGGGAAAGGTCACAATAGAGTCTCCCACCTCGAGCCTCCATTCCAGTCAGAAGAGATAAATGTTTGCAAAGAGGAATGTCTGAACGATAACGAATCTTGAAACTCAATATCCTCAAAATCCATTCCCATCCTCAGAAAATAGGCACATATTATCCTAATTGGAGTTCAGCAACAGCACACAGCTTAAACAACTCCAAATAACCTGTGCCTAAACATTCCTTTCCTTTCTCAATCATTCCTCATATACAAGATAAGCATAGAGTACAAAACATAGTGGACATCCCATTACAGGAAATATAGAATTGCTGAGGAACTTGACAGAATTCGAGGTCACTAATGGTTTAGCCATGGTACACCGTTGGCCTGTAAAAGTGCTATCTTATCAATATTCAAGGAGTGAAGGTGTCTCTCTAAAGAGGCAGGGTACCCTTACCTGAGAAAAACAGGAGTTTCGACAGTGCAATGCTCTGCAAACTTGCTTTATGTATGTCTATGATATGGCACAAGAGATAGAGAGGATCATCATGAAAGTATGTGTATGTCCTGCTGGTGAAAGCTAATGCTTACATTCATTGGGTTAATGTCTGTCCTCTCCTTAAATTCCTGACATTAATAAGTATGTCACCTACCACCATACCTTCTGAAGCACATAGCTTCCAAGTTTTCTTCTTTCATGTAGCTCCCTCAGACCACTCCCCTTATAGGAATGCTCACCCACCTTTATCACTTTCTGATCACCCAAAACTCAAACATCTCCTTCAACCCTCTAACCTAGAGTGGAGTAATATGCAAGGAGACCCCCACCTTGGTATAGCATGAAGGGAACCTCAGTTTCTGAACAATTCATGTACATCTGCCCTCCATCTAAGACCTTGGCCAGTACCTTGGGATGCAGAGTGTAAGGAGAAAAGGACAATTAGCGCACTGAAGATGCCTCTGTCAGCTGATCAGCTAGCAAGCATGAATAGCTATAAGAGAAGCATAGAATCATTTAACTGTCCTTGCAGATAAACACATATAGACAGGAAGTCCCGAATCTCTGGTAAACCTCCCAGAAGAACTTCCTACAAATGGAAGTAGTCATGGAAGGTCAGGCACACCCAACCCATCTTGTCCATCGTTATGATCACCTTCACTTGATGTGAGCCTTATTCAGGGAGGAGAGACATTGTTCTGCCGAGCTGAAAACCGTGCTGGCCTCCAAAGCAAGCAGAACAGACTAGGTCTCTTATAAGGGTTGACAAAACTTTGGAAACTGTTGCCCACCTACTCCACCACATCTTTGCAGATAAGAAGTGGAGAAAAAGTCAGGAGGTCTCTCAAATATCTTCCAACTCGCTCCACTTGGAAGAAAGCGCAGACTCTAACCTTGAACATTTTGCCTGAGTCTACAATGTGGTGCCTTAGGTCTTAGCACTGGTCTTTGTTGTCAGGATCCAAGGTGACGCCCTTTTAGTACTCCATTGTGATTGCTGGCTCTACTTTATGGTATTTTGCTAATTTTTATCCTTTGAAGATTACTGTACACGGAAACGCTCACATCCTCAACAGGCTCATCATTTACTGAAGGCAATCCCATATGGTCTCTAAAAAGTTATGTAATGTTATTGATGGGACAAAATTCCATGTAATAGATTTGTCGAGGAATGTCTGGCCGATGGTCTTTATTGCCTGCTAAGAAGTGTGGAGGGCAGAGAACATTTTATCAATTATACATTTCCCCTCAGATCAGCTTCCAATAACTATGGACTATGAATTTTTAAGCTTTTATTGATTTATTACAAAGCCGGAAACAATAGAATATAGACACACCTCAAAATCAAAGTCTAAAGATACATGAAATCTAATACAGAGCCCAATCTATGAATATAGTTCATACAGCACAATAGGCACAGAACAATGAATTCCAAAATCAGAACACAGCTGAGTATAGTCGCTGCGACCAAATCCTTTTTCATTTGTATTTCTGAATTAAAGAATAATCTGTTCCTACTCCACTTCTTATCAGGCATCCCTTCCTAGCTTCCCAAAATATTTTCCCAAAAGGTGTCAGCACGTGTTGACTACCGAAGAAGTGCAGTCATGTTAAATGAGTCAAGTAGAATAAAGCTACAGAGCTCATTCTAAGATGCTCTCCTTCCTCAGTCAAAAGCAGATGTCCAGCAAATCTGTCCCTGTACCTAATACAAAAAGACAAAGTTACACCCCTCGGGGTCATATGGTACATTATTCCGTGAACATCTTCTTTGTGTAACTTTCCACAAAATCAAATTAACTTTGCAGCTCTGTCTGCCGACCTTGGTTCCCAAAATTCACCAGGCATGGAAGGTGTCCTCCTTTCTCTCTGTCCGAGCTCCTCAAAGGCATTCCTTTCCTCTGATGTATCTTCTTAAATCTAAAATAACGAAATCAAATTCCTTGACCTGCAAGTAGGGGTGAAAAGAAAACTTTCTGCACACATACATTTTAATTAGCTCCTGACCTAAGAGCAAACAAGGAGAAATTAAACCTTTAAGGAAATGAAAGTTAGGCCTACAATTCAGGCTAACCTAAGAACGTTCTTTAATATGCACTTGTTACACAGGCCTTTTGTATGAATCTTATAACAGTGAATACATCTGGTTACCTACTTATCACTATATATGTGCCCAATTACATGATTTCTCTAAATACATGCAAAATACTAATCAATCCTGCAAATAGCATCACAATTACACTGTACAGATTTTCATATGATATATAAACTTCATTTTAATATGCACAAAGTTCAAGCAAATATTAAATATATACTAGTGCAGTTCACACATGAATATAATGCACCCTCTATAAATTTAAGAGTGCTGAGCGCGCCATAAGTTCCCCCCTCTGATGACAAGTGTCATCAAACACAACAATTCCCCATGCTATGTTCTCCTCGTAGAAAAGACTGACTTAAACAAAAGTTGTAACCTGCATTCCCTGCCTGAACTTCTCCAGATTCTTAAGATTCTGATAGTGAATGTCCTGCAGTCTTTCCATCTGCTTTTCCCATCTTCTAAGGGAACTCTCAGCCAGACTTGCTGTGTGCCACTTAAAAGCTCTAATTGCACCCAACAATACAATAATACAGATCACAACTATTATGATAGGTTTTAGAATGTAACCGATAATTCATTGTCCCAAGTTTCCAAACCAACTTTCAACCCTTCCAAATCCTTGGCCAATTTTATCCCAGATTCTGTCTATGCCGTGATGTATCTCAGTGATATTACTTATATATTTCTTTAAATCCTTGTTGTTGTCCGGAATATAAGTGCAATTCTGTTGAACTCTCAATAAATTACAGTCTCCACCTTCCTTTGACATCTAACGCAAGACAGTTCTGAAGCACCATGGCCCTTATAGAGACCATCTCCCCATCGACAAGCAATAAAGCTTGAGCTGTATTCACTGACCACTTGTCCACTAGTGTTTACAACCTTCTAATCTTTACATCATTCAGAACCACTCCCAAACTTGGCATCATTGCGCCAAACACATCACTAACAATTTCTCCTATACTTGTGCCGCGTTCTCTCTACGCAATAGTTTTTCTTCCACTGGCCACACATTTTCCATATGGTATATTTTAGGAAATACCACAGCCAAGTAATATGTTCCATACTAATTTAGAGGCAGTTGAATGTATGCATTTTTCCACATATAAAATACACATTGGGCACTATGGTCAATTTATCCAATAGCGCCCTCTTTATTGAGTCCTCTATCAGGAACATATGTTCACATTCAACACGAAAATGTTATCATAATATTTCTGTGGTTGTCTAATACATAGATTGCCTTTTTGCTGCAAATCTGAAACTATTAGACTAGAACTTCCCTTCGACTTATGATCGAGCTCTTTTTGGGTCCATGGAATCACCTCATGCTTGGGGTCAGGCCTAAATAATGTCTGTCTGTGTCTATCCTCTATTTGGTCCACAAATCTCTTTTCTATATCAGATAACATATATGTCAAATTATGTCTATAGGCATATGCTGTGTCTAGAGTTACTGTGGGAACAAAATACTTTGACATCCTGTCTTCATTTCTATATTAATCATATTTCTTCAAATATTTTAGTACAGGGACTTCAGGGAGCACTACATCATAATTAGAGAAATAGTGCTCAAAATGGGCCTGAGCATATACATACACAACAGCACACTACAACGGCATAAGTCATGGGTAGGTGATGATACCTAATACCCTCCTCTACTGATGCTGGCAACTGCATAAACACATAGCAATCCTTCGCCTCCATTGTATCCATATACTCGTACAACAACTTTGTGTATGCATTTAATGTAAAGTCACCCTTGGAAAGATCTACAAGTAATTGACGACTAGTTTCTCTTATCATATCCTCATCCGATTCTGTTGCATCCTCTCTTATGTCTGGTGTAGAAGGTATTGGTGTCCCTCTTTCCCCTTCTTCCACAGCATTGGACTCGACTCTGGATGTGATAATCACTACGGTAATGACCAGCCACGGCCGGTAGTGGAAGTACCGGCCGGGCGGTGACGTGGGGAGGGGGAGGTGCAGGGTGGGGGGTAGTAATGTATGGATTACGAAGTTTAACAGGTAAGTAAACATATAAATGAATAAAACGAATTTCGTTCCATGCACTGCATCGCATTTGGTGATGCAGTGCCCGCAATGTAATTAGTTTTATGTATTTATTATGTTTACTTACCTGTTAAATTCCTTAATCCATACATTACTACCCCCCACCCTGCCCCTCCCCCTGCCCCTCCCCCTCCCCACATCACCGCCCGGCCGGTACTCCCACTACTGGCCGCGGCTGGTAATGACTAAGATTACCCCCACTATGAGTGTGCCTATTATGCATTTATGCCTACAGTTCGAATTTCCAGACTCCATATTGAATCAGTTTTCCAACTTGTAGCAGAAATGAAATATCAAAGTCTCTTCCCTTCTTCTTAGGTTTTTGCACACAAAGTTCTCACTCCTTTTCGATGCCTAGAATTCTTCTGTATTCAGTTTCACAATGATAATCTAAAGTTCATAAATAGCCATCCCTATCCCTCTTTCTTCTTCTACTGATAAGTCCCTAAATGTATTCTTCTTCCACTTTGGCCTAGTTTATCTTCTTTTAGAGCAATGTAAATATACTTTTTCGCCCTTTATTCAGTTCAATTTTCATCATAGATCATATCAGTGCCCAGAGCATCAACAACGAGTTCCAAGATTTCTATATGAAAAGATGCCAATTCTTGAGCTGTGGGCTAGGGACCACACATTGGGAATATAAGTTGATTTAGGATCAGGAGTCTAATTTCACTTAGTCTTGGAGGTTCAGGTACTGTCAGAGTCAAAAGCCCCAGAGCCTCAACTCCTGTGACCATCAGTTCAATCTCAATAATCAGTGTGGTCTCTCCGCGTCACACTCTCCTAGACCTCAGCCTCCTAGACCTCCCCGGTCCCTGCATCTGTGACTAGGTATGTCTACTCGGGAGCAGCGTACTTTCGACAAGGCACTTGTTCTCTTTTTGATCTCCTTAGGACTTCTTGACTTCGTTCTGTCTCACTTTGCTCAGATTCAGAAGTTTCAGAGATGGGAGTAGGATCCTTTTCTGATGTAAGCCTCAGATTCAGTCTCTCTTTTCTCACTGGACAGCCTTCACTTCCAGCCTCTGTTCTTCTCCCCTCTCTGGCCTGTTTCACTTCTGTCATTCGGCTGGATTGGACTCTGCTTCGATTCCAATGTTTTTGTCGCCCTGGATGTCGCCCTGGATGTCTGTGTCAAAATATAATGCAGCGTGATTTCTCCCAACTCGACCCAATTAACGGTCTACTTCAGTAGAAATCCTCATAGCTTGGCTTGTCCCCTCTTCCGAGTTTATTTCTCATGTGAGTGTCTTTGATCGAGGGGAGCTGTTTCCTCCGACGATGCTGGAACGCTACAGGTGTGAGAGCGTGGATCCAGTTGGGCAACCCTCCGCACTTCACAGCTGTACTAGTAACCAAGATCACTTGGTAGGGTCTACGGCAACGTACAACAAGACAACTCTTCCTCACTAGTTTCTTGACCAAAAACCAGCCCCCCATGGCTTACGTCATGCAAGGTGGGTGCAGTCTCAGCCTCGACCTGGGGAGACACAGAATTAACCACATCAGCCCGTCCTTGCAATAATAAAAAATCAAATCATTGGTGATGTTTATTAATGCTGTTGCTGGCACTGCAGGCAAATGCATCGCCCTCCCCATCAGTATCTCATGAGGTAATAATCCTGGTCTCCTCTCTGGAGTGCTACACAAACTCATCAGCACCGAGGGCAGCGCATCTGGCCATTTTAAAGACTTCAAAGAGCAAAACTTTGCCACTCTCATCTTGATAGTCCCATTTATCTGCTCAACTAGGCCAGACCTGTAGCTACAATGCAGTCTCTGATCCACTTGTAAGACAGCACACAACAGCTTCATGATCTCACTATGAAAGTGAGTTCCTCTGTCCGATTCCAATGAGGTCGGAAATCCAAACCGTGGGATACCTCTCTAAGCAACAATTTTGCCACATTGAAACTGTCACACCTGCTAGTCGGATATGCCTCTACCCATTGGCAAAAGACACACACCACCATTAAAACGTATCTCAGTCCATTGCACCTGGGCATCTCTATAAAGTCTAACTGCCTCCGATTGAAAGGACCTCCTGACCTCCCAATGTGACTCAAAGCAATCACAGTGTTCTTTTCTGCATTCCTCTGCTGACACGTAACACACCTACGACACACTGCCTCAGCATACACAAGGAACTGTGGATTGAACCATGTCTGACGAAATACCCTCAGCATGGCGTCTCTTCCTAGGTAAACTGCTTCTAACAGTTGTCTCACAAATTATCGCTACTTTTGTGGCAGGAAACTGCTGCTAAAGCGGCAATAATGGGCTTGGTGTTATGCCCTTGTGAACTCCCACAGAAGCCCAGGTTCACACCAGAACCTGGGTTTCTATGGGAATTCACAAGGGCATATTATCAAGCCCATTATCGCCGCTTTAGCAGCAGTTTCCTGCCGCTAAAGCGGTAATAACTTTAACGCCGTTCTTGATAATATACCACCTTGTGTGAATTAACAAAGCCACAGTAACTATCCCGCAAGCATCTTCCGTCTCTGAGGTTACCAGAAGATCATCTATACACTGAATGAGAACTGAATTCTGTGGCATTGTCAGACCCTCAAGATTCTTTTTCGGAATCTGATTGAAGATAGACAGATTTTCTGTATACCCTTGTGAGATACAACACCATGTTAACACACAGTTCTCCAGCCGGAAAGCAAATACAAATTGACTCTCCTCATGGAGAGGTATCAAGAAAAATGCTTGGCATAGGCCAATCATCGTAAACCATTCAGCTTCACATGATATTTGAAACAAGATTACAGATGGATTCGGTACCCATTCCAGGTCCTGCACTATTCTATACTTGCCACTAGGTTTCTGCAACCCCATTATAGGCGAATTATAGGGACTTCCTCTAATCTCCTTCAATGTGCCTTGAGCAATCATAGATTTGATCACTGTTGCTATTTCCACCTTTGTCTCTGGTGTTAACTTGTACTGTAGTGTCCTTGCAAAGCCTGCATTCGGCTCGACCAGTCTCTTGACAGGTTTGACTCCTCAAATGAAACCTATCTCCTCTCCTGTAAAATCCCACACCACGGGATTCACACAGTCCCTCAATTCCATTGGTAATTCATCTTTGGTCAGTACAATGAACATTTCCGCTCACAAATTCTGACTTGCCATCTTAAAGACAGTGTCATAATCACAAGTCTCTAATTCCCACCCCCTCTTTATCACAAGTCTCTAATTCCACCCCCCCTCGGAGTACAATAAATAGTATAGTTTAGTTTACACAAAAGATATCATCCTAACAGACAAACTGGACTCGAATCACACACTACAAATTGGTGTTGGTCCTGGAAGGTTCCTATTCTCACAAGTAACTCATTGGTTAGGGTGTTTCGAGCCTCCCCCACACATGGACTTAGGTCTAGTCACAGTGTTCAATCCATCAGATACCTGCACAGTTTCCTTATTTTGCATTTGATTTGCAAAATTTGAGCGACACTCGCGCTTCCATTGCCCGATTTTGTGACAATGATGACAAGCAGTGTTTCTTCTCTTGTTAACCCATTCAGTTCCTGTCCCTGTATCCATTCCTCATCCTCTCCCCTGCCCTGGGTGGACCATCATGTTTTGTCCCATTCCTTGACAACTCCCTTGCCGTCTACCCATTGTACCTCTGTTACCCTGCATTAGGTGTGGTCTTTCAGCATTCCTCAACTGCACCATCATCAGATTATCTTTCATTTTCTTATGCGTGGACTCCACATGATCCCTACAGTATTTAGCATAATGCAGAATTTCAACTACCAAATTATTCTGCCAACATATCAAATGTTGCTGAATTATCAAACTTATCTCAGCCCTCCATCCTAACACAAATTACAAGACAAACGGTCCCATATCTTTTTGTTTCAGGGCATCAAGGCCACTATGCTGTTTAAAGGCCAATAAAAGTCTATCGTAATAATCATGCACTGATTCTATTGGCTCTTGGGTGGTACGATCAACCTTGAGTCAATCAATAGTTTGAGGAGCTACTTTGGACTGGAGCCATGCAATTGCCTGTTTTTTTTTTCATCAACTCTGCCGATGGGCCATGAGGTACTGGATCCCTAGCTGGTTCTGAAGTGGGCTACTCGATTGCAATCTTGCAAGACGCCCACAAATCCCCTGGGACCACGATATCAAATAGGATATTCAAATCTATCCACAGATTCTTAGAGATTTTCACAAACCAATCAATTTGTTTGTACCATTCCACAGGTATTCCCTCAGCTGAGGGAACTCATTTGTGCAGGATGTCAAATCACCCCTGCTCCAAGGCACATGGACATACCTCTCATTCTGTACTTCCCGTAACAGGAAGTTTCCTAATCTCTTTGGCCCCCCTCTGGGAAGTGGGGTAACTCCTATTCCTTTCCTGACCATCATTTTCTTGGACCACTTGTCATCCCAACGATCCACTGCTTTCCATGCCCTCATTCCCATGGCTAATTCTCGAATATGTGCTTTCAACCCTACTAATCTCTTCTCCTCCGATTCCTGGTCAGTGTAACTTAACCTGTGATTTCCCTGCAACATTTTTGTTTTAGTCAAATCCACATCATACTTCCGTGCCAACTGAACCAGTGCCTCATGAACTCTTTTCGCCTTCCTGTTGACATCCTTGGCCACAAATAGCAATTCATCTGGCTCATGTAGATCCACTCTTTTCAGTAGCAGATTTCCATTGATCACCTCATTGACCTCTGCCTTCAATTTCAATACATCCAACAATTTTGCATTCACTGCAACTTTAATCCTTTCTCGATTTTACTAAGCCTGGGCGTAGTTCGCTAAGTAGCACTACATGTAGCTACGCGAAGAGCACTTCAGACTACATGAGCTACGTGTAGCACTGCGTAGTGCACTGTTCGCGATGATTGCACAGTGCCGGATGCTTGTCCGCACTGTACAATCATTGAAAACATCATTGAGATATTTCCAACTAATGACATGAGGCGGGTGAGGTGGGGACAAGTCATGATGAATGAAAGGGTGTTGGATACTATTAATGAGGAACTGGATAAAACCATTTCCGCCATGGACACCATAGCTGAGGCAGAGAATGATTTGCGGCAAATCACCAATCTCCATGATAGTTTTTTTGAAAACATAAGGGGCCACTTCATTAAGGTAGTAACAAAGCCAATGGGCAAAAAAATATGCCCAAAAAGAGTGGGGTGGTATAACGATGCTTGTAGATCTGCAAGAACATCCCTAGGAACTGCCATTAAAAGAAGAGACCCTAATGCTGTCAGAATAGCCAGGCAGAATTACAAGAAAACTTTATATATGGCAAAGAAACTATGGGACGAACAACATTGGCAGGACCTCAAAATAGCTAGTACTGCAAAGGACTCAAAACTCTTCTGGAGTATTGTTAAGTGGGGGGAAGGAGGCCACCCTGAACCACCTATAAATGATGTAACCCAGAGAAGTTGGGTAGATAATTTCGGTCCCCAATAAACATGCTGCCCTGAGGACAGGTTTAGAGAATCCGTAAATAATCCCCTATGTTTAGACCCACCCTTTAATATTATAGATGTAGCAGTGGCCCTTAAATCTGTCTCAAGGGGAAAAGCACCAGGGCCAGATGAGGTCCCAGCGGACGTCTTTCTCCATGATAAAATGCACTGGGACCTGTTTATTATGAAGCTGGCCAATGCCGTGGCTTTAGGGGCACCAGTACCAAAGTCATGGCAAGGGGCCGTAATAATCCCTGTATATAAGAAAGGCGATAAAACACAGCCTGGGAACTATAGGCCTATTAGCCTGAGTGACACGGTACAAAAGATCATTGGAAAAATGACTCTAGACAAAATATTAATTGGGTAGAAGGAGAAAACATTTTGTCCCCCTTTCAGGCTGGCTTCCGCAAATTAACTAGTACTACTGATCAGATCTTTCGTTTTACCTTACTTCACTGGAAGACTGTATTATTAGGAAAAGGCTGCATTTATGCCGCTTTTATTGACTTGCGTGCAGCTTTCGACTTGGTGCCACGATCTCAGCTATGAAACGTGTTAAATAAGTTGGGCATGCCACCAGAAATGTTAACGATAGTGATGAGGCTGCACGAGTCGAATTATGCAAAAATCCAATGGGGGGGCATGGGCAAGTCACACCTGATTTCCCGGTAGAGCATGGGGTGCGCCAAGGCTGTGCCATGGCCCCCACGCTCTTTTCATTATACATCAACGGGGTAGTTGATCGCATGCTCTCGGGATGTGTTGACGCCCCTACTTTGGCTGGAGTGAAAACCCCTGTTTTATTATTTGCGGATGATACCCTTATTATATCTAACACTCCTAGTGGCCTTCAGCAAGCCTTGAAGATTTTGGAGGATTTCTGTGTTGACCAAGGGCTGGAAGTCAATGTAGCAAAAACAAAGCTCATGGCATTTAATCCGCACCGTAGCTTTAAAGGAAATTTCTTCATGAATGGGCAAAAGGTGGAAATGGTGTCGGATTTTATCTATTTGGGTATCCATTTGGCAAAGGGTATTAAGTGGGGGAAACACGTAGAAATGGCGGCTTTAAAACTCCAATGAACAAGACAAGAGTGTTCCAAGGTAGTGACGAACTACCGGTATGGAGCAAATAAACGACTTCACTTAAGGCGTTAAGGAAAGCCCTCACTCACCACCTATTGATGACATGCTTCATCATCGGGCCCCACAAAAGAGACCTAGCGTCTCTTTTGTGTGCTTCAACGCCAGATCTACTGCGGAGCGGGTTGGTGGGTTAGGGCAGTGTTGTGCAAAGAGAATTAAGTGAGTGGTGAGAGGTAAAAAAGTCTGTAGTGTATCAAGATCAACTTTATTAAGATGATCACTAAGGACTTCGAGATAAAATTATGTGTAGGAAATGCGTCCACAATTAGTTAAGTGGTAGTTTCCTAAGTCAGTCGACATGTTTCAGCCACGAAACGGTATAAATTTACCTGGCATTCATCAGGACTTGGTGTAGATATACCCTGGCGGTATGGACTCTCTAAGGCCCACCCTTACCTAGGGGCGTGAAAGTGAAAATATAGTAGTGAGAAAAAGTGCAAAAAATTAGAAAGAAAAAGTTGTCTTTCTAATAACTCCTGGTTTAGGAGGCTTCCGAATTTATGGTTTCTGCACCTGTGGGAAAGAAATATAACACAGACAAACATAAAGGACAAAACATACAATGAGTTGTGATGCTGATCCCTTAATGTCAGTCTATTGTGCTCCAGTTGGTGGTATCAGAGACATCGTGTGGTAGAATAACAATATAGTTAACACCACCTTGGTCCCCAAATTCATAGAGCGTTAGAGGTAGGTAGTGATGTGTACTATACGTGCTATATACAGACAATGCTATTTACAAGGGGTTTAGTGAGTTAAAATCGCCATCAAACTAAAATGTCGGCGCGATCACGATCGTGCTAACAATTTAAAATAATTTCTCACTTTTAAGGTGTAATGGATTCACACCATGGGTCACAGGAGGGGGGTGGGAGCGTAATTGGCACACCCTGCAATTGTTAAGAACAAAAAAGGGAAGTCAAGCAACTTGGATTGGTACTTAGCTTGGTGAAGTTTTTGATGGGAGGGTTCTGGCTTTTATACTCACGCCCTCGACGCTCGGCACCCGTTGTATACCTGTAGCGACCCTCCGCTGGACCCCGAAGATGTATGCTCGAGGCAGCGAGGGCGTTAAGTAAACGCTTAGCGCTACTTTGCTTCCGGGTGGGCGTGGTCGTGCCACGTCGAGGCGTGGATGTTGGCCAATCGGTGTATACTGATGAAAATGACGCGTAGATCACTCAGCCAATGGGAAGCGATGGTGTCGTAGTTATTGACAACCGAGAACACAAGCCGATTGATTCCTTTCCAATCGAGTGATTGTGGGGAAAGAGCGAATCGGGAATCAAGCCTGTTCCTGGTTTCCAATCATGAACCCGGATATCAGTTCCGGAATGATCCCACTGCAGAATGTGGATTGGGTTCAGAGATGTCGCGTGACGTAAGACGGCACGTGGTTCACATAGGCCAATCACGAATGTCTCAGACGTTGTCAAGGACAACGCAGTTTGACGCTAGAAAGGACTAAATCTTCGTTCCGGCACTCAAGAGCACAGAAGTTGGCAGTCACTGTAAAGCATCAGTTCTCAATGGCGATATTACACCACAGGGATAGAGTGCCTCGGGGGTGTCAGATACATCATAAAACAGTAATATTTGAAGAATTGACTGAAAATCATATGTAGTGGGGATCATATGTTTGTTAATTACAAGCCCAGTTGATGTAATTCGGTATAAACTGGGTATACAGCTTCCTTTATGTTTACTTTAAGACAGAATTCCATGGAATATCGTCGTTTAGCCCAAGAATGTGGATCCCAAGTCTATAGACCCACCTCTGTTCCTTCTCGAAAAGGCGGTGATTGATGTTGTTACCACTTCTAATGTGTTCAATTACTGTCCAGTGCATTTCGTTGGTGGTGTGATTGAGTTCCAGAAGATGTTTGCTCATTTTGGTAGTGTTTTTTTTGCATCTGATATTGGACCGATGTTCACAGATTCTCTGTTTGACCTTTCTGCTGGTCATACCTACATAACGTAGATCGCAGGGACACGTGATGAGATAAACTACGTTATTTGTATTGCAGTTTGTATGATCTCGTTGAGTCCATGTCCTGCCTGGTTCTAGTTCTAGCGTTTTAGTGTGTGTGGTTAAGTGGCAGACACTACAATTTGAACAAGGGTAGTGGCCCACCACCTTTGGAAGACCCCAGACGTCGGTTACCGATCTTGGTGCTTCTGTGATTTTGGGTCTCGGTCGTGTGTGGACCAGTGCATCCTTTACGCTTCTACCTTTCTTGAAGGAAAAGAGAGGTTTTTCCCAGGTTTTATTGGTGCTGGACAGAATTCGCCAGTTTTTATTGATAGATTTTTTCATTATGTTTGACAATGTACTATATGTTGTTACACAAGTCAGAGGGATGTCTTTTTGGTTGTGCTCCCTTTCTTCAAGGAGAGCCTCCCTTGGCTGGTTCCGAGCTCTTTTATAACCTTTGTTCAGGATTGCGGTAGGGTATCCTCTGACCTTGAGTTTGGTTGATAGTTCCGCAGATTGTGCCTTAAAGTCCTGTAGTTCAGAGCAGTTACGTCTCAGTCGTAAATATTGGCCGTAGGGGAGATTCTCTCTCAAAGGGCGGGGATGGAAGCTAGTATATTCCAGGAGATTGTTTTTGGAAGTTGGCTTGTGATAAGTCTTGGTAGTGAGTTTAGTTCCAGAGACTGGGATCGTGACATCCAGGAATGTAGCTTCAGTTTTGCTGGTTGCGTGCGTAAATTTCAAGTTAGGGTCGAGGTTATTGACCCAGGTCAAGAAGGTCTGAAGGTCTTCATCGTTACCGGTCCAAAGGACCAGGACGTCGTAGATGTAGCGACGCCACACTTGTATTGACTGTGAAAAGAGTCTGTTAGTGGGCAGGATGTATTTGGCCTCAAAGTCTGCTACATAAAGGCCCGCCACGCTCGGAGCAAAAGTACTGCCCATAGAGGTTCCAGTACACTGGAGGTAAAGATTGCCATCATAGGAAAAGAAATTCTCTTTAAGTGCCAACGTTGCGCACTCCAAAATGAAACTTTTGGAGGTTTGATAGTTCCAATTAACAGAGTCTAGAGCTGCTCCCAGGACCTTGATTGTATCGTCCTGGGGGATGCTAGTATATAAGCTCTCAATGTCAAGCGTAACAAGAGTTACGGTATTTTCAACGAAGCTCAGGTTCTCAAGTAACTGGAGAAGGCTCTTGGTGTCCTTGAGGTAGGTGGGAGTGCTCTGTACTAACGGCTTCAGGTAATAGTCGCAGAAGCGCGATAGAGGTTCCAGTAAGGAGCCAATCCCGGAGACGATTGGACGTCCGGGTGGTGGCATCCGATTTTTATGGGTTTTGGGAAGGGTATAGAAGTAAGGGATAATACTTTCATTGATATTGAGGAAATCCGCCTCATTCTTTGAGATGAGCCCGTCCTCTTCTGCTTTCCTTACCAGTGTCGAGATCCGTGATCTTAGATCCTCAGTGGGATCGACCGTCAAGAGTTTATCGTTTTTTTGATCGTTGAGAAGTAACCGACATGCTTTGTCATAGTCATTAGTGTTCTGTATGACTAGTCCTCCACCCTTGTCCGCGGGTTTTATAGTGATATTCTGATCGTTTTGCAAATCTTGCAATGCATGGTATTCCGCAGTGGTGAAGTTGTTGAAAGATTTAGGATCTTGGCAGTTTTCAAGGTCTAGAGATACAGCCTGCTCGAAGGCTATGATAGCCGCCGGTACAGTGTGTGGCGGAGGGTTGAAAGTGGAGCTTAATCTGAGGCTAGTGTCGCCGTTACGCAGCGCCTCGTTGGGGTCTTCCTTTCCTTCGAAGAAGGCCTTAAATTTCAACTTCCTGAAAATAGCTCCGAGCTCGCAGTGGAGTCTAAACTTGTCAGGTCGGGAGGTGGGGATGAAGCCTAATCCTTTTTCCAGAACCTTAATTTCTACTGGTGATAAGATTTTATCAGAGAGGTTAGTTACCAGACTTAGGTGCCGCTCGTTCCCGGTTGTTGGTCCTTGTTGCGGGTGTGATTGCTCACCATGTCCGTGTTCTCCCACGATAGTTGGTTGGACCCTCTTCTCTTCCCTCTTCCTCTCCTGCCCACTCCTAAAAAAGGCTGGCGATATTGGGGGGCAAAGTTGGTTGGTGGCATGAAGCCCGGGTTCCATCCCATCATTGGGTAGGGTGGTTGATGGAAAGGGAATTGCTGTCCCATGTCCAACATTTGTGGGGGCATGGGCCATCCTTGTGGTTGGTTGTGAAATGCAGGACGCCCTCTGTTGTTGCGGTTTCCTCTGTTGCCTCTCCTTCTACCTTGTTTATAGGAGCCGGTGCTTGAACCACTGCTAATAGATGAATCCTCATCTGATTGAGCATTGTTAGTTGGATTTCTTGTGGGTGGTGTAAACGATGCCGCTGAGTAAGGGTAGATTTTTTCAAATTCGAATTTATCTAAGTCTTTTTGAAACTTAGTGACTTTTGCTTGCATTAAGTTCTCTTTGTATTCATTGAGGTCTTTATTGATTTCGTCTAGCTTTTTTTAAAAACCAGTTATTGTTGTTTTGAAGCGGGTTTCAGTCTCTTGGATTTCGATCAGAAGGGTCTCTGATAGTCTTAGTGCTGTCTTGATTATGAGGATGAACCAGTCGCGGGTGCAGTGCCACGCGATCATGGCCCATTCCTTCCTAAAGGTAGCATCATTTAGGAAAATCCTAGGGGCATTCGTGACTAGTAGCCCTTTAGGGGCCGCGTTTTTCATCAGGTACTGCTTCAATATGGTACAGTGAAGGATGGTACGTATCCTCTCACGCTTTACTTCAGTCAGCTTTTCCCATTCAGAGGTATGGGCAATTGCCTGTGAAATTGCAGGGTCGGCAAATAGATTGGAGTCAGATAGGATGTCTGCTATTTCTGACTCCGAATACGTTAATCCCAAGTTTGACATGGTGACCAAATGGTAGTGAGAAATTAGAGTTTTTAAAATAACTCAAAAAAAGCCAATCACGGAAGGCTTAAAATTGAGAAAGCTCTCACAGCTGTGCGCTGCTAAGTATGTCAAAACAAGAAGAGAGACAGGGTAGTGGGACACTCTTATACCCCAGTATAAATCCAATGAACAAGACAAGAGTGTTCCAAGGTAGTGACGAACCACCGGTATGGAGCAAATAAACGACTTCACTTAAGGCGTTAAGGAAAGCCCTCACTCACCACCTAGTGATGACATGCTTCATCATCGGGCCCCACAAAAGAGACCTAGCGTCTCTTTTGTGTGCTTCAACGCCAGATCTACTGCGGAGCGGGTTGGTGGGTTAGGGCAGTGTTGTGCAAAGAGAATTAAGTGAGTGGTGAGAGGTAAAAAAGTCTGTAGTGTATCAAGATTAACTTTATTAAGATGATCACTAAGGACTTCGAGATAAAATTATGTGTAGGAAATGCGTCCACAATTAGTTAAGTGGCAGTT
Source organism: Lissotriton helveticus (assembly GCF_964261635.1). Lineage (NCBI taxonomy): Eukaryota > Metazoa > Chordata > Amphibia > Caudata > Salamandridae > Lissotriton > Lissotriton helveticus. Next base: position 294,041,767 of record NC_136070.1, read on the forward strand.
TCCTAAGTCAGTCGACATGTTTCAGCCACGAAACGGTATAAATTTACCTGGCATTCATCAGGACTTGGTGTAGATATACGCTGGCGGTATGGACTCTCTAAGGCCCACCCTTACCTAGGGGCGTGAAAGTGAAAATATAGTAGTGAGAAAAAGTGCAAAAAATTAGAAAGAAAAAGTTGTCTTTCTAATAACTCCTGGTTTAGGAGGCTTCCGAATTTACGGTTTCTGCACCTGTGGGAAAGAAATATAACACAGACAAACATAAAGGACAAAACATACAATGAGTTGTGATGCTGATCGCTTAATGTAAGTCCATTGTGCTCCAGTTGGTGGTATCAGAGACATCGTGTGGTAGAATAACAATATAGTTAACACCACCTTGGTCCCCAAATTCATAGAGCGTTAGAGGTAGGTAGTGATGTGTACTATACGTGCTATATACAGACAATGCTATTTACAAGGGGTTTAGTGAGTTAAAATCGCTATCAAACTAAAATGTCGGCGCGATCACGATAGTGCTAACAGTTTAAAATAATTTCTCACTTTTAAGGTGTAATGGATTCACACCATGGGTCACAGGAGGGGGGTGGGAGCGTAATTGGCACACCCTGCAATTGTTAAGAACAAAAAAGGGAAGTCAAGCAACTTGGATTGGTACTTAGCTTGGTGAAGTTTTTGATGGGAGGGTTCTGGCTTTTATACTCACGCCCTCGACGCTCGGCACCCGTTGTATACCTGTAGCGACCCTCCGCTGGACCCCGAAGATGTATGCTCGAGGCAGCGAGGGCGTTAAGTAAACGCTTAGCGGTACTTTGCTTCCGGGTGGGCGTGGTCGTGCCATGTCGAGGCGTGGATGTTGGCCAATCGGTGTATACTGATGAAAATGACGCGTAGATCACTCAGCCAATGGGAAGCGAAGGTGTCGTAGTTATTGACAACCGAGAACACAAGCCGATTGATTCCTTTCCAATAGAGTGATTGTGGGGAAAGAGCGAATCGGGAATCAAGCGCCAGTGCATGTTCCTGGTTTTAATCATGAACCCGGATATCAGTTCCGGAATGATCCCACTGCAGAATGTGGATTGGGTTCAGAGATGTCGCGTGACGTAAGACGGCACGTGGTTCACATAGGCCAATCACGAATGTCTCAGACGTTGTCAAGGACAACGCAGTTTGACGCTAGAAAGGACTAAATTTTCGGTCCGGCACTCAAGAGCACAGAAGTTGGCAGTCACTGTAAAGCATCAGTTCTCAATGGCGATATTACACCACAGGGATAGAGTGCCTCAGGGGTGTCAGATACATCATAAAACAGTAATATTTGAAGAATTGACTGAAAATCATATGTAGTGGGGATCATATGTTTGTTAATTACAAGCCCAGTTGATGTAATTTGGTATAAACTGGGTATACAGCTTCCTTTATGTTTACTTTAAGACAGAATTCCATGGAATATCGTCGTTTAGCCCAAGAATGTGGGTCCCAAGTCTATAGACCCACCTCTGTTCCTTCTAGAACAGGCGGTGATTGATGTTGTTACCACTTCTAATGTGTTCAATTACTGTCCAGTGCATGTCGTTGGTGGTGTGATTGAGTTCCAAAAATTTTTTGCTCATTTTGGTAGTGGATTTTTTGCATCTGATATTGGACCGATGTTCACAGATTCTCTGTTTGACCTTTCTGCTGGTCATACCTACATAACGTAGATCGCAGGGACACGTGATGAGATAAACTACGTTATTTGTATTGCAGTTTGTATGATCTCGTTGAGTCCATGTCCTGCCTGGTTCTAGTTCTAGTAGCCAAAATGCGGGAGCGATAATTTCAGAGCACAAGAAATCCCAGACTAAGCCGATACAGCCAGCTCTCCAAGTGTACGAGGCGTAATCTTGTCGGTCTTCCCAAGAGTACAGCGATGAAACCACTGCAATATGATTTAGGCAGGAAGACCCTAGCAGATATGGCTAGATTGCGCCCTATATTATATTGGCGACGGATCTGGGTAACCCCTGAACTTGCCCATTATGCCCAGGGATTTTTGGACCTAATCAGAAATTATGACTTCCACAAGATAAATTGGCTGAAGGAACTCTGTAAAACTTTGGTGGGAATGGGTATGCAGGGGTTGTGGGAGAACCCCGAGGTAGCTCCATTTCCATCTAAAGACATCCTAAAAGAAAAGTACTGGGAAATGGTTGCGTACCGGAATTGGAATGGTGCTGATCCCTCTACTATGGAGGGTCATTTCCTGGAATTCAAATATTTTCCCAGTTTAGAGCCCTATTGGGATGGTATCACAAAACTCGGAGATAGGAAGCTCTATTTTCAGCTCTGAGCAGGGTCACTTCCTATAAGATCACTAACCGGTAGATGGACTGTAGGTAGTTCCAATATGTGCCCTGCTTGCAAAACTGACAAAGAGACCATTGCCCATCTTCTTTTTGTCTGTATAGCCTACAACACCCCCAGACGAGTTTGGCTAAAAGCTGTGTGCAAATTGTTAGGCACAAGGGATAGCGCGGTGGCATTACGATTAATTTGCACTAGCACTTTACCGGTTATTTCAGTTGCAGTTGCTAAATACCTGGGGTGGGTGTGGGCTATCAGAAAAAACCTTTTGCTATGATTAGTTTGAGCTCCCTCAGTGTGTATATGACTTTAGAAATGTTAAATGTACTAAACTTGTGTCTAAAGCAAATGATAGAGATCATAGGGCTTCCGTGAATATATGAATTTTGTGATTGTTTTTTAGTGGTTTTTAAAATTGCCATCAGAAAAAAAAAGAAACTTTTGCTATGATTAATTTGAGCTCCCTCAGTGTGTATATGACTTTAGAAATTTTAAATGTACTAAACTTGTGTCTAAAGCATATGATAGAGATCATAGGGCGTCCGTGAATATATGAATTTTGTGATTGTTTTTTAGTGGTTTTTAAAATTAGTGCTGTCAAAATGCTCTTAATTGTATTATTAAATGTGTTAAATACTGTTAATTGTAAAGATCTTGTATTAACAAAGGAATGTTTTAATAATTATGCTTTTATGAGTTGTTATCTCGAATAAAGCAAATTTGACTGACTGACTGAAAACGGCCTCTTGCACTGTGAGCTGTCTTTTAATGCCGCTCGAGTAGATTTTTACTCAACTGGCAGCTTTCTCAACGGCGACTGGTAGTTTCTCATCGTGAGCAGCCGCGAGCATACATGACCAATCGCAATGAGAAACCTGACCTCCCCGCATTGAGAAACTCGCTCGGAAGTTTATTTTCCAAGCTCGCGATCGGCAACTTGATGTTGCTGATCGCAAACGAGGAAAAATCGTGCCGGGATGTCATTTTGCTTGCTCTCGGTCGCCAACTTGACGTTGAGGACCACGAGCAAGCAAAAAAAACGCTGCACTACGCTACGCTAAGCGTGTTTGAACTGTGCTCCGTGCAATTTGCGAAGTGCGAAGTTGCGCAAACTACCCGAGCGTAGCGTAGTGCTTTGCCCAGGGTTAGATTTTACACATTGCATGATCCCTCTCTATCACAGCTCTGACTTCTCCAACCTTCTTCAATCCCTTCAACTTGGGTGGTGGGCTGGTCTTCCCTTTCACAACTCTGCCTCCTTAATCGACTTTCCAATCCAACATTCAAGACACCAGGTCGTGTTCTAAACGCCTCTTGTCTCATTCCTATTTCAGCTGTACTCCACATATTCTCCCATATTGGTAGAACCCACATTCATATTTCTGACCTAGAATTTGCCAGTGCTCCTGTTCGCCTGACTTACAAACATCTCCTTTTCAACTCAATTGTTACGAAATACAATTTTCTTTTTCCAAAATTTCATCGAGAACCCTCCAATCAAATTGCGGCGTTACACCAACTGGCCTATCACAGCACTGCACACTCTGAAGTCACTGTTCCCTCTCTGCAGCAGTTCACCCTCCTTTACAATTTCACCTCGTACATTCGCTCTCACAATCACAGAGCCAAGTGACTGATTACCCAAAAGCTACTAAACCAAGTAACTACCCGTCACAGCAACTTACAGTTACATAAAACCAAGTAATTGTTTGTCGTCTGAAATATCGATAGTATACACTCACTCAAGAACATTCACACTCCGTGACCCACGACCTGCAAAAGTCACTCGAATTCCTGTAGTCAAACCCTGGCCTGAGGTTTTCCACATGCAACTCTATGAAATCTATTCACACAAAGTTTCCTACCCCAAGTGAGCCATTGATAGTGCTCCACAGGACCCACATTAATGATCAGGCAGTTACAATTACAAAACTATTCCGTGATCTTGGACTTCTCCTAAGTCCATTTTCCGAAAACCTCCTGATCTGTACATTGTCTCACCAGTAAACCAATAGCCTCACGTTCACTTGACTATCATTCCAACTCTGCGAGACATTGCTCAATCAGTTCACCACAATCTAGCACGCACATCACTATTCATACTCACGATACTGCTGTCTCCACCGCACCATCAACTTCCGCCGATCTCCGTCATCGCGCGCCGTCTTCTGCTCTCTGTCATGGGCTCTCTTTTAGGCTGTGCAGGTCTAAGTCTGTTCTAGATTTTCTAAAATCTCTCCTCACTTCTAGAGGCAACCATCTGTTTCTGCTACTAATTGATCAGGCCAAATTCCTTGTCCTAGATTTACTCAGGAATGTCTGGACGATGGTCTTTATTGCCTGCTAAGAAGTGTGGAGGGAAGAAATTATTTTATCAATAATACATTTCTCCTCCCATCAGCTTCCAATAACTACAAACTATGAGTTTTTAGCTTTTATAGATTTATTACAAAGCCCGAAACAACAGAATATAGACACACCTCAAAATCAAAGTCTAATGATACATGAAAACTAATACAGAGCCCAATCTATGAAAATAGTTCATACAGCACAATAGGCACAGAATAATAAATTCCAAATTCAGAACACAGCTGAGTATAGACACTACGTTCAAATCCTTTTTCATTTGTATTTCTGAATTAAAGAATAATCTGTCCCTACTCTACTTCTGAAGGGGCATCCCTTCCTAGCTTCCCAGAAGAATTTCCCTAAAGTTGTCAGCACGTGTTGACTTCCGAAGAAGTGCACTCACGTTAAATGGGTCAAGTAGCATAAAGCTACAGAGCTCATTCTAAGATGCTCTCCTTCCTCATTCTAATGCAGAAATCCTACAAATCTCTCACTGTGCCTAATACAAAAAGACAAAGTTACACCCCTAACGGGTCACATGGTACATTATTCTGTGAAGACCTTCTTTGAGTAACTATCCACAATATCCAAATAATTTTACAGCTCTGTCCACCGGCCTAGGTTCCCAAGTTTCACCAGGCATGGAAGGTGTCCTCCCTTCTCTGTGTGCGAGCTCCTCAAAGGCATTCCTTTCCTCCCATATATCTTCTTAAATCTAAAATAACAAGGTCAAATTGCTGCACCTGCAGTGGGGGTGAAAAGAAAACTTTCTGCACACATAAATTTTAAATAGCTGATGACCTAAGAGCAAACCAGGAGAAATGAAACCTTTAAGGAAACGAAAGTTAGGCCTAAAATTCTGGCTGACCTAAGAACGTTCTTTAATATGCACTTGTTACACAGGCCTTTTGTATGAATCTTATAACAGTGACTACATCGGGCTACCTACTAATCATTATATACGTGCACAATTACATGATTTCTCTAAATACATGTGAAATACTAATCAATCTTGTAAATAGCGTCACATTTTCACTCTACAGATTTTCATATGATGATATATAAGCTTCATTTTAATATGCACAAAGTTCAACCAAACATTGAATATATGCTAGTGCAGTTTGCACATGAACATAATGCACCCCTTACAAATTTAAGAGCATCAAGCGCTCTATCATTATGTTATGATATAGTATAATATGTTATATGTTGTAATGTCAATTTGTATAGCACACTACTCACCCATGAGGGTATCTAGTCACTTGAGGAAGTGTGTAGGTGTGTGGTCCCTATAGAGTTATTCGAATAGCTAGGCCTTCAGCTGCTTGTGGACTTCCCGAAGTGAGGAGGATGTTCTAATGTGTTGTGGAAGGTTGTTTAATGTTTTGGGTACGCTGTAGGAGAACAAGCGACCTCCTGGTCTGCTTTCGTGAATGCGGAGAGTGTGAGCGATGAGATGGTGTCTGTCTGGCTGGTGAAAGTGTATGCAGCGGTTTAGGTATGCTGGCCCAATGTTGTGCAAAGCTTTGTTTGTGTGTGTGAGAAGTTTGAATTATGTGCATGAGTGACTGGGGAGCCAGTAGGGCTCCCTGAGGTGGAGTGATATGAGGGTGCAACTTGGGAGATTGAGTATGAGTCTTGCAGCAGCAATCTGAATGGTCTGAAATATGTGTAGGAGATGCTTGGAGATTCTGGTGTAGAGTATGTCGTAGTAGGGGAGTCTGTTTGTGATGAGTGTTTGCATGACTGTGCGTCTGGTATTCCGTGGCAGACACTTCACTCTAAAATTAGCCAACACCTGTTTCACTGTTTGTAAGTTCAACAAGAAAAATTTAAATCTTCATTCCCATAACCAAACTCCCCAACAATCCTTGGCGGCCTCTCATCACAGAATACGCAAAGGCTACCTGTTTCAGTGCCTTACATCCAGCTTGTGTACAGGGGAAGCTAAAGTATTGAGCTACCAATGGGAAATGCGGGTGCCACTTTGAAGAGTGAGAATGGGAGCTAGAAGTGAGAGCCAAACTGGAAGTGAGATTGCCTCTATGGTCCACCTTGAGATTTACAATGTTATTTTGTCATGGCCCGTAACCAACACCTGTTCGGCCATGCAATTGCTATCCTCAACACTTCAAACAGAATTTGTCGAAATGCAGCCAATTGCACAGTTAACTGCAGACCCAGAGCTGAAGAAGAAGCAAGCCATCATCATGGCCATGTCAATGAGCGGAAAGCAGCCCCACAGGTGCAGCCTTTGTAAGCTATGGAACTGCTTGATAAGTGCTCCTACAACTGGCTATTTACAAGATGAAAGCGCATGTTCAAATACCAATGGGCCCAAAGGGCATGTCCCCACCACCCCTCAGCATCCTCAAAAGAAGTGAAACTCCCACTCCCGGGTTCACAAAAGAGAAACCAGCCAGCAGATGCACGTGCCTAGCTATAGAGATACAAGCATGCAGCATGATAATGCTATACAAAGAGAACGTAGAACTGTTCAACGTACAAAATAAAAAAAACAGGAAGTAACTTGGGTGGATGCCTTCTTTATTTTAGAAATAGTTCTCTGTGTGGAAAATGGCTACTTAATATGTTTTCTAACTGGCTAAGGCAAAAGCCACCAATGTTGCCCTAGTTTCCTTCTTTTGATTATGCTCATGATGGTGTAAAATGTACCTGATGTAATTATGACTTCTGCAAGTGTAAGTGCTGCTGATCGGTATCGTAATTGCTAAAGCGCGTTTAATGTTTACCAAGCCATATGTTAAAGTGGGTAAAGAGGAAAAATACTAGAACGTTTTAGTGTTTTTCACAGTAAACTAAATTATAGCATTAAATTAGTGACGCTCTCTTTGACAAGTATTAACGACACTTCTAATTATGTTACAACCAACTTGTTTTACAGTCTGGCAAACCGCTTTAATTGAAGCAGTTTACTTTTCAGGGTTGCTATATATATGGTAAGACATAACATGAGTTTAAAACGCAAAAAATTAATTACTACTACATTAGATGCACTCCATGTGTTATGCAATAAAATATATTATTTCTTCACCTTCCTTTTTAATCGGTGTAGAACTTGGCCCTTTTTGGTTAAAGTCCCTAAACTTTTTTGCTTTCCCCATAGACCTTTTTTTCTGACATGGCGTTGCCAATTTAGATGGAATGGTGAAGTTTAGTAAGCCTGTACTCATAATGAAATAACACATCTTTTTATGAAATTGGTTTTGTATTGTGTGTTCAGAAGCCACTCTTTTAGAAGTGGCTGAGTATTTGTACTCTAACATTTCTGTGTGTCTCTGCCTGGCTGTGGATTGACTGTCTGAATTTAAAAGCAATAGGATCTGGGGAATGTTTTGACCCAGGGGAGGAGGTGAGACAGCAACAAGCTGTCCTGCATCTGCAGTGTAGGGGGAATAGAAGCTCCTAGAGGTGAAGAGGCCTGGCTTGCTGCTATAAAATAATTGGCTCATCTCCTGCTGAGTGAATGAGAATCCAGACCCCACTAATCAAAGGAGATAGGTGTCACTGGCAGGGAGGCACCCAGAACTGGTTTGAACAGGGGTCAGTGCCCCCTGAAACACAAAGGCTTGAAAGCCATTGAGGGGTATAACTCTGAGAGCTGAAGCCCCTGAACTTTGGAGAATGGCTTGATCAAGTCTGAACAAGACTGGAGCTACATCGTGATCAAGAGGACCTTTGCGAGGATGGAACAACTGAAGAGACTGAAGGATAGGACTGACCCTTGCAGTATGTTCTTTAGCTGGCCTGCAGTTTGCTGTTTTAACCAAGAAAAGGCTAAAGGAGAGTCTCAGCAGCCCTGTGTGAGTGTACCTATTGCAGGCTTAGACCTTTGTAAGAACTGCCCTATGATCGTGGGCACCTGGAGTTCAAGTGAGTCTCAGAGACGCTGTGTGCGTGTGCTTTGCACAGCCTGAGATGTTCATGAGGATCGGCCTGTGATTATGGGCCCCTGGGATCCAAGCAAGGATCAGCAATGCTGTGTGCTTGTTCTTTGTGCAGCCTGAACCCCTTTGTGAAGACCCTTTGTGAAGATTGTCCAGTGATCGTGTGCACCGAAAAACAAGTGAGTCTCATCGACGCTGTGAATGTGTGTTCGTTGTGCACTGTGAGACCTTCATGAGGATTTGCCTTGTTATCGTGTGCACCAGAATCCAAGTGAGTCTCATCACCGCTGTGTGCGGGTGCAATGTGCACCGGGAGACTTTCGTGAGGATTTGCTGTGTTATCGTGTGCACCGGAGTAAACTGAGTCTCAGCGATGCTGTGCATGTGATCTTTGTGCAGCCTGAGACCTGTGTGTGGAGTGCCCAGTGATGGTGCACCTAGAGTGAAGGAAGACTCAGCGATGTTGTGTGTGTGTGCTTTGTGGCAGCCTGAGATCTTCATAAATGAAGCGGTCCGGACTGGCAGTCCCGGAGGAGCTGAGTTGCCGGCTCAAGCCACCGTTGCCATTTCACAAAGCTGCATTGGAGGCCCAGCCGCTGGCGAAGAGAGGAGAGTGGGTTTGTGCCCCCCAGGTAACGTGTGCCGACTCCTGGGGCGGGGCGCGGGCTTGGAGGGTGACGCTCTGGGCCTCTCTCTTGTGTTGGCAGCGTGAGCCCCTGCTTTGTCTCATATTGCAGCCCGTATTGGCAAGGGAGTAGCAGTACAGGGGCCGGAGAAGCTGCACTTTGGGATTATATTGTACTGTGTTGAAGGCAACTGTGAGAGGCTGACTGCAGGTCATAAGGAGAGGCGGAGAAACCGCCTAAGGCCTGGTGATCGGGGCCTGAGTGTACTACTTAGTATTCCATTTCTGCAGAACGGAGTACCTGACTTATGTATTACACATTGCATTATTTCTGTGTAACGAACTACCTGATTGTCGTCTAATGCATTGCCTTGTTTCTGCATTATGAACTACCTGATTAGTGTATTGCGCAGTGCATTATTCCTGCATAACAGATTACCTGATTAGTGTAGACACATTGCCTTATTTTGGCAGAACAACATATCTGGTGGTTGTATTACGCATTGCATTATTTTACCTTGCAAAGTGCCTGATTGTTGCATTACACATTGCATTCTTTTCATTGCAGAGTGTTTGATTGCTACATTACGCATTACAGTATTTTTACATTTCAAAAGTGCCTGATTCTAGAATTACGAACTGTATGAGATGATCTTAGGAGTACAGGAGAATGTTTAGAAGTGTTCATTTACATCGCTGGCTGGCATAACAACAGGCGAGGAGAAATATTACACAACCTCATATGTTGGTTTTATATTTTGTGGTCTTTTGTATATCTTTTTACGTAAAGTTTATACTCGTTTATATAAAACTCGTGTGGAGTCTATTTGTGGTGTCATTATTGGATTATTGTGAGCGTGGTTGCGAATACTTTACACATTTGCCTTGAAGATAAGCCTGGCTGCTCATGCAAAGCTACCGAGGGGGTGAGCGGGGCTGTCTAAGAAGGTGACATTCCTTTCCCTGACATTGGAACGCGGGTCCCTACTTGGCCTAAGGTATCTACCTCAGCCAAACAGGTATCTCGGGTCTAACAATCAGTATACATTTGATTTTCTTCAACAGAATTTTTAAGATTTGAAATTTCTGACAGCATAAGACACTAGAATAACGATATCAGCATTAATAAAAAACACAAATTACCAAACTATTGGTCTTGACAAGGCCACTTAAATTGATTCTTGTACCTGCGAATTCAAAGACTTTTCCACATATAGAAATAACATGTGCTCGCTTTGTTACCACCACTCTTTAGCTGATTGTAAACAATTACGGAATTTCCATAATTTGATGGGATATCATCACATCCCACAAAATGTGTATTTCTATCAGATATGTGGTGATGGAAATGACCATCTTTTGTGTGGTATTCCCCTGGATTTTTCCCTTCTTTTGATGAACTCGTTTTTGCTGCCACCCTGTACACATAAATCCTGTTAACCAGAATTAAAATACTTGTGCTGTTCTCTCTAAAAAGTGACATACCTCTAATTGACACATTTAACTTACTTGTAAATCCCTAGTATATGGTACAACTTGTACCCAGGGTCTGTACATTAAATGCAGCAATAATTGTGCCAGCTACTAAAGTAGCACAGTAAAACAGGCCTCTAGGCCTGGCAGGTCAGCCTGTGTATGGTGTTTTAAAATACCATTTCGATCAAATATTCATTTTAATTCGTATGAGAAACACCTTAGGTAGTCCCTAAGTACCCATATAGCAGGGTGCATGGTATTTGTAAAATAGAAAATGAATATTTAATTTTTACATGTCCTGGCAGTGAAAACCTTAAAAGTTGTTTTTCCCTGTGGAAAGGTTGGCTTACCTTCAGAAAATATTGTATTCCACTATAACAACTTTTGTTGTGCTTAGTTTCAGTTTTGGAACTACTAGAAAAATGTTTCAATTACTCATTTTATTAGTAGTTTAAAATCCAACTTAGGGGTAGATTTCGATCTCATAAGGATGGAGTCCAAATCGTGTACTGATTTGCCTAAACGAACCGAGACTGTAATCATGCGGATGCTTTATACTCTCTCAGTCGGACTCCAGCGCTCTGAATCGTATGGAAAGCATTCCAGATCTGAATCGGTCGGGATGCTTTCTTTATGAGATCAGAATCATGCCCTTAATTGTAAGTCTAATTTTATATTGCTAATTTGGAAGTAGCACTTTAAAAAAGCTGTCATTTTCCTGCCTAAAGCTAAAAGGCTTTCCTACTAGAGTCCAGATGTTACTTGATCCCTGATGGTTCCCCTGTGGTGAGATGTGTATTGCTCCTACACAGTGGACAAAGGGCTCTGGTTGTGGGGAGGGAACTCCTCCGTTGACGGGATGGCCCGGGAGCTTTGCCCAACCCCTCCCTCAGCTTCAAAATATGGCTACCTTGTAATTGGTAGATGAAGCTCATACCTAGGCCTGCCTCCCCTTTGTCTCTCTTTTCAGAACAATGGCACCAAAGTGGGAGTAGAGGAACTGACCAGAACGGGTTTTGCCAGTGGACAAAGGCTTGCCCTTCAGCCACATGCTGGCACTGGCATATTAGAAGACCCCACACACCTCTCCTCAGAAACTCTCCTGCCCCTCTAAAGGAATCAGAAGAAGGACGTCCATGCTATCAGAAGAACATGAAACAAGCTTCCAGAGACCTCTCCACCTGCAGCTGCTTAGCTGGCCAGTTTCAACTGGACCGGCCCTAGACCCTGCTGCTTGCCTGTACTTGAGGGATTTCTAACCCCCAATTCCTGCAAGAAGTGGGGCTGAGTTACTTTTTGCCAATTTATTGCCTGGAAAAGCAACATGTGTGTGTAGTAGATTATTGTTCATAATTGTTTTATCAATACGACTCTTTTTATTGTTTATTAATTATGTAAAATATGTAAATACATTTAATTGGGAAATGTGCAGTGTTTTATTATTGATGTGGTGTTATTGGTTAGGAAATTAAATAAATACATTTATTTTGTCATTAACTTTTTTGTAAATATTTTGTATGTTAAAATGTATATTTCTTGGTAAATGTATTTATTATTTTCTTATTTATAGTATTTGAAAGTTTTTGTTATATGTAATAAAAATTGTTATATGTGTTATTTTAAATGTTTTAAACATTGAATTTTAAATTTTAAAATATTGATTATTAATGTTTATCTTTTTGATTTTTAATATATATGTATACATATACATATACATTACCTACTGGCGGTCGCCAGTAGGTATATATAGTTAGGATTTTTTCTCTATGGGATTTTTGAAAATTCTATGTCTAATAACTTTGGCGTTTGTGGACGGAATTGGCTGAAATTTTCAGGAAAATGGCACATTTTGTTTCTGAGCAGCCCCTGAAAATTGGGGGGGGGTTCGTCCAGGGGGGGTCGAGAAAAAAGGGGGGTCCCAAAACATGTTTTTAACATTGAGTTTTCCATAGGGCGGTTGGCCTCACTTTTAGCCCGAACGGCTGAATGGATTTGCACGAAACTTGGCAAAATTGTAGGGACTGGTAGCCCGATGTGCCTTTTGTAGGTCTCAATATATGTGCTACAGTGGATTTTGAGAAATTAACGTTTAAAAAAAGATATATATCTGTAACAGCGGACCGGGCAGCGCTCCAGTACGCGTACTTTTCGCGCAACGGAGCTTTGTGAAGCGAAGCTGATTGGTTCTCCGGCGTCTGTAAACATTCCAAACAGTCCGTAGCGGCCGCCATCTTGTCTCTCGGTAGGATCGAGAGACAAGAGGAGGCCAAAGCGAAGGGGCAAATGACCATAAGGGGGCATAGTAGATCCTCGCTGATCCCCTAGGTTTGATGTGGAGGTTTTAAAAGGGCCCCGCGGGGCAAAAAAAAATAATAATAATAATAATCGAACGGCTGAATGGATTTGCACGAAACTTGGTAAAATATTAGGGACTGGTAGCCCGATGTGCCTTTGCTAGGTCTCAATATATGTGCTCCAGTAGATTTTGAGAAATTAACGTTCAAAAAAAGATATATATCTGTAACAGCGCTCCGCTTCGCGTAACGGAGGTTTGCGAAGCTGATTGGTCATTCTGTCACTGGGCTATAGTTGGGCTACATCTGGCTGATATTTGGGCTACATTTGTTTTTTTTGTCTCTGGCGGCCATCTTTGGGCTACATTGGGCTACATTGGGCTTCATTGGGCTTCATTGGGCTACATTGGGCTACATTTGGGCTCCAACATATATATAGGCCAATGTAGCCCAATATATATTTTTCAAAGTTAATTTTCGTAAAAACCACTGGAGCATATATCTTGAGACATAGCAAAGGCACATCGGGCTACCAGTCCCTACAATTTTGCCAAGTTTCGTGGAAATCCATTCAGCCGTTCGAGCTAAAAGTGAGTCCAACCGCCCTATGGAAATGAAGGAAATGAATGGGTAATTTGTAATTAGCAAATAGCTCATCGCAAACTAGGAATGGTAAAGAATCGCTATTTATTCCTTAAAGTTCGCTATTTAGGAAATGCAAAAAACTTTGATGATACATATGGCGGTTCATCTCTAACAAGATAAGAAGCATAGGGATAGATTTATGATGACTGGCGCATCACCAGGGATGTGTTAGTCATTCTGTGCCGCTGTTCCGTCACCTATGGTGTGCTGCATTTACAATGCGGCGCATCATGGGGCAAAAACAGCACAGATGCGTGATGTATCTGTGCCGTAAAGGTGGCGCATTGCTGGAGTTGTATCGCAATTGTGATGAAGCTCCAGCAAGTGTCGGGGGTGCCCCTGTCGCAGGGTTTCTGTTCTCACACAGAACTGTGGACAGAGGATTGGAACCTCGGCGAATTAGGGTGTCCCAAAACTCACCTTAGTAATCAAAAACCCCTTAGCAAGCTAGGTACAGTGTCACATTGGATATAACAAACTCTCAATGTTTAGACAATCCAGAATATGAACTTATAGTACCTCAGGATACGTGGAACTCATGAACAGTCGGTCGTTATATATTTCTTAGAAACCAGAACATGGAGTTAAGAAGAACACATGTGTATTTGAAATGTTTATTTACTAATGCCGTCTTCTCAGGCGTAGTATCTTAGATAATACAAGTACACATATTATCAGTAGCAAAATTACCAGCATAGTTACTAGTACATAAAAAGCGAATGGTGACAGTATGTTAACATGCTGTAAATGAATAAGAGTTAGCAACACTTATAAGCAGCCACGGGCCGTGGAGGGAGTTACGGTGGGGCAGGGAGGCGGGGAGGGGGAGGGGCAGGGTGGAGAGGGCTCCACCCTGCTCCTCCCCCTCCCCGCCTCCCTGCCGCACCGTAACTCCCTCCACGGCCCGCGGCTGCTTATATCTCACCCTCCCTAATACACATATTATATTATTTGCTAAGAAGGTCCGTTTGTGTTGGTTTAGGGCGTGCCCATACTTTAGTGTCTTAGATTTGAAGGAATCACATCAGCATACACCAGCTCTCTCTTCATGTGAACCGCATCAACTGTTGTGTATGTGTGTTCGGCAAAGCAATATAAAACCCGCCTCATGCCCAGAATTGGCAGAAGCTGCACTTATGTTATGAGTATGAAGTCGTGGAGATCAGACCTCATAACAATTCTGTATCGTGTTGTTCTTGAAACTTCAGCACTCGCTGTACAGATATAGTTTAACAAGCAAAGCAGATAGTAGAGCAATAACATATTATTCTCATGTAAACCACGATGAACTACTAGGTTGAAAGCTAAAGCAACAACTAAGTGTCGTGTGCAGAAGTTGCAAAAAAGGAAAAATGGCGTTTAAACCGGTAATGAGCCCATGCTAACTTAACACGGTGTAAAGATATCCAGGACCTAGATGACACCTCCCCATGATCCGGAAACGAACTGAATAAGATAATAGAAGTGCCATCTCATGAGAGCAGATTGCAACTTTATATGTGGACGGTCCGCAAGGTAAAACATTAAAAACTAGGAAAATTTAATGCTAAAGAAAAATAAAACAGCCAAGTACTTTATCGAGTCTTAAGCCAATAGGCAAGCTAAATAATAAAAACTTGACAAATAAGTCAATGAATTGTCAATGAAATGCTAGTACTCAGCATATCAAACATGAAAAAGGTCTATGACATAACTGTGTATGCAAAATAAGCTGCAACAGCCTCCAATAGGAAGTCACCGTCTTCATCCGAAAAGAGTTCAGCCATCCAATTTAAAAGCGGAAAAGAACATACGTGCTCTCCCAGCACCGGATCCTCTATCACCATCAGAGGACAGCTCGGTGGGTTTTCAAGAAAGCTCTGTTCCAAGAAAGACTGTGTTGCCGCCAGTAAATTCCAGGGACCAATTAGTCCATGCATCAATGCCACAGCCATAATCCTTTCGCCAGGACAAACCAACTCGTGAGTAATGATAGGAGTCATCAGCTGATTTAAGTCGACGTCAGGAGAAACCGGTCCGCAGAGACACAAATCAATGGCCCAATCGAAATCACAGGTCAGGCAGTGAAATACAGGCTGGACACAGGTGAAGTAGGAGAATCGAAAAGATAATCCATATGCCGTGCTTAATATCGCCAACGGCATTGTGCCATAATATTCTAGCATGCGATTGCGGAACAGTGTCAGCAGCTGCAGGGCGGGAGCTTGCACAGGAGGGACATCCATATTTAAAAATGTAAAAAAGCACAAGAGCGTCCGCTGGTAATGCAAGTAAAAATGGGAATCCACGAAGCAGAGTGGAAAAAATAGAATGAAAGAAAGCAGGGATGACTCCAAAGATTTTCTCAGATGAAGTCACGAGACCACTGGTAACAACTTTAAAAAAGTGCGCCAGGCCTTTGTGGAGGACGCATCAAAGATAGTCCGAACCATGTCGCTGAAATGCAAAGGCGAATCAGTATTTAAAAGGGTCTGCACCTCTGTACGGGTGTTCGCTATGTGAAGCACGAAAGTTTCACGGGCCGAACTCAAGGCCACCTCTCTCTGAGACAAAAGAGCTCTTATTCTTGCCATGCCGTTGAAATGTGCTCCCAAGGTTGGTATTTGTGGCCAGATTGAAAACTCCCTATGTTCATGTGTGGGAGGAAATAGAACATTTCTGCAGCAAATAACCCGTTCACTTACTGTTACGATAAAAGGAATACTTTTAATTAACCCAGAACAATCTTCATTATTGAGCATCAAATAACTACCATTTTCCAACAACTTGAACGTGGGGATGATAGCAGGAACTGGCGTGCCTTGCAACACGCAAGCCATATTTGGTCGGTGTTTGTTGCATGAACCGTGTAACTGTATGTGCCTACACATTAGTGAATGATCTGGCGTCTCAGTGCATTCCTCTCCATTCAGATAAACTTCTTGATCATCTTTGAAACATCTGTATGTGTATGGAAGCGACCAGACCTCATGAAAAAAAGCACTACCTAAAGGTTCATAACGACCTATTGGTATATATTTCATACAATTTGAAAACTTATATAAATCAAAAGGCAGCGTTATTAAACCGTGGATAAGGCACGTTGCCAAAAAACCCGCAATCCTCTGCTGATGATGTCACTGAGCATGTCATGAATGATGTAATATGTGACATCATCAGCAGTGGATTAAGGGTAATAGTATCTCTAGTTTACTCCCCTATAGCTGTCTTTCTTTTAACATAAGTGTCTGTTTCCTTCCCTTATACTTACTGTTTTTTTTTAAAAAAAAAAAATGTTGGTTCACTTCCGGTTCGCGTACCGGCGAGCGAACTGGGAAGCGAACTACGAGAAATAGAGGTTGCCACAGTTCCAAATATTGTACCAATTTTTTAATAACGGGGAGGTAGTTCTGAAAAGAACTTTTTTTTTTATTGTTTTTGTTGTTTTATATTTTTTTTATTATTTTTCTGAACATTTTTTTACTTTTTTTGAATTTTTCTGAACAGTTTTATATTTTTTTGGGTTTTTCTTGCAGGGGGCAATGAAAACGATTCATTGTAAAGGGCTCAACAGGAGCAACAAAACAAAAAAAAAGTATTTATTATTTGGGGCGTTTCGTACAAACTTGCATATGATAGTCAATAGCTCTGTTGATCAGAGTGATGCTTCTTTCTCCGTAGCAAATGAATCCATTGCAATGTACGCAGATGTGTTTTACTTCATGAAATCTCGTTTGAATATTTGGCACCATCTCCCTGCCCTCTGGTCCCGTTACTTCCGGTACAACAGATCTTCTGGCCATAATAGGGAGATTATCTAGGTCGTTACGAAACTGTGCAGCACTGTAGTTGTTAGGATGCCACCTAGTCATATGGCGATGCATTGTGTAGTTTCCGAAACTGTATTTTTTGTCGGTCCCTCTGGACAGTCTATCTTGACATATAAGGCAAGTTACGTATCTTGCATTTACTTTTTTCTGACCTTTGGGAATTTAAAAAAATTGCCAAATGAAGTTTTCTTTCCGGTGAGACGTCCTGGGCTCCTCAGGCAAAAAGTGCCTCTCTTCGTGCTCGTCGTCCTGTTCTTCTTCTTCCTCTTCTTGCTGAATTATAAC
The DNA here is from genome assembly GCF_964261635.1 of Lissotriton helveticus. Lineage (NCBI taxonomy): Eukaryota > Metazoa > Chordata > Amphibia > Caudata > Salamandridae > Lissotriton > Lissotriton helveticus. The sequence goes on from NC_136070.1 coordinate 294,059,507, forward strand.
TTGAGCAGGTGGTCCACTCTTCCTTGGATGTGGTGGAGGTGGTGGGGAAGCACCAGCTGAAGCTACTAAAGAAGCCATTGCTCACTGGTAACAAAGGGTCTTTCTCTCACAAAGATGAAAGTCAGAGTGAGGAAAGAAGGAGGGGTTTTCATCATTTGGGAAAAACAATAGTTCTCAACCAATGAAAAGTGTTCATTTTAGATTATATGACCTAGTCTTACATCATTAGGAAACCAAAAGCGAAATGAACCAATGAAAAGTGTTATTACCAAGTCACATGACCTGCTGTGTTTACGTTAAGCGCTTTGCAGGGCCTCCAGGTTTGCTTCCAGAAACCTGTGCTTTGCGACTCGGTAAGCGTACCAGTTCGCTAACGTAGCACGTCATATGACGTATCACGCGACAACGCGAAACGTCATGCGGACGGGAGGCGTCACGATGTTGTTTTCTAACGCGGCAGTTGCGGTAAAGAAACGTTTACCGGCTCGCGGTCTATTTCGCGGCATCAAGGTCAGCTAACGGGAAGCTTCCCGATTCGCGAAGCGGGAACGAAGAAAAAAAAATATTTAAAAAAAAAATTATTAATAAACATATAAAATATATTTTTGGATTTAAAGAAGAATACATTTTACAGCTACAGATATTAGCTGTTAAAAAACCAATGAAATTCACTGAAAAAACCATAGGTTATAGACCATATATAGTTAGGAATTAGCATTTACAAAACCTTGAAAATTCACTGAAAAAACCATAGGTTATAGACCATATATAGTTAGGAATTAGCATTTAGAAAACCTTATTTTACTCACACAAAACCATTGAAATTCCATATATAGTTAGTTGCACTAACTATATATCGCGCACCCGCAATCCACTGCTGATGATGTCACATATTACATCATTCATGACATGGTCAGTGACATCACTGATGACATCACTGATGACATCTCAAATGACATCACTGATGACATCACTGATGACATCTCAAATGACATCACTGATGACATCATGACACACCAATACCAGTTACTACATACGCACTCACTGATTCCTACGTCTACACACATTCACTCATTCACCCATACAATCACTCATACATACAGTCACTCATTATTACAACACTATCATATGCACTCATACACCTATGCAGACAGTCACACACTGCCACTCATCCATGGAGTTACTCACACACCAAGTCAGTCCTGTAAAGAATCAATCACACTTCCATTTCTTCATCTATACAGTTAAACACAGAACACCATACTTCAGTGACATCACTGATGACATCACTAATGACATCTGAAATGACATCACTGATGACATCTCAAATGACATCACTGATGACATCATGACACACCAATACCAGTTACTACATACGCACTCACTGATTCGTACGTCTACACACACATTCACTCATTCACCCATACAATTACTCATACATACAGTCAGTTATTATTAGAACACTATCATATGCACTCATACACCTAGTCAGTCCTGTGAAGAATCAATCACACTTCGATTTCCTCATCTATAGTTAAACACAGAACACCATACTTTTCACACATATACTAACACATACTTACTCTCTTATACAATCACTGATACAAGTACACATTGATATTCACAGCGTCACACACCTCCCAGCCAGCCACACACACACTCAGTCTTCCATCCATCCAGTCATTCTTCAATATGTAAAACGTATTTAAACTTTACAAAAACACACAGACACTAGATGATGTCATCAGTGATGTCACTGACCATGTCATGAATGATGTAATATGTGACATCATCAGCAGTGGATTGCGGGTGCGCGATATATAGTTAGTGCAACTAACTATATATGGAATTTCAATGGTTTTGTGTGAGTAAAATAAGGTTTTCTAAATGCTAATTCCTAACTATATATGGTCTATAACCTATGGTTTTTTCAGTGAATTTTCAAGGTTTTGTAAATGCTAATTCCTAACTATATATGGTCTATAACCTATGGTTTTTTCAGTGAATATATATATATATATATATATATATATATATTTTTTTTTTGTAAGTGTTTCAGTGTGAATAGTACATTTTCTTACTACAGTATCCAGCACTTTCCTTATTGTTGCACTCATTGGAGTGGTAATAGTAGTAGCCCCAGCTCTGCATTCTCCTCACCTGCCACCACAGCGTAACGGACCCATGGATTTAGACAATAGCAGTAGCTGAAAATCTCATCATATTTGCGGTATTCCTACCGCGGCCTCTTTTTGGATGTGCGTTGGACTGGACGCTGATCTCTTCGCCTTCGCTACCCCTCTGCTCCCGGTGCGGTGGGAATCAGCCGCCCTGGAGCTGAGACGCGGTCGCAAAGCGACGGCTCGCGGTCTCCTCCGGAGCGGCCTTGGGAGAGGCAGAACAAGCGGTATAGGGGCCTTCCTCCTGCGGGAGGATGCTGCCGGGCTCAAGGGTGTTTCTCCTCTCCCTGCCGCGGAACACGCCACTGAAGGTAGGAGTGGGGGGGAGCCGGCTCTTGGTACGGACAGTTGCTCTGGCCCTCAGGCACTGGAATCTCCGTCCAATCTCGCGTGTTCCTCAATACCTGCCACAGCAACCTATGTAAAACTATTAGCCCTAGAAGAGGGAGGAAAAAGAAGGGAAAATGCGATACTCTTGTACATAGGAAGCAGCCGGGGGATCCCGTTTCTAAAACTGGTGGGGATCTTAGCATTTTAGATACACACAAGGACAGGCCTAAAGATACTCCGGCTCTAAAACCTAAACAGAAAAGAGGGGAGAAGAACCAAGAAGAGCCTCACGGAGAGCAAGTTACAGCCTTCCAGAATTATCAAGTAAAAGGGAGGAGTGTCAAAAGGGCTAAAGGCAAAATCAACACACTTTTACAGGCAGCTCCTATAAAGGTTACCCCCTCTCTACGTTCTTTTTTTAAAGTTCATCCGCAGATTTTGAACGTCTCACACCAAGAAACATCTTTTCAGTGGGATATATCATCTGTTCCCGGTGTAGATTCTTTTTGTTCTCCCTCTAGCTCTTCTAGGAAGGCTAATCCCGCTACTTCCACTGTTCCTTCTTTGGTGATATCCACTCCTTCTGAAATCTCTGAATCTTCTACGCCCCCTGTGCCACAATTGCCGGCGTCAACTTTGGCTCCGGTAACCAAGACATCAGCTCCTGAACTCTTAAACTCAACTGACTTACAGGAGGAATCTCCTTCAGTGACTCCCGTCTCTTTGGTAGATGACGAGAAGAGCGAGAAAGAAGGGGGTGGGCTGGGCACTAGCTCGATAGAGGCACTGTTCCTCTCGCTGAAAAGTGATATATAACAGGGGATCGCTGTTTCTGAGGAAAATCAGACTGAGATTCGAGCGGCATGTGACGACCTGGAGAAGAAGGTGGACCTACTGAATTTAAGAACGGAAAACTTGGAGGGGTCCGTAAAGCATCTTAAAGCTAGCCTGGGGTCAGCAGAGGCTAAAATCCAATCATTACGTAGGGACGGCGACGTCCTACGTGAAAGAGTATAGTTCCTTGAGAATAACACACGTAGGAACAATCTACGCCTCTTAAAAATTCCAGAGGGTAAAGAGGGAAGTGATCTCAAGACTTATATTGTGACATTGCTCAAGGACTCGTTAAACCTAGACGAATCTGTGGGGTTCCTGGAGCAAGATATCCAGAGGATCCACAGAGATTCATTTCGTCGGAACCCAAGTAGACCTAAACCAAGGAAGATTCTCATAAATTTCCTCACCTACTCAATAAAAGAGAAAATCTTGAATCTAGCGCTTAAGGCCAAATCACTGAAGGGGCCTGATTTTTCATTCGAGGTCCGCTCCGATATATCTAGAGTAACTCTCGAGCGGCAATGGGAACTTGGCCAGCGAATGGATAAATTCAGGTCAGTAGGGGCTACAGTTCAGTTGAAATTTCCAGCCTTTCTCAAGATTATGTATAATAACAAGATGTACAATATCAGAACCCCGTTTGAGGCTGACGAGTTATTGGAAACCCTGACTTGCGCCTCTCGGGAGAAGGAATGATCTCTATTTTGAGTACTAAAGGGTCAGCGTTCCCCCCTCTCTTTTTTTTTTTTTTTTGAGAAATGATCGAGAGTAGGGAAGAAGGAAAAACGAAAAAAACGAAAAATGAAAATAAAATAAATAAATAAACAAATAAATAAATGAATATATTACGACAGAATAAAAACAAAACAAAAATTCTGCCCTTAAAACGGGACAAAAGAAAAAGAAAAGGGAAAAAAAAGGAAGAAAGAGAAAAGGAGGAAGGAAAAAAGAGGAAAAAAGAAAGAGAAAGGAAAAAAAAAATATGAGAAAAGGGGTAAAATTTAGTTGAGTAAGGTTTCCTCCTGAGAAAACAAGGTGATGGGCTGGGTGGGAGTGCTGTTCATTTTTCTCAGTATTTTCACTGCTGTTATTTTTAGCATTAGATAAATCTCACATAATTTTCATTAGCACATTTTTGGTGGACGGGGTGGGGGAGGAGCAGGTGGGATGTAAATTGGCCATCTATCAGGCCATGGATTTCGGGGTTGGGTTTCCCAATGGGTGGGGGGGAGTATAGGTATAAATAAAGCAAAATGTCCTTGTTTGTTGATACTCCACTATTATTTTATTTGCTTAATCTTCCAGAAAGATAGAATTCAAAGCACTCTGATGTTCAATTTCTTTTTCCTGGCTTGGATAGGTGGGCTGATGGATTTATTATGGTATTGATACATTTTCTCTCCTGGAATGTCAATGGCTTGCGCACGAGGAACAGAAGAGACAAAATCTTGCAATACTTAAGAGATTCATCAGCGCAGGTCATTGCTATCCAGGAATCACACCTATTAAAGCCTGAAACTATAGACCTACTAAGAAAACAGAAGTGGGTTGACACTTTTGTTTGTACAGACCAGTCAGCTAACATCAGGGGGGTGTTGGTTTTATTTAAAAAATCAGCTAGAGCACAGGTATTGGAGTGTAGGGAGGACTCAAGTGGTAGATGGCTCATACTGAAAACATTGTTAGGGGATATACCTCTTACCTTGGTGGTTTACTATGGGCCCAATCAGGACGACCCCTCTAGTCTGGAGATTATACGTAACCATCTGCTCAACTTTTTTTACCCTATTATATGGATGGGTGATTTTAATATCGTCTTAGATCCAAGTCTAGACAAATCCCCGAAGTCACGAGCGGTTGCATCATCTAAATCACGCCAGATTCTCGTAAATATTTTGAGGGAGCTTGGTCTTTCTGATATCTGGAGAGAATGCGTAGGCGACCAATTGGGGGTTTCATTCATTAATTTAAAATATCATCATAAATCTAGGATCGACTATGCGCTATTTAGTTATTCTCTAAACGACCTGGTTAAAAATATTGAGTACCTCCCTTCTCATTTATCGGACCACTCGGCACTAGTTTTTAGCCTTTCCTTTATACAAAAACAACAATCTAGGTCGTGGTCTTTTGACCGTACTATTTTATTAATAGAGGAAGAGATAAACTATCTTGCTCTCGAGACCACCAAGTTCCTTGACACTAACCTAGATACAGCTAACGTATCAGTGGTATGGGATACCCTGAAAGCTTTCTAGAGAGGCTGTATTACTAATCAAGCTTCTTTCAGGAAAAAGGAATTTACCAATGCTGTCAAGAGGTTGGAAGAAGATATGGCTAGACTACAATCAAATCTAAACATTAACCAGGGATAATTGCAGAGGCAGACTTGCAAGAGCTAGCCTCTCTTAAAAATCAAATAGAGACCACTCTTCATGAGAGAATCGCTCGTAGATGGCAAGAGAGCAAAATCTCCAATTGTGAGTTCGGGGAGTGTGCCGGTAAGATACTTGCATGGAAAATTAAATCTGACCAGGCACGAAAGCACATCAAGCAGATTAAGGTGGAAGGGGAGGCTTTGCCACGTTCATCTAACTCAGATATTGGGTCACCTTTTCGGGATTTCTTTCAAGCAATATATACTAACGACACCATTGAGGATCCCGAGAATAGGAAGAGATGGCTTGAAAAGATTTGTCTACCGAGCCTTACTAACGAACAACAGGTAGGCTTAGACAAAGAAATTACCGAAAAGAAAGTTAGAGATGCAATCAACTTCTCCAAATCTGGAAAGGCGTCTGGCCCAGACGGCCTCCCAGGAGAACTATATCGGGCACTCTCTGAGTCTATTGTTCCAGTGTTGGTGAAGCTTTTTAATAACATTCTTGTGATTGGCGATCCCCCCCCCTCGCTCTTGGAGTGATGCCACTGTTGTCTTAATTTTAAAACCTGGGAAAGCTTCAACAGATTGTGGCTCATACCGCCCTATTTCACTTTTAAATAGTGACTATAAATTATTTGCCTCAATACTCTCAAAAAGATTGGGGGCAGTAGTGGGTAATATTATTCACGAAGACCAAAAGGGCTTTATTCAAGGGCGCCAATTGGCAGATCTTACCTATGACTTAATAGGTGCTATTGATATCGCTTCTGCCTTTTCCCTCCCATTGGCGGTTTTAACACTGGACGCAACTAAGGCCTTTGATCGGGTCTATTGGCCATATCTTTTGGAGGTGTTAAATAAATTTAACATAGGAAAAGGCTTTCGTAATGTCATTGATTTGCTGTATAAAGCCCCTATGGCCAGACTACTTGTTAATGGTATATTGACTGACTCTTTTACGATTACTAGAGGCACCCGACAGGGTTGCCCCCTCTCCCCTCTCCTGTTTAACCTTTATATAGAGCCATTTGCACAGGCACTTAGAGAGGATTTTAACATCGTCCCGTTTAAATTTGGAGAGTGGGAGAGGAAGGTGGCCCTGTTTGCGGATGATATCTTGGTTTTTACAGCTGACCTTGATACAGCCTTTTCCAGTATCATTATACGGGCAGAGGAATTCGGGGCAATATTGGGGTATGAAATCAACGCTAACAAGTCCGAGTTAATGGCCTGGAATATGGAGAGCCCACATCATGACATTGTCACTAATATGAGGTATCTTGGTATAACAATAACTCAGAAGCTAAAAGATATCCCGGGAAGTCAACCTTAATCGCATCTTTAAACAATGTCAAAAACAGCTCAACTCTTGGCTGCATCTTCCTCTAACAATCTTGGGAAGGATCAACTTGGTTAAAATGTCCATCCTCCCCAAGATAACATTTCTTTTTAATTCAATACCACTTGCTTTTGATATAAAACAATTAGCTAAATGCCAAAGTATAATAAACTCATTTATCTGGAAGCACAGAGCAACTAGGTTAGCCTGGAAGAAACTTAGGCAGAAGAGGGAGAAGGGGGGCTGGGCATTACCAGATTTGCAGTATTATGCTTGGGCATTCCAGCTGACCCACTCACGAATGCTGCTGAAAATGCCAACTGACACAGCGGTGGGAGCAATTTATCGGGCTATGTTAAGGGGATCCGACTTGTCAGAATCTGGTTTCTCGTTTAAATTTGGAGACCAATTTTTTTTTAAAAAGATTAAATTGAAGACCTTACAGTCAGTAGCCAGAAGCTGGTCGGATATCAGAAGGAGAACCGGGCTGGGCTATTTCTCAAAAAGGGCACCACTATGGGATTCCCCGGGCACTCCTGCATGTCTCTGTGACTCTCTGAGTATCCCGCTGAGAGAGTCTGGGCTTTTGACGTGGGGAGACTTGTTAAATGGGCCAGTCTTGCTTTCTTGGGAGGATCTTCGTGAGGTTGTGGGTCCCGGCTTATCTAAGTTTAAATATCTCCAATTAAATAGCTGGTTCCACTCACAGCTTAAAAGCAAGGTTCCTCTTGGGAAAGATAGCAATCTAGAAGATCAACTGGTAGTGAAACCTAGAGGAAGAAGAGAGATTTCATTATGGTATTGGGCCATAGCAGAGGAAGTAGATGGCGAATTTACATTGGCTGATGAACTATGGGGAGCACAGCTGAATAAACAGTGTGACTTGCTGTGGAGGGAATCATTTAATACTCTCTATAGAATAGTCAAACCCGCTTGGCTTAGGCGTAATCACATTTTCACAGCCCATAGAGCATACCTCTCCCCCCTTAATCTCTCGAAATTCCAGCCCGGGAAAGTCTGTAACAAATGTGGTGTCCCAGAAGCATCAGACCCACATATGTTTAAAGACTGCCCCTTTTTATCTGAGTTTTGGGATAAAGTAAGAACATGTATGGAATCAATCTTGGGAACCCCTTTGAATATCAGCTTACAGATTATTATCTTCGGCCTGGACGATAATATTGTTGGCCCAGCAAAATCACTGCTTTTCTACGCAATGCTTCTGGCAAGGAGGCAAATATGCAAGTATTGGACAGAACCAGCTGCACCGACGCATTCAGAATGGCTGTCTTCACTGTATGAAGTCTCCAAAGTTGACTTGGCCAGATCCTGTAATAAGAACAAATTGGCATTTTGGGACCTGTTGAGAAATAGGCAGTAGGAGTCGGGTTTTTTTTTTTTTTTTTCCCGGGTCCTATGATTATGCCTGTATTGCTCCTCGGACTTCCTTAAAGGGTCTCCCAGTTATACTGTCCGACAGGTTTTGCGATAACCTAGATGGAGTAAAAATTCTTTTTCCCACGTGTCTCCCCCGAGTAAGTGAGTGTCTTTGGTTGTGGGCAGCAAACAACGAGAACACCAGGACACGCAAAGAAAGAGGGAGGTTACTTCTCTTTTTTGTTGTGGGGATAAGGCAAATGAGGCCCAAAAAAAAAAGATTTTTTTTATATATATATACATATACATATACATATATATATATATATATATATATATATTTTGTTTTAAGTGTTTCAGTGTGAATAGTACATTTTCTTACTACAGTATCCAGCACTTTCCTTATTGTTGCACTCATTGGAGTGGTAATAGTAATGTTTTCCCCTCCGCTATTCAACACTTTCCCTAATGTTGCACTCACTGGAGTGGGAATAGTAATTTTTAATTCTCCACTATCTAACACTTTCCCTACTGTTGCACTCACTGGAGTGGGAATAGTAATTATTACCCCTCCGCTATTCAATACATTTCCTACTGTTGCATTCTTTGGAATGGGAATAGTAATTTCTAGCCCTCAACTATCCAGCACTTTCCCTACTGTTGCACTTAATGGTGTGGGAATAGTAATTTGTACCACTCTGCTATCCAGAACTTTCCCTACTGTTGCACACACTGCAGTGGGAATAGTAATTTTTACCCCTCCGCTATCCAACACTTTCCTTACTTTTACACTCTCTGCAGTGGTAATAGTGAATTTCACCACTCTGCTATCAAACACTTTCCCTACTGTTGCACCCACCGGAGTGGGAATAGTAAATATTACCACTCCACTATCAAATCTAAATCTAAATCAATCCATTTGCAAAGCACACTACTCACCTGTTGGGGTCTCCAGGTACTGGGGAGGGAGGGGTGCTGCTATTGCTCGAAGAGCCAGGTCTTAAAGAGTCTTCTGCAGGTAAGTAGGTCTTGGGTCTGCTGTATGTGGGTGGGGAGGGTGTTCCATGTCTTGGCGGCCTACTGTTGCACTCACTGGAGTGGGAATAGTAGTTGTTACCCTTCGGTATCCAACACTTTCCCTACGGTTGCATTGTTTGGAGTGGGAATAGTAAGTTTTACCACCTCCGCTATCCAGCACTTTTCCTATTGTTGCACTTACTGGAAGGGGAGTATTATTTTATCCCTCCGCTATCCAACACTTTCCCTACTGTTGCACTCTCTGGAGTGGGAATAGTAAATGTTACCCCTCCACTACCAAACACTTTCCCTGCTGTGGCACTCATTGGAATGGGAATAGTAAATGTTAAGCCCTCCACTATCAAACACTTTCCCTACTGTTTGTTGAACTCACTAGAGTGGGAATAGAAATTTTACCCCTCCGCTATCCAACACTTTCCCTACTGTTGCACACGTTGGAGTGGGAATGGTCATTTCTATCCCTCCACAATCCAGAACTTTCCCTACTGTTCCACTCACTGCAGTGGGAATAGTAATTGTTACCCCTCCGCTGTCCAAAAGTTTGGGGCCTATTGAGATGACAGGCGGACTTTGTCCACCCGTCATCCTACCGGGGTTTGGGACCGCCCGCCATAAGGATGAGGGTCCCGTGGGGGTATTAGTATGTGCCCACAACAGGGCGGGCACATCCTGCATTTTTAGCATTGTGGCGGGCGGTGCTCTCTGCACTGCCCGCCACAGTGGAGAAGTGTGGCTCAGGGGTTAGAGGCGGCAGACCCGGAAGCTGAGATCGGTCCTGGACCAGGGTTCAATTCCCCGCCTCGGCGGGTCTTGGACTAAAAATTCCACGGACTCGATAATTCTCGCCCCGGTGCCTCCTCGACTCACGGGTTCACACTCTGCGACTCTGGGCAATAGCTTGCTTAATCTCCACAACAGCCCCTCGCGGCGGGATGCCTGACTTTCACCTTGTGGATACCCTGCTATCTCACAAGGGAATATCAGGACGGGTTCCCTAAGCAAGCGCCGGGACACCCACTGCGGGTAGCCGTGCGCTATATAAGCACAATCTACATTTACAATGCTGAAAATGCATTAATGCATTTGCATAGACAAAGTAGCAGGCACCGCGCGGTGCCTGCCGCTTTGTTCATGCAAATGAAGGGGGGTACCACAGGTACCCCCTTTGTGCACCCCCCACCTCTCCTTCACTCTGGGGGCCCGCAGGGGGCCCCCAGAGTGAAGACCGCATGCCTTTCCGTGGCGGCATCGCCGCCGCGGAACGGCATCTACACAAGCTCATCATAATATGGCTGGTGGTGTCTATTAGACACCGCCACCATATTAAACCTTTTCCGCCCCGGTCGCAAGGCGACTGACGTGGAAAAGCGGCGGACGGTCTTTCCATCCGCCACGGTCCCCCCCGCCATCCTAATATGGCGGGGGGGAAATTCAGGTGCAGATGGCGGGCGGATTGCCCCCGCCAGGCTAGAGTAGGAATAGAAATTTTACCCCTCCGCTATCCAACACTTTCCCTACTGTTGCACACGTTGGAGTGGGAATGGTCATTTCTATCCCTCTGCAATCCAGAACTTTCCCTACTGTTCCACTCACTGCAGTGGGAATAGTAATTGTTACCCCTCCGCTATCCAACAGTTTGGGGCCTATTAAGATGATGGACGGACTTTGTCCTCCCGTCATCCTACCGGGGTTTGGGACCGCCCGCCATAAGGGCGAGGGTCCCGTGGGGGTATTAGGATGTGCCCACAACAGGGCGGGCACATACTGCATTTTTAGCATAGTGGCGGGCGGTGCTCTCTGCACTGCCCGCCACAATGCTAAAAATGTATTAATGCATTTGCATAGACAAAGCGGCAGGCACCTCGCGGAAAGGCATCTACACAAGCCCATCATAATATGGCTGGTGGTGTCTATTAGACACCGCCACCATATTAAACCTTTTCCGTCCCGGTCGCAAGGCGACTGACGTGGAAAAGCGGCGGACGGTCTTTCCATCCGCCACGGTCCCCCCCGCCATCCTAATATGGCGGGGGGGAAATTCAGGTGCAGATGGCGGGCGGATTGCAATCCGCCCGCCATACTAATGGGCCCCAAAATCTCCTGTTGAATTCACTGAAGTTGAAAATAATATTTGAAAGACTTTTAAATAGTTTAATGTTTTAATTTCTAATATAATGTTTTTTATTAGATTTTATGTTATTGGTGTATTTATATATATATTATTTATTTATACATTTTTATAAATACGATTATAAAGTAAAATAAAATAAATAGTTTATTATTTATTTAAAGTAAATATATATTATATTTTATATACGTATGTCAAAACATTTTAACTTACATTTATTTGTTGTATTTATTAAAATGTATAGTACATCTAATTTTTTTTTTTTTATGAATTATATTTTTTTATATATTTAATATTTTTATATATACATATAAATTAAAATCAATATATTGTAGAACTATATTTTTTACATCGATATTTTATTTTCGATTTCTTTGAACTTACAATAATAAATATAGGATGTCGATATCTTTGACATCAATATTAAAAACTCAATATTTGTCTATGATAATTTGAGGGTCGATATTATGTCAGTGAACCCGCTAAATGAGGTCCAACTTCCGGGACATTTTCTAAGTCAAAACTTAGAGTACTTCACTGAGACCAAAGTTTTGGTAAAACCAAGGTAGATTGATATTGAGACCTTGCTCAAAGTTCGAAGCCCATATACCAAAATCAGGATATTTGTGCTTTTCATAGCTTAGAAATACAAAACATGGAGAGTGGACCAACAAAAAGCACTTGCGGCACCAATCATCAAAATCTCGAACTATCTTCTGTGCAAGCTTGTAAAAGTGCCCCTTGTCCAAGAACACCCCCCTACACCAGGGGCAATTGTACAGATAAACTAGATCAAAGTTGCACCAATTATGAAGTAAACAAGTCCATACAGATAGTCATTTGCTCATTGAGGCATGGAGTGCAAAAATTACTTCTTTTTATTTCATTCTTAAAGAGCAACAGCCAACGTATTTCGTTCTATAGCATAGGACTTCTTTAAGGCTGTAAGTTAGAAACATATAAAAAACGACATATACAATACATAAATTGTACAACACGTACAACATTAATATATAAGGTGTTTGCAATACATCAAATACATCACATATATACAAAAACTAGTCACATCAAAAAGACACAATGTCAATCAAGACCATACCCAAAATCCATCACAATACACAAAATCCATCACAGGTAAAAATATTGATCAGAAAATAAAAGACAGATAACAAAAACCTTGATAGCATTTATGCATTTACAACAGAGCAGAGAGAAGGAAAAAATGGACAGCAGCACAAAAAGTGGAACTATATGAGAGGTATTGCAACCGATATGGAATCCAGAAAGAAGAAACCAGGAGGAATCCTGTCTCTACGTCAACAAACGTCCTTATGTAGATCATATACATTGGATCTAAGTTACCACAAAAACTCATAATCATTGCAAATCATGCATAGGTCAAACAAATTTAAACCACAGTTTATCAATATTGAGGTCTACTGCAGTCAGAACTCAAGTCAGAGAAAAACCAACATCAAAATGAACAGAGTTCACCATATCTAGGGTACAATGGTACCATGCAAATGCGGTGCACCCTTTAACATGAACCAAAGATGTAACCAATAGCCCACGTGAGAGACTGCGTCGACCGGAAGAAAGAGTTCATATGGTAGTTTCCTTCTCAATAGATTTGTTTCAAACAGATGTAGCAATCTCACATCTATATAAAGCTGAAAATGAATAAATGAAAAAGAACCATTCGTAAAAATGATAATAAATTACAACTTAGATGACTATACACAATGTGTATCGGTATATTAAAAGAAAGCCTACCTTATCTGTATATCAAATAAATAGAAGATCGAAAATAAGAATCAGAGTGTTATATAATGAATTCCAGTGTCCAAAATCTTAAAGAGTTCTGTAGAAAACGTGGTATGATAACTAAGTATGGGCGAAATTTGCAAATTCGCGTTCCGTGAATTCGAGCGAAATCGAATTCGCAATCCGCAAAATCCGCGAATTTGCGGATTTTTGTTTTTTGCATGTTTGTGGGGTTTTTTGCGTGTTCGCGGGGCTTTTTGTGTGCTCGCGGGCCGCTTGCATGGTGAAGTTACCCATGCGGTCGTGTATGGGCACAGCACCCTCTGGTTCACCACTGCCACCCTCTGGTTCATCACTGCCACCCTCTGGTTCACCACTGCCACCCTCTGGTTCACCCCTGCCACCCTCTGGTTCACCTCTGCCACCCTCTGGTTCAGCACTGCCACTCTCTGGTTCACCCCTGCCACCCTCTGGTTCAGCGCTGTCACCCTCTGGTTCACCACTGCCACCCTCTGGTTCACGACTGCCACCCTCTGGTTCATCACAGCACCTCTGGTTCACCACTGCCACCCTCTGGTTAACCACTGTCACCCTCTGTTTCAGCACTGCCACCCTCTGGTTCACCACTGCCACCCTCTGGTTCACCACTGCCACCCTCTGGTTCATCACAGCACCCTCTGGTTCACCCCTGCCACCCTCTGGTTCAGCACTGTCACCCTCTCGTTCACCACTGCCACCCTCTGGTTCACGACTGCCACCCTCTGGTTCATCACAGCACCTCTGGTTCACCACTGCCACCCTCTGGTTAACCACTGTCACCCTCTGGTTCAGCACTGCCACCCTCTGGTTCACCACTGCCACACTCTCTGGTTCACCACTGCCACCCTCTGGTTCACCCATGCCACCCTCTGGTTCACCACTGCCACCCTCTGGTTCACCCCTGCCACCATCTGGTTTATCACTGCCACACTCTGGTTCACCCCTGCCAACCTATGGTTCACCCCTGCCACCCTCTGGTTCAGCACTGCCACCCTCTGGTTCAGCACTGTCACCCTCTGGTTCACCCCTGCCACCCTCTGGTTCATCACTGTCACCCTCTGTTTCATCACTGCCACCCTCTGGTTCACCACTGCCACCCTCTACCGAGACCTTTTGTGACGCAGCGGCAGCACAAACGATGCGCCATGGTGCTGGGTATTAACAACGTGACGCATCTGAGAGATGCGTCCCGTTGTAAAGCCCTGCGCCATCAGGAGGCATTCCGGCGCAGGGGAGGGCGTTCCTGCGCAGGAACGCCTCCTAAAAGTGGCTGAGTGAAATCTACAAGATCTCACTCAGTCACTTTTAGACCAATGCTGCGTCAAAACCCTTTGCCTGCTTGAAGCAGGTCTCAAGGCTTGATGCAGCATTGGGGAGATAGGGCCCCCGGGAGCATTGCTGGAGCTGCGTCGCAAGCGCGACGCAGCTCCAGCAATGCGCTGCTTTTACGGCACAGATGCGTGAAGCATCTGTGCCGTTTTTGCCACATGGTGCACCACATTGTAAATGCGGCGCACCATGGAAGGCGGAGCTGCGGCGCACAATAAGTGGTACATCCCTGGGGATGCGCCAGTTATTGTAAATCTGCCCCTATACATTTAGCCAACGAGGGAGCACTTACTGATTAGACAGTGGAAAGTACTCCAGTTGAGTAGAGGTATTGCACAAAAAGGTGGCATCTTCGTGGACAAACACGCAGGGCGGGATTTATTCTGCCCCCTGTTAGACTCGTTTTTTGTGCCCTTCTGCCCTCTGTTAGACTCATTTTTCCCTTGTTTTTCTGCCCTTCTGCCCTCTGCTAGACTCGATTTTCCCTTGTTTTTCTGCCCTTCTGCCCCTGTTAGACTCGCTTTTTGTGCCCTTGTGCCCTCTGTTAGACTCATTTTTCCCTTGTTTTTCTGCCCTTCTGCCCTCTGTTAGACTCGTTTTTTGTGCTCTTCTGCCCTCTGTTATTCCCTTGTTTTTGTGCCCTTCTGCCCTCTGTTAGACTCGTTTTTTGTGCCCTTCTGCCCTCTGTTAGACTCGTTTTTGTGCCTTTCTGCCCCGTTAGACTCATTTTTTGTGCCCTTCTGCCCTCTGTTAGACTCGTTTTTCCCTTGTTTTTCTGCCGTTCTGTCCTCTGTTAGACAGTTTTTTGTGCCCTTCTGCCCCCTGTTAGACTCGTTTTTCCCTTGTTTTTCTGCCCTTCTGCCCTTTGTTAGACTGCTTTTTGTGCCTTTCTGCCCTCTGCATCACCACATCATCACTCAGCGCTACCCCAGCATCACTCAGCACCACCACATTATCACTCAGCATCACCACAGCACCACTCAGCACCACCACAGCATCACTCAGCACCACCACATTATCACTCAGCACCACCACATTATCACTCAGCACCACCACAGCATCACTCAGCACCATCCCAGTATCACTCAGCACCACCACATCACCACTCAGCATCACCACAGAACCACTCAGCACCGCCACAGCACCACTCAGCGCCACCCCACCATCAATCTGCGCAACCATTCAACAACAACTGGTTCAAATATGTTCTCTCAATGTTTCAAACTTTATTACAAATGTCACAAAAAGATGTTAATATTTCACTTCTGTTCTTGGATTTTCGTCACAATAAAATACACTGAACATAATCTTCACAAAAGTTATTTACAAAAGTTTAAGCTATTGCCATTATAAATTAAAATCACTTTTATTTAAGTATTAATTATTTAAAAAAATTAAAAGCCATTGTAATTTGTAATATCAATACAGCTAAGTCACGTAAATACAAAACATGTTGCATTACAAATGCTATAGGTGTCACATTTACGAAAGTTATAACTATTGGCATTGTAAATGACAAAGCTATTAATTTAGCTATTTTCAAAACCAACACGTAAATAAAAATAATTGTCATTTACAAGACCAATAGCTCAAACTTTCCTAATGCGAGACCTATTGCATTGCAAATGCTTGTTTTTATATCTGTCAGTGCTTCCTGTTGAGGTTTAATTTTCGTGACAGGCGCCTCATTGTCTACTTGTAACTATTCTCTGACCCTGCTTCAAGGGTCAGAGCAGGGTCAGAGAATAGTTGCAGGTAGGCAACGAGGCGCCAGGAAGCACTTACAGGCTTACAGCAGCAGGTGCCCAAGTTGAAGTTAATTTCTTTGTAACCCTTTTGTAAAAGGTTACAAAAAATTAGCTTCAACTTTTGCACCTGCTGCAGTAACCCTGTAAGTGCTTGGCTTAAAATTCGTCCCCGCTGATTCGCGGATTTTACCGCGATTTCGTGAGATTCGCGGATCGCGAAATCGCGGAAAATCCGCAAATTCCGCGAGCGGACGAATTTTCAGCCCATGCTTAATGATAACCACAGTTATATAGGAAATGTACTGGTAGATTAGAACCTGCACATCATTAGAGAAACTCTTAATACATGCAGCCGTACCTATAAGAAACAAAGAAAGTGGATATAATCGGGTTCGCATAAAATCCCAAATAAGTCCCAAACAAGTAACAGTAATAGTGTCATTATATGGAAATATAAAACGATCCACCAGCAGAGAGAAACCATCAGATGCCTTTGGTACGCGACCCAGGAGCCAGATGGTCAGGTGAAAGAAGAACATAAGTGTCACCCAGTATCTCTATAATAAAAGCTATAGCTCAAAAGAGCTTAAAAATCAAAGCAAATTCATGGCCAAACGAGACATCACTTACTTACTTTTATGTATGTATGCTTGGGACAAAGCGTAAAACGAATATACGGTGAAAAAGATAAAGGTTAAAAGGACACTAAAAGTAGTAATTGTAATTTAATAAATCAAGCGACCGAATCTCTTTTAGGACAATTGTGTTGGGAAAAAATTGTCCATGTGGATCCTAAACACATGAATATGCATGAATAGTGATTCGTATAACTCCATGCAATGCAGTAAAATACATGTACGAAAATACAAATAACCGCCATCTTGTAACAGAGTCTGGAGGGTCAAAATTTGTGGGAGTAAATATGTGCTGTACTATTGTATATAGGCAAACTTAAGATGGCAACGTGCAGGCCAGCAAAAAAGCAATACCAAATTCCACACAGGGCAATGGCAAGAGCGTTATGAAATCAATTTTAGAAATGAGACTGTCATTATGACGGAGGTCCAATGTGCAATACGATCGTCCTGTGCTAATATTTAAAACTAGGTAGAGAGTCAGTAGGAGTGAATGTATACTCATTGCATGTATACATGTTGCAACGTTTCTATAGAAAACATTTGCAAACCTCATACATCATAATGCGACAGATGGAACTGGGCACCAAAGACAGCAAACCAAAAGTAGTCATCTAATGCATGGGACATGTCCCAAAATATTAGTCAACATATTGTCTACAAAGACAAAAGGGTCCACTCACACTGTACTGATTTATACTGTTAAAGAGAGTTACAGAATGGTCTTATAGTTGATGGGACTATCCAAATGTCATAGAAGACCACCACGCGCTGTTGTATGTCAAGCAAAAAGAGAATTGAAAATAACAGAGTATGAGAAGACAGATTCGAAGCAATCTCAAAAGGCAGGTTACTATGTACATAAGGACACAAACTATGCTAAAATACATACAGTGAAATGTGTATATGTAATACAGACACCCTGTAAACTACAGAAGCCTGTAGTCACCAGAATCTATTAAGCACAGATATTGCAAAGGCGCAATTACATTGACAAACCAGAAATTGAGGTATAGCAGTACCCATCCATTTATAAATGGTAATGCATTTCATTATCCGTGTTATGTCCCATTTGGATGCATCTCAAACGGCATATCAAAATAGCCTCTCTGCAGCGTAGGGCTAATTCACGATTTCCACCACGTGGGTGTATTGGAATATGGTCAATGCCGTGGAACCACACTTTACAGTTGTCACCATGATGATACCTCATATGATAGGGTTCTTTAAATCGTTGTTCTTAATTGCTCGTACATGTTCTTGTATACATTGCTTGAGTGACCTAACAGTACTCCCCACATATATCTTCTCGCATTCACAGCCCAATTTGTAAACCAAATATTTTGTTTTAAAGATTGTAAAATGTCTTATCGCATATTCCTTAGTTTTATTATATCAGAATGTCTTTATCTTATTTCTCACGAAAGGGCAAAACCATTTGGAGCAGGAGGAAGCCAAGTTTTGTTGGTAGCACTTCCGGTGTAGCTTGGGCAAAGTAAATTTCTAAGCGTTTTGCCCCTACGAAATGTGACTTTAGGTGTAGGTGTAATGTGTTCTCTCATGATAGGGGTATCATATAAAATACCCCAGTGTCTTCTCAAAATAGTAAACAATGCAGCACTGTTGTTGGTGTACTGGGTAACAAAAGCCAAATGAAAACTTGTGACCTTATTCAGGCATCTATCCGCCTTCCTAACTAATGTACTTGCCCTTGTAACCTTATGAATTCTTTGGTCAGCTTTTCTCAAAGCTCATCATTATACCCCCGGTGTCTGAATCTATTTTTGACATCCTGAATTTTTTCTCTGAAAATTACATTGGAGCTACGGTACCAACGGACCTGTATCATTTCCCCAAATGGGATGCTCCTAATCACAGATTTAGGGTGGGAGCTGGTGGCATGCAACGTGCTATTGCATGAAGTGGACTTACAAAAGATGGTGTTATTGTCAATGTAGAACAAAAGATCCAGAAATTCCATGCTTATCTGACTGTGTTTAATTGTCAGATGCACCTTACGGGGGATACTGTTTAGAAAGGAATGATACTCGGATAATTGACTGGAGGTACCTTTCCACAACAGGATGATGTTGTCAATATACCTCCCCCTAAAACACAATCATGTCCATCCACGGGGAGGCATATTTGCCCCAGGCATGCTCCCTCTCCCACCAGCCCATAAATAGGCTGGTGTAGGAGCGAGCAAACCTGGAACCCATGACGGTCCCTTGGGTCTGGTGGTACCAAGTTCCATCATGTAAAAAGTGCTCAGTGTGATCTGCTGTGCATGTCCTCAAGAAAAAATGTACCACCCTCATACCAAAGTGTTTTTGTATGCATGTATAAAGCCCAGTCACACCCATGGTGACAAACATCAAATCCTCAGACCATGATAACCTGTAGTGTAGTTCCTATATTCCCAATAGGCACTGCGCATTGGAATAATATATTTTATAGATTTGACTTAGGACTAAAGTCGACTACGTCTCAATCGAATATATTAGACTTAATTGTGAGTGCCAGCTAGCTCAGAGTTCACTAGAAGCTTTCTATAATACACAAGAAGGGATTAGTTTCTGACAACCGCATAAACATGACAACTTTATTTCCCCACGATGAAACGTATCTTCAGATTTGTGGAAACAATAGGTAGATATTTCACTCAGTCAATCGTGCATGCTTCGTTTCAACAGAGGTGCAGAGAAATAGAGAGATGGGCGTTTTCAATAAAAGTATTTATTGAACAGTCTTCTTTCTCATGTAGAAGAAATGAACTGCTACAATCGTAATACTGGCTGTAAAGTATAATGCGTACAGCAAGAAGAGTATAATGAAATAATACTGTAAAAGTATGGTATGGTTTTTAAGCCATAAAATACATACATACATAACAAAGACTAAAAGTACTCAACTGGTGCTTCTAAAATACGCCTACCCCGATGTACCTAACCTAAGTCTTAGTACAAGGGAAGAAGTAAGTGAGGTGTAGCATACGTTTAGTTTTCTTTGCCAAGAATCTATCCAAGATTTCTCTTAGGGTCTAATCAGCTCCGTACCTTGGTTTAGAATGAAGGAGGTCTGGTATCTCTGTCTCGGGACACGATTTCCCAACACCCCACAAGGGGAGCTTGGAAACACTGGAGCTGGATTCCCAGTGAGAGAAAGGCAGCCTCTCTGTCAGTGCGTCAGCTGGCGGGTCGGCTTCCTTCGGCACTTGCTGTAGCGAGCTGCGTCGGGCAAGTAGATAGTCGAACTGCTCCAAACCACTGTGTGTTTGCTAGGGCAAGTGCGGGCATATTTATACCTTGAAGGTGCCTGGTTTGACATAAAGTTGGACATAATAACGTCACCAAAGAACCCCAAGGGAATGGTAGTTCTTTGAAAACGCCATGATTTCTAGGACAAATCAATATTTAAGAAAGGGGATGTCTCTGACTACTGAAGCCGAGTTTTCCAAGAAATCGTTGTGGCTTTTTAGAACTAGTGGAAGTAGCCATGCCTGTATTTGGACTGGATGGGTTATGTCTAAATATGGTTATGATTTCTATGCCTATATAAGGGCAAGGTGAATTATACCTATATAAGGGAATGAATCTGTAAATTACACTAGTGTCCTAAAACGCTATACAACAAAGCCATCAAACTTTTGTATAATGTCTTGGATGTCCTGTATATAAGCTGGAAGGTTAATAACAAAGGGCTGGAGAAATGTATCCACATATTGTGGAAGATGTTTTGTAGGTGAATCAATGCTCAATATAATAGGGTGCCCTGGAGGAAAAGTGCCCTCCTGGTAAATTGTGGGGAGGACATAGATACAGGGCGCGAATGGATTATCAACAGTGAGAAACCGGTGTTCTTCATCTGAGAGTAAACCATTCTCACACCAGTCATGAAGTCTAGTGTTTATGTGGGTGACAAGGGAGGCAGTGGGATTAGTGATGACTCGCTGATAACAGCTGGGATCCTCGAGTTGTTTATTTGTTTCATTCATATAGTCAGTGGTGTTCATAACCACCACATTGCCTCCCATGTCAGTCTCTCTAATCATGATCCAATCATCACTGCTAAGATTGCCCAAAGCTAACCTTCCTCCTTTTGTAAGGTTCTGATTGTGGTGATCATATCTACGTGGGGCATCCATAAGGACATGAAGAATCTTAGTGGCTTTCTCTTTAAAGAGATCAATATTAGCGTGTGTAATGCTGGGCATAAATTTGGACCACGGCTTTAGTCCACTGCTGACGCCCATGTCTTCCCTGATATTCAAATCATCCCTGAGGTCTTGTAAAGTGAAGTGTTCATCATCCGGTATTGATAACATCATTTGTAAATTCTGTAAATCCAAGACAGTATGTCTTACAATTTGTACTGGTGTTATCATAAAAGATACATTAGGAGGATTTGCGTAGAAGAAATGTTTTCATTTCAAAACTTGTATACATTTATACAATCAAACATTATCTCCACTGGATCACCCCAATGAGAGGGAGAAGAACTTAAACGCTTTTGTAAAACATCACATTCAACATCAGACAAAACACGGCTAGATAGATTCACAATCGTCAGTACATTGGATTCAGCAGTGTCCTGCAAACCAGGTTCTATGTTGTCTTTGACCGTGTTGCCATCCCTTGAGTCGTATCTTTCTTTCTTTTTTCTACTTTTTTCCTCCCCTCCTTGTTTTTGGTCTTTCTTTGTGGTTCTGTTGCCTAATCTTCATCTTTCCATTTCCACAAACAAATTCCACCATCCCGGAGAGGTAACTGGAGCCACAGAATAGCACATCTCGGGGTGAAGCCGAGAAGTGCTATTCTCTAATGAAGAAAGAAGGGAAACATCCTTTACCACGCGGATTTTACTCCGCGTGGCTTTTAGAACGCGTCCGTTACAACGCAAGTCGTAACCACGGCTTGCGCTGGAGGGCGCTACAGGATTAAGAATAGTAAATGTACTATTCCAACACCTTCCCTAGTGTCTACGGGGACTGGTGTTAGAATAGTAAATTATACTATTCTAAATCCGCGCCCCCAACGCAAGTCGTTGTAACGACTTGCGTTGTAAGGGACGCGTTGTAAGAGAACGCGTTGTGACGGTAAGCGTCGTACCATCATACATCCAAGAAAGAAAGCTACTGTTTATAGATATTGAATCTGCTGATTCCTCTCTAGCTCTTTTACCTTCACCTGTTGGTCTAATATTATCAAATTTGTGGACAAAGGTATAGATCCACCTGTTCTTATAATCAATGTCATCAAATGTTATTTTTTTTCAATGTTTTGTCCCTCAAATAGATTTGTTGGGTCTTGATAACCCTCTCATAAATCTCATAGTTCTTCTTGGTTACATATTTTAAGTCAGAACAGTCAATCTCCCTCTTCAGATTAACTATTTCCTCCCTTAAGCTGGCCACCTTTTTATCAGCGTGCCTGATCAGGATACGCATCCTGTTGTTATATGCCTATGGTAAATTCTCTTCTCAATCCCTGAGCGAATCCTCATCAAGGTCCTCAAAGGTTGGGAAGATTAGTATCATTAACCTTCTCTGTATTTTTTTTATTGTAGAGATGTTTCTGTCAGGCTAATTCGGTTCCACCAACGGTACATTTCTTGCTTTTTACACCTTTCCAACTACTGAAACTTAATACGCAATCCTTCTCCAGATGTACCCTTGTTATATTCGAACTACCTAAATTAATGTTAGAGAAGAGGCCAAGAGCCAATCCTTCCCTCCTGTCATCAAATTTTGACATATCTCAGAGGGTATGGTCACAGTATAGTTGATACTAAATAAAAAATATTAAAAAAATATATTCTCTGTCTTGGATTGTGCCACTTGGTCCCAAATAATAGAAATAGAAACACAAAAGTTGGACAGTGGACCAAACCAAAAACACTTGCGGCACCAATCATAAAGAAATCACCAATGAAATCAAGATCTCGAACTATCTTGTGTGCAAGCTTCTAAAAGTGCCCCTTGTCCAAGAGCACCCCCCTTCACCAGGGGCAATTGTACAGTAAACTAGATCAGAGTTGCACCACTTATGAAGTAAACAAGTCCATACAGATAGTCAACAGAAAGAGAAACAGCCAACGTGTTTCGTTCTATAGCGTAGGACTTCTTCAGTAAGTTAGAAACATATAAAAAACGACATTTACAATACATAAACTGTACAACATGTACAATATTAATATATATAAGGTGTTCGGAAAACATCAAATACCTCACATATATACAAAAACTAGTCACATCAAAAAGACACAAATCAAACATTAATGTAAAACCATACCAAAAATCCATCACATGTAAAAATATTGATTAGAAAATAAAGACAGATAACAAAAACCTTGATAGCATGTATGCATTTACAACAGAACAGAGAGAAGGATAAAATGGAGAGCAGCACAAAAAGTGAGACTATATGAGAGGTATTGTAACCAAGATGGAATCCAGATAGAAGAAACCAGTTGGAATCCTGTATTCACATCAACAAACGTCCTTATCTAGATCATATACACTGGATCTAAGTTACCACAAAAACTCATAACCGTTGCAAATCACATGTGGGTCAAACAAATATAATCCACAGTTTATCAATATTGAGGCCTTATGCAGCCAGAACTCAAGTCAGATCAAAACCAACATCAAAATTAAAAGAGTACACCATATCTAGGGTACAATGTACCATGCAAATTTGGTGCACTCTTTAACACAAACCAAGAACCCGTGCTGGTCCATACTACCATTATGGATCAAGCACACCGATGTGGATTTTACTTGTATCCTTTTGCATATATTGGGAGGGCAAGTCGTTAGGCGTGATGTCTCGTTTGGCAATGAATTTGCTTTGTTTTTAAGCTCTTTTGAGCTATAGCTTTTATTATAGTGATATTGGGTGACACTTATGTTCTTCTTTCACCTTACCATCTGGCTCTTGGGTCGAATGCAAATGGCATCTGATGGTGTCCCTCTGCTGGTGGACCATTTTATATTTACATATAATTACACTATTACTATTGCTTTTTTTTAACTTATTTGGGATTTTATGCGAACCCGATTATATCCACTTTCTTTGTTTCTTATAGGTACGGCTGTCTGTATTTAGAGTTTCTCTAAGGATGTGCAGGTTCTAATGTACCAGTACATTTCCCTATATAACTGTGGTGATAATATCACGTTTTCTACAGAACACTTAATGACTTTTGGAAACTGGAATTCATTATATAACATTTGGATTCTTATTTTGGATCTTATATTTGATGTACAGATGAGGTAGGCTTAATTTCAATATACAGATACACATTGTGTATAGTCATCTAAGCTGTGATTTATTATCATTGTAACACATGTTTTTTTTCATTTATTCATTTTCAGCTTTATATAGATGTGGGATTGCTATCTCTGTTAGAAAAAATCGATTGGAAAGGCAACTACCATATGCACTCTATCTTCCAGCCGACTCAGATTGATGAATGGTAGGTGTTCACACCACTTTGGGTGTTCTGGCACAGGGGAGCACAGTCTCTCACTTGGGCCACTGGGCACATCTTGGGTCTTGGTTTGTGTTACAGGGTGCACCAAATGTGCATGGTACCATTGTACCCTTGATATGGTGCATTCTGTTAATTTTGATGTTGGTTTTTATCTGACTTGAGTTCTGACTGCAATAGGCCTCCATATTGATAAACTGTGGGTTATATTTGTTTGACCTATGTGTGATTTGCAATGGTTATGAGTTTTTGTGGTAACTTAGATCCAGTGTATATGATCTAGACGTTTGTTGATGTTAATCCAGGATTCCACCTGGTTTCTTTTTTCTGGAGTCCATCTTGGTTACAATTCCTCTCAGATAGTCCCACTTTTTGTGCTGCTGTCCATTGTTTCCTTCTGTTGTAAATGCATAAATGCTATCAAGGTATTTGGTATCTGTCTTTTATTTTCTGATCAATATTTTTACATCTGATGGATTTTGGGTATGGTCTTACATTGATGTTTGATATGTGTCTTTTTGATGTGGCTAGTTTTTTTTATGTATGTGATGTATTTGATGTTTTCAAAACACCTTATATATGTGTATATATAAATGTTGTACGTGTTGTACAGTTTATGTATTGTAAATGTTGTTTTTTATATGTTTCTAATTTACAGCCCTGAAGAAGTCCTAAGCTACAGGACGAAACATGTTGGCTGTTGCTCTTTAAGAATGAAATAATAAAGAAGAAATGTTCTCCCTCCGTGCCTCATTGAGCAAATGGCTATCTGTATGGACTTGTTTACTTCATAAGTGGTGTAGCTCTGATATAATTTATCTGCTTTTAATAGCTTGATGAACTCCTAGTGCCCTAAAAATAAACCAATGGGAATTGCAAGATAGATGCTGTAAAGCAGAAACTGATATTGTTACAAATGCACATCCATACACATGCATAGTCAGGCTTCATCTGATATTGTGTCCTCTCATTCAGAAGAGTAAACAGAGATTTGAGTAAGCTGAGAGATGGGAGAACACAAAACAAAATTACATGATGGTTCGCAAGTTCAAGCCTTAAGAGGAAAGATGCAATGTGAGATTATGATTAAACTTCAAAAGGAAGAATAGTCCTCAAAATAGAGGTCAAAATAGGTGATTGGAAGTAGGGTGGAGCGCCCAAACAGGAGTTATATTAGATTGCAGTTTTACTGAAATGTTTATGAATGCATTGACTAGTCTATTAGCAGAACCTGTTGAGCTAGCCAGTGTGTTGCCATAGTCGTAGCTTTAGTTTGATCTGTTTCATTGAGCAATGAAGTGCATTCTGGGGCTACAACTATAACCACTTTGGTGACAGAGGAAGTTTCAAAACTCTCCTGTACTCCTGCTTATAGTTCTATATTGGTGTGAACATGTCTTCCCAGCCTTGTGATTGATTCATTAGTAGGCACCACAGAAAAGGATAGCATATTCAATGCCATGTATGGCTGAACATACTCTTTCTGCATGATGTCCCTTTTGTACAGGGAAAATTGCTTAAATATTGTGCAAACAGATAAGTGAGATCCACTACAGATGTTTTTGTACAGTATTTTCAGAATCAGAATCACAATCTCAGGTTCCACATTCTCTTTCATGCCACATAAACTTTGCAGTTCTTTCCCTTTTAATCTCCCTAGGTAATTTTAGGTCCATAGCACTGGGTTCTAACATAAGGCTTTTCTGCTGTGCTTGTATTGCAACTACAAAAAATAGATTGCTTATGGTAATTTTTTAAACAACTTCCGCCTTACATCAACCATAGGTGTTCCAGTCACTTATTCTGAAGGCATCTGAATTATCATAATGCTGTAATGTTAGGGGCTCCTGACTATCACATCATAATGGCGAGTTGGATTCAGACTGCTGCCCCCAATCTTGCATTGTCTAATCCTCACTCTTCTTCCTCTTTAGCAACATTGGATAAGAAGTAATGGCTTCCTCTCTCTAATTAAATTAAGTTCAAGGCTTTGCGTATAGTACACAGAGCTTACATTTGTCTGGTCCTCATTTACTGCAATCTAGATTCTCTCATTAAAGACCTTTCAGTTTGCTTTGCTCTCCTAATGCCAACCTACTTAATATGTCCCAAGTAAACAAATGCCTACTTGGTGGTCATTCTTTTTTCTGTGCAGACCACACAGTGGTGAAATTCCCTACCTATTTGATTTTGATAAATCGATAACATACTGACATTTAGGAAATCAGTTAAACCCTTGCTTTATACACCTTAATAACCCCTTCGGTGCTAAGCCTTTTTTTGTTTAGTTGCGGTAGTTCGTGCATAGGCCACCATAAAATTTTGTCCACATAAGGTATCCATGCCTAATTTGCTTCCTTTTTTCTGTTTTGTTGGGAAAAAAGTGCTGCAGAAGAAAGCATCTGCTTTTTTTCCTGCGAACGGCATCAACAAAAGGTTAGCTGTGCTAAAATCACCATCTTTCCAGCTTTCAGGAACAGGCAGGCTTGAATCCAAATATCCAAAAACAAAACTTTTGAACCCAGTTTTGGCATTTTACTCAGAGATAGACAATTTTTTTCAGTTTTTTGTGCTTTCAACCTCCTTCCACTTAGTGGCAGAAATGGGTATGAAACCCATACAGGAATCCAGAAAGCTATATATTTCTGAAAACTAGACACACTTTTGAATTAAGGAAGGGGTCATTTGTGTGGATCCTTCAAGGTTTTCCTATACAAAGCCACGGTTGAAATAAAAAAAAATGTATTTGTGTTGAAAATAATAGCCGGTGGGGCTACGTTTTCATTTATAATTATGGCAGATTTCAAAAGAAATATATTGTCTTGTTTACCGGATGCTTCTGGTTATGGGGATATGTAGGGCTTGTAGGTACACCAAGAACCTGAGGTACCCAGAGCCAATGACTGAGCTGCACCTTCCAATGGTTTTTCATTGCGTACCGTGTATAGAGCAATTCATTTGGTATAATATAAAAGGTATAAAATAGGTATCGAGAGGAACCCTATGTATTTCCAAAATGAGCTCAAGATATGGAGTTTAGAATCAATGTTTATTTGCTCATCTCTGAATCTGTGGGTAGCCATACTAACATATGAATTACAGGGTATTTCTCAAAATGGCTTCTTTCTTACACACTGCCTTAGATTTGGAAAGTGCAAATGCAGAGAAAGACAATTGATAATAACACTTGTTCTACTATTCTGTATTCTGCTTTGTCTCCCAATAAAAATGGCCTCTTACTTGTGTGGATAGGCCGATTGCCCACAACAGGAAACGGCCTAAAACGCAATGTGAACACACCACAATTTTTCACTGAAAACCTTTTTTGCAATGTGCCTAGCTGTGGATTTTGGGCCCTTGCTCAGCCGGCATCTTGGGAAACCTAGCAAATCTGTACATTTTGGAAACCTAGATGCTTAGGGAAATCAAGGATGGGTGACTTTGGTGGCTCTCACTTGGTTCTGTTACCCAGAATCCCTTGCAAACCTCAATCTTTTTCTAAAAATGTTAATTTTCCTCACATTTCTGAGATGGAAAGTTCTGGAATCTGAGGTGAGCCACAAATTTCCTTCCACCTAGCATTTCCCCCAAATATTCTGATATAAATTGTTCCTACTTGTGAGGGTAGGCCTATTGCCAGTGACAGGAAACATCCAAAAACGCAAAGAGGACACATCACATTTTTCCACTGCAAACTGACCCTTTTTTTGCAATTGGCCAAGCTGCTCAGCTGGCAACTAGAGAAACCTAGCAAACCTGTACACTTTTAAAAACTACACACCCAGGGGAATGCAGGATGGGGTGATATATGTGGTGCTCACCAGTACCTGTTACCTAGAACCCCTTACAAACCTTAACATTTGACTAAAAAAACACTTTGTTCTCACGTTTCTGTGATCAAAAGTTCTGGAATCTGAGGGGAGCCACATACTTCCTTCCACCTAGCACTCCCCCAAGCCGTTTGAAAGAAATGATACCTCACTTGTGTGGGTAGGCCTAGTGCTCGCAACAAGAAATGGGCCAAAACACAACGTGGACAAATCACATTTTTCCACAGAGAACTGACCTCTTTTTTGCAATTTTCCCAGCTGTGGAGTTTGGGCATTAGCTCAGCTGGCACCTAAGGAAACCTAGCAAACCTGTACATTTTTGAAAACCAGACACCCAGATAAATCAAGGATGGGTGCCTTGTGTGGCTCTCACCAGGTTCTGTTTCCCAAAATCCCTTGCAAACCACACCATTTGACAAAAAAAAATGTGCACATTTCTGTGATTGAAAGATCTTGAAACTGAGGGCAACCACAAACTTCCTGCCACCCTGAATTCCCCCAAGTCTTCTGATAAAAATAGCAACTCGTTGTGTGGGTAGGCTTAGTGCCTGTGACAGGAAACTGCCAAAAACACAACACAGACACATCGCATTTTTCTACTGAAAACTAGCCCTTTTTGCAATGTGCCTAGCTGTGGATGTTGGGCCCCAGCTCAGCTAGTACCTAGGTAAACTTAGCAAACATGTACTTTTTTTAAAACTAGATGCTCATGGTAATCAAGGATGGGGTGAATTTTGTAGCTCTCACCATTTTCTGTTTCCCAGAATCCCTTGCATACTTTCTCTTAAAATACACATTTTCATCACATTTCTGTGATGACAAGAGCTGAAACCTGAGAAGAGCCACAAACTTCCTTCAACCCAGCATTCCCTCAAGTTGTCTGATACAAATGGTACCTCACTTGTGTGGGTAGGCCTAGTGGTGGTGACAGGGAAGGGCCAAAAGCAGATTGTGGAGGCATGAAAATTATCGATCACAAAATGACCTAGTCATGCAAGGTGGTCACCTTCGCTTTTGGTTCCGGGCTTCCATCTAGGTAAACCAATGAAACCCAGACATTTCTGAAAAATAGACACCTGGGGGAGTCTATGGGGGTGTGGCTGCCATGGATCACACAACATTTTCTTACCCAGAATACCCTGCAAACATCAATATTAGCTATGCTATAGAAAAACTTCCCTTACATGTATGTGTGGGAAAGTAGTGGGATCACCGGGGCAGCACACATTTCCTACCACCCAGCATTTTCCAAGGTCTACCGATAAAAGTAAACTACTACCTCACTTGTGTGGGTGGGACAAGTTGTAGCGACAGAGAAGGACCCAAAGTATATTGTGGAGGCATCAAAATTATCAATCACAATACAACCATGTTTGGCAAGGGGGTCACCTGTGTTTTTGGTCCTGAGCTCGGCATCCATCTAGGGAAACCAACCAAACTGAGACATTTCAGAAAGCGAGATACCTGGAGGAGTTCGGGGAGGTGTGGCGTGCATGGATCCCTCAAGAATCACCTGCAAACCTCCTATTTGGCAACAAAAAGTACATTTTCCTCACATATCTGTGTGGAAAAGTTGTGGGATCACTAGACCAGCACAAATTTACTCCCACACAGCATTCCCCCAGGTCTCTGAATAAAAATGTTACCTTACGTGAGAGGGTAAATACATAAAAAAAATGAATAGATCAATGTTTAATTCCATTTCTACAATTTATCTTTCCCAGGAATACTCTCAGTTGATGCTAGACCTGGTCCTTTTGAACTTCATTAGGGATCTAGGAACTCTAGCCTTGGCTAGGGCCGTTTCGGACTTTGTCGCAGTGTTCCCCCTCATACTTTAATAGTTAGTGAAATGTGATTAATCCAGGCTCTAGCAATACATAAGCAGGCACTCACGATAACGATCTAAAAATATTTTTAAAGTGCATAAATATTTTTTTTAAGTGAATTCTATACATCACTTTTAAGATTTATTTATGCACCCCAAAAATATTTTTCTTTAGGTGGGAACATATTTTTAATTTAAACATCACATAAAAATAATTTAATTTAATTCAATTTGTTTGCATTTTCAAAACTGTTGATTTAAAATTAATTTAATAGCACTGTAACTCAATTTTGTTTTGTTATACCTTTAATGTGAATGCATTTAATGAATTGACATTAATATCTAACCTAACATTACGTAAACCACTTATTTTTGAGTCAAATACACTTTTTTATTCATCCCTATACTTTATTATGTGGAGATCTCTGCCCTGCCTGTGAGGCCTCCTTGTGGTAAGGTATAGCGAAAATAAAAACATGTATTAAATTCAAACATAAATATTAAGAATATTTTTATGTTGAATATTAATTTAAATTGAATGTATATGTTTACTTCAAATGTAGAACAAATTATAAAAAATCAACATTACTATTAGATTAATATTGAATTAAAACTTTTTTTCTGGAAATAAATTAAATTAAAATAATATTTTTGAAGTTTAACTTCAAAATAAACTCCCACCTAATGCAAAAATAAATTATGTGCATTAATGATTATTAAAACTGATGCCTAGAATTAAAATGAATGTAATTTATTTTTTAATAATATATGTTGTTACATTATTGTTGAAATTTTAAGTGGTTTATTACCTTATTACCCTATTTTATAATGAAATAACAAAAATACAATTAAAAAAGAGATATATACCATTAATGTATATGTATTTATTTTGTCATCTATTTAATGTACTTTAATTAAATTTAAAATTATTTCCTATGGATGAGTTGTGGTTGTAGACATTGAGGCGCAGCGTTACCCCTTACCTGGTGGTGAAGTCTCGCCGGTCGCATGGAGACACGTTGCTGACCTGCGTGAGAAGACTGCCTTGTGGTCCATGTAGCTGTGAATGGTAGAGGCGCTCCTGCGTACCAACGTAGAGACGTCTGCATCGCATACTACGATCCACCACTACATCGGGATGCAAGAGAGGATTACCAATGGTGGGCGGCACCTCTCTGCCTCACAGGCCAGATGAGGTTGCGCTGGCCAGTCGCTGTGGGGGGTGAGGCCCCTGAGCTGCGCCAAACTTGTGTTGCGGGAGTGCTGCAAGTTCACTCGTAGGGAGCCCTGCTGCATCAACTGCATCAGTAGGTTCATCAGCGGACTTGGCAGCGACAGTTGTACCCACGCTTGAGAAATCCCACCTGGCTGAGGCTCCTGCTGGCTGAGTCACAGATTAGGAGAGAGTTTAGCAGAATGCACCACTGTGTCAATGTCCAGGTAAGGAGAAGTTGGAACACATAGCGGAGGATGCCCAGGGGTCGAGTCACCAAGCCTTAGCACCAGTAGATGACGCACCCCCAGTGCCGCTATGGCAGAAGAGCATCGCCCCACTGCTTCCAAGCAGTGCAAGAAGAGGAGCAATCATCACATGATGAAAACTTGCTGATGTTATCATGCTATGTTTCCTTTGCGGTGGGAGGGTGGGAGGGGCTGCTCCACTCATGGAGCAGGTTAGGGGTGTAGTAGCATGCCCA
Source organism: Lissotriton helveticus (assembly GCF_964261635.1). Taxonomy (NCBI): domain Eukaryota; kingdom Metazoa; phylum Chordata; class Amphibia; order Caudata; family Salamandridae; genus Lissotriton; species Lissotriton helveticus. The sequence continues at coordinate 294,091,480 of NC_136070.1, forward strand.
CTCAAGTGCGCAGTGACTGCTTGATCAGCCCGCTCAGGCCACACAAATTAGTCATGTGCCCTGTCCTGGTCGCAAAGCAGGCTGCATTACAGCCTGCATGGAGAACATGCCCGCACCTCCAGCCTCTGGCTGAATGCCTCATCCCGGCATCAATGACCAATCCCAATGCTGAATTGCAGCGTTGTGATTGGCTTAGGGGAGGGAGCCTGGCTGCCTACTTTCTGTTCCTGGAAGCAGACTCAGGAGAGTAGGAGCAATGACGACATGGAACCCGGCCTCAAGGTAAGATTTGTCTCATTTAAATATTTACGACACCCACTCACACCCCTCCACATCCACACCCCATCCAGTGTTCTTTCCGGCATTTCCCACCTCCTAGATGTCCAGTCCCCCCGCAGCAGTTCTCAATGGCAGCTGATGTGTGGCCATGCACAGCGGGCATACCACTGGTGTGCCAAAGGTATATATGGAGTTACAATGCATATCATTTTATCGCATTCCTTTACAATGCACACTAATACTAGGCATATTGCAACACTAGGGAAGTTGTTGGATTGCGGAGATGTAAACATTATTATTCCCACTTCAGTGGGTGCAACCCTAAATCTGACCCTTGCACACCAAAGCAAACCCTGAACCCTAAAATGTATCTTTAAACCCTAAAACACACCCTAAAAATCATATTTGACCCAAATGCACACCTCAATTTTCATATTTGACCCAAATACACCCCCTAATTTTCATATTTGACACAAATGCACACCCCAATTCTCAGATTTGACCCTGAATTTTCATATTTGACCCAAAAACACACGCCAAATTTCAGAATTTACCCCGCAATACTCCCCAGATTTCATCTCCGACACCCAAAACCCATACCCACCCTAAAAAATTTTTTAAAAACATTACTGACCTTAGGATGAGTTGTAATGGAATGCGATGTAAAGTCTCCTGAGTTGTTGGATTAGCGTTCTAAAGGCATTACGATGTAATACCTGCGTTGTAATGGACAGCCATCGGCAAGCCTGTCTGCGTCCGTCTTCCCCTGGACTGCGTTCAGCACCAAGGATCCTTCCTCTCCGACACTCCACCCCTATGGTGCCAGAACCCACCTCTCCATCAATCTTGGACGCCATATCGCCTGGCAGGACCAACATCTGCTCCGGACCGGCCATCTCCATTGCCATCGCCATCACTGACGGCTATTAAATCACTCGCAAGGACCACCCCAACCGTCCAGGAGGAGGCATTGCCATCACCTATAGAAGCACACTCTGACTGACCACGCACCCAATGGTGACCATGGAACACCTCAACTTCCAGATTCTGGACCAACCCCAACCCCATCCTCTGCGGCACCCTCATCTGCAGGCTCCCCAGGTCATGGACACCCATTCTCCGATACCATTGTAGACCTCTTTGCACACCAGGCTCTCCCATCCACCAATGACATCCTACTCGGTGAACTCAAGTGGCACCTCGACAACCCCAGTAACCAGAACACTATGTCCTCCTGGGGTAGCTCCCTAACATCAGACTTAAGCAGCTAGTCACAGAGGCAAGTCACATAGCAGGACACACGGACGAGCGTGTCTCCTTCGCCATCGGGACCTTCAACTACAGCCACACCACCGGACTCTCCTGGACCGACCATCATTGTACACATCACGGCTTCACCATGCCCACCGTGCACAACCGCCATCATCACCCCCCTTGCAACTGAATCAAGACTACCGAAGTACGTCTTGTCAAGTCCCTTAGCCCCACCACTCCGCCAACAATTACAGACGATGACACAGCAGCGCGCAACAGCCACTGATGGATCTCCAACTGTGCCGACACCCGGGCACCCCTCAATAACGGCACTGAGTCAGTACCTTAGGCCTTCATGATGGCAGGTGTAAGGGTGACACAGTGCCACAGAGATAGGCTGGCCCCACGCTTTGCTGGAGTTGCATCATGGTTGTGACGCGACTGCAGCAATGGGTGACTTTAGCACAGACAGATACGTCAGGATTCTAGACGTATCTGTCAATACTTGCATCATGTACTGCTGTCCAGTAAATACAGCGCATCCGTGGTGTTACAAGAAGGGGGGAGTGAAAAGTGTTGCAACCCTGACTTGTCACAGCGCTGCAACATTTTTTATGAGTGAGGCCCAGGAATGCACACTATCTTTCTGATGGTACGCAGTCCTGCCCTGTACTTTTGTCGCAGGGCAGTGCAGCAACATTGCTTGCAGTGCTGTCCAGCAACAAAACCTGCTGAAATGATGCCCCAGGGGTTATCTCAGTTTTTAAGACTACCTTTTTTCTGGTCTTAAGTCCCAGCTGCTAACAGGCTTTAGCGGCTGTTTTTTTAACGTATCGCGGGTCTCGGCAATCATTGTAAATATCACGAATTGCGGTTAGCGTACATTTTTGCACTGGAACACTTACCTCGCATCTCATTAGCGATAGTTATCGCTAATATAGGTGGCAATGCTGGAAACGGCGGGTATCACCGGAAATCTGCCACTAATGGCTGTTAGCCACAGCTTGTTAATAGGGCGATAAAAATATCGCCACAGTAGCAGCAGAAAAGTGCTGCTAACGTGGCGTTAACTCCTTGTACATATGCCCCTCAGTGTTTGAGTTTGTATAATTACAAAATTTCCCTGTTATTGGTGTCAGCAGCTTGGTGTTATTACCTATGTTGTTGACTACAGTAAGGCGGTGATTGGTTTACGCAGTATACTGGAACAATGCATTTTGGTCTTTTAGTTGTGGTTAAGCTAATTTGGCTCTCATCATATGACGTTGGCAGTTATACCCTCTGCACTGTGCCTACTAGTGCTGTTGTCAGTAGTTCTGTGCGTATGAATCCTAGGTTTTAGTCTTTTTTATTAGACTGTAAGCTCCTTTGCTGGTGCCTGTAGTTTGACAATGAGTATCCAAAGGTACCAATAGTATTTGTGATATGACAGTAATGCCACTGTCTCTATGAGGATAGTGATGACCTTGAGCCTGTGTTTTGTCTTTCATATGGATTGGCATACACTCACTGCTGTCTGTGTGTTGAGTAATAATGCTTCCTGCGCTTCTGTTTGCAAGATTTATTTCTAAGCTTGTGTTAGCCTGGATGCCGTGCCACACATTGCTCGTCCTAAAGCTATCAAACACTATTCGTCTTGAGTCTTTGGAAATAATATGTGCAAAGCACAACTGAATAAATCAACTTTCCTGGCCCAGATTTGAAGGCATGATTTGCATCTGAGCTTTCGGGAAAGCGTAATTCGAATTTTAAAAAAACATCGTTTTACGCTGGGAGTAATGTTCAAACTTGCCATTAAAGACAATAGGGTAGACTATGTGAAAAGAAAAATCTGTATTAAAGCCGAGGAAATGATATACTTGCAAACTTCTCTATGTCTAGTGGGATTCTCTATACTCCGTAATGTATGTTTGACTTAACAGCTCTCACACTCTTATTGACACAATTGAATAGCATATAAGAAGGAGCACGGAGGTCTGCAAACTTAGTTTGAAATCAGCTGAGAGAGAGGAAGGTATGAAAGGGTCATGGATCAGGAAAACAGTTTTTCTTTTTCACATGATAATAGAGTTGTGGCCATCTTCGTACGTGGCCTGTCGGAGTGGGACTAACTTCTTGTACAAGAAGCACTTAGGGGGCAATTGTTTGTTTAGATAGCTGTGGCATCACTATTAAAGCCTGACTGCTCATGGCAACATCTTCATTTTCAAAGAGGGGCTCTGTCAATTACCACCTCTTCAGATCCTCCTTGTGTCAGCACTAAACACTTGAGGATGAGTCCACGTCTTACAACCTGCATACTAACAAAGATATGATTCTTTAAATTGTATTTGGACTTTAGTTCAAGCCACTCAAAGGCTTCCGCATATACATGCCTGCTCCCAGAAGCCCATTTTTCCTGTTTTCATCCAGAGACAGGCCCCCTCCGTGACAACATGCTGGCTGCTCGACACAGTATACAACTTATTTAATGTTTACTTCAAAGGTAGAAGAGGCACAAGATGCACCCTGCAGTTGTATACGAACCTCATTATAGTAGGCTTGCATTTCCACTATATATATATATTTTTTTTTTTTTTTGCGGGTTTATAAAGCGCTTGAATAAACTCCCAAAGGAGTATCTCCGCGCTCAAAGACAACAGAAGCAAAAACCAGGGCAATAATAATACAGGACTAAGAGTCATGTTTGACTACCTCATGACCTAACTAATTAAACCTGAAACATAAAAGTTTTCAGTTTTTTTCCTGAAGGCAAAGTGATCTGAGCACTGCCTGAGTTGGAGGGGAAGATTGTTCCACAAAATGGGTCCTACCACTGATAGAGCCTTACCACCCTGTCTAGTCCTACTAATCTTAGGTACCTTTAGAAGCAACTGATCACTTGACCTAAGAGTACGTGTGGGAACATAGGGAACACATTTTTTTGCCAAATAAGAAGGTCCCAGGTCATGTAGTCCTTTATGTACTATACAGCATGTCTTAAATTTCACTCTTTGGCGGAAAGATAACCAATGAAGTTTTTCCAGCAGAGGTTTGGATGGAGACCTAGGGGGAGCATTGAGGACCAACCTGGCTGCGCTGTTCTGTATCACCTGCAGTCGGTCCAGCACCTCTTTATTAGCAGACACCAGGAGACCATTACAGTAATCAAGCCGGCTGATCACTAGCGCCTGAACCAAAGTCTTTCTAATGGAGTCCGGAAGGAGCGGGAATACCTTACGGAGGAGTCCTATCACATGAAAACAGGACCCCATTGTATTATTTCCATGTTGTTTTAAAGTCAGCTCTGGCTCCAAGCGAACCCCAAGGTTCGTGATTACTTGTTTTGGTTCAGGAACTGGCCCCAGGTCTAATGGCCACCAATCAGGGGACCATAGTATCTTGGCCTCACCGAAAAGCATCACCTCAGTCTTACCAACATTACACTGAAGAAAGTTGGAAGACATCCACTGGGATACTGCTTTCATCCCCTCAGAGAAAGATTGTTTAACCTCCGGGGTCAAAGATTTAAATGGAAAAAGCAGCTGGGTATCATCAGCATAAGACACTGGACAGAAACCAAAAGCTCTCGTTATATTTGCCAGGGGGGCCACATAGGTGTTAAAAAGAGTTGGGCGGAAACATGAGCCCTGTGGCACCCCCTTAGTGGTCTTAACTCATCCGACCGGAATTCACCCATGGTGACACATTGAGTGCGGTCGGAGAGAAAGCTCTTAATCCAATCCAGTGCCTTGCCACCCAGTCCATTCACAGTCAGTCGTTCGATCAAGATCTTATGAGAAATAGTATCGAACGCTCCCGATAAATCCAGTAGCACCAGGACAACAGAAATACCCCTGTCCTGGTACATACGGAGATCATCAGTTATCGACAGCAAGGCCGTTTCAGTACTATATTTCGGCCTGAAACCGGACTGTGAGGGCTCGAGGCTTCCAGATTGTTCCAGGAAGTTAGACAAATGCTTATTAGTATGCTTTTCGATGATTTTACCCAAAAAAGGCAGCAGGGTAATAGGTCTAAGATTAGACAAGTTGGTCCATGGAACGGAGATATTCTTCCGAACCGGTCTAACTAGAGCCTTTTTCCACTCTCGTGGGACACGTCCCGTATTGAGTGAGAGGTTCACAAGATTCTGAATTTCCAGACCAAGCACTCTACCCACCACTCCCATTGTTCTGGTTGGTAGTTGATCTGAAGGGTTCCCACCTTTGATGTTATCGATCAACATCTCTACCTCTACCAGGGTAATATTCGGAAATTTAGGAAATATGTCAGGATTAGCACCTACTACTTTCGCCGGCGTGTGACTACCATGATTACTTGTAGGTAGAATAGATGCCTCGATTTTTTCATAGATAACGTCAATCTTATCAGTGAAAAAACCTGAAATGTCGTCACATAGTTGTTGAGACGACATATCCATACTTTCACACGCCACCGGTTTTAGAAAGGTGTTTAAAATTTGATATAGCACTTTATGAGCATTACCTGCCGCCTCCAGTTGTGAGGTAACATAGCTCTTTCGTGCAGCCCAAATGGCTTTATGGTAGGTGCTTATTGTCATCTGGTCGCTAGATTTATCCACCTCCAGGTCCGACTATCTCCAGACTTTCTCATGTTTCCTGGAGGTTCGTTTAAGGCGCCGCAACTCTTCGGAAAACCAGACTTCCTGTTTTTTAGCAGAACGGCTTTTAAATATTTTAAGTGGGGCAATCTGTTCTACTGCAGTGTGAATACCAAGTTCATATTTGAGTAGAGCAGAATCAATATCTTCACTAGGCTGGATTTTCGGGGCAGTATATACCTCTTTGAAGGTTTCATAAGATATTTTATGCCATTGCCTTCGCCGTGCCGGGATCTGCAAAGAGCGGCTAAGAGGTACCCCAATTTTGGGCATTGAGAACTCCAAAATAAAATGATCTGTCCAATTAGTCTGTCTAGGCCCATAGCACTTAATATCAGGAACATTGGAAAAAATCAAGTCTAAGGTATGCCCCGCCAAATGGGTGGGCCCACTATTACACTGTTTTAACCCTAACAGGGAGACATCATTCAGGAAAGATTGGACCTCAATATTATCTTTTATCTCGCTGTGGATATTAAAATCTCCAAGCAGTAGAAAGTCTTTGTCTGTTTCAATATACGGGGCCAATGCTTCCACCAAAGAACAAGAAACTTTTTTTATAGGGCCTGGAGGGCGATACACTAGCGCTCCCTTCCTGCTATGTTTGGCAGAAGTGCCAATTTTAAAAACCATCATTTCAAAAGCAGAGTTGCAACATTGATCAACAATAGAAACAGCTATGCTGCATTTATGCACAATCGCTATGCCCCCTCCTGCTTTCTTCGGTCGGTCCAATCTAATGATCTTATATCCTTCCGGGATCCCAAGTGTGATAACAGGGATCGAGTGGGGTTTGAGCCATGTCTCAGTAAGAAAGCAAAGATCAGGTTCATGCGTAAAGATAAGGTCCCAAACCTCAATATAGTGTTTGGGAAGAGACCTTATGTTACATAACAAATTCTTCCCACCCTGAATGGTTTCAGTGACCATATGTGTAGTCTTACATTGGAATAGGTCTGTAGTCCGAAGGGTTGGATCACATACTGCCTGAAAATGGCATTGCCTACATGAGAACGGCCCTTCAGGAGGGGTTTGTTCTTCTAACCCACAAGTTATCTGTGGGTTCATCCTTAAATACATCAGAGCCTGAGAGGAATAGCTCATCCTAACCTTCGTTGGGTCACTTACTCCAAAAGATGTTAATGTCATGGCCCCTGGCCCCGTCCGGTCGCGGACGGGCGCAGACGGGCTTCTCTCTGGCTTGTCTCAGGCGCGTCCTCAGGCGCTCCCCTGCGCGCGACCGCTGCGCGCTCAGAGCGACGAGAGGGCTAAGTAGCCCCTCCTTGTGAACAACTAGACCGCTACCCGCTGCGTGTAAGCGGAAATGGAGTGAGTGTCTCGCTCTTACCTGTCCGCCCTCTGCTCTACGGCGCTATGTGCCGAGTCGGACCGGGGCGGGCAGGCTACAACATCGAGCAGACTTCCTTCGATCTGAGCAAGTATTATTTATCCTAATGACACCCAGTAACGCAAAAGATCGTTATTAAAAACGGCGCTACAAATTTGTATTTAAAACCATTCAAATTGTGCACTATTTTAAAACATCAAATCCCAATTACAAACATATAGTGCTTGGTCCAGTTATAATTACGCTTGTAGTCGCTAGCTGGCGTCAAGCGGATCGGGGAGACACTGCCACTGTCCTCCCTGGCCGCGGTCAGCCGGCAGCTCCTCGCTGCCTAAGTAGCCCCTCCTTGTGAACAACTAGACCGCTACCCGCTGCGTGTAAGCGGAAATGGAGTGAGTGTCTCGCTCTTACCTCTGCGCCCTCCGCTCTACGGCGCTATGTGCCGAGTCGGACCGGGGCGGGCAGGCTACAACATCGAGCAGACTTCCTTCGATCTGAGCAAGTATTATTTATCCTAATGACACCCAGTAACGCGAAAGATCGTTATTAAAAACGGCGCTACAAATTTGTATTTTAAAACCATTCAAATTGTGCAATATTTTAAAACATCGAATCCCAGTTAAAAACATATAGTGCTTGGTCCAGTTATAATTACGCTTGTAGTCGCTAGCTGGCGTCAAGCGGATCGGGGAGACACTGCCACTGTCCTCCCTAGCCGCGGCTTCCAGCAACCCAGTCCTGTTTTGCAGCAGGGATGGGACCTTAAGTGTAGATGAGAAACAGATGGGCAGAGAGGATCCCCTTCTATCTGTAGTTCTATTCTGTCTGTTCTGTCAGGTGTATTTACACATCCTGTGTTTCTGTTCGAAGATATTCATAAGTCATAACCAGCTGTGCCTGAAGGGTCTGAGAAGCTATAGTTACTTCTGCTATTCTATTTAGACGCTTCATTGCCCATTTCCCATTTGGCAAAAGTACTTACATTTCTTAAGGCATGTTTTCTAGTTCACCCTGCCACTTTTTGAAGTGAACTTTTGAGTATGAACACTTCTCTTCGTTTTTTATACTCTGTTCTGTGTCTCTGTCCATTTTCAGCTTTCTCATTCCTTCTGTGATTCTCAGGTTAGCTGCTCCTTTCTTCGTCAGAATTCTTCAATGCTTGTCTTCAATCAGTATGCTGATATTGACCAGGATTTAAAAAAATTTTTTTTATTGTTGCTCCATCGGCAACCACAGTCAGATTATTGTTTTTGGTGAGATCCACTCTGAGTTTTCAGATGAACTTTGTATTTCTTTTTCACATAAATAGGAGACAAGTAAACGTGGTTGGACCAGTACTATCAACATCCTCTGTAGTTCAACTTTAGTCTTCCTACAGATTTAGGTGCACAAATAACTAAGGTATCTCATTTTATTGGAGTGTATAATTGTACTTGTTTCAGATCATCCAGTAATACTGCTAAAGAAGTAGTTTCATACTAACATTTAAAAACACACACCAAATATATTTCCCCATGTAGGACACTCTTCAATGTGTGGCGCCATTACCATAGAGTGGCACAAAGTCAATGTTAGAGTTTTTTTTTTAATGGAGTTTTATATAGCGCGAACGTGACCTGAATCAGGTGTCAGAGCATTTTACATAGCACCAGTTGCGCTACATGAGGACACATTCATTTTTTATTAGGCACGGGGAGATCAAGTGATTTGCCCAGAATCACAGGATTTTCAGCGTCATTGCCAAGGCTCAAACCCAGTTCCCTAGATTCGAGGACGACTGCCCTAGCCGTTAGGCCAACTCCTCTCCCCAGGAGGATACATCACTTCTAATTGATTGGTATTGTGAGCAATCCAGAAGGGAACGTAATCTAATTTTGTAGGCTCTTTTTGCAATAATACTGTATTGGGATTTTACTGGATTGTTTGTTGAAGTTGGAACCCACCACTTTACGCCGATGTATGAAATTGGATTATTTGTTTATGGAAGTTTTGCTGAATGCATCAGACTGCATCCTTATCCGGGGCCACTAGAAGTGGTTGACCAGTTGGTCAAAGGTTGAAACAGAGAGATTGGGTTTGAATTGAGAGGACAGGAAGATTTGGCACTCAAGGCTGCATGATCACTGAATGTGTCTATTGGTATAGCAATCACATGGTGCAAACAGGTCAGGGGAAAACAAATCCAGACAGCGAACAACCCCTGCACTGGTGTAGGAAGGCCTATACCCAACAGAAGAGAAACAGATCCTGTGCACACGCTTATGAGGTAAGTGTACTCGCAGAGTACAATCCTTGGTTCCACTACCTGGAGTCAGAACGCTCTACGCCCGCACTGACCAGTGCATTTTTTTCTTTTCTCAGGTCCCGTCCGGATTTTATGATCTCGCTACACCGAGCAGGGCACACACATTTATTTATCCTTTTCAATGCTCACACGTGGCCGGCGGTGACGATTGAACCGCCTCCACACCACTGACTACCTTCAAGTAACAACAGCCCTGATGAGTCACATCTCCTTCACGGTGTGACGAAACACATGTCGGCTGGCTATTATCATATGTACTGACTAAGATTGACTCATAAATCTTCTTCACATACGAAAACTTGGTGTTTGACCTTCATTTCATCCTCAGGAACTTTGCTTATATTTTGTTGAGTCTTGACTTGGAATTGGAATTGGAATTGGAATTGGAAGTGGATTTCTAAAGCGCGTAGCTAACCGTGGGCGTCCCAGCGCTGGACTCGTCAGATTGTGTCTGTGGTCGGAGTGACCAAGGGGAACAGACAAGTTTTCAATAGTTTGCGGAAAGCTAGTAGATTGGTTTCCCTCCGGATGTTGAGGGGTAGGGAGTTCCACAGCCTAGGGGCATTATATGAAAAGAGACGTCCCCCTGATCGTGCTCTTTTGATTCTGGGGACGCTTGTCAGGGAGAGGAGGTCAGATCCTAGCTTCCTGTTGGGTTTGTGTGGTTTGACCAGGGGTCTCAAAGTAGGGGGTCCCTTGTTTTGAAGAATTTTGTGAGTGATGCAGAGGGTTTTAAAAGTGATTCTTTCAGAGATTGGAAGCCAGTGTAGGGAGTTAAGGGTGGGCTTTGCAGAGCATCGGTGTTTTGTGCCTGTAAGCAGCCTGGCTGTTGCGTTCTGGACATGTTGGAGTTTGTTGATGACCGATTTCGGAGCGCCAAGGTATAGAGCGTTTCCGTAGTCCAGCCTCGACATAATGAGGCCCTGAATGAGAAGTTTCCTGGATTGAGGGGGTATGAGGGGGAGGATTTTGCTTGCAGTGCGCAGGAGGTTCCAGCGGTTTTCCTGGCTTGTGTGTGGAAGTTGAGGTCCTGGCGGAGCCAGACACCTAGGCTCTTTATTTCTTTTTTTGGGGTGGGGGTTGTTCCCATGCAGGGTGGCCACAAAAGATTGGTAGGGAGTTTGGATGGATTGCCTAACAATAGGATCTCTGATTTCTCCCCATTAAGTTTGAGGAGAGATTTGCTCATCCAATTACAGATGTTAATGAGGCACGCAGATAGGTTTTCCTGACACTGGGCTGACTGGTTTAGGGAAACAACCAGTTATGTGTCGTCGGCATACATGACTACCTTTATGCCGAAAGGTGCTACGATTTCCTCCAAAGATGACATATATACGTTAAAAAGTGTGGGGCTTAAGGAGGAGCCCTGGGGGAGTGTGTCCATTAGCGACCTCAAAGGTTCTATGCTCTAAGAAGGATTTGAGCCAAGCCAGGGCAAGGCCAGTGACTGCGACTCTGCTTAGTCGGTGGACAAGAATGGTATGGTCCACCGTGTCGAAGGCGGCGCTGAGGTCCAGGCGGATCATTGCTGCCGAACCCCCTGCGTCCAGGATAGATCTCGCTTCTTCGACCACTGCTATGAGAGCAGTGTCGGTGCACTGTCCTGGCCTGAATCCTGTCTGGGAGAGGCGGAGGAGGTTGTTGGATTCAAGGAAGGTGGAGAGCTGCTGATTAACACATTTCTCCGCCACCTTGTTGATTCCGGGTAGGAGGGAGATTGGTCGATAATTGGCCAGATCTGAGGGGTCGAGGTGGAATTTTTTTAGCAGTGCTCTAACAGTGGCCCTTTTCCAGTTGGGGGGGACAATGCCTTTTCCTAGGGAGGAGTTTATTAGATTGATAATGAGAGGGGTCACAGTGGGAGTCACGAGTTTTAGTTTATTGAGGGGTGCAGGGTCCATAGGGGAGCCACTCTTGATGGAATTTAGGATTGTGGGGAGTGTCTCCTTTGTCAATGGGGAGAAGGAGTCAAGGAGAGGGGTATTGGGTGCGGGGAATGGGGGGGTGAGTCTAGGGGATGGTTGGGAGTCGGAAGGGTTTTTAGGATGTTAATGATCTTGGTGGAAAATAATTCTGCTAGTTCGTTGCATTTTTGGCCTGAGGGACCACTTACCTCATAAGCGTGTGCACAGGATCTGTTTCTCTTCAGTTGGTCAAAGGTGTTGGCCTTCCCCGGATGGCCTACCAGGTGAATATCATAAGCCAGCTCCAGTAAGAAGGCCCGAAGCAGTGGGAGACTACCAACACACATGCTCTACACAGGAAAACCATTCACCCATTAAATGAGGGGACCACAAGAGGTGTTCCAGCTGGCTTGACATCAGCCTGTCACTGTAGGCTCTTCAAGAGAAGGGCACTCCTTCTGGGTTTTGCAGAAATGGGTCTGTGATGGCCCCCCTTCAGTACGCCACCCAGCTAACTCAGGTAGGTCCCCCAGGACAGCAATGTTTCTTCATGTATGTTCCGGGACATCACCCTCAAGATTGACCTCCTCTGGATCATGGAAATCTCTGGGTCAGGTTACCCATGTCCCTTGCCCTTCCATGTCTTGGCAGGTACCTGAGACATTTTTTTAGGCTCTAGGTTGTTTCCTTCGACTCCCCTGACAGGCTTTGATGTTCCATGTATTCAGGCATACTCATTCAGGTAATCCCATCATCTCCCACTGAGACTTGAACTCCATTCCTTCCTAGGTAATATGCTCTGTCCAGGACATATCATAACCGACCGTCAACAAGAATGACTAGATTTAAGGCTACCTTTAAGAAACCTGAGACACCACCCCAATTGAATGGGAATTAAAAACACTAGATAGTGGTTCACCTGGTTGTCTGTTGTCACAACCTGATGGACTACATCAGCAACTACCTGCTCTGAGAACAACAGATGACACTTAACAATAGTCATACTGGCTCCTGTCACTCTTGGAACTGCCACACTCTACCCATTGGCTGTGACCCACTACCTATATGTTTTGGTATTGTCGGACATGTGAGCCTTTAGCACTATCTCATTGTCACCCAGGGACATTAGGATAACCTCTGCACTCCCCCAACACTAATTGTGGCAATCTTCTTCTCAAGCACTACATTAACCATTCCCATAGTAGGCCTACTAGTGGGGGATGCTTTCTGCACTGACAGTTGAGATCCATCTTTACTGTGTCCATACTTGTAATATTCATGGCACTTGAAGTGGAAGTAGCAAGGTGGCTTCTTCTCATTAAAAACACTCTTTTTCTTCACAGTGATGGAGAGGGAATTCTTCCTCTGAAAACTCTTTTGATGGAGGCCCTGTCCATCCTTCTGGTAGTCACCCACTGGTACCTTCTTGTGGATTTGACATTCTTGTGGACCCTTGTGCTGAACCTGAGGTTTGCTTCAGAACTATTAAAAGACAGAATGAATGTAGCATTTTTAGGGTCATGTGTAGAAACTATCACTTCTAATAAATGGCACGCAACGCAGTGATGTGATACAATCTATTACAGTGAATTGCTTCCGGATGTTAATATATATGTTTTTTTGGGAAATTGAAGGGTCCCTATCATATTTTTAGAAGAGAATTGTTGATTTTAGATGCAAAATATGTTATCTTATGTTATGGCTGCTAAAGCCAAGCAAGAACAGTGGAGAAGCTCTCCTTTTTAAGTCTAGCCTACGCAGCGCACATGCGCTACATAGGCAAAAAGACATATTGCTGTTGCTTCGGATTTTCAGCCAAACACATGCACGTGTTCCATTGCCTTCAATGGCAACGCGTGCACGCCTGGCGATTCACTTGCGGGAGCGAGCGCCGCCATATGGAAGCAATTATCGCTCCTGCAAGTGAATCGCGCAGCCCTCCTCCTCCCCCTTTCTACTGCGCGCTTGTTTTTTGTAAACTTTGGTCTTTCTGTCAGGTGAAGTGCGCACATGTGGCCACCAGGGGTCGCTGGTAACGGGCAACACAGCACATGAGCAAGGTTAACTGTAGGAACATTCCACCAGCAGCGACAAAAGCTGCGCGATATCTAGAGACAAAGGTCAGAAGAAGAAAGGTGATGGTGAGACGTTCTGCACAGTAAGTACTATTAAGGGAGTAATTAGGGGTGACTCAACCAGCATTTCACTGCAAGAAGTGGCTATGAATGTATAACTTGATTTGCAAAGTGTTGCAGCAACCACCTTTCCTTTCATTCTTTCATAGGTATTCATGTATGTAAGCTTCACAAGGGTGCGCACGAAAGGGGCCCTAATGCTTTGAAAGAAAAAGAGGGGGTTAGCTCTCAGCCTAGAATCAGAGCGGACATTCCTAGTCCAGGCTCTGCAGCCCTTGCTTCTCCTTCCCCTCACCACTGTCTGGGCCTCGTGCTTCCCCCCACGGGTCCAGAGGCTGCGGCCAGGCCTGTTGGGCTTTCCCTTGATGCACCTGTGAAGACCCCGGCCTCTGCGTGCCTCTCACGCACCGCACTGACTGTGGATGATGTATTCTTGTCTGTTTAACATCCTGCAGGCAAGCTTGGTGCTCTTCTCCTGTTACAATCATGCAGAACATGGCCACAGCGATTCAATGACTGCAGAGCTTGTCCTTCTTTATTTGCTCCTCTTTACCATGACTGCAGAGTGGAGCCTCGCCGCCCCTCTGCTGGGGCACAGAGGCAGTGGAGACTGCCCTCTCTGTAAGTACCTCCCTTCTCACTGTGCCTGCGGGCTCCAGGCCTAAACTCTCCGGTCTGTATGCCAACTCTGGTTTACATTTTCTGCTACTGCTGAGCCCAATTCTGCGTCGGACAGTTCATCTTTGAAGGGAAGTCTTCCAAGGGGGTCATTTGGGCCTCATATTTTGTGATTTAAATGTGCTGCCTGGCAATCATCATCGCAAACACAACAGCTTGATTCCGTTCTGGGAAGGACATGGCTTTTGTAGTTCGGACTGGACTGTTCCCATGGGGCAACAGGGTCAGAGCTGATTTGCATATCGCCATTGTCTAACCCAGGGTGGTGTGGAGTGCAAAAAAACGATGGATTTGGGCCCAGATCTTTTGACTGGGGGAGTGTGTGACATTGATCCACATTCAGTCCATCACTTGTTGTTTTTTGCAATTGCCGCCCTAAGTGCGCTGGGGATGCCCAGACGTGGGTCCCAGGCACTCCACACCACTTGGAGTCAAGCTAGCCGGGCTGAAGAGAGGTGTTACCTCGAAACCGGTCCGGTCCTCGGATGCTTGATTCCGGTCTGGGAAAGATATGGCTGTTGTAGTTCGGACTGGACTGTTCCCATGGGGCAACAGGGTCAGAGCTGATTTGCATAAAGCCATTATCTGACCCAGGGTGGTGTGGAGTGCAAAAAAACGATGGATTTGGGCCCAGATCTTTTGACTGGGGGAGTGTGTGACATTGATCCACATTCAGTCCATCACTTGTTGTTTTTTGCAATTGCCGCCCTAAGTGCGCTGGGGATGCCCAGACGTGGGTCCCAGGCACTCCACACCACTTGGAGTCAAGCTAGCCGGGCTGAAGAGAGGTGTTACCTCGAAACCGGTCCGGTCCTCGGATGCTTGATTCCGGTCTGGGAAAGATATGGCTGTTGTAGTTCGGACTGGACTGTTCCCATGGGGCAACAGGGTCAGAGCTGATTTGCATAAAGCCATTATCTGACCCAGGGTGGTGTGGAGTGCAAAAAAACGATGGATTTGGGCCCAGATCTTTTGACTGGGGGAGTGTGTGACATTGATCCACATTCAGTCCATCACTTGTTGTTTTTTGCAATTGCCGCCCTAAGTGCGCTGGGGATGCCCAGACGTGGGTCCCAGGCACTCCACACCACTTGGAGTCAAGCTAGCCGGGCTGAAGAGAGGTGTTACCTCGAAACCGGTCCGGTCCTCGGATGCTTGATTCCGGTCTGGGAAAGATATGGCTGTTGTAGTTCGGACTGGACTGTTCCCATGGGGCAACAGGGTCAGAGCTGATTTGCATAAAGCCATTATCTGACCCAGGGTGGTGTGGAGTGCAAAAAAACGATGGATTTGGGCCCAGATCTTTTGACTGGGGGAGTGTGTGACATTGATCCACATTCAGTCCATCACTTGTTGTTTTTTGCAATTGCCGCCCTAAGTGCGCTGGGGATGCCCAGACGTGGGTCCCAGGCACTCCACACCACTTGGAGTCAAGCTAGCCGGGCTGAAGAGAGGTGTTACCTCGAAACCGGTCCGGTCCTCGGATGCTTGATTCCGGTCTGGGAAAGATATGGCTGTTGTAGTTCGGACTGGACTGTTCCCATGGGGCAACAGGGTCAGAGCTGATTTGCATAAAGCCATTATCTGACCCAGGGTGGTGTGGAGTGCAAAAAAACGATGGATTTGGGCCCAGATCTTTTGACTGGGGGAGTGTGTGACATTGATCCACATTCAGTCCATCACTTGTTGTTTTTTGCAATTGCCGCCCTAAGTGCGCTGGGGATGCCCAGACGTGGGTCCCAGGCACTCCACACCACTTGGAGTCAAGCTAGCCGGGCTGAAGAGAGGTGTTACCTCGAAACCGGTCCGGTCCTCGGATGCTTGATTCCGGTCTGGGAAAGATATGGCTGTTGTAGTTCGGACTGGACTGTTCCCATGGGGCAACAGGGTCAGAGCTGATTTGCATAAAGCCATTATCTGACCCAGGGTGGTGTGGAGTGCAAAAAAACGATGGATTTGGGCCCAGATCTTTTGACTGGGGGAGTGTGTGACATTGATCCACATTCAGTCCATCACTTGTTGTTTTTTGCAATTGCCGCCCTAAGTGCGCTGGGGATGCCCAGACGTGGGTCCCAGGCACTCCACACCACTTGGAGTCAAGCTAGCCGGGCTGAAGAGAGGTGTTACCTCGAAACCGGTCCGGTCCTCGGATGCTTGATTCCGGTCTGGGAAAGATATGGCTGTTGTAGTTCGGACTGGACTGTTCCCATGGGGCAACAGGGTCAGAGCTGATTTGCATAAAGCCATTATCTGACCCAGGGTGGTGTGGAGTGCAAAAAAACGATGGATTTGGGCCCAGATCTTTTGACTGGGGGAGTGTGTGACATTGATCCACATTCAGTCCATCACTTGTTGTTTTTTGCAATTGCCGCCCTAAGTGCGCTGGGGATGCCCAGACGTGGGTCCCAGGCACTCCACACCACTTGGAGTCAAGCTAGCCGGGCTGAAGAGAGGTGTTACCTCGAAACCGGTCCGGTCCTCGGATGCTTGATTCCGGTCTGGGAAAGATATGGCTGTTGTAGTTCGGACTGGACTGTTCCCATGGGGCAACAGGGTCAGAGCTGATTTGCATAAAGCCATTATCTGACCCAGGGTGGTGTGGAGTGCAAAAAAACGATGGATTTGGGCCCAGATCTTTTGACTGGGGGAGTGTGTGACATTGATCCACATTCAGTCCATCACTTGTTGTTTTTTGCAATTGCCGCCCTAAGTGCGCTGGGGATGCCCAGACGTGGGTCCCAGGCACTCCACACCACTTGGAGTCAAGCTAGCCGGGCTGAAGAGAGGTGTTACCTCGAAACCGGTCCGGTCCTCGGATGCTTGATTCCGGTCTGGGAAAGATATGGCTGTTGTAGTTCGGACTGGACTGTTCCCATGGGGCAACAGGGTCAGAGCTGATTTGCATAAAGCCATTATCTGACCCAGGGTGGTGTGGAGTGCAAAAAAACGATGGATTTGGGCCCAGATCTTTTGACTGGGGGAGTGTGTGACATTGATCCACATTCAGTCCATCACTTGTTGTTTTTTGCAATTGCCGCCCTAAGTGCGCTGGGGATGCCCAGACGTGGGTCCCAGGCACTCCACACCACTTGGAGTCAAGCTAGCCGGGCTGAAGAGAGGTGTTACCTCGAAACCGGTCCGGTCCTCGGATGCTTGATTCCGGTCTGGGAAAGATATGGCTGTTGTAGTTCGGACTGGACTGTTCCCATGGGGCAACAGGGTCAGAGCTGATTTGCATAAAGCCATTATCTGACCCAGGGTGGTGTGGAGTGCAAAAAAACGATGGATTTGGGCCCAGATCTTTTGACTGGGGGAGTGTGTGACATTGATCCACATTCAGTCCATCACTTGTTGTTTTTTGCAATTGCCGCCCTAAGTGCGCTGGGGATGCCCAGACGTGGGTCCCAGGCACTCCACACCACTTGGAGTCAAGCTAGCCGGGCTGAAGAGAGGTGTTACCTCGAAACCGGTCCGGTCCTCGGATGCTTGATTCCGGTCTGGGAAAGATATGGCTGTTGTAGTTCGGACTGGACTGTTCCCATGGGGCAACAGGGTCAGAGCTGATTTGCATAAAGCCATTATCTGACCCAGGGTGGTGTGGAGTGCAAAAAAACGATGGATTTGGGCCCAGATCTTTTGACTGGGGGAGTGTGTGACATTGATCCACATTCAGTCCATCACTTGTTGTTTTTTGCAATTGCCGCCCTAAGTGCGCTGGGGATGCCCAGACGTGGGTCCCAGGCACTCCACACCACTTGGAGTCAAGCTAGCCGGGCTGAAGAGAGGTGTTACCTCGAAACCGGTCCGGTCCTCGGATGCTTGATTCCGGTCTGGGAAAGATATGGCTGTTGTAGTTCGGACTGGACTGTTCCCATGGGGCAACAGGGTCAGAGCTGATTTGCATAAAGCCATTATCTGACCCAGGGTGGTGTGGAGTGCAAAAAAACGATGGATTTGGGCCCAGATCTTTTGACTGGGGGAGTGTGTGACATTGATCCACATTCAGTCCATCACTTGTTGTTTTTTGCAATTGCCGCCCTAAGTGCGCTGGGGATGCCCAGACGTGGGTCCCAGGCACTCCACACCACTTGGAGTCAAGCTAGCCGGGCTGAAGAGAGGTGTTACCTCGAAACCGGTCCGGTCCTCGGATGCTTGATTCCGGTCTGGGAAAGATATGGCTGTTGTAGTTCGGACTGGACTGTTCCCATGGGGCAACAGGGTCAGAGCTGATTTGCATAAAGCCATTATCTGACCCAGGGTGGTGTGGAGTGCAAAAAAACGATGGATTTGGGCCCAGATCTTTTGACTGGGGGAGTGTGTGACATTGATCCACATTCAGTCCATCACTTGTTGTTTTTTGCAATTGCCGCCCTAAGTGCGCTGGGGATGCCCAGACGTGGGTCCCAGGCACTCCACACCACTTGGAGTCAAGCTAGCCGGGCTGAAGAGAGGTGTTACCTCGAAACCGGTCCGGTCCTCGGATGCTTGATTCCGGTCTGGGAAAGATATGGCTGTTGTAGTTCGGACTGGACTGTTCCCATGGGGCAACAGGGTCAGAGCTGATTTGCATAAAGCCATTATCTGACCCAGGGTGGTGTGGAGTGCAAAAAAACGATGGATTTGGGCCCAGATCTTTTGACTGGGGGAGTGTGTGACATTGATCCACATTCAGTCCATCACTTGTTGTTTTTTGCAATTGCCGCCCTAAGTGCGCTGGGGATGCCCAGACGTGGGTCCCAGGCACTCCACACCACTTGGAGTCAAGCTAGCCGGGCTGAAGAGAGGTGTTACCTCGAAACCGGTCCGGTCCTCGGATGCTTGATTCCGGTCTGGGAAAGATATGGCTGTTGTAGTTCGGACTGGACTGTTCCCATGGGGCAACAGGGTCAGAGCTGATTTGCATAAAGCCATTATCTGACCCAGGGTGGTGTGGAGTGCAAAAAAACGATGGATTTGGGCCCAGATCTTTTGACTGGGGGAGTGTGTGACATTGATCCACATTCAGTCCATCACTTGTTGTTTTTTGCAATTGCCGCCCTAAGTGCGCTGGGGATGCCCAGACGTGGGTCCCAGGCACTCCACACCACTTGGAGTCAAGCTAGCCGGGCTGAAGAGAGGTGTTACCTCGAAACCGGTCCGGTCCTCGGATGCTTGATTCCGGTCTGGGAAAGATATGGCTGTTGTAGTTCGGACTGGACTGTTCCCATGGGGCAACAGGGTCAGAGCTGATTTGCATAAAGCCATTATCTGACCCAGGGTGGTGTGGAGTGCAAAAAAAACGATGGATTTGGGCCCAGATCTTTTGACTGGGGGAGTGTGTGACATTGATCCACATTCAGTCCATCACTTGTTGTTTTTTGCAATTGCCGCCCTAAGTGCGCTGGGGATGCCCAGACGTGGGTCCCAGGCACTCCACACCACTTGGAGTCAAGCTAGCCGGGCTGAAGAGAGGTGTTACCTCGAAACCGGTCCGGTCCTCGGATGCTTGATTCCGGTCTGGGAAAGATATGGCTGTTGTAGTTCGGACTGGACTGTTCCCATGGGGCAACAGGGTCAGAGCTGATTTGCATAAAGCCATTATCTGACCCAGGGTGGTGTGGAGTGCAAAAAAACGATGGATTTGGGCCCAGATCTTTTGACTGGGGGAGTGTGTGACATTGATCCACATTCAGTCCATCACTTGTTGTTTTTTGCAATTGCCGCCCTAAGTGCGCTGGGGATGCCCAGACGTGGGTCCCAGGCACTCCACACCACTTGGAGTCAAGCTAGCCGGGCTGAAGAGAGGTGTTACCTCGAATCCGGTCCGGTCCTCGGATGCTTGATTCCGGTCTGGGAAAGATATGGCTGTTGTAGTTCGGACTGGACTGTTCCCATGGGGCAACAGGGTCAGAGCTGATTTGCATAAAGCCATTATCTGACCCAGGGTGGTGTGGAGTGCAAAAAAACGATGGATTTGGGCCCAGATCTTTTGACTGGGGGAGTGTGTGACATTGATCCACATTCAGTCCATCACTTGTTGTTTTTTGCAATTGCCGCCCTAAGTGCGCTGGGGATGCCCAGACGTGGGTCCCAGGCACTCCACACCACTTGGAGTCAAGCTAGCCGGGCTGAAGAGAGGTGTTACCTCGAAACCGGTCCGGTCCTCGGATGCTTGATTCCGGTCTGGGAAAGATATGGCTGTTGTAGTTCGGACTGGACTGTTCCCATGGGGCAACAGGGTCAGAGATGATTTGCATAAAGCCATTATCTGACCCAGGGTGGTGTGGAGTGCAAAAAAACGATGGATTTGGGCCCAGATCTTTTGACTGGGGGAGTGTGTGACATTGATCCACATTCAGTCCATCACTTGTTGTTTTTTGCTCTATGTATAGTGAGCTTCACATCTACTAGGTGTTCACACAGCCAGTGCCTTTCTGGAATACTCTACAAAATCCAGCTGAGGTTCTCTTAGACAGATCCTGACTGTCTCCAAAATGTAGCTGGTACTTTTCAGAGTAAGACCATATTTCACAACCAGTGCTGGAATCAGGGTATTCTTCATCCGGTCCTACTTTCCCCGGGCCAGTAGGGTATCCCTCCGTAAACTGGGCATGCGTTTACAAAGAATAGCCCCATAAGCCTCAAGCCTCTTTGAATTTCTAAGTCCCAATTGGCCCTAAATCACATCTTACTGTCACCCCGCTAAATAGCTAAGCATCAGGGGCCACATGTATTACCATTTCAATTTGCGAGTCACAAATTGCGATGTTTTGCTACTCTCAATTTGCGACTCGCAAAATGGAATGTACAACAGGGTCTGAGACAAAGTTTGCAATTCTCAAATGCTTTGCACACGACCTACTTCATTAATATTCATGAAGCAGGTTGCAATTTGCGACCCATGGGAATCCCTGGAAACTCAGGGTTGGTGGCCTGTTGGGGACAACAGATCCCCATGTCTGTGTTTGATTTTTCAATAAAGCAACTTTTTTTCAAATGCAGCCCATTTTCCTTAAGGGAAAATGGGATGTGTTTAAAAAAATGAATTTTTTTTCTTTTCATTTTTTAAGGGCAGGCAGTGGATCCTGGGACCACTGCTTGCTCTTAAAAAAGACTGACTAACAATACTGACAAAATAGTATTTGTACATACCACCATCATTTTTAGCTGTCGCAAATGGGCCGATTTCCCGTTTGCGACTGCAAACAACAGTCCTACATCTAGCCCGAGGTCTTTGGGTATGTGGATAAGTTATCTTCCTCAGGCACTTCACTTTTTACTGCAATGATCATCACTGTACTTTGTGAGCCTCTTGGCCTTCACATTCACCACATTTTGACTCATTTAATGATGCAGTAAAATTGTCTTCTCCTGTTCTAGTTTTCTTTCCTCCAAAGCCCTCACATTCATTTTCTCTGCCAATGCTCTTTCTGTCTCAGACTTTTTCTATGTAAATGCTCTTTCTGCCTCAGTCTTTTCACCATATACAGCCCATTTTAGCTTGGTCAGATGAAGTCTCAGTCTTCTTTCATCTCTCCTGTTCCAACTCCTCTGGGGTCAGGTTACTTGAGGACACACTCCTCCCTGCTCTGGATCCGACAGAGGACCTCACTCCTGTAGGCCCTCCTTTCTCTTCTGACTGCTGGGTGGTTAGAGTATTCTCTCCCTCCTTCTCCACTTCATCCCCCCTTTTCACATCATCCTCCTGCTACTGCAATGTAGCCTGCAATAAGCAAACCTCTTCCCAGGCTCTTAACCCCTTCGACGCTCATGACGAGCTGGGCTCGTCATGAGGTAGCCTCCTCGCACGCTCATGACGAGCCCAGCTCGTCATGTAAAGTGCGGTTTTAAAAAACTCAAGACAGGAGCAGAATTCCGCTAGCGCGCATGCGGTTAAAGGCTAGCTGGTCCTCTAAATTCTTGAAGCCTTTTGCCAGATTTATCCCTCTCTCCTTGCATAACTTTTGGAACCCCGCCACAGTGAAGCCTTCAATGTTGCTAAGGTCTCCTTCCATTCTTTCAAAAAAATCAATGTATGAGGTAGGAATTAAATTTGGACAAAAATGCTCATTTAAAATAGAAATTAGATTAATTTAAAAATCAAAATTGGATTTTGATGATAGATTCCAACAAGCGATTTTTGGTTTTATACAAATCACTAAGTTGCACTGCACAAACACAAGTACTGAAACCTACCACTGAATACCAATGTGAGAAATCAGAATATCTGTTGAAGCGGGTGCAAACCCATTAAAAGAAATAATCAGAATCTCATCAGTGGGGATCACAAATGTCACTTAAATAAACATGTGCTTAAGCCTCTGGCAACTTGGCACACAGGCAGTCAGTTTAGAAGCCATATGCAAATTGTTTATGAAGCACTCAAACAGTAATAAAGTAAAAACACAAAACAAGAATAAACGCTAACCAATTTTTGTTAGAAAAATAGAGAAGATTTGTATGAATGAAATAATACCAAAACTACAAAAATCTAATCAGTAGAACTTAAGTTAGAGTTTTGAAAATTTTTAAAGTGAAAATAGTTCCAAAAAGGTGCAAAGCTCCAAATGTGGGATCACGCCGAACTGGGGTAAAGTCAAAGTTCAGGCCGACCAAGATGGAGCTCCATTCAGTTATGGCACCAGGTGCAGCCCATTGGGACTTAAACCTTTTGTACTTGGTGCAGGGTTACGTGGTGCTGCAGTACCAGGCTCTGCATCTCATGCCATCAGGTCCATTGAGCTACTCAGTAGTATTTGTGCTATTCTGTGATGCATGGCTCTTTCACTCTGTGTTGGATATGGTGAAGCCATTGATTAGGAGCTGCTAGGTGCTGCAATGCTAGGTCTTGCACCGGCCTGCACCAGGTTGCGTCAGATCCATTGAAGCAGCTGATCAAGAGCTGTCAGGAGTTGCTATATTAGGTCCTTCTGCAGCCTGCACCATCCTGTGTCGGACCCAGTGAAGGCTTCTATCAGGAGCCGTGGGGTTTTACAATGTAGGCCCTGCACCGATCTGCTCCACATTGTGAAGTTGCTGCTTTAAGGGCATTCCCTGGTGATCCTTATTTCTTTCTGATTAGGTTGTAAACAAAACGATTATCTCAATAATCTCCAATGTGAAGATTGCTGCCGCTGCCGTTGTACTCGTCTATGCCGCAAAAGAAATATTGTCCACCTGAAAAAGAAAAAAGAGAGATTAATAACACACCTTCGAAAATATTGATTTCATCGTTTTGTTCACAACCTAATCAGAACGAAATAAGGATCACCAGTGAGTGCCCTTAAAGCAGCACCTTCTCTGCAAATTTCCTGCAGTTTGGCCTTGTTGGAAAGGGTCATTGTTACAAGCAGTATCGTTTTGTCCTGAAGATGGTCTGAAAGATTAACACGAAAAGAAGACTGAAACGTCGACCACATTGTCTGTTTCCTTAGTAATTGATGTATTAGTATTGACTATTTGTTCTACTATGACACTTGTCAAATTTTTTATTTAATGAGGAATGGACATTTTTATTCATGAAGTATAGGTCAGACTTTACTGTACCTTTTTCATGTCTCTGCATTTGAATTTTTGTATGTACGTTATCAAATATATTAAAAAAACTTTTTGATAAGATATTCCTGTGTTTTCTTTGCTTCTTTCTCATTGTTTTTGATTTGTTGCGCAACAATCGCATAATCTGCCTAATTCATTTAATACATGGTCTAATACATGGTCTAATATTGATATACTTTGAACCACCCAATAATCAGATTAAAAATGTTTTGAATAAGTATATATTTTTTTAAGGTAATCCACTTGTAGCATAATTTACATAATTTACAGGTCCTGGGTACATGTAGTACATGTAGTACTAGCAAATTAAATGTGCCAATTAGGTGTAAGCTACTTTTAATTTGTTTGAAAGGGAGAGCACAAGCTCTTTACCACTGGTTATCAGGAGTAGAGTGTGCAGAGTCCTAAAAGTCAACAAACAAGTTTGCAAGAAAATAGGGCAGTGAGGGCACGATTCTGGGGGAATACCACACAAAGGGAGTTCATTTCCAATGATTTGTAAGGCAGACACTTTTTTATACTTCTAACACTTTTGTTTAACTTCATTATCTAGATTATTTTGGGCTAGGGAGCAGCCTTCTTAGAGGATGGTCTTTCCATGCGCAATGCATGAACCTCATTGTCATTTCTATTTGTTACGCAATTAAAGGTTTCTTGTTGCATTATTATTTGCGTGAAAACTTGATTTTATGGGCTAGTCTTCAGAGGGTATGTTAGCTTGACATATCCTCACTTTGGGAGTTATTAATGAGAGCCTTGCGTCACTTCTGCACCACGTAAAGTGGTACATGAATGATGCAGGCTCTGAATCAAATTTATGAAGTAACGCAAAGCCACCCTACATGGCATTTTGAGTGGCCTCATAAATCTTGAGTAAGCGCAAATTGCTGCGTAGCCTTACTATGTGCTCGCTTATTATAATGTATTTATTATATTATTTGCAGCTGTTAATAATATTAGTATGATTGTGTTCCATTTTTTAAAGTGGTGTTTGTCATTTTTAACATTTAATCGGTTTTTAACATTTTAGTGATAGTTCATCGATTATGAAAGGAAAGCCATCCGCCAGCTAGCCAGAAGCTTTCTGCCTGACATCAATGGTTTACCTCCGACCCCCGTATTATAATACTGATGGTCGGAGGGAAACCCATGGTGGGATTCCGCTGCACTTCTGACACACTCAAGGAGCCCGTCGGAGTGTCGAAGGACTCATAATCCCCAAATGGCGGCGGGGCCTGCTCTGGCAATGCCGTCAGGATTATGATGTCCGTTTCCCACAGCCTTTCCATGTCGGCCTTTCTGACATGGAAAGGCTGTCAGAAAGTGACTTTGGGGGCCTGTAGCAGGGCCCCGTCCCCTCGCGGTCTACACTATGAGGCCTGGGGGGTATTTGTGGGACGCCCCTAAACATCCCTACCACAAGGTGCCTGCCACACAGTGCAGGGATATTTTAAAAGTGATTTTTTTCTATTGAGGCTGGTGCTGCATCCCTCACCATAAACCTTAATAGAAAATATACCCTCTGGGACCACAGTGAAGGTGGTTGTATCCTAATTGGGAAGCAGAAACACCGACTCCTAGGACCTGATTACGACTAACTTACGACAAAATCCTAAACTTACTACTTATGGTATTCGCAGAATGCACTTATGAATGTCGTAAGTTTACATCCGCACTTGGGCCGGAATTTCTGCAACCGGAGTGTAAGCTCCGCACCCTAGTGGAGGCTCAACTTCTGAAGCGGAATTTCCCCCATCGGGCCAGAATCTCCGCTTCTGGCCTGGAATACACACAAACTGGTGTTAATTGACTATATCTGATGCATTGTGGATATTCCGGCCCGATGGTGGAAATTCCGCTCCAGGTGTGGAGTTTCCACTCCGGGTGCGGAGCTTACACTCTGCACCTTACACATTATAGCACTTTCTGGACCTCTGTAAGAACAGAAGAAGGATTGCAACTGCTGTTTGAGACCTCTGTGGAGACATGAAGGACTGGACCCGCTCCCCCTCATAACCGGACAAAGAAGTGAACTCCAATGGTCAGATAGCTGACCTCCTGTTGGTTACAGGGAGTGAACAAACTGCAAGAGGCATTTACCTTGAAGAGCCCATCTAGGCAGTGGTATATGACCTGATCCCTGCTGTTGTCTCTGCTGGAGTGTGTCTTAACCACCAAGTGCCATCCCTCAGGTCTTGGGTCCAGTGGCTGAATCTAACTGGATTTCATACATAAACTAAAGGGTGGGTTAAGAATGGGAATAATGTCCCTATTACCCTATTCACTCGTTGACATGTTTCAGTCAGTAGAGAGTGGCCACTAAGGGTCCTTGGGCTTTCTTCAGGACAAATACGGGCTTAGGCATTCCTGTCTGTAGTAATTATAAACGGAAGACAGACAAACATACAACATATAAGCATGCAAAGACAGGCATACCAACCTGGTGTATGGATAGAATCTCCACTTTTTGTCCCTATGAAGAGAGCACATCATACATACATATTGTTCAATGCATTATATTCCTCACTCTTATTCAGTTTCACAAATATTGTGTGGAAAAGATATGACTCTGGGCCTTTTCCCACTAACTTCATTCAGAGACCCATCAACTCAAGCAGTCAGAGAATCTTTCAGTGCATAGAGCTCTAACCCTAGCGGTAAGCAGGAACATACCATCATGTGTGGTGCACAAATGGACCAAAAACAGCAAGAATGAGTGAAGTATTATGTAAATACACATGCCCACCGATGGATTTAATGTTCAGTAACTCTTACCCTACGTAAAGAGTTCCTTAGACAACATGCAAGGAGTTTCGGGGTGTGCCTGTGTAGTCACACACTGTTTCAGAGCATTTAAAAAATTGCAATACGCTGGTAAGAATAACCTGAAATATTGTGCTAAATTTACGAAAATTAATTTGTATTTTTCAGCAAGTGTGTCACATTACCCATTTACCTAATTTGGCCTTACTCTTGCCAATTCTATCCTAACACTGTCCCAGAAGGGCTGCTTCCAAAGAAGCCCACTTCCTCGATGTTGCATGATGATGTGATCTTGTGATCACGCTGCGCATAGGATTATGGGATTTGTGTTCCCTGGCTGGCACCTAGCCTGTAACGCTACCTCTGCGTATGAAATCTCACCTGGGAGAGAGAACATGTGGATGGGGGTCTGTTGTCCTGGCAGTGGATTGGTATCTTAATAGATGCCCCCTTGTAATTGCAACAGTATGGAAATCCACACAATTAAAAAAAGGCATAGACAAAATAAAGCATAGTCCCCAGGGGCAGAGGTCAAAACAGGCAATCTACTGTGAAATGCATGTGAAAATTACATAGGGCGATTGTGATTTGGTCCCACCCAGAGCAAGATTTTTTTACAAGGGGAGATCAAAGGTGGAAAATAAGTCAGGCCTTGTGGAAGTGGTCTATTTCCACCTATACCCCAATTCTCTGGTTTTATTAAAAACGGATGGAGGAGAGATAATCAAATAATTAGGATGGTTTCTCAACATTTTAAGTGATGTAATTTAAGTAATTCCATGGGATTTCGTCATTTAAGCCTTTTTGTTGTTCTTGAGCCTGTCCACCGAAATTTGCTCACATTCTAATAGTGTTTTTAGTATATCAGTCCAGAAGATGGCCATTTTGATGATGTCCTAGTAAAGGTCTATGTCATCATGTAGTTTTTCCAAATAATGTTTTCTCAGTTTAATGGTGGATCTCTGACACCTAATGTTGCTCCTAGTTTCGCCTATCCTAGTTCTGATCTTCTATGATGTCATGCTTATGTATCTTAACTTTGGCATTTGATGAAATAGATGACATTTTTGGAATTGCAGTTTGTGTTGTTTTTTTCTGGATCCATGGTGTTCTCAAATTAAGGTCAATTGAAGTGTACTCCGGATGGGCCGGCGCTGGGGGAAGTTATCGGCAGCTCTAAGTCTGTCGTGAGCATGCAAAACCTCAAAAGAAGAAGCATAATATCGATTGGAAAAGTCCGATGGCGCTGACAACAGGAAAGGTTTTAAACCCTGAGACGGCCTCTATGAATGCGGTGACAGGAGCTCACCTGAAGATTGTGGGCTCTCTCATTGGCTTTGCCGTCATCCGCTTTCTGTGCCGTGATCAGCGGAGAGAGCTGCGGGAGCAGACTCGAGGTGTCCGGGTGAAGGAAGAAGGAGCCCCCGGTCAGGGATCCTTGTGGGAGTGCTCGGTGGAAGAAACTAAGATGGCTCCGAAGAACGCCGGAGCAGCCGCTGCGGCTAAGGCAAGGGCTGCAGCAGCGGTAGTGAGACAGGATCAGCGGGAGGACGCTGGGAATGAGAGGCAGACGGCCGGTGTCAGGACAGATGCAGGCTCCAGCTCCAGCTCCAGCTCCAGGACTCCAAAACAGGGAGCCGTGGCAGCGAGGAAAGGGAGCGTGACCGGCCCTACAGTTGCTGATCTCCTCCGTCGAAGACTGGGGGGAGCGCTTCCGGGTCAAACTAAGCAGAGCAAGCCAGCAGACCTGAGAGAACAGGCGCAAGGTCTGAACACCAGGAAGGCTATACAAAACCACTCAGGAAGCTCCGAAATACCAGAAATCTTCTAAGTAAGATCGGACTCAGGAACAGGGGGGCGGCACGGGGGGTTTCTGTCAATGTAATTGCTCAGAATGAAGTGGAGGAAAATGTCCCCCCCCACGCCTACTCCCAGCAGGTAGATACAATCACAAATAGTGATAAGGTTAATGATGTCAATACAATTGCTGTGCCAATACCCGGGTCATGTTTGGAGGAGGACACGGCTGGCGGGGATATGAATGAGCATAATCTACCTGTCGACATCCCTAGCTCAAATGAATTAAATCAACCTACTGATTCCCAGATAAAAGTATCTGATAAAGCGGTACGGAGCTCCGAAGTAAATAATACTAAAGCCTTAGATACAGACGTGGAAAAGGACCCAAGTGACTTTTATTCTTTCTCTGATGAGACACGCTCTATTTCGACTGAGGGAAGTGATAACGGTGATAGTCGAGGAGCTCAAAAGACAGTAGTTAGAAAGAAAAAGGGTCACCATGGCGCGACGGATTTGGTATGGGATTATACCCCTACAACACAACTTACGGCAGAACAAACGGTACAACACACGACGATAAGCGCCTTACATCTGTCTCATCAACCAGGGGGTTTTGGTCCTACAGAGTTACCCTCTGATTCACCAGCTACCCTGGATACAGTAATGGAAACAGTTCTCCAAGTGATTGCAGCACACAGGGAAGAGACCGCGCATGATAGGCGCAAAGCCCAAGCCGCCCTACGGAAGGTACAAGGGGTGGTGCGTAGACTAACTAAAACTGTTAACACATTCGGGGATAGAATGAATGAACTTGAGTCTCGCATTGTTTCCAATGAAACTGAGATTGCGGCAAATCACGAGCTAGCCGAATCACACGAAGCGGAACTATCTGACGTGAGGTGGAAGTTGGAGGACTTTGAGAACCGCCTTCGAAGAAATAACCTCCGGGTCCTTGGTGTGCCAGAGACATTGGAAGGGTTGCTCGTTCATTTATTATTAAAATATTTTGTGACTCCCTGCCGGAACTATCTAATTGGAACTGGGATCTAGAAATACAACGCGCTCTTCGTGTGCCTATGTATGTAAAACAGCCTTTGAGATCTGGGGGCTATCCACGAGCAATCCTAGTTTACTTCGGTAATTTTCTTCTCAGGCAGGCAATATCTGAGAAGGCTAGGCCAGAGGCGAAGCGGGTTAGTGGCACTATATCCTATTTTGTTCGCCCTGACTTTTGCCACGCTACTGTGGAAAGGAGATGGCGTCTCTGCCAATTGATCAAATCTTTTCAGGAAAAGAAAGTGGTTGCATACTTGAATAACCCTGCCTGCCTTAAAGTAATTAATTAGGGAGTTACAAAATTCTTCACATCTGAAATCAAAGCTAAAGAGTATCTTGATGGTCTTTAACCAAGCTCTTAATCCAGTGCCTTTATAGGAGTGTCTCGATATGAGTAGGATACGATTTAAGAGGCTCCTCAGCCTCGGGGGGGGGGTGTAAAGCAGTGGTTACAATTTAACATAGAGACAATATTTATATAAAGGTATAAGGGCACAAATTGTTATGGTGGTTTCGCAATTTCTTCTTGCTTTCTTTTTTGGGGTTATAGGTCTAAATTTCATGAAATTATGCCAGCTGCTGATTTTTGTAAAAGGATTATTATGACTGTATAAGTATATGGCTCTAGCGCCGGTCCTGGGAAGCACACTCATCAAATAGACTCTTATGGAGTCTAAATGACTCACTTGGGGTGTTGGGGGACGGGGGACGGGGGAGGGTTGGGTAGTAGTAAGGGGATGGGAGGACAGTGGAAGGGGGGGAAAAGCAAGGGACAAAATAGCAACTCCATATGTATACTGAATTTTCAAAGAACAATAAAGAGAATGTTTCTAAAAAACGATAAAGAGATAACCTGGGAAGTCAACCAAAAAGTATTATGGGGAGGATGAAAATATGCTCTTGGAATGTGGCAGGGCTTATCGATAGAGCAAAGAGAGCTAATATATCTGAGCTAATTAAACAAGGGTTCTATGACATACTTTGCTTTCAAGAGACCCATATTTCATGGGAAGAAAGGGACTTGCTAAGAATGCCCGGATATAATCTACTAGCAACCACTACACAGACTTCTAAAACTCGTGGAGTAGCTATTCTAGCCAGGGGATTTCTAGGGCAGGCCAAACGTAAGCTAGTAGATACTTCGGGTAGATGGGCTATTGTTTAGCTAGAACCCGGTATTACAATTTGCTCAGTATACGCTTCCAATTATGATGCCCCACATATATTTGAAGATCTAGAATTGGAACTAGCATCTTGGCCTAAGATATTGATACTGTGCGGGGACTTGAACATTTCTTTAAATCATGTGGATATGCCCCAAAACCAGTATATGTCCACCTTTACGGGAAAGAAACCTAAAGTGTTCAGAACTATCTCCCAACTTAGGAAGAGCCTGGATCTAATAGACATTTGGGCTTCTAAGCAGCAATCTGACCCAGGCTATACATATTTTTCATTTCCTCACAACAAATACGCTTGTATTGATTATATGTGGGTTGTAAGCGATCACGCCGTAGGTGCAGAAATAGATAAAAGTCCCAAAACACTCTCGGATCACAATATGCTTACTCTCACTATTAGTTTAACTAATCTTAAAAGGCCCCGCTTTAATTGGGGATTCGATAGGAAACTCCTAGCAAATAGAGAGTATATTGACCATATAAAGATCTGGACACAAGGATACTTTGACTGCAACCGCTATAGTGCATCGAGGGGTATAGTGTGGTATTGTTTCCAGGCCACTCTCAGGGGGGAGACCATGAGTTTTGTTGCTAAACAAAAGAAAGAGTTAAATCTTGTTAATTAACAGCAGATGCAAGATCTAGCCAAAGCCAAGCAGGAACACATAGCGGATATAACAAGAGGCGAGGATGGTGGAGTCTCACTACGTAAACTGCTAATCCTTAAAACTACGATTAATAGCAGGATCAATCAGTAGGCAGCGGAAAATTTTCAAACAAGCCGTAATAAATTATATGAAGATGGCGAAAGGGTTGGAAAACAACTAGCCTTACACACTCGACAAAAACAGTCACTTAATAAAATTCTTAATATCAAGGCAAACGGTAGGGTATACACAGAACCAAGTGAGATTTTGGACATGTTTAGAGGATATTATCAAAACCTATATTGTAACGAGGAGACCCTTGATTTAATCGAAATTAAAGAAACCTTGCGGCTCTGGTTAATGGAGTGTGGCTCGAATAATATCCTCGATGCGATTACTAGAGAGGATCTAGAAAAGGATATCACGCAAGTAGAAGTGCAAGTGGCCCTCTCTGATCTCGCCTCTGGCAAAGCGGCAGGCCCGGATAAGATCCCTGTAGACCTTTATAAAATCTTGGGAGAGGTCATCATACCCTACATATTAGATCTATGTGTAGGGATTCAGGGGAATGGCAAACACACCCATATCTTGGAAGGAAACCAATATAGTAATATTTCCCAAAAAGGGCAAGCCCCCAGAATTGCCCACCTCTTACCGCCCGATTTCCTTAATTAATTTGGACTCGAAAGTATATGCGAAGATCTTTGTCAATCGGCTCAGGAGCGTTATAGAACATCTGGTCTCCCCGTGGCAGCATGGCTTTATTCCTCATAAAGGAACCACGGATCATACCCGTAGGGTTATATCATTATTTGACATCATGGCAGCGACGGGGGGCCGGATGTCTATGATCCTCCTTGATGCCGAAAAGGCCTTTGATCGAGTCTCATGGAAATATCTTTGGGCGATATTAGAGTACAATAATTTTGGGTCTGGTTTAGTTAAATCCATTCAAGCAATGTATCAAGATCCAATTGCTAAAGTACTGACTATGGGCCTAGAATCCAGAACATTTAACATCTTAAGGGGTACAAGGCAGGGGTGTCCCTGTTCCCGATTCTGTTCGCCTTATATAAAAATCCCTTGATCCTGAAGTTACTGGCAAGTACTGTAATAAGACCCATTACGACCAGCACGCATGAAACTAAGATACTTGCGTACGCCGATGTTGTGGCGGTGGTAACATCTAACACCACTGAGGCAATCGAAAATATAGATAATATTACCCATTCTTTTGGGACCATGTCTGGATATTCTCTGAATTGGGAAAAAACTGTGGTTAGTTGTACAAACAATATTATATTTAATGATTCTAGAAAGGCAACCAGCGCCATATATCTTGGTATATCTATATCCCCACAGATGGAAAATATCAATAAACTTAACTATGAGCCCCTGCTGGAAACTATAAAAAAGGACCTTGGGAGGGTCAACAGTCTACACTTATCAATTATCGGCAGAGGAAATTTTGTTAAAATTAACATCCTCCCAAGGTTATTATATCTTTTTCGTGCAATCCCTATTATTGTGGAGGAAAAGATGGTAATGGCCTTCGAATCACAAGTCTCTAAATTCATCTGGGGATTTGGCAAAATAAGGAGATCCTTGAAATTTCTCTCTTTACCACAGGAGAGAGGTGGTTTGGGGCTCCCGAATATAACTTTCTACCTGTGGGCCACTCTCCTTCAGGGGATGTCTCCCCTACTGAGTATAAATCCAATAATCAATAATACAGTTGGAAATAGGATCCCTACAATTTATGAGCTAGCCGTGGGAGAAAAAGCAAAGGGGCTCCTGCTGGGACAGATAGAACCATCCTACTACAAGAAGGTTAAGTTTAAAATCATTAATAGCGCTTGGAAGGTATGGAAGAAAGTTTCCAAACACTTGGTTATCCCAAGGATCAATAAATATACTCCGTTATGGCATTCCTTTCTACTGTCTAGGCAAGTGAATGATGATATTGCTAAGAGGTGGGAAAACCTGGGAATGATATCAGTGGGTGACTTTTTTGACGCAGATCCCAGTGTCAGGTTTTACAACCTCCAAATAAAATTCAATATTCCAACCTCTGACTTTTTCAAGTGTATCCAAATAAATACCATTCTTAGCTCAAAATTCTCAAACACCTTACTGTTCAACATTCCGATTTTTGATCAAATAGATAAAAAAACTACTACGATAGGTATACTGTATGGCTTATTAATGGACCAACAACAGGATGACTTGGAGAGAACAGAGTCACTTTGGGCAAGTAAATTGACCAATCTAAATGTTGATATTGATAAGGTTCTACTGCTTATGGCCAGGTTATTCTTAACATCTACCCTGAAGGCCCAACTTTACAAGACTATATACAATTTATACTTTACACCGGCAAAATTGTATACGTGGGGTAAAAGGACAGACGATAAGTGTCCCAGGTGTGGTACAGTTCCGGCCCATCTACTACACATGTTCGTTGAATGTACCAAACTAACTACTTTTAAATCAAAAATATCCGAATTCTGGAAAGAAATATTTGGGTATAAAGTGGATATGTCCCCTACCCTTTATCTTCTGGGGTACGATAATACCCTGGGGAATAGTAAAGAAGAAGAAACATGTATGTTTTTGGGTACGGCTGTATACAGGATAATATTGGCTGCCCGATGGAAAGATGCCGACCCTCCTAATTTCCAAGTTTGGTTAAACCGATTTTTGGGGATATTTAATCAAGAAATGGCAATTTATTCAGCTAAGGGTAAAAAGACTAGACAACGCGGTATTCAAATTTGGCTGCCTATTATTACTTGGAAAGATAGGTTTTAGCACTATGCAATGATTTGTCTTTCTTTAGACAGTTGGACTTTTATATAATTACTTGGTATTAGGATGTACCCTTTGAATATGTATGGGTGATATATCTCTGTGGTAAAAATGTATTCTTTCTATAGGTATCTGCAGTTATACGTATCTCTTAATGGATCAGGTATAATATTGAAACATTCTTGTAATTTATTTTTCTTTTCTATTTTTGTACGTATCTCGGAGTTGCTAAATAATTTTTTCTTTTTCTTAAAAAAAGGGACATATTGCACACTGACTGCAGGGTAGTGGCCCTTGACTCTAGGGAGATTCCATAGAGTGTTCTGGGGAACCAGGCCATTTTTAAAGGGTTTGATATTTACCAATACGTTTCTTGGGCTGGTTTTTTTCTTGAAAGAGAAAAGGGATTTTTCATGGTTAAGTTCATTACATGTAAATATTCACTAATTTCTTTTAATTGTCCTCTTGACTTCATTGGTAAGGATACTGTGAGTGGGCATGCAGATAAGTTCCTTCTGATACTACTTATTCTTACCCAGTAATTCTCTATGATTATACTGTGCTCTTTTGTCTGCTTTCTTGAGCAGTCATTCTGGATAGTGTCTGTCTGAGAATGCTTTGGCAAGTTTGGCAGCTTCTTGTTTGTAGTCCTCGATCTTCAAGCGATTCCTCCTAATACTGAGAAATTAATTGGCCCACTGTTAGATTCTCTCTGATGACTCTTGGGTGAGCACTTTCAAAATGGAGGAGACTGTTCTTGTATGTTGGCTTAGTATAGAGTTTTGTGATTAGTCTGCCTTCTTCAGCTTTCACCCATGCTAATGGTCATGCTGAATCTCAAAAAAATAACTGCAGCTGTTGAGCCAATCAAGAAAGCAAGTTGCATCTTCAAAGGTGCTGTGCCAGGTGATGAAGATGTCATCTATATATAGGCCAAAGGCGTAAATCCTGTTCAAAGGGGTTATTATTCCATATGTACTATAGTTCAAATCAGGGTATATATATATAGACAGGCTATGCTAGGAGCAAAAAAGTTTCCCATTGAAGTTCCATGTTGCCATAAGTAGATGGTGTCATCAAACTGGAAGAAGATTCTTCTTAGGACCAAATGGGCAGGTTGCATAAACCACTCAACTGGTGCTTCAAAAGGCCACTCTTTCTCTCTAAGGATGTTTTCAATGACTCGAAGTGTCTCCTTTTGGGGTATGCTTGCATATAATGCTTCCACATCTAGGCCCATCGAGAGTTCAGAGGTACCATCAAATTCTTAATCTGAGATGATATTCAGCAAGTGTATGGTGTCTTCAATGTACAATCTGATTTCTAAGACAAGCAGTCACATAAACCAATCCACATATTGAAAAAGAGGTTCAAAATCTGCGCCAATGCCAGAAACAATGGGGTGGCCAAGTGGTGGAGTTCTCTGTTTATGTATTTTTGGTAGAGTGTAAAAGGAGGGTTTTTTTGGGTTTGGCTGTGATTATGAAACCTGCTTCATTCCTGGTGACCCAACCCTCATTCTTGGCCTCTTCTACAAATGCAGCAATTACTTTCGGAACAATTACTGTTGAATCTATTCTCAACACTTCATGATTCATTATATCAGTGAAATGACGCAAGCCTCTCTGTAATCATCAGCAGACTGAATCACAATTGCACCTCCCTTGTCTGCTTTTTCTATAACCAGAGGAGCCTATTTCTCAAGGCCATCTAGAGTTCTCTTTCTCTCCTGGCAAGATTATAATAGTTCATCTTCCTTGCATCCATACTTTAAATGTATTTTACCACTGCCTCTTCAAAGACTTGGACCCAAGGCAAGATACCACTTAGTGGAGGATTAAAAGAAGATGTATTTTTAAAACCTGTATATCCTGTGTCCGTTGTCGGTTGTGGTGTATGTCTTTAAAAATCTTTGAGTCTTATTTTAGAAAAACACTCTGCCAATTCATATCTCAATAGCAATTTGTCAACACAATTAGTTGGAATGCAGACCAACTCTTTAGTTAGGACTTTGAGTTCTTCTGGTGTCAAATGCTCCTTTGTCAAATTGACAATCAGGTCTACACGCTGCTTGTTTCTAGTTGGGGTTCGCTGGTCTTGCTGCGAGTTCTCACTTACCCCTGTTCCTGTTCCACATCCACCAAAAGCACTTGCTTTCCTCCTCTTCTGTCCCTTTTCCCTCTCCATTCCCATCTACCTAAAATAGGGTGATTCCTCTGAACAAAAGGGGTTAGATTACAATTTATCATAAGTGGGGAGTCATAATTTCCTAGCCAAGGCAGCATCTGGTGGGGAAATCAGTGTCTAGAGATACTGGATATAGAATCCCTTGTTATGTTGCTCCCCCCCACCCCTCCGTATGCCTCTCAGGCTCCTGTTAGAACTGTCACTAGAAAAGTCTTCTCAGTCAGAGCCCGGTGATCCACTCTGCCCTCAAAATGTTCCTCTATGTGTTACTGTATCCTGATGTTTATAGTCATCTCTTATGTAGGGGTAGACTTTCTCAAGCTGTCTTTTTGCAGCTTGCTCTGCATTAGAAAATCTTTATAGTCTCCACTCTCCTAATTGACTTCATCAGGTTTCTTCTTGAAAAAAACAATTTTAACCTGAGTATTCAGATTATCTTCACTTGTCTTGATTTTTACCAGCATGGTATCTAATATACGTTTGGCTGTATTGGTTAATAAAATAAGCCAATCCCTGGATTAGTGCAATGCGAGACCATTCCTCCCTGAATTGCATATCTTCTAGGCTCGTTGTTTACTAACAATCCCACCGGGGCCTCATTTGCTCCTAAGTATTCGGTCATAATTGCCTCATGCAGTAAGCCTTTAACTTGATCTCGCTCCACATAAGTCAGCTCTTCCCAGCTTTTGTCTTTTGCTAATGCTCACGTTATACTTGTTTAATTTATCAGAGGGGGTGTTGATAAAATGAAATAAGGCATTTCATCTGTAAAGGCAAAACCTGGTTGCTTAGCCATTATGCTTTGTGGCAACCAAGTTATTTTGTAAGGTAATCTTACTAGATTTATCCTAACATGTCATAAAAGTTGGGATGTAGAACATATTTAGACTTCCAGACCTTTGAAGGACCAAGACTGACCTGTCATGTGTAGATTAAGCTACGTGATTTCGCAGCATCAGGTCAAGCTGCTGAACTTGATACTTTTGGATTCCTGGAAGCGGCTGTATTCTACGGCTGCATTCTCATTTCTAGCTGACTCTGGCATATTCCGATTCCGCGCTGGTATTCGGCATCTTGCACACCTGGGAGCGGTATTAGCAGCACTTGTGAGAAACGCCTCCCAGTATTCCAGAAGGTGCGTCCGTGACTCGCGTGAGTGCTTCAAGCCAACGGACGAACTTGTAACTTTTAGATCTTCTTGCGCTCGTTCTACGGACTCCCTCCTTCACGCTGAGTATAAGCGCCGGTCGGGGATTGAAATCACTTGTGATTGGAGTATCTTTCAAAGAAGGGCTTCCGCTCAGGAGGAGCGCTTCTGTTCTTGTGCACACAACAGATTGGGTAACAACGCTCAGGTGAGCACGACCGTTCTGGGTGTTTTGACATTTATCTTCTTTAGCCTCCCGAGTGAGGTTACTACAACTCTAGTAAACGCTTCATGATCGTGAACATCACGACTTGCTTGCCAAGCTCTGGAGAGCTGATACATTTGAGCTGTCACATCCACAGAATCAGGAGACTCAGAAGCCCAAAAGGATGGTTCCCAGATTATAGTGGATTATCTGCAGTAAAATAAGTAACTCCTCTTATGGTCACAACGAACAATATTCCTTTTTTTGTTTACTTTATTTTTCTCTTTTTTGCCTTGTTTTTTCCTGGGAGAAGGACCCCTGTTTAATGTGTAAATACATAACATATAGGGGCTCATAGTGGTACCATGCATAAG
Source organism: Lissotriton helveticus (assembly GCF_964261635.1). NCBI lineage: Eukaryota > Metazoa > Chordata > Amphibia > Caudata > Salamandridae > Lissotriton > Lissotriton helveticus. Next base: position 294,129,715 of record NC_136070.1, read on the forward strand.
AACGGGTTAATATCATGTGTGTACAAAACAAAAGCACAGGTGCACCACTTCACAAGTTATCTAAGCTGTATCAAACACTTGTTGAAATGATAACAAGATATGGCATCAAGTGTTTATAATCTTTTTTTATTCCAATGCGTAAGAAAGAACAGCCGACGCGTTCTCGGTCCTATGATACCAGGTGCTATACGTACTGGAGGGAGTGGATACGTGTGTTTAAGGAGACTGATCTGGCCGTGTATTCTTTTTTTGCGAGCCAGTGACTGACAGGAGAGGGATACTACTATAAATTTTATGATGCTATGAGTACCGTCTTATATCATAGGACCTAGAGGCATACCACGGATTGGCACGACTTTGCCCCATCAAACGGAATTACAGACATTAGGACCAACTGGGCTTAGTTGCTGCCCAGCCTGTATCCCTCTTCACATCCTGATCAAGTCTGTAATCTTCTAAGACTTCAAAGTTGTTATTTTCCTGAGGGATCACGCTGATTTTAGCACATACATCCCTGTCGCACACGGATTCCAGGGTGCTGATTTGCATCTAGTTCTACTTTGTTGCTCTTATACGAGCTGCCGGTTCATTTTGGACGACACACATCATTTGGCCCTGAAGAAGTCCCGGGAAGGAACGAAACGCGTTGGCTGTTCTTTCTTACGCATTGGAATAAAAAAAGATTATAAACACTGGACGCCATATCTTGTTATCATTTCAACAAGTGTTTGATACAGCTTTGATAGTTTGTGAAGTGGTGCACCTGTGCTTTTGTTTTGTATTACGTTGAGTTCCCTTTGAACTAGCACTGTGATGGTGGGTGCTCATCGGTGTGCACACAAGTCCCCATTTCTATACTAAAGGGACAACTACACTTTTGGCTATTTTGGTTAGGTGCTTCACCAATGAAGGTTACACTATCATACTTTTTTGAATTAATATCATGTGTGTGTCTTGTGTTTCACTTACAGGGCATCAGGGGTGGACTGTAGAGGAGAGAGGTCTACATCTTCTGAAGACATCCCTATTCTGAGCCAAGCAGCGCAATATTTTTGTTTCCTTTATACATTTTTTCCCTGTACCCTATGGTGAAGTTATCTGTGGAGTGTTACATATAGATACTCATAGATATCTCCATAGAGGGGAAGGGATTAATTAGCTTCTACCATCGTTCCTGCTGTATCCGGCTGTAAGGTTAGTGGTTAACCTTCCTCTGCTTGACACGACCACACAAATCAATTTAAATGCAGATGGACCTTAGGGTTAATCACGGTGGAGACAACTCTGTCTCTGCTGTGAATAAACCCTCTGAAACAGCCCAACAGAATAAGACTATTGGAGGCTGACTTCCACTACCAAATTTAGATGGGTGGAATTAGAGGTCAGTTTTCACTACCCGTCACTGCCAGGGAAACGCTGGCAGTAAGGGGCAGTGATAACTGCTAAATGCTCCCCTTTCAATTAAATATAACTCCCATGGCGTGGTAGAATTTTCTTTAAAATCACATTTCAGCATTTTGCTTTAAAAAATTAAAAAAATAAGTTTGATGGATGGCTCCATCATGTTGACGGAGTCATGCACCAAATTTTAAACAACATTGACAGGAGCCTTTATGACTGAGGTTCCTGGCAATACTTTAGGAATGGCCTCCGGCTTGATGGTCATTTCAAAATTTGGCAGGTGGAGTAGTCGCACCTGGCGGACATTCATTCCTCCACCAGGCCAAGAGAGATTACCCCATCTGCTAAAAAATAAATCGGCCCCTAAGTCTAAAGCTACAAATCTTGACTGAGAGAAGGGGGGGAAAAGTATCCAGCTGATGAGAGGACTTGTCTGGGCAGGAAACTTGAATGATCCTGCTCAAAGCTTTTCCTGCCTGATTTAATGACTTCAGTGGAACCTCATCCAATGGCTGCCTAGCCTCTTTGAATTCTTCTCGATACAGCCTACAATCTTTCGTAGCTTGAGGTTTTTTACTTTTATTTCAGAGGCTAAACACAATCTAAAATCTCTGACCAGGTTGAACATACTTGATGTAATTGACCCTCTCTCCATCGCAGTTGGCTTGAAATCCAGCATAGGTCCCAGTCTTTCATGATCATAGACAACCACAGGCATTTTACTCTTTACCTTTTAACATAAATATTAAGAAATTCATATCTCTGCTTACACTTACTGGATTTGTATTGTTTTGTTGTCATTTTGCTTATTAAATAATCTCTATTTTTATTAAATGGACTGGGGTTTTTATAGTGCTGTACGTTTGACTTTTTAACTGTTTTCATACTACTAAACACTTTACACATTTTCTTTAAGTCATGCCTGTTTGCTATGTGCCATAAATACCAGGGGTAGAGCTCAGGTTTAAAGTACTCTGACTGGCCCTAATGGTTTAGTGACTTTGGGGCATATGTATCAACCTCTGTGTTTGCGATTCTCAAATAGCAGTTTTTTAGAAATCGCTATTTGAGAATTGCAAAACGGAATGTATTTAAAAATTCGCAATTTCTTATTTGGGATTAGCAAGTTGCAAAATTCCAATTAAGGAATACCTTCCCATTCATTTATATGGGCCAGGAGGCCCATAGGAATGATTGGGAAGTCAATCTCAATTTGTGATTCGCAATTTGAGATTCACAAATATTTTCAAGGGTGCTAGGATGTCATAAGGACACCTTGATGCACTCCTGAAATGAACATGTGTGCGCCACATGGCTCCTTTGCAAATGCGAAAAAGTGCATTGGAAAGAAATCGCAAATTACCACCAACTTGAAGTTGGTGGTAATTTGCGATTTTTTAATGAGAAATCGCACAACTTGGGTGCTTCATACATAGCATTTAAGGAATCACAATTTGCGATTCCTTAAATGCTTACGCAAAGTTAAGGAATCACAAATTTTGCGCTTCCTTAAATTTGCGATGCTATTATCCACATACATACTGTTTTCTGAATTTTGAGTCGCAAACGCTGCTTTTTTGCGATTCGCAGCGTTTGCGAATCAAAATTTGGTTGATACATATGCCCCTTTATTACATGTGGTGGACTTTCATGAACACCGACTATTATTTGAATGTCTTGAGGTTCTAATTATTACCCATCGTTAGCTGCACTTTGAAGATAGCAGCTTTTAAAACCTACTCCCCCTAGACTAACATGTCAGACAAAGCATATATAACCGACAAAGTGTGCAATGTGATCCTATAAAATTGGGCTGACCTGTTTCCTGAGATACCGTCTGCCCAGTCCTTTACCTTAGATGTTTGCAGGCAGGAAAGAGTGAAGAAAACTCTTGCATGCAACAATGTTTCAGGCACAAGTGCGAAAAGCAGTTTTTCTCTGATGTCCTAGAAATGTTTGAGCTCAGCTGAGTACAGTATGCGATGCTCTGATGCATCACACTGCATAATGTTCAAATTTCTCAAATTAGGAAGCAAACTGCTGACTGACGTTTTCAGGGATCTCTTGAACTCTGTTGGAGTCATCAATATCTGGACCATCTGCATTTTTTGGTGGTCCTGAAGGAACCCCATCCTTGATCTTTCCATGTGTGCCTCTGAGAGGTCGTAAATCACATTTCGCAAGAACAACACACATTGGAAATGGGAAATTATTTTTTTGCTCCGTCTGCATTTTGAAAAAAAGAAGCCCGACAGGAAAGAAATGAGTTCAAAGATAAAGAAGTAAGGAGGAAGCTAGTTTCGACCACCTAGAAGAAATGAATCATGCTGTCACAATGTTCAGATCTATTGCTTGTGAAGATAATAGATCCGGAATGTAGCGGCAAAGGCCATTTGATGTCCCAGCGCTTTGACAGATTGCTATGATATGAAAGATGCTTTCTGTTTCATGTGTGATGACATTCTTATGTCTGCTGGTATTGATGATGACCAACATAAAAATACCGAAGAGGCAACGGGCTAGACCTCCAAAAGTGTCTTGAAAATGCTTTGAGGGATACAAGTAAGATTGTACCAATGCTAAGGCCATCGATTTTTTCTTGCCATCAAAATTTGAAAAGTTTGCGATTTTCGCCATTTGCAAACTGGAGTTCCCCTTCTTAAGCTCTCCTTTGTCCCTGCAAAGACAATGTGAGAACATTTGGAACATTTTGCGATACAATTTTTATTCTAAGTAACCACAACCAAGCCACAAATCAGCTAAGATAAAACATGTATTCATACATTTTCTTTGAAAGTATACCCTTTTCGACATAAACAGGTATTAAAGATTTTATGTAAGTGTAGAAATGGGGAAAGTTCAAAACAATCTTGTAAAGTTACAAAAGTGTCATTAGAACTGCGCAAAGGTGGCAAGATTATACCTTCACAACCTCGTCTTTCAGTGGCATTGGAGGACGCGGGATCCCTCCCTCCTGGAAAAAGTCATTCGTCAGCAGCCACACCCACTCTGACCAGCAACGAGCGGCAAACTTAGGGTCCGCCGATTGTCGGCAGTAGGTCTATCTATGCCACTGTCATCTTTGTACAATAGGTCCAACATATAGATTTCTTTTATAAGAGAATCCAACAACTAAACGTGAAAGCAGTGAGCATGCTGTCCGGTTACCAGTTAATTTTTAGTTGAGGTCAGCTGGAGTCTAAGGCCCTCGTTACAAGTGCTTGGCTGGGAAGGTAATAACTATTGTTCCTTTAAAATCCAACACCAAGGAGATCGGAATTTAAAAGGTGCGATAATTATCACCTATTAGAAGTTGTGCCCTCTGAAATGAGGCATAACATGTAAATCGGTATTTAACATGCCAAATTTCACGGTTTGCCTTTTTTACTGACCTTTTTCTCAATAAATTTCGGCAGGTTCGACATGCCGGAATTTTTCAGGGCAGAGGATGTGGCCTAACAGCTAGAGCGGTTGACCTCGAAGCTAGGGAAACGGTTTTGAGTCTCAGCAGGGACCCTTAACATCCTGTGATTCTGGACAATTCAATGAATCTCCTCATGCCTAACAAAACAAGCATTTGCAATGCAATAGGTTTCGCAGTTATTATACTTTGAGCTATTGGCATTGTAAATGGCAATGCCTTTTATTTATGTGTTGCTTTTGAAAACATAAATAAAAGGCATTGTCATTTACAATGCAAATAGGTTATACTCTCCCAAATGCGAGACCTATTGCATTGCAAATGCTTGTTTTTCTGGCGATCATCATACACAGAAGTATTGTCGGACCAGACCTAAAAGAGGAGAGCTGCACAACACACACAGGGGCATATTATCAAGGGGGTTTATCTCCGCTTTTCTGGCTTTAAAAGCCAAGAAAGCGGAGATAAAGCTATCACCCTATTACCTAGCTGTCGCTAACACCAGTTAGCGACAGCTAGTAGGAGATAGCGACCATCTTGGGCCCCACTTTGCATGTCAGTGATATTTATCACTAATGACATGCAAAGTGGGCGTGCCAAGATGTTAGGGACTGGAAACAGTCCCTAACATCGCTATCTCCTATTACCAACTTTTGGAGATATTCACGCTAAGCGTGAATATCTCCAAAAGCTAACACCTGCCCTGAGCAGTTCTTAGCCACATTATCCAATGGGAGGTGGATAACAAGGCTAAGAGCATTAGCTCGGTAATGCATGAATATCGCTGACTTTTCAGCGATATTCATGCATTGCGGCCGTTTTTTATCGCATTTGCGATAAACCTTGGTAATACCAAGGTTTATCTGCGATAAAAATCGCCGCGGCTCAGCGGTAAATTTTTGTCTCTAACCAAGCAATAGCGATAATTATCGCTATTGCTTGGTAATATGCCCCACAGAGCATTAGTATTTCTGAGAAGCCAGCAAGGGCAAGGGGTTAATGTGTGTTAATCACTCGCTTTGTTTTACCCTGGTCGGTGTGAGGGAGGCTTCAACAAAAAGAAGGCTTACTGTTCATATGTTTTTCTGGTCTTTATATAAATGCGGATACTGCAAGCATACGGAACCTGGGGGGGGGGGGGGATCGTGCTTTTCTACATATTCAGTTTGCCTAGCTGCTTAGATTACCTCTCGTGCATTAATTATCAAGCAAGAACTTGTAAAGGAGAGTGCCTCTGCGAGTTAGTGTATATAATATGTAGCATGAAATGAAGCTTGGAGAAGGTGATGTGCGTCTAGGAATGTCCCCCGTAGCGATCTCTCTCTTTCACCGGGGGAAGACGACCCAGGACAGCCTGGGACTGAAAAGGCCGCTGCTATGCTGCCCTCGTCTGTTCATCATACCCGGCTTCTTACCCGTGAAGAGGATCCTGTGGCCGGGGGTGCTGGGCAGCGAGAGACGGTGGGGGACGGAATAGAGGCCGGAGATTCTCTTCTGCCCCGGTGTTAGATCTGGGGGTCTCTAGTTGGCAGAGGTAGGTACCACTGTCCAAATAGGGACCCTTGCTTCTAGTCAGGGCAAGGAGATAACCCTCTGAGATAACCCCTGCTCACCCTCTAGGTAGCTTGGCACGAGCAGTCTAGGCTAACCAGAGGCAATGCGTAAAGTATTTGTACCAACACTCACAGTAACACAGTGAAAATGTAAATGTAAATGTAAATGTAAGGCTCATTTATACCGCGCTAACAATCGCTCCAGGGAGCATCTCGGCGCCAATAGGTGGACAACCAGGTGTAACAGTTGCCTCACTGCTTTAGGGAGACCAAGACCGGAGTCACACTAATGCTCTGGCAGCCGAGTCTGGAAGGTTGTAAATCCAGGTTTTCAGTTGTTTGCGGAAATCAGATTCCTTATCCAGTGCTCTTAGTGGTGGGGGGAGGGCATTCCAAGCTTTAGCACCCAATACCGCTAGGGATTTACCCCCACGGGTTTTAAGTCTGAACCCTGGAATGGTCAAAAGATTGGCATTTGAGGACCGTAGTGCTCGTGTTGGGCAATATTTTACAAATTTTTTCCTAAGGTATAGAGGGCCTAAGTTATGTACAGCACGAAAGGTAATTGTCAGTACTTTGTGCAGGACCCTTTTGGTTATAGGCAGCCAGTGTAGTAAATTAAGGGCTTTGGTTGCAGAGGTTTTTCTTGGCCATTTCAAAACTAGCCTTGCCGCCGCATGCTGTACCATCTGGAGTTTATGGGTGACCACCTTGTTGGTACCAGCATACAGGCTGTTGCAATAGTCAATACGAGAAGTAACTAGTGCAACCGTGACTGTTTTCCTTGCTTCGAGGGGCAGCAAGTCAAAGAACTTCTTGAGCAGTTTTATCACCCCGAAGCAAACACCACAAACTGATTCCACAACAGTTTAGAAAAATAAAGGTATTTTTAATCTAAACTACACAAGACCAAAACGACAAAAATCCAACATACACAGTTCAAGAATATGGTTTCAAAAAGAGTTCTTAAGGTTGCGTTAGAATTCTCTACGTTGCGATAGAATTCTCTACTGATGCGTGAAAAGTTCACAGTTGCGTCACGTTTACTCACAGTACCTTTTAGTTGCAACAAAGTTCCAAAAGCAGAAGCTGATGCGGTGGAAAACAAGCGATGCGTTGCTCCTGAGACCCTGGGGAGGCGATGCGACAGCCCCGCTGCAGCAGCGGGCGTGTTGCGATGAATCCGGTCTGTATGGGGAGGAAGGCCACTTGTATGGATTCCGATGCGTAGGTTCCGTAGGAAGTCTGTTCTCGCAAAGGCACGATGCGACGATCTCGTGGGGGTTGCGACGATCTCCGGGGCGACGATGCGCGGTCCAGCGGTGATCCACTCTCTCGCAGCTCCTTGATGCGTTGATCCTGCGACGATACTCGCAGCGACGTGATGCGGTCCGCAAGCAAGCAGTGCGGCGTTCTCACCCAGCGACGACAGGCTCTGCGACGATACTCGCAGCGATGTTCGATTCTCCCGCACCGGTCTGGTGCGTCCCGCAAACGAAGGATGCGACGTCTTTGGCAGCGGCGTCAGGCGCTGCGACGATCTCGACCTCCGTAGCGGCGGGAAACTTCTCGCACTGTCGGGGATGCGCTCCGCAAGCGAGCGATGCGACACTTTTCAAGTTCAAAAGTCACTCAAGCTTAGTTTCAAGCTTCCCAGCTCAGTTACAACTTCCAGAGGCCCCACAATTGGATCAAGCACTCTAGGAAGGACAGAACTCTCTCAGCAGAGTTCATGGAAGCTGGGGTGAAGTCCTTTTGTTCCTGGGACTTCAAAACAGGGAGCCAGCTCTTCTCAGGCCCTTGGAGATTCCTTCAAGACAGGGGACACAGCTCAGCAGCAAAGTCCTTCCCCTCTCCTTGGCAGCAAAGCAACAGGTCAGTCCAGCAGAGCAACAGCAGGACAATCTTCCTTCTTCAGTTTCAGCTTTCTCCTTGGCAGAGGTTCCTTCTTGATTTCCAGGATGATCTAATTTTCTGTTGTCAGGGGTCCTGTACTTATACCCCTAAAGTCTTTGTTCTCTTGGTGCATGTGGGCCCTGAGCCCGGTCTAAACCAGTTCTGGGTGGATCCTGAGCACTTTGTTTTGCTGGCTGCATCTTTCCTTTCAGAGTGAGGGGCAGGGTCCTCAGCCGCCCAGCAGGGGGGTGGAGCCAGCATTGTGGAAGGCAAGCACAGCCCTATTCAGCCCAGGTGCTAACTCCTCCCACCACTCCAGTTGCAACTGCAGTCATTCAGCCTAGTGCTGACTCATCCATCCTGCTGGGGAATTCCCCAGCCCCTGTCACTCACAAACCAGACAGTCAGTACACAAACAGGCCCAGGCACACAGAAGGGTCAGACAAGAGAACAGCAGCTTTCTAAAAGTGCTGTTCTCAAACACAGGATTTAAAAACAACCTTTCCTAAAAGATGTGTTATTAAATTCTGAGTTCAGGGATACTAGATACTTATGTCCTATCTTATTCCTATGGGAAGAAATGCTGTTAACCACTGTAGCCAGCATCCCCCATGTTAACCTATGGAGCAAGATAGCCTTACAGTAGTGAAAAACGAAAATGGCTGTAATTCACTACCAGAACATGTTACCTGCACCAGTACATGCTCTACCCTTTACATACACTGCACCCTGCCCAGGGGGGTACCTTCGGCCTTCCATAGGGGTGACTGATGTGCACCAAAAGGGAAGGGTTAGGCCTGGTCAGTGGGGACACTGACCAGGAGGACATGGCAGTTCTAAACTGTACACAGGCACTGCAGTGTCAGGCCTGAGACATCATTTTAGAGCTACTCCTGTGGGTGGCACAATCAGTGCTGCAGGCCCACTAGTAGCATTTGTCATCACCAGCCCTGGCACACCCCGTGCACTTTACTAGGGACTTCATGGTGAAACAAATATGCCAAACATGTATATTCAATCAGAATAACAATTTACACAGAGAGCATATGCACTTTAGCACTGATCAGCAGTGGTAAAGTGCGCAGAGTCCTATTGCCAACAGCCACGGGTCAGGAAAAATAAGGGAGGAAGAAGCAAAAAGTTTGAGGATGACCCTGCAAGAAGGGCCAGTTCCAACACAACCCCCTTCCAGCCTAAAGCCAGGGTAGACCAAACGATACCTCGATGGGATTCCCTGCTTAAGGCGATAGAACATGGAAACTGGCCCACACAGCAGGGCAGTCCTGTTCTACGCCGTCCTAAACCCAGTTGGATCACTCTATCCATACTCTCAGAGTCCACCATGCCAATCCATGTGGAAACCTTCTCCTCACCTGTGGACACCACCTGTACAGCACCTAACCTTAATTTACTCACAGGTGTGTCCCAACAGACCGACAGCAAGCCACAGTGACCACCAACAGTGATCAGGGATGAGACCCAGGCCTCATGCCTCTCATGGCTCTCAAACCCCTGTGGCATCAGACGGTGGGGGGCAGTAGCCCCAGGTGCTTGGCACCCTTTGACCACTCCCTCTCTTGTCAGGTCAGGTCTGACACTCTGGCACTGACCCACCAGTCCTGGACCTGTATCCAGCGGCTGGACAGGAGGCTGTGGTGGGCTTCCCCACACCCGGTCCTCCTCTTCCTTGGGGCTCTGTACCCTCCCACCTGGAGCGGAACCCCCTTCTAGAATAGCCAGGGCACCTGTGGCAGGTGTCCCGCACCATTCATCCACCAGTTCAGGGGTGCTATCCTGCAACTGGTTTTCCAGGTCAGGGGGGATACCCCGGGCCTGGCCCTCAAACCTAGGCTCCCAAGCCTCCAGGTCAGACAACACCTGAACCTGGCTTCCCCACCTAGGGTTTAACCCCTCAGGTTGTACCGGGGTCAGAGGCAAGAACTCCCTCCCTCTGTACCCCCTTCCAGAGCGCTGCACCCTCCCTACTGGAGGGGTAGCTCGGGGAACCATATTGGTCAGGACACTGGTTACAGATGTCCTTCCTTCCAGGTCAGGCAAATCCTGAACCTGGTCTCCCAACCCAGGGACCAAAACCTGCGGTTGTGCATTTGCCTGGCACGCCAGGACTTCTGGGGACTCACATAGTAACCCCTTGAGGGTGACACACAACTCATGTGTCCTGTGACAGTCTGCCTGGTGCAGATCACCCGACCCCTGTCCACCTGACAGCGCGGGAAGATCCCCCAGGACAGAAGTGAGGTCACCATGGTCACTCACTGGGGACTCAGCCCTTCCGACTGGTCCCTGACCCACTGGTTCTCCCACTGGGGACTCCTTCCCCCTCTCACCCCTCATTCTGGACTTCTGTACCCTCCCAAATGGAGCGGCACTGCCAGGCACCAGAACTGATGGAGGCCTGGTTACAGGCACTCCCCGTTCCCCAGACACTAGGAGATCCTCCTCACATGGCCTACAAGTACAGTCTAGGTCCATAACCTGGTGTTCCCTTAAGGAACCCTCCAGGCCCTAAGATGGGTTTCGGGCACCGTGAGACACACCGTCCCACACTCACTCCTTCTCCACTGAGACCGGACATGAGCCCCTACACTCTTCCCACTACACTGGGACCTAACGGGGCTACACTGAACCTCTTCCACCTCACAGGTCTGGAAGATATCTAAGCCACTCCTTTTGGGATCACTCCCCAATGCCTCCTCAGACTCTCTGGAATCCACCAAGAGGTCTGCCTCCAACGCAAGCTCTCTGGGATCAGAGAACCCACACTCCACCGGGTGTTGGCATAGCTCTGGAAAACAGGGACTTAAAATATGCTCTCCAACAAATGAATCACACATCCCCCCACAGTTGTTAACCAAGCTACCCTTTGCCTCACCCTCCAGTGCCTCACACAAGTACTCCACACCACTCTCCTGAGACTGGCAAGACAGTATCTGACTGTCTCTGTCACACAACCCACCCTCTTCTGGCTGGTCTTCACACACACACACCAAGGTTTCCACCACGGGGGAACCCCTCTCCCTGTACCTCTCCTCTAGAGTCAGTAGAGTGTCCCTCCCACCACTAGGAATATGGTCCCCTGTGCCAGTCCCCCACTCTTCTTCAGGGACACTGCACTCCACTGGAACTACATCATAAACCTGAACCCCCTGGTGTATGTCGACCCCCTCCCTCAAGTCAGGCGCCACATCTCTGGGTGTTTGTACCTTTGTTTCAACACTAGATATCATAACCATGCGGCCACCATCTGAGCTGGACTCCACCTCCAACTCAGCAAAGCTCCTTCCTTGAGCATCCCATTTTTCTTTCTGGGCTAAGGCCCACCGGATCATACCTTCCTTGTTTAGCCGGTCTAATTCTCTGCACCTTTGCTCAGCAGCAAGGAGCCACTCATCTTTCTCTTCCTCACTGTCAGAGAAGTCCTCCTCCTCAGAATCATCTGCTAATGTTGCTTCCCAAATTCTGGCCTCATGGGAATACAGGCATGCCTCAAGATTCCTCCTTGTGGAACCTTTCTCCACGGGCAGCCCCCTCTTCTTGCAAAAGGCTTTTATCTTCTCTTCTGTGTAGATGCACAGGTGGAAAAAGTTAACTTCCATTTTGGCAGGATTTTACAGGTGCAACACTAGCCAGAGTCTCAATATCCAAAAATACTTCCAAGAGAACACTGGTAAAAACAAACAGTATGTGGTGGCGTAGTGGTCTGCACTCACTGGTGATGTACACCAATTACTGTGGGTCAAGTACAAATACAAGTTCAAATCCCACCGCCTGACCACCAATGTTAGATCTGGGGGTCTCTAGTTGGCAGAGGTAGGTACCACTGTCCAAATAGGGACCCTTGCTTCTAGTCAGGGCAAGGAGATAACCCTCTGAGATAACCCCTGCTCACCCTCTAGGTAGCTTGGCACGAGCAGTCTAGGCTAACCAGAGGCAATGCGTAAAGTATTTGTACCAACACTCACAGTAACACAGTGAAAACACCACAAACTGATTCCACAACAGTTTAGAAAAATAAAGGTATTTTTAATCTAAACTACACAAGACCAAAACGACAAAAATCCAACATACACAGTTCAAGAATATGGTTTCAAAAAGAGTTCTTAAGGTTGCGTTAGAATTCTCTACGTTGCGATAGAATTCTCTACTGATGCGTGAAAAGTTCACAGTTGCGTCACGTTTACTCACAGTACCTTTTAGTTGCAACAAAGTTCCAAAAGCAGAAGCTGGTGCGGTGGAAAACAAGCGATGCGTTGCTCCTGAGACCCTGGGGAGGCGATGCGACAGCCCCGCTGCAGCAGCGGGCGTGTTGCGACAAATCCGGTCTGTATGGGGAGGAAGGCCACTTGTATGGATTCCGATGCGTAGGTTCCGTAGGAAGTCTGTTCTCGCAAAGGCACGATGCGACGATCTCGTGGGGGTTGCGACGATCTCCGGGGCGACGATGCGCGGTCCAGCGGTGATCCTCTCTCTCGCAGCTCCTCGATGCGTTGATCCTGCGACGATACTCGCAGCGACGTGATGCGGTCCGCAAGCAAGCAGTGCGGCGTTCTCACCCAGCGACGACAGGCTCTGCGACGATACTCGCAGCGATGTTCGATTCTCCCGCACCGGTCTGGTGCGTCCCGCAAACGAAGGATGCGACGTCTCTTGCAGCGGCGTCAGGCGCTGCGACGATCTCGACCTCCGTAGCGGCGGGAAACTTCTCGCACTGTCGGGGATGCGCTCCGCAAGCGAGCGATGCGACACTTTTCAAGTTCAAAAGTCACTCAAGCTTAGTTTCAAGCTTCCCAGCTCAGGTACAACTTCCAGAGGCCCCACAATTGGATCAAGCACTCTAGGAAGGACAGAACTCTCTCAGCAGAGTTCAGGGAAGCTGGGGGTGAAGTCCTTTTGTTCCTGGGACTTCAAAACAGGGAGCCAGCTCTTCTCAGGCCCTTGGAGATTCCTTCAAGACAGGGGACACAGCTCAGCAGCAAAGTCCTTCCCCTCTCCTTGGCAGCAAAGCAACAGGTCAGTCCAGCAGAGCAACAGCAGGACAATCTTCCTTCTTCAGTTTCAGCTTTCTCCTTGGCAGAGGTTCCTTCTTGATTTCCAGGATGATCTAATTTTCTGTTGTCAGGGGTCCTGTACTTATACCCCTAAAGTCTTTGTTCTCTTGGTGCATGTGGGCCCTGAGCCCGGTCTAAACCAGTTCTGGGTGGATCCTGAGCACTTTGTTTTGCTGGCTGCATCTTTCCTTTCAGAGTGAGGGGCAGGGTCCTCAGCCGCCCAGCAGGGGGGTGGAGCCAGCATTGTGGAAGGCAAGCACAGCCCTATTCAGCCCAGGTGCTAACTCCTCCCACCACTCCAGTTGCAACTGCAGTCATTCAGCCTAGTGCTGACTCATCCATCCTGCTGGGGAATTCCCCAGCCCCTGTCACTCACAAACCAGACAGTCAATACACAAACAGGCCCAGGCACACAGAAGGGTCAGACAAGAGAACAGCAGCTTTCTAAAAGTGCTGTTCTCAAACACAGGATTTAAAAACAACCTTTCCTAAAAGATGTGTTATTAAATTCTGAGTTCAGGGATACTAGATACTTATGTCCTATCTTGTTCCTATGGGAAGAAATGCTGTTAACCACTGTAGCCAGCATCCCCCATGTTAACCTATGGAGCAAGATAGCCTTACAGTAGTGAAAAACAAAAATGGCTGTAATTCACTACCAGAACATGTTACCTGCACCAGTACATGCTCTACATTTTACATACACTGCACCCTGCCCAGGGGGTACCTTGGGCCTTCCATAGGGGTGACTGATGTACACCAAAAGGGAAGGGTTAGGCCTGGTCAGTGGGGACACTGACCAGGAGGACATGGCAGTTCTAAACTGCACACAGGCACTGCAGTGTCAGGCCTGAGACATCATTTTAGAGCTACTCCTGTGGGTGGCACAATCAGTGCTGCAGGCCCACTGGTAGCATTTGTCATCACCAGCCCTGGCACACCCCGTGCACTTTACTAGGGACTTCATGGTGAAACAAATATGCCAAACATGTATATTCAATCAGAATAACAATTTACACAGAGAGCATATGCACTTTAGCACTGATCAGCAGTGGTAAAGTGCGCAGAGTCCTATTGCCAACAGCCACGGGTCATGAAAAATAAGGGAGGAAGAAGCAAAAAGTTTGAGGATGACCCTGCAAGAAGGGCCAGTTCCAACACCCGGCATGGCGACCGACCCTGGACAGTGGCTGGCAGCAGGAATAACATTTTCTTGTTATAGCCCTGTGCCAGGCATTTGATATTTTCAATCCAATCCATACACTGCAACGTCCTGGCCTCGTGTTCACCTGATCCTGATGTTTACAGCTGCTGTCACTGCTGTGCTGCTGACCTATCAGAGCACAGATCTGATTCTCAACAGACACATCTGTAATGCGCCGCAGCTATGCCAGTACATACCAGGGATTGTCCAGCCTAAGCCCTGACAACTGACTTTACTACACGCCATGTCTGTAGAGGTTCAAGGCGAGCAGAGTGACCTCGGATGCCCCGGTCGGCTGAGCCGACCACACGGCTTGAAATTGTGGCACTGCCTATTGCTGTTCGCCTGCATCCTGAGTTAAGTCATAATTTAAACCTGGACTACAAGCAGACTACGAGACATTGCGCTTACATTTACTACCAATTACAGAAAGAGTTGTTCTGACTCCTCCTGTTTTTCAAGGCAAGTAAAGTTACCTTCTAGTATGTAATACTTCCCTTGATGGAAAATGTATTTATAAACGTTTTCTTCTGCGTCAACTTGCAGTTCCTGAGTTTTTAGACTGTAAGTGTCTAGCGCCCAAAAATGAATAAGGTTGTCCTGGCGAAAAAAAACAATACTATCTGAAACCAAAATTAAAACACAAATTACCAGTTCCAAGATGCAATTGGCATCAAATATAATTTGTGATTATTTTGTAAAGCATGCACAATGACAGACAATAGTATGGTATACACTGGGTTGGTAACGCAATGTCGTTATGAGAATACCAACTCCTAAGTACTTAGGTTGCATATGTTAATCAAAGAATGGGAGCAGTCTTGAGTAAACAGGCACAAATAGTTTACACACTTCGTCTTTTACCTTATATTTGAAGGATACTTTCCTCGTCAGGGAAATTGGACCGAAGGTCCCAGGCTGCAAACAGAGGAAAGGTAGATACATGATATTCCCACCCAGAGCATAAAAACGCCACGCTTACCTTTCGTCGTGTGCTGAGACTCACCCGCATTGGGAACGACTTCCGCGTACAGTGCTGGCTCTGCCCCTGGACGCAGAGTCGTCATAGCCTTGCGACTTTGAATCTTCATCGAGCGGGCATGGGCACAAAGAGAGGACTATTTCTTTAAAGGACTAGTTTTAAAAAAATAGATTCTACTTTCAGAACTAACATAGTTCGTATTTGATTTTAATTAAAACAGACCGATTATAATTCCGTTTTATTTCTACTTTTTATCTTTTACCTCTGATTGTAACCAATGTTTTTAAGTATATTTTTCGATCCGATGCGTTCTCGAACCTGTTTGCAGGGGGGGGGGTTGTATTGGTGTAACTTGCTTCAAAATAAGGGGTTGTCTCAAAGAATTTAAGAGAAGGGTGTTTTTGGGCTCGGTCATGTTCAGAAACAGTCTTGATGGTAATCAATATTCCGAAATTGGAAGCCGCTGGTATTCTGGGCTGTTCATTTCGGAAAAGTTTGCATGCATAATTATGAGAAGTGATGTCATTGAGACTGTAGACATAATTATGAGAAGTGATGCCACTGGATGGCATCGTTCAAACCCCCTTGATTTGTTTTGAGCCTGTCGACCCATCTTTGTTCTTTTTCGTATAAGATTTTTTCTGCATTGGTGGTTTTATCTGCTAGCATCTCTAGTACCGTCCATTTAAGTTCATCTGCACTATGGCCCACATCTACAAAATGTGTGCACAGTTTTGTCGTGGTCTTTTTTAGTCTTATGTTACTCCTGTGTTCTCCCACTCTTATTTTGACTCTCCTGCATGTCATGCCAATATACCGTTTCTGACATGGGCACGTTATCATATATACCACATGAGTGGAGTTGCAGTTCGTATGGATTCTTTGCGTCCAGTTGAGTGTTTCTGTAAGTTGGATGCTCTTTGTTGCTGTAGTGAATTTGCAAACATTGCAAGTTCCACAAGGGTAATGTCCAGTCACAGGGTTCATATCCATGTCTCTTTGGAGTCCCTGTTGTGGGAGTTTTCAGGGGCGGGTGTGCACTAGCATGTCTTTCAAATTCCTTGTTCGTCGGTTCGCAAACCTGGGTTTCGGCCAATCTAGATTTCCTGTGGATAAGATACGCCAATTTTTATTTATCAGCTTTTTCATTTGATAAGTTGCTGGGCTGAATGTCGTAACGCATGTCACCAGATCTTGGATGGGTTCTTTTATTGTTGTTTCCAGAAGGCACTCTCGTGGTTGGTTATTCGCCCGTTTACGGCATTTCGATATTACTGATTTCTTGTAATTTCTTTCTTCAAGTTTGACAGAAAGTTCTCGTGATTGTTCCCTATAGTCGGATTCCAGGCTGCAGTTACGTCTTAGCCTCAAGAACTGGCTATAGGGCAAGTTGTCTCTAAGTGGTTGGGGGTGGAAGCTTTTGTAAGACAACAGACTGTTCTTTGATGTCGGTTTAAAAAAAGTTCTGGTTTCCACCTGTCCATTTTTGATGAAAATTGTCAAATCTAGGAAATCAATACTCATGTTGTCCTTTGTAAAGGTGAACTTCAACCATTTGTCCCGTGTGTTCAGCCAGTCAATGAACAGTTGTAGGTCTCTTTCATTCTTCCATATCATGAGTATATCATCGATATATCGTTTCCAGTATAATATATTGGAAACGTAAGGGTTGACATCAGTGAGTACATGATTGGATTCGAAGTTGCTAACATAAAGGCCTGCTACGGACGGGGCAAATGCACTGCCCATAGAGGTCCCATGGTTCTGTAAGAAGAGATTGCCTTCAAATTCGAAGAAGTTTTCGGTTAAGGCCAGTCGACAACATTCAAGAATGAAGTGGCGTGGTGTCTTATAGTTCCATTCCACCTTAAACAGGACAGCTTCCAACACCTGTAGTGTTTCTTTTTGCGGTAGGCTAGTGTAGAGGGATTCCACATCTAGGCCTACAAGTAGCATTGTGTTTTCATCAAATGGCATCCCTGATATTTGGTTCAGAAGATCACGTGTATCCTTGAGATAAGTTGGTGTCTTTTGTACCAATGGTTTTAAAAATTGGTCTGCAAATTGAGACAAGGGTTCCAAGAGTGACCCTATTCCAGAGACTATAGGGCGTCCCGGAGGTGGATCTCTGTTTTTATGTATTTTTGGTAACGAGTAGAAACCAGGTATTTTTGGGTCTTTTGTAATCAAATACTCTGCTTCTTTCTTTGTGATCCATGTATTGGTCTCGGCTTCAAAGACCATCATAGCTATGGAGTTCTGTAATCTGGGAGTGGGGTCTCGGAGAATCCTATTGTAGAACTTGGTATCCGCCAAAAGGTCTAGGCATTGTTTTTGGTAGCCTTCTTTACTGAGAATGACAACTCCCCCACCCTTATCCGCGGGTTTTATGACGATCTTATCATTGTGTCGTAATTCTTCAAGGGCAGTTCGTTCTTTGTTTGTTAAATTCTGAAAGGGGGGCTTCACTTCATTCCGTATGTCATCGATGCCTTTCATCAGGGCCTGTTCAAAAGTCTGGATCTCAATTGGAACTAGACTGGATGGCCTCTGCTGGGCAGAATTACCCTTTAATCAGTTCTCATCACGCATGCGGGAAACAGCGACAGACCTACTCGCGCGTCGTTAAGCCATTTAAACAACTCCCACTACAAAGCTGCGAGCCACGACTTTCCCGGCAATATGCTGGCGAGGCTGCGAAGTGCCAGACTTATGGCACATAATTAGGGCTACGTGTGCCGGTGGAAATTAATGAGAAATGTGAAAAAAAGGTGCCTTTGGAAGCACTCTGCAATGGCATGTCACAGGGAAGCCTGGAAAATATTACATTTTGGGGCAGGTTACAGTACAGGCGTGCAATGTTTTACACCCACAACTGAATAGCACAACCGGTAATTCACTCGAAAGAGACCGACTACCAGCCAAGAGGCGATGTGTGCTTTGTTTTTATACACAGTGGTGCAGGTAATGCTGGCGTTCCCAGCTCACTCTTTGTCTGGACAGAATTAGCCGGAGCCCAGACAGTGGCTACCTGTGTTAAGGCAGGTGGAGTGAGACGTCAGCCGGAATCAAGGACCACAAATCACGCTACATTCACATTCCTAGTACAGAAGATGTAACAAGCACAAGAGGTTACTTCCACCACTGTCTCCCACCCAAGATGCAGTGAACCCAAATAAACCTAGCAATGGACCTCTGACAATAGCAGCGCATGCGGCGGAGGGGTGCGCAGGCTGGAGGCGACGCTCGTGCCCGCCACGGCGCGGTGTCTCCGGCTGCACATAGGAGGGCGGACACGTAGGCGAAGCGAGGCTGTCTGGAGGCGACAGGGCCAGCCGGTGCTTTGAAACTCCTCGCTGCGTGGTGAGAGCCTCAAACACATCCCCTCATCCCTCACAAGGCAGCAGGGTGGAGCCTGCGCAGCACAACTTTACGGCTGGCTGCTGCGGGAGGACCTTTAAAGCAGCAGGGAGGCTTTTCATGGGACCACGGAAGGGCGAGCTAGGAGGGCTTCACAGCGCCTGTGGGCAAGCAAGGAGGACTTCACAGTGCTGAAGGGCAAGCATGGAGGGATTCACAGTCAAGAAGGTCGAGCAAGGAGAGCTTTATAGCAAGGAAGAGCGAGTAAGGAAGGCTTCACAGTATCAACAGTGGCTGGCAGTAGGAATGCCGGAAGGGAGGCTGCACCGCCGAGTGGCTGGTTGCCAAGGACGCTCATTATTTAATAATACGACCGCTTGTGACCTCACCTGGCACGGCGGGCGTGCGCCCTTTCGGAGACGGCACAATGACTTCCCGGGAGTTCTTTCTGTGAGTTCTCGCGGCCGCCGATCAACAGAAGAGAGTGGCCGAAAGCACTACTAAACACCGCTCGGGGCACGTACTGTCCTCTCCTCAGCCAGACACAAATAAAACCTGCAGCGTGGAACGCGCCGAGCAACAGCGGACAGGGCACCATCATGGCAGCGTCGGATTCCGAAGCGCGCCTTGGTATTGGGCCGCGCGGCGTCACGGTAGCTGCATACGGTAGAAGCTCACGCACGCGACCCAATCCTAAGAGAGGCACGCGACGCGATCCGATCCTTTCCTGCCATGCTGTGGAGAGAAGACCTGGCCGCGCGCACAACGTTATCCTATGGGGAAACGCTGCGCGCCGCCAGGTCTTGTCTCCCTTCGTCGGTCTCTAACTGCTGAGACGACGACTATAGTTCTCGCTTGCGAGAACGCGCTATCAACACGTTCATCGTAGGCGAGACCTAATGAATGTATCTGTAACACAACTGCTGCTCATGAAAAGCACTCTGAGACCTTCAGGTCGAGTTTCCACTAAATAAAACTCCCCCCCAAAAATAAAACTTTGAGGAGGTGCTATCACACTACTCATAACTCCAATACCTGTGCAAACACGTGTTTGCACTGGGATTAAAAGTCAGCCCTGCACTTGTAATCAGGGCCAAAGAGGGGCAGAAAACCTACCTACCATTTATCTAATAACGCAAATTGTCAGATTGTTGTTATTTACTTCATTTTATCAAGAGTTCATGGACAGCTCACTGCCATGAAACTGTGGTGGGGAGTTAATTCGTAATATGCTTGGTGAAGCTAGAGCTACCCTGTAAGGCATATTGCGGCCTCAAGACCGCTGCAACACCACAAGAGATTGCTGATCCCTGGAGGTTGCAGTGGTGCCAATGCGCTGCGACCACCCAAATCCTAATGAGGCAGTCGAACGTCCAGTTTGGCGGTGCCTGCACCGCCACTGTGGCTACAGCAGTCCGATAGACTGCTGTAGTCATAATAAAGCCCTAAGGGCCATATGTATCAAAAAAACAATTTGTGATTCCCAAATAGCGATTTTTACCGAATTGCTATTTGAGAAGCGCAAAATGCTGTGCAGGTAAAAAAATCAGGTAATGTTTAGCGATTTGGTAAAATTTGCAAATCCAACTACAGAATCGCAATTACAGAATCGGTATTTGCGAGTTCACAAATTAAGAAATCACAAATCAGCAAATCTGCAATTCTGGTGCAGTTTGATGACATCACAAGCATGAAGTGAGACTTACCATGCTGTTTGAGAGTGCGTGAGGATGTGGGAGAGGCTGAGAGCAGCAGCACACCACTCAGGAGCCCATCAGGAGTGCTAAGACAGGCACAAAGTCACATCATGGCCACACCAGAGAAGGGAAAGGAGCCTGCAGGATGGAAAAGAAAACCAATTCAGTGTGAAGGAATTGGAGGTCCTCATTGAGGAAATGGGGAAGAGCCATGAACAACTCTTTGGCAAAAAATCACTGCACATACCAGAATCTGAGAAGATGAAGATCTGGCTGGCAATAGAAGCCAAAGTAAATGCCATTGGGGCCCCACAGCTCTCCATTGAAGACCCACGCAAGCGCTTGTATGACTTGCGCACAAGGGCAAAAGAAAAGGTGGCAAAAAGGCTTGAGGATACAAAGCAAACTGGTGGAGGACCATCAACAGAGCCAGCGATACAAAAGGGGATGATCGACGGAGCGTTTGAACAAATCAAACACTCACCCCCAGTCAACTGATCTGGGTTTAATCCATCACCATTCTTTAGTTCACTCAGCCACCCCAGTTCAGACATGGCTATATGCAAATCAGTCTGACCCTGTGCCTTATGGGAACAGTCCAGCCCGAACTGCCAAGCCATGTCTTCCCTGGACCAGAAAACAAGCATCCTGGGACCGGTTTCGGATTCATAATCCTCATCAGCCAGGCTATCTTGAATCCAGTGGCCAAGTGAACAAGGGACTCACATCTGAGTATACCCTGCCACACTTAGGGCGAACAAAGCGATACAAAAGGGGATGATGGGCGGAGCGTTTGAACAAATCAAACACTCACCCCAATCAACTGATCTGGGTTTAATCCATCACCATTCTTTAGTTCACTCAGCCACCCCAGTTCAGACAAGGCTATATGCAAATCAGTCTGACCCTGTGCCTTATGGGAACAGTCCAGCCTGAACTGCCAAGCCATGTCTTTCCTGGACCGGAAACAAGCATCCTGGGACCTGTTTCGGATTCATAATCCTCATCAGCCAGGCTATCTTGAATCCAGTGGCCAAGTGAACAAGGGACTCACGTCTGAGTATACCCTGCCACACTTAGGGCGAACAAAGCGATACAAAAGGGGATGATGGACGGAGCGTTTGAACAAATCAAACACTCACCCCCAGTCAACTGATCTGGGTTTAATCCATCACCATTCTTTAGTTCACTCAGCCACCCCAGTTCAGACATGGCTATATGCAAATCAGTCTGACCCTGTGCCTTATGGGAACAGTCCAGCCCGAACTGCCAAGCCATGTCTTCCCTGGACCGGAAACAAGAATCCTGGGACCGGTTTCGGATTCTTAATCCTCATCAGCCAGGCTATCTTGAATCCAGTGGCCAAGTGAACAAGGGACTCACGTCTGAGTATACCCTGCCACACTTAGGGCGAACAAAGCGATACAAAAGGGGATGATGGACGGAGCGTTTGAACAAATCAAACACTCACCCCCAGTCAGCTGATCTGGGTTTAATCCATCACCATTCTTTAGTTCACTCAGCCACCCCAGTTCAGACATGGCTAAATGCAAATCAGTCTGACCCTGTGCCTTATGGGACCAGTCCAGCCCGAACTGCCAAGCCATGTCTTCCCTGGACCGGAAACAAGCATCCTGGTACCGGTTTCGGATTCATAATCCTCATCAGCCAGGCTATCTTGAATCCAGTGGCCAAGTGAACAAGGGACTCACGTCTGAGTATACCCTGCCACACTTAGGGCGAACAAAGCGATACAAAAGGGGATGATGGACGGAGCGTTTGAACAAATCAAACACTCACCCCCAGTTAACTGATCTGGGTTTAATCCATCACCATTCTTTAGTTCACTCAGCCACCCCAGTTCAGACATGGCTATATGCAAATCAGTCTGACCCTGTGCCTTATGGGAACAGTCCAGCCCGAACTGCCAAGCCATGTCTTCCCTGGACCGGAAACAAGCATCCTGGTACCGGTTTCGGATTCATAATCCTCATCAGCCAGGCTATCTTGAATCCAGTGGCCAAGTGAACAAGGGACTCACGTCTGAGTATACCCTGCCACACTTAGGGCGAACAAAGCGATACAAAAGGGGATGATGGACGGAGCGTTTGAACAAATCAAACACTCACCCCCAGTTAACTGATCTGGGTTTAATCCATCACCATTCTTTAGTTCACTCAGCCACCCCAGTTCAGACATGGCTATATGCAAATCAGTCTGACCCTGTGCCTTATGGGAACAGTCCAGCCCGAACTGCCAAGCCATGTCTTCCCTGGACCGGAAACAAGCATCCTGGGACCGGTTTCGGATTCATAATCCTCATCAGCCAGGCTATCTTGAATCCAGTGGCCAAGTGAACAAGGGACTAACGTCTGAGTATACCCTGCCACACTTAGGGCGAACAAAGCGATACAAAAGGGGATGATGGACGGAGCTTTTGAACAAATCAAACACTCACCCCCAGTCAACTGATCTGGGTTTAATCCATCACCATTCTTTAGTTCACTCAGCCACCCCAGTTCAGACATGGCTAAATGCAAATCAGTCTGACCCTGTGCCTTATGGGACCAGTCCAGCCCGAACTGCCAAGCCATGTCTTCCCTGGACCGGAAACAAGCATCCTGGTACCGGTTTCGGATTCATAATCCTCATCAGCCAGGCTATCTTGAATCCAGTGGCCAAGTGAACAAGGGACTCACGTCTGAGTATACCCTGCCACACTTAGGGCGAACAAAGCGATACAAAAGGGGATGATGGACGGAGCGTTTGAACAAATCAAACACTCACCCCCAGTTAACTGATCTGGGTTTAATCCATCACCATTCTTTAGTTCACTCAGCCACCCCAGTTCAGACATGGCTATATGCAAATCAGTCTGACCCTGTGCCTTATGGGAACAGTCCAGCCCGAACTGCCAAGCCATGTCTTCCCTGGACCGGAAACAAGCATCCTGGGACCGGTTTCGGATTCATAATCCTCATCAGCCAGGCTATCTTGAATCCAGTGGCCAAGTGAACAAGGGACTAACGTCTGAGTATACCCTGCCACACTTAGGGCGAACAAAGCGATACAAAAGGGGATGATGGACGGAGCTTTTGAACAAATCAAACACTCACCCCCAGTCAACTGATCTGGGTTTACTCCATCACCATTCTTTAGTTCACTCAGCCACCCCAGTTCAGACATGGCTATATGCAAATCAGTCTGACCCTGTGCCTTATGGGAACAGTCCAGCCCGAACTGCCAAGCCATGTCTTCCCTGGACCGGAAACAAGCATCCTGGGACCGGTTTCGGATTCACAATCCTCATCAGTCAGGCTATCTTGAATCCAGTAGCCAAGTGAACAAGGGACTCATGTCTGAGTATACCCTGCCACACTTAGGGCGAACAAAGCGATACAAAAGGGGATGATGGACGGAGCGTTTGAACAAATCAAACACTCACCCCCAGTCAACTGATCTGGGTTTAATCCATCACCATTCTTTAGTTCACTCAGCCACCCCAGTTCAGACATGGCTATATGCAAATCAGTCTGACCCTGTGCCTTATGGGAACAGTCCAGCCCGAACTGCCAAGCCATGTCTTCCCTGGACCGGAAACAAGCATCCTGGGACCGGTTACGGATTCATAATCCTCATCAGCCAGGCTATCTTGAATCCAGTGGCCAAGTGAACAAGGGACTCACGTCTGAGTATACCCTGCCACACTTAGGGCGAACAAAGCGATACAAAAGGGGATGATGGACGGAGCGTTTGAACAAATCAAACACTCACCCCCAGTCAACTGATCTGGGTTTAATCCATCACCATTCTTTAGTTCATTCAGCCACCCCAGTTCAGACATGGGTATATGCAAATCAGTCTGACCCTGTGCCTTATGGGAACAGTCCAGCCCAAACTGCCAAGCCATGTCTTCCCTGGAACGGAAACAAGCATCCTGGGACCGGTTTCGGATTCATAATCCTCATCAGCCAGGCTATCTTGAATCCAGTGGCCAAGTGAACAAGGGACTCACATCTGAGTATACCCTGCCACACTTAGGGCGAACAAAGCGATACAAAAGGGGATGATGGATGGAGCGTTTGAACAAATCAAACACTCACCCCCAGTCAACTGATCTGGGTTTAATCCATCACCATTCTTTAGTTCACTCAGCCACCCCAGTTCAGACATGGCTATATGCAAATCAGTCTGACCCTGTGCCTTATGGGAACAGTCCTGCCCGAACTGCCAAGCCATGTCTTCCCTAGACCGGAAACAAGCATCCTGGGACCGGTTTCGGATTCATAATCCTCATCAGCCAGGCTATCTTGAATCCAGTGGCCAAGTGAACAAGGGACTCACATCTGAGTATACCCTGCCACACTTAGGGCGAACAAAGCGATACAAAAGGGGATGATGGACGGAGCGTTTGAACAAATCAAACACTCACCCCCAGTCAACTGATCTGGGTTTAATCCATCACCATTCTTTAGTTCACTCAGGAAGACATGGCTTGGCAGTTCGGGCTGGACTGTTCCCATAAGGCACAGGGTCAGACTGATTTGCATATAGCCATGTCTGAACTGGGGTGGCTGAGTGAACTAAAGAATGGTGATGGATTAAACCCAGATCAGTTGACTGGGGGTGAGTGTTTGATTTGTTCAATCGCTCCGTCCATCATCCCCTTTTGTATCGCTTTGTTCGCCCTAAGTGTGGCAGGGTATACTCAGACGTGAGTCCCTTGTTCACTTGGCCACTGGATTCAAGATAGCCTGGCTGATGAGGATTATGAATCCGAAACCGGTCCCAGGATGCTTGTTTCCGGTCTAGGGAAGACATGGCTTGGCAGTTTGGGCTGGACTGTTCCCATAAGGCACAGGGTCAGACTGATTTGCATATAGCCATGTCTGAACTGGGGTGGCTGAGTGAACTAAAGAATGGTGATGGATTAAACCCAGATCCGTTGACTGGGGGTGAGTGTTTGATTTGTTCAATCGCTCCGTCCATCATCCCCTTTTGTATCCCATCGACAGAGCCAGCGACAGCACCCCTGTAGGACTTGGTGGAGTCGACCCTAAAGCCAGAAAACATCAGTGGCATAGCAGATATTGACAGCCCAGCCACAGACAACACCAGACAAGGTAAGATGCATGCTAAATTCACCCTGATCCATCACTCACCAAACTCCCTACTCCTAAATGACCCAATGACCCAGTTAGATTGCCACTCCAGTCCACATTTTGTTAACACCCAGCAATGCATCATGGGAGATGCAGTCCCAAACAATAGAAAGCAAAGCAATGACACAGAGAAACAAATTCAAAATGAGCAAGTGAAGGACAGTGTTTTGGTATTCCAACTCATGTACATTTAATAGTAAATGACATAAGGCAGGACACACAGTAAATAGTCCTCTTGTATTCACAGGAGAACCGGCGCAGATGAAACACAAATTGATGAGGCACCTTAGCAACTGCAACAGGCATGGCAGGAAGAGTCCGACACAAGAACACAAACAACACCTGCACTAAGGCCACGCAGGTACACTGTGGCTCCACTGCAGGAGTTTGAGGGAGGAGTGGAAGACCTCCAGGATGATCCAATGTCAAGGCCCGAAGAGCAAGCGCAGCGTCAAATAATCAGTCTCCTGTGCAGCGTAGCAACAGCAGTAGCCTCAGATGCACAGCACGTCACAACATGTCGCTGACCAGGGAAAGGAATCCACTGTCTTCTCACGACTGGAGGGCACCATGGTAAAGGTGCAGCGGCTACAATTAAAAAGCATGAGATCAATGCAAAGGCAGGTGGTATCCCTAAATCATAACATGACGGACATCAAGAATGGCATCAGGGAGCTGAACAACACTGTTGCAGAGGGTCATAGAGCTAATACAGACAGTATTAGGGACATGACTGTAGCAATCAAAGAGCTATGCACCACCATGCAGAGGGAACATGGCTCCAGGCGCCGTGAAAAGCAATGCCTATTGAGCCGTATGGATGGGTATACAAAGGCAGTCAACTGTCAATGCCACAGCTGTCCTTACCAGATGCACTGTGTCCATGCAGGTTGAAATGGCCCACTTCAGGCAGGATGTTGCCAGGGGATTGATGCAGGTCACTAATGCTGTTGAACAGCTACAGACAGCCAACAAAGCTGGCACAGGTATACTGGGTGCTGGGGACAATGAGGAGGCCTCCAGCTGCAGAAGCATCACTCCACCCATAACTGAGCCCAGACGGCGGAGTGTAAGGCAAGGGACAGCATCAGAAACCTCATCAAGGGAGGGCATTGTGAACCTTGACCGTTCCAGTGCTGCTTGTGGGCAGAAGAAATAGTTAGTGCTGTGGCTGAGGCATGTAAATGGGTGAGGTAACCCATGGCATACTATTAAAAGGGTTGTAAAGGTGCATGGAGTGTATAAATGCCATGATGAGCAACTCAAGACACACAGTGGATAGGATTTGGCGGCTATGTGCACACACATTACCTGATGTCAAGGTCAATAAAACACAGTTGTACAACAGTCATGATTTCCTTTTTCTCATTACTCACCTGGAAATAGTTGCGTGTGATCTCATCACGTCTGTGTCTCCCATCTGTGGCCCCTACACCACCTGGTGCTCTTCTTGGTGGCCGTGGGTCATCATCCTTCGCCGAGTCATTATCTGTGGTGTCCAATGGGATGCGGTTTGTTGTTGCCAGGTTGTCTAGCATGGCACAGGTAGCAAAGATTTTACAACATATCTCTGGCATGTACTGATGTGCACCTCCACTTTTGTGTAGGCAGTGGAACCTACTCTTCAGCAGTCCGAATGTCCACTCCACCCCATTGCAAGTCGACTTATGGGCAGCATGGCATCTCCTTTCACTTGGGGTTGCTGGATTGAGATATGGTGTCAGTATAAATGACTGCACTGCATATGCGCTATTACCTACATGAGAAAGGAAAAAACACTCATCACTGGCCAGTTTCAACAGATCCAAGGAGTCCATCAGAGTGAGTGACATGCAATTACCTTGCTGGTATCCTTCTCCAATTTCTCCCCCAGTGAGACGTGTATCTATTCCACTGTGCCTGAAAATGTAAGAGTCATGCTTATTACCCGGAAATTTGGCCACAATGTCAGTGATGATGTGTGAGGCATTACAAATGACCTGGGCATTGATGGAATGGAACAATTTCCTGTTCCTATACATATACTCATTAGCTTAGGGGGGACAGATTGCGACATGTGTCCCATCAATGCACCCAATGATATTTGTGAATTGTGCCATCTGGTAGAAATCCATTTTTGTCTTCTGCAATTCCAGTTGTGTCATGGGAAACCTGATGTAATGGTGCATTCTGTGAACCATTGCATCCAGGAAGGAATTAAAAAAGCGTGACAGCTAACTTTGGGAAACCCCTCCAGCTACTGCTATCGCCCCCTAGTAACTCCCTGATGCTAGTAGGTGGAGTGAACACAGGACCTGCACATGTGTTGGAATGGCTTGGGTCCTGCGGGTCGGATGCTTCAGTATTGGGTGTAGGTCATCTATCAGGTCTAGTATAGTAGTTGAGTCTAGCCTGTACTTCTCATGTATTTCCTTCTTCTGTCTGCTGAAACAGGGTAATGCGCACTCTGTAAATGCGTTCCTGCCTCATCCTCCGTCTCTGTGCTGCTGCTTGTATCCGCATACTCCTCGCTATGACATACAGGGCTGCCATTGTGAAAGATTGTGAGGCACTCTGAGTCTGTTTAAATAGTGTGTACTTGGTTACCATCTGCCTTGAATTGGTGGTAATAAGCGAGATGCAAATAGCGATTTTTGATGAAATCGCTAATTGCGACTTTTCATACTGTTCTTTGCGATTTCCTAATTTCTATTTTGCAGATAGTGAGTCGCAATTTCGACTTCGCAAAGTTCAGGTTTGTAAAGTTAAAATCGCACACACCGATTTTGCGATCACAACGGGCAAATTATGCGAATTTCACCATTTGCGATTGCTAAATAGCTTGATACATCTGGCCCTATGTCTCAGGTTTGAGTGCGAGAAGAATGGGGCAAGTAAGATGTTGTAGAGAAGGTAACTGTGTAGCCTTTAATTATATATGAAAAGGTCTAGGTATATTTTCTCTATGTCTTTAGAATTTCAAGCCAGGTCGTGAAGGAATAGTGAGCTGTGTGGGCATGTTGAACTTAGTGACAAGGATATGTTAAATCTGGCAGTTTTAGCTCCTTGAAAATTATGTCATCATAACACACAAATGCAGAGCGTGGACTTTACAACATCCCTATTCAGTCACTACTTTCTTGAAGATATTTTCATTATATTTTCTATCAGAGTATTGTGCAGTTTTACATTTTGCATTGGTAAAAGAAAAAGAAATGAATCTCCAGCATCCCATATAAAGTGCAGCGTGAACCGAACCAGCATTATAAAAGTGCAGTATTATTAGCTGTATTCTCGAAACTTCATTGAGAATAATAGTTATGCTGGCCTTTCCTCTTCATCTGTCACTCAACGGTTCAAATACATTATTTGTGGGCATAAATGACAAATAGAAGAAAGAAAACAGCAGCTTTGTGTGATTGGAGACCATGATATAAAGAGTATACAAATTAACCCTGTCACAGTGTTGTTTCTTTATTTTTTAATCATGGAAACTGTCTTCTTTCTGTTCGTTTGCAATATGCGGCAAAAGGAAGGCGTAGGGCAAAAAAAGAAAATAAATGTAATAGTTATGCATTCATTTCATTCATAGTTATGCTTTATTCTCTGTTATTTAGGCAACAACTCATTGTTCCTTTTCCAACTCTATGTGATACCAGACTGCTTACTTTGAGCCATGGGTGATTTTTGAACCAAAATGTGTTTACTTTTCTAAACGGGATTTGCAACTCTATTAGTGTTTCCATACTATGCTGATGATTTTGCATGTAATGTCATTTCGCACCTAAATGTTTTTTGCATTTAATTTTGTTTTTGCTCCTATATGTGATTTTTGGTAATATATTTGTTTCCACACATCCCTGGTGATACATTAATGGTGTTTTTGCACCTCAAATTTGATTTTTTTTATTTTGGCAACAATTAGTTGGTGTTCCGAAAAAAAAGATTTCATGGCTGGCTCAAGAGTTCCATTCTTGAGCGTTTCATGCAGATTTTCGAAATTTCTATTTCTGTGTTGGTTGTGTGCTTTGGTAAGTAGTGCAGGTTGTCTTCTAAGTTTCTTCGCAATCTGAGTATTGCCTTTTTCTAGATTTCTACATCAAGAAAATCTATTTGAACACCATTTGACTCTGCCAGCTTAACATGAAAGTATATACTAAGGCCAGATTTACGAGCCCCCTTGCGCCACATTTGCGCCACCGTTGCGTCACTTTTGTGACGCAGCGGCAGTGTAAACCATGTGCCACGTTGCGCCCTATTTACAACCTGACACATCTAGGGAGATGCGTCATGTTGTAAAGCCCTGCGTCAGGTTTCATGTGGGCATTCCGGCACAGGGGGAGGCGTTCCATCCCAGATCCCAGCACCTGACCAAAATCTACAAGATTTCACTTAGTCACTTTTCCGACGCCGCTGCGTCAAAACCTTGCGCCTGCTTGAAGCAAGTATAAGGCGTGACGCACAATGTTGAGGATAGGCCAGGTTGGAACAGTGCTGGAGTTGCGTAATACCTGTGACACAACTACAGCACTGCCCCAACCTTACGCCAGCAGATGCGACACGCATCTGTTTATCCTTGCACCATGATGCACCCCATTGTAAATGTGGCGCATGTGTGGTGGCACAAGGGTAAATTTGCATCACGCATCTTTCCTGGCGCATCCCTGCTGATTTGCAGGTATGCGCCTGGAAACGTAAATCTGCCACGAAGGGGGAGATTTACAAAAAAGTCATGCAGCGCAGCCCAGCCCCCGTGAGGTTGCGCTGCGTTGCGTGACAGCGAGGGAGCAGGAGAGCACCATATCTTCAGAGATATGGCTCTCTCCCCCTCTTTCCTTTGTGCCAGCACTGATTTCAGCAGCTGTGCGCCATGCACACACATTAGCGCCATAGCGCTAGGGTGTGTGCATGAGTCAAGCATAGGTTTTGCACAGGAAGGTTACCCTTCTTATACAAAATACTATGCCTAGACATAATTGGAAAGCTTTTCCCAATTTGTATGCATGCTGCACAGTGCAGCACACATACATCTCCCCAACATGTTCTGCTCCTGGACGTACTTTTAACACCTCAATTCATTTTGAAAGTTGTATTTGTGAAATGCTTCATTTTTACCAAGTAGAGTAAGATCCTATAGATCGTGTCCCCAAAAATATATCAATCTAGAACACAATGTCCCTGTTGAAATGTTTTCATTGTTGTCTCCTCGCTGAAATTTTTTTAGAGCTGTTTTCTTTCGTGTACAGTTTTCTTTAGGCGTTTTCCCCAGTATTCATTTTTCACTATGCAGTCCAAGGCTTGGTGTGACTTATAGGTTGCAATTTTCATATTATGTGGCCCTGAGCTGACGCTGGAAGGTCAAGGCTTATTAGAGGGGAATAAATTACCCAGCACTCGATGAGCTATTTCAAATTTGACTTGTGCTCCCAGAGACCATTATGGGTAACAGAGATATACTTAGACTGACACTGCTGTTACTACCACACTCCATTTCAGCAGGGTGCTATGCTACAAGTGCTAGGCTTTCCTTTGACTGTCCAATCCATTCTGAATTCGTAGTTTTGGTCACCCCACTCACCACTAATGAGTGAATAGCTGCAGGTCTGTTTGCTTTGCCAGTGCCTGTTTTTGAGTGCTAGGGCTTGTAGGAAACAAAAGCACTATTTTTGTAAAAATATAAGGCCGAACTCCATTTTAAGGAGGCTGAGACTCTATTTTCTGTGTTCATGCAAAATCATAATCATGTCTACCTTTGAAGCAGATGTTTTCTGTCCTTATCTTTCCTAGAACTGTGAAAGTATCAAGTCATTTAGATATAGACATCAACAAAATAACATATACAAAATCAGTCTGGAACATGTGCCTTGTTATCTCAATTTGAAGATCCAACAAAGAACAACAGTCAAAATAGTGTAGTCTGAATTGTCGTACTTTTATCTTATATGTATAAACAAATACGTCTTAAACTAGCATCCTTTTGCTTATTGGTTAAATCAAACATTCCTAAGGTGAAATTGCAAATTCCCTTTCACATAAGATACAGTATAAAAAGACTGCCAATTGACCACACGTTTTGAGAGGTCCTTTAATCCCAGATTATCACAAGCAAGAACCTGCCAGACCAGAAGACAATCCTGCTTGCCAAAGATGCTGCCCTCATATCGCACTTTCAATTGAAAACTTATACGGAGCCCGGGATGAGTTTTTCTTTTCTTTTTTTTTTTTTTTAAAGTTCAAAAACCTTTATTAGGGCACATACATCTCACACATCTTGAAGCCTACATCCCTGGGGCCGGCAGCAGAATATAAACAATCAAAGCGTGTTGATAGCATGAAAGAGACACAGCCAATCTACCGGTAACCCGGGGGTCCGGCGGCAAGCAATAACATAATGAAACTGGGACAGTGTAAAGTCCATGTATCTCCGCTATCCTCCTCCCATCCCGCCTCCCAGAGCCCGAGGCAATCTCTCTTTGCAAGTCACTGTTGTGAGATCGGGACATGTAGGTATACCAGCATGAGCTCTTCCTGCCAATTAGTCCCTGAACTAACCCCAAAACTTCCCCCCCAACCCAACGAGATGTAAAAGAGAAACCCCCCCTCCCTGCCCATTATCCTACCCTTAAACGTCGTAAGTAGATTTCCACACAGTGCCAATGCAGACCCCCTCCCCCAGACCGCCCCTCCCTCCCCATTATAGCAGCCACCTAACTCCACCAGTGCTCTTCCTCCCAGAGCCCCCCTGTGCCACCCCACCCACGAGCTAGGGTGAGCCCGGGATGAGTTGATGCTGATGCTGAACGCATGTTTGCCCTCCCCGCAGAGAACATGTCCTCCCTAACTCCTGATAGTTATTGTATTCTGCTATGAACATTGTATGCAGTGCACCAATTAGAAACACGTTCCTCCCAACTCTGCAACATGATCCTGATCATGCACCTGACGCCATACGTCAACGGGGACCAGTAAGCCAAAAAATAGTTCAATGTCAGTTAAGGTCTTGACAGCTGAAGAGGCTGCCTCTGTGAGTACCTTATAGTAGGCAGTAGGATTTTTACGAGGGTTGGGGAGTTGTGCTTTCAGGAAAAGGACCTCACTCCTTTTCCAAAGGGTGTAGACCCATTGCTCCTGAAACCGTGCCTCCACACGAGCTCTAGTTACCTGATTCTGATTATCTCCTAACTCTGGTATCTCAGGATGATAAATAGGATGGACTTCCCGCATAGGATACTAGGATTCCAAATTAGAACATTTCAGGTGTAGTCGCCCCCTATATTTCACTAGAGTCTCTACATTCCTACACACATCTTCCAAGCATAATTCAAATTTATGAGCCCGGTCCAAAATATCATATATTATTTTTGGGGCTCCTCCATCTGGAAAGCACTGTTCCCACAAGGAAATAAGATGTATAGCCATATGCTACAGGGTGTGTTGTTGCATAACAGGCTCATAATCTCTAAGAGTACTCCATATATCGGTAATAGTACACACAGGGTTCCACATCCATTGGGACGCCTGATTCACGACTGTCTGTTTCTCTTCCAACCCTACCGTGGATCAAGTGTACAATCGCCGTGCATCAAGACCCCCCGGACCATGAGAGGGAGTTTGATCGGCTAAGGCGAGGGTCGTGCTTGAAGACTGGGAAGCCCAAATTGGAGAAGGGGAAGCCAAAACAACTGTAGCTACAGAAGGAGGGGACAATGTACCCGGTATTAGAGTAGCCAATCCTAGTACTGAGGGAGACGAAACGGAAGGAGTTCCCGAAGTGCAGAGATAGGGGCCACAAAAGGAGCTGAGGCCACTGGTGCCGAAGCTGGAGTCAAAGGGACTGCAGGATATATGCGTTGTGGGGCATAAGGGGGAGGTGGACGCCCATCTAACAAATCCTCTATCTCATCCTCTGGTCCGGTCCTAGTTAAATAACTATTATCCACCTGCAACCTGTGTTGTCTATTTGCGCAATCAATATTTTTTTCAGTCAGATCATTATCATATGCTATGGCCTTTTGTGTGATCGTCTGACCTCCTTTCGTTTTGCATAACTTCTCTTCCCTAATGCGTCTGCGCTTTGCTTCCTTCTGCCACATATTCAAAGAATCAAACATTGCTTGTCGACTACGTTTGGGAAATATTAGATCCTGCAGATAATTTCTTTTTTTCTCATCGAAAGACTCAGTTAAAGGCCATTGCAGTTCCACATTATCTTTAGTATACTTGTGCCGGATCACTGAAATAATATCGACTGACAAAATATCGAGTACCCAAAATATCGAGGAAAAAATATCTACAGACAAAAAATCGAGTTTGTATGTACAAACAGGTAAGTAAAAAATATCGAGTACAAAATATCGTTTACAAAAATATAGTTTTCAAAAATATCGACTTTATTAAAAACAGTGTTAAATTAAATTAAAATTTTAAATTCATGACTAAAATATACTTTAAAATACTTAAATTAAATTATAATAATTACATATTTAATTAAAGTTATAAAAAAGATTTAACAATCATATTTGTTAAAACATATATATATATATTAACATAATTTAATTAAATAATATCCAATATTATTAACGTACAATAGCAAAATGTAAAAAATACTATTCCCACTCCAGTGGGTGCAACAGTGAGGAAAGCGTTGGATAGCGTAGGGGTAAAAATAACTATTCCCACTCCAGTGGGTGCAACAGTAGGGAAAGCGTTGGATAGCGTAGGGGTTAAAATTACTATTCCCACTCCAAATAGTGCAACAGTAGGGAAAGCGTTGGATAGCGTAGGGGTATAAATTACTATTCTCACTCCAAAGAGTGCAACAGTAGGGAAAGCGTTGGATAGCGTAGGGGGTTTAATTACTATTCCCACTCCAAAGAGTGCAACAGTAGAGAAAGCGTTGGATAGCGTAGGGGTAAAAATTACTATTCCCACTCCATTGGGTGCAACAGTAGGGAAAGCATTGGATAGCATAGGGGTTTAAATTACTATTCCCACTCCAAAGAGTGCAACAGTAGGGAAAGCGTTGGATAGCGTAGGGGTTTAAATTACTATTCCCACTCCAAAGAGTGCAGCAGTAGGGAAAGCATTGGATAGCGTAGAGGTAAAAATTACTATTCCCACTCCAGTGGGTGCAAAAGTAGGGAAAGCGTTGGATAGCGTAGGGGTAAAAATTACTATTCCCACTCCAGTGGGTGCTACAGTAGGGAAAGCGTTGGATAGCGTAGGGGTAAAAATTACTATTCCCAATCCAGTGGGTGCAACAGTAGGGAAAGCGTTGGATAGCGTAGGGGTTAAAATTACTATTCCCACTCCAGTGAGTGCAACAGTAGGGAAAGTGTTGGATAGCGTAGGGGTAAAAATTACTATTCCCACTCCAGTGGGTGCAACAGTAGGGAAAGCGTTGGATAGCGTAGGGGTTAAAATTACTATTCCCACTCCAGTGAGTGCAACAGTAGGGAAAATGTTGGATAGCGTAGTGGTAAAAATTACTATTCCCACTCCAAAGAGTGCAACAGTAGGGAAAGCGTTGGATAGCGTAGGGGTTTAAATTACTATTCCCACTCCAAAGAGTGCAGCAGTAGGGAAAGCATTGGATAGCGCAGAGGTAACAATTACTATTCCCACTCCAGTGGATGCAACAGTAGGTAAAGCGTTGGATAGCGTAGGGGTAAAAATTACTATTCCCACTCCAGTGGGTGCAACAGTAGGGAAAGCGTTGGATAGCGTAGGGGTAAAAATTACTATTCCCACTCCAGTGGGTGCAACAGTAGGGAAAGCGTTGGATAGCGTAGGGGTTAAAATTACTATTCCCACTCCAGTGAGTGCAACAGTAGGGAAAGTGTTGGATAGCGTAGATGTAAAAATTACTATTCCCACTCCAGTGGGTGCAACAGTATGGAAAGCGTTGGATAGCGTAGGGTTTAAATTACTATTCCCACTCCAAAGAGTGCAACAGTAGGGAAAGCGTTGGATAGCGTAGGGATTT
The DNA here is from genome assembly GCF_964261635.1 of Lissotriton helveticus. NCBI lineage: Eukaryota > Metazoa > Chordata > Amphibia > Caudata > Salamandridae > Lissotriton > Lissotriton helveticus. Next base: position 294,165,424 of record NC_136070.1, read on the forward strand.
AAATTACTATTCCCACTCCAGTTGGTGCAACAGTAGGGAAAGTGTTGGATAGCGTAGGGGTAAACATTTGTATTCCCACTCCAGAGAGTGCAACAGTAGCAAAATTAAATACTTCATATATTATATCAATAAATATAAATTAATATGTATCAAAAAATTAATTAAGAGTAATTACGATTTTAATATAATATAATAATTAATCAATTAAAATTACAAATTAAATTTAATTATTACAATTATTTAACTATTAATACAAATTAATTACAAATTAACAAATAATAATTTAACATTTAAAAATTAATTTACAATACATTCAAATTAAATTCAATAAATTGATTTTAATTTATTTTATTAATTATAAATACATTGCTTCCCATCCTATTCCCCTATAAACCCACAACCCACTACAGAAAATAAAATATTAAATTGACATAATTAGCAATTAATCAATTAAATAAAATTAATTAGCAATTCTAATCTAATTAATTACCCATAAAATCATTAATTAACAATTAATTCTACAACAATACCAATAAATATGTTTGCATATTTAATTAATTATAAATAAATTACTTCCCACCCAATTCCCCTATAAACCCACAACCCACTACAGAAAATAAATTAGAAAAATTAACATAATTAACAATTAATCAATTAATTTAAATTAATTTCCAATTAAATTTTAATTATTTACCAAATAAAAATTAATAACAAATAATTAAAAATTAATAACAATAAATAAATTTACATATTTAATTAATTATTATTAAATTACTTCCCACCCTATTCCCTTATAAGCCCACAACCCGCTACAGAATTAAATAACGCAAACATTTAAAAATACAAATTTCATTAATTATTATTATTTATAACATAAATACACACTTTTCACACATATAATAACATAAAAAACACTATAAAAAATCAATATTATTAAAAATTAGATAATTTTAATAACCTATATTATATACTTTGATATTTTAACTGTCTATATTTTTAACAGTCGATATTGCTTTACTTACCTTAAAAACGATATTTTTGCTGTCTATATTCTGTCCAGTCGATATTTTGTCCAGTCGATATTTAAAACTCGATATTATGTCCAGTCGATATTTTGAAGTCGATATTTTGACTGTTTACCACTTGTGCCATAATGTATTAAACAAATTGCTGCTATTATTTCACCTGAGGCTTGAGCCGGGTGCTTGAATCTCCCACTGGTTTTAATAATTTTGTTTTATTACGATCCTCTGTGTCCTTTCCCTCCCCCTGGCATCAGCGCGCTACGCTTTACCTTCAGAGGCGCTAGAATCTCGCACCGATTTCGGGGTGCGGAATCCTCGCCCTCAAGTATTTTTAAAATATAATTTGCATTTGGCAGATTACTTGCCTCTGCATGCACGTACTGGCCGAGTTAGGGCCGGCATCTCTGAGGGACTGGGACAAGTGCTCAGTGGCGGCCATCTTTGTGAGGGCTTTCCTCCTTTGCCCCTCAGGCGCCATATAAAAACAGAAAATGCACTTCTTTCTGTAAATTGCTGCTATTATTTCACCTGAGGCTTGAGCCGGGTGCTTGAATCTCCCACTGGTTTTAATAATTTTGTTTTATTACGATCCTCTGTGTCCTTTCCCTCCCCCTGGCATCAGCGCGCTACGCTTTACCTTCAGAGGCGCTAGAATCTCGCACCGATTTCGGGGTGCGGAATCCTCGCCCTCAAGTATTTTTAAAATATAATTTGCATTTGGCAGATTACTTGCCTCTGCATGCACGTACTGGCCGAGTTAGGGCCGGCATCTCTGAGGGACTGGGACAAGTGCTCAGTGGCGGCCATCTTTGTGAGGGCTTTCCTCCTTTGCCCCTCAGGCGCCATATAAAAACATACAGCGATGGCTCCGCGCAGCGGACGCGTACAGCGGGTGCGCCGGTTGCGCGCCGGAGTCAAGCCAGAGTCCTGCCCGTCTGCGCCCGTCCGCGAACGGACGGGGCAAGGGGCAGGACTCCCTGCTCCAGCCAACAGTGAGTCACTGCTAAATAAGTCTAATCATCAATTGTGTTATACTAAATCAGAGTTGCTGTCACTCAATCAGAAATCGGGCCTAAGCTGTTCCCACACATTTTCGGCCAATTCTCTACCTCCCTATTGTAAAACGTGTAATTCTACACTATCACTGTTCAAAGGAGAGATTAAGGAAATAGCTAAATTAAAGCTCCTACTACTGAATTGTAGGTCCATGAGGAGGCATAAAGTCGAGATTTACGACTTACTGCAAAATAGGCAAACGGACGCCCTGTTTCTCACCGAAACATGGTTGGATGACACATCCTCCCCGGAGGTTCTCGAAGCTATCCCCCCGGGGTATAGTCTACTGAGATTAGACAGACAAAAACAACGCGGTGGGGGATTAGCTATAATATACAAACAAGAACTAGATTGTGCTCTTACTAAAGCTACCATACCTAATACAGAGTGCGGTATGTTCACTCTTAAAATACACCCCAAAAATACGGTTAATGGTCTACTGATATATCGCCCCTCAGGCAGTGCAGCTAACTTCGCAAACCAACTCTTGGACCTAGTACATCAACCTGTAATCAGACACAAAAAATTCCTGGTCTTGGGAGATCTTAATCTCCATTGTGAAGACAAAGAGTGTAAAGAGGCACAAACCGTGATAACAGCTCTAAACTCTGTCGGGCTTGGGCTACTATCCACGGCTCCTACACATCAGCTGGGCCATACACTGGACCCCATCTTTTCTAATTGGGATGGTGTTGTGGTCCTACCCCCGGTCCAGTTGGTCTGGTCAGACCACTGCATCGTCCCGTTCGAAATAGAAGATACCCTCCCGCCAACTAAATCTAAAAGACCTTTACTTGTTAAGCGTAGGGTCTGGAAGAAATTCTCCCATGAACTATTCGAACGCGCCTTACTTAACCACTCCATGTCCCAATGTAATACACTTCAGGAAACATGGAACAGTTATGAGAACTGGATGTCCAAGGCTCTGGACGAAGTAGCACCATGGGTTTCTAAACCCCCGACCAGGCAATCCAAAACAGCTGCGTGGTTCTCTGAAAAACTTAGATTGGCTAAAGCCAAATGTAAAACGTTTGAGCGGAGGTGGAGGCTGAACTATGCCCCTGAATTCAAAGAAGATTATAAAACAGAGATAAAAAAATACCACAAACTATTAAGGTCAGAAAATGGCATCTATTTTAAAAATAGAATGGAATCAGCAGACAACCCCACCAAAGAACTTTTTGGCATCTACAGAGAACTCACGACCCCATCCAGGCTTGAGGCTCAAGACGTCTACTCTAATGAGTTATGCGATCTTGTAGCCGATTATTTTGTGGATAAGGTGGACAAAATTCATGTCACCTTTACAGCTAGTAACAATCCACCAACCAGTCCTGGAACTAATGTAGCTGTTCCCACACAAAAATCGCGGCTATCATGCTTTACAACGCCAGAAAGAAACGAACTCCTGGGTATTGCTAAAAGCATACAATCCGGATCTCCATCTGACACGTGCCCAGTGGCGCGGTGTAAAGGTGTTATGGAGAGCACGCTAATTGACCACATTAGCCACATGATCACTCTGTCCTTTCAAGAGTGTCACGTACTGGAAGCATGGAAGACTGCCCAGGTCATTCCCCTAAAGAAAAAACCCAACATCCCCATCCCACAATTGCAAAACCTTCGCCCTATCTCCCTTCTTCCTTTCTGTGCAAAGATTGTGGAGAAAATTGCAAATAAACAGCTCATGAAACATCTAGAAGAAGAAACCCATCTCCACTCATCTCAATCTGGTTTCAGAACCGGCTACTCGACGGAGTCAGCAGTTCTATATTCCACTGAGCGCATAAGGCAGATAGCGGATGAAGGCGAGACAGCAGCATTAGTTTTATTAGATCTGAGTGCAGCGTTTGACACCGTGCTGCACTCCACGCTGTTGTCTCGCCTGACGGAGATGGGGGTGACAGGGTCAGCGCTAGCCTGGCTGAAGTCTTATCTGGCTGACAGAAGCTTTCAGCTACACTGTCCACCCTTCAAATCGTCCCCACGCAGGGTAAGCCATGGGGTTCCTCAGGGGTCAAGTTTGAGCCCCACCTTATTTAACATCTATATGGAACCCCTGGCTCGCGTTGTGGAGACTTTTGGGGTGGACATTGTTAGCTACGCTGACGACACCCAGTTGGTGTTTAAACTCTCAACCGACCGTAGTCAAGATGCCATCAACTTCTCGAACTGTATGTCAGCAGTGGCAGTGTGGATGAATGACAACTGCCTACGCCTCAATGGCGAAAAGACAGAGTTGTTGGTGGTCGGAAGAGCAACATCTTCATGGTCAAGACTATGGTGGCCCAGTGAACTTGGGGACCCCCCCATTCCGAGGGAGTCGGTACGTAACCTTGGTGTTATGTTGGACACCGACCTCTCGTATAAGACCCACGTTAATAAAGTCACAGGGAGATGCTTTGGCCTACTCAAGGTTCTTCGTAAGGTCTTAGACCTCTTACCTGCTGTAGCCAGAAAAACTATTGTTCACGCCCTAGTAACTCCACACCTTGATTACGGCAACGCCATGCTGTTAGGGCTAAGCCAAAAAGCACTACACCAACTTCAGTGCGTGCAGAATGCTGCCGCACGTTTAGTGCTTGGCCTCCCGCGCAGAGCATCAGGAAAGTCTGCCTTGGCTAAACTCCACTGGCTTCCCGTCAGGGAGCGTATTAAATTTAAAGCCCTCTGCTACGCACATCGCATAGCCCAGAACAAAGGTCCGGATTATCTCAAGAACCTCCTGGCCATACATCGCCCTACTCGCAATCTAAGATCTTCTGGTGCGATGCTGTTTAAAACTCCCCGTATTCTTAGGGCCAGAATGGGCGGTCGCTCATTCAGGCACTTAGCCCCCAAATACTGGAATGCTCTACCTCTGAATATGAGGATGGAGCCATCTGAAATAGGATTCCGGAGGAAACTAAAAACATTCCTTTTCCCCACTTCATAATCCTGTTCTCTCAGGCCCTAGGTAGAATTTATCAGTAATTAGCGCGGGGACACACTGTTCTATGTGTAGCCAGGCGCTTTATAAATGCTGTATTATTATTATTATTATTAAACAAAATAGGCGAAAGACCATGTTTAACATACATATCATATTACGGACTACCCTCTGGCGGGGCAGGTTGACTTTGATCCAATCATGCGCCCTTTCGGCGACAACAACATTCAAAACACAATTTACTAAGACACGACATCCTTATTCACTGACAATCTGATTCCATTCAGAAAAACTATCTTTCAAACATGTTCATACATTCTCGCACCTTGATCACCAATCAAACTTCAAACAAAACAATTCAAACAGAAACATGTTCAAAGGGAACAATTCAATGCAACATGTCGTCTTCAATGCAAAAGAACGGAGCCCGTCGACTCCCGTTCATGGAGAACCAATCAAATGCAGATTTTCGGACCAAGAGATACCAAAATCAGGCAGTCCGGAGACTAACAAGAGACCGTCAGACAGGGTTTAACCACAGACGGACCTACGGACTATCCGGCAATCTTCCTGGTTCACCCTCTGGACTATTCTGACTAAGCCCGCTGCCTTAGCCTCGCTCCAGATATGTCCTGATGGCTACCCAGGTGCAGCCACAGGCTTTTCCGAGAGCAGTCTGGCCGGGCGCACACCACACGTGTCACACCAAGGTGTCCGTTCAGCATTACTTTTATTCACCAAACATGTCCATGGAGTGTCTACTCGTGCAGCCATGATGCTGCCCCGTCAGACCCCCAAAGTTGCCCCTGGTACACCGACCACCAAATTAAATACAGTTAACTGCTACAAAGTGCTGCTCAACAGCGTATTTTCAAAGGACACCAATCACAATTCACTCACCTGGTGCAAGCAGGTACAATAGTGTATTCTCCACTGCCAACTCCAGGATACCAACACGGTCAGCTCCTGGGTTATGCCCTTAGGACTCCAGCGAAGGGTCACTCGCAGCTGGGGCGCCCTGATCGGGAGAGCGGAGTAAGTCAGAATCTCTGGTCAGTCCACCTACTCGACCAGAGCTCCCCTTTTCTTTGTCCTTTTCTGCCCATTTACGGGAGGACGACCCCAACGCGGAGTTCCACCAGAGTTGCCAACTGACCTACCATAGAAAATAGCATAAGGAGCTATACTTACCGATAGCCTCAATACCAATTACCCAATAACCAGTCAGTTGGCAGTGAAGAAAATTCAATCGTTTATTATACAGAATACCCTATAGATGAGGCTCTCCCATCCTCACCCATCCAGGTGCGTGGAGAAGACTGCTAGCTTACTTTCGAAACGACACATATTTACTTTCGACATAGCACATGAAACACTGTAGATGGAAAAACACTACTTGGCTCTTGGCCCTCGAGGAAGAACCATATATGGCACACATGATTAGTACGAAGCTCTGCTTTAGTTATTATTGGGGAGGTCAGGAGGGGTGACTCCCGTTCGTCTCAGTGCCCAGGAGTGCAGGCACGGCGCCTTCAGGAATGCGCTTATCGCACCTAAAGCCAGATGCGGCCTTGAGTCCCATGGCAGGGAAAGAATAGCGTGTATTCAGCTGTCTCCAGCAATTCAACTAAGCTAGGGCCTGACAGCCATTGGAACGTAGCACGTGATCACTGCTCGTGCCTAACGCAGACAAGAAAAGATGGCGTCTGTATAGTTTTTGGCCTACTCGATGAAAACAGAACACACACAACATATACCCTTACTAACTCAGCGAAAGAAGTTTTAGATTACATTCTATGCATACCTGTATACTAGGAATATATAGATACATCATGCTAACACAATATACACATACGACCCATACCACTAACATAGGGGAAATCAGAGTTTTATCCCTCAAAAGATGTACAGCTATGCTAAAGATGTAATATGTACTGCTATGGTTACATGCTTGGTATGTTTGATATCAATGTTCTGTAATTACCAATTAAACCTTATAAATAAATAAATAAATAAAAATGCCGTACAACATATAGGTGTGAACTTATGATTGTGGGATGTCAAATAAGACAGAGAGAGGGGGTGGGAAGAAGAGTCCATTTGAACAAACTGCCCTACCTCATTAATTAAACATGAACAATCTTTGAATAAAATCTGATTCAAGGTCTCCCAGGAGTCTGGAATCAACAGATTTCACTATGCTCCTGGACTCCGGTATTAAGCTTTTGGGAGCCCAGAATAGTAGCTGTAGCTGAAATGATGCCTGAGGATTTAATAGGAGCACATTTACGTCCAATGCAAATATATTTTTCTAAAATCTATTTAGGACTCAATATTTCTGTTAGATAATAATTGGACAATATTGAAATAAAACCATTATGCCACATCACAAAATTATGGGTGCTGGATGGGAAAGATTTACTGCTAATGCCCCATTCATGGAAACATTTTCAAATGAGCAAGGGAACACAGGAACACGAGTGTCTGTTGATCATGCTGCTTTTCCTTTTAAACTATTTTTTTTCAAACTTTCTTTATTGAGTTTGATATTAGGGTACATTACCATACAGCGATAATGGAGTGTGAAGTAGAAATCAAACATTTCGTATATTTGGCTAGTCTTACATACAGATGTAGATAGATAATGATATATTCATTACATTCAAACAATACAGATAAATCTCTGTCATCAACTTAGGTTTATCATTCAACAAATTCCTTTGCCCAACTTATTCCACCTTCCCGCTTGGAATCCCAAACAATAAACCATGAGCGAGTATGTTAAAGTCATATAGAGCGTGATAACCATGGCTCCCAGTAGCTCAAAGGATCCGGTTTAAATCACTGTGCATTGTGAACAAGGCCCTAAGCCACTCCAGGACAAGTTTCAGTGGTGCAAGCCTACCCGGAATCTTCGCTCCTCTACTGCCAACTGTGCCAGAATCCCCAATATGAAGAGGGTGACCCTGGGAGGAAGAGCCTTTAGCGTGGCAGCAGCTCGCCTTTGGAATGACCTCCCTTTAGAAATTAGGAGGACACAAAGTTTGCTGCTGTTCTGCAAAAAAATCAAGACCTGGCTCTTCCCTTGGGTATAATATGTTTTTTCTTCAGGGTAGCAGTAGATTTGCCGGATGGTAGGCTCTCTTTTTTTTGTGAAGCTGACAGTTCTTGTGCCGGTTGTTCTCTTAACACCGGATGCCTGCAGGGTTACAGTGCGCTCTATAAATGTTAATAATTATAATAATAATACATTTTACCTGGCGGGAGTGGGTCAATATCCCAATAATTATAGTGTTCATTTTAATAAAATTAGTTATCAACTGGATGGGGACTAACAATAATATTGAGACAATAAGAAATATCTTCACCACATTTAATGGTGAGCGCAAAGTAGAAGGATCAAGGGAGCTGGTAAACAGGTAAGTGGCAGGTGAAGAGGCTAAGCGAGGGGGAGGAATTTGGACAGTCTTTAAATAAGTCTGCTTTCAAATGTTCATAAAGGTTTGTAACAAGGAACAGGTGCAGATAATTAACTTGATGAGGCTGCCTTCTAGAATGTGCTTTAGAATGTTCACAAATACTGCATTCTAATTGCTTGTATCAAGGAACAGGTGCAGGGGATTAATCTATGCTGGTTGCTTGATGCTTATTTTGGTGGATTTACTGGATGTTTCCATGGTGTGTGAAACCTGACCTTACATTTGCATGGTAAACCATTTGTAAAAGCTATTAAGCCTTTTCAAAGAAACCAGAGAACACCAGCTGCAGCTAGCTATTACCAACATTATGTAATATGGTCAAAGTCAGGGTACATTACATTTGTTCATTCATAAGTGTTGGGTAAAATGATATGAGTCATCTTGGTATATTGGGATAGTCAAGAGAGGTGAGCTGAGGCAGGAATCCTGACTCTATTACTCCTAAACATGGAATTAAAGCACCAAAGGTGTCTCCTACAATATCACTAGCACTGGCACCTCTCTTAGGGGCTCATTACGATGACGTAGAGACCGCCACCGACGGGCCGGCGGTGGCGGTACCTCCGCCATCTGGCTCCCATTTCCCCCCGCCACATTAGGATGGCGGGGGAATCGTGCCACAAGCGTGGCAGGCGCAAAGAGCACCCGCCACGCTTCCACCACAGGCAATCATTGCGATTGTTTGGCAGAGTGGATCTAACCTGGGATATGGTCGTGGTGCCTAGTAGGCACCGCCCTCCTGATCACAATGCTAGCGTCAGTCGGAAGGCTGGGGATGCTCGCTTTGGGGGGCTTATTATGGGCCCGCTCTGGGAGGGGTAGTTGTGCACTGGGGGTTTACCAATGGTACCAGTCTGCATTTCCATGCACAAGGTGGCAGGCACTGCACGGTGCCAGCCACGTTGTGCAGGGAAATGCACAACATGGCCATTTAAAATTGAAGCGGGTGCTGCAGCCAACAGCACCCACCGCAATGTTAAATTTCTAGATGCAACCGGCGCTGTGGTACTCTCATCATAATTAGGGGTGCGGGACCACCGCATGACAGGCGGGCGGTCCAGATCCTACTACGATGGTGGACGCCCGCCATCATAATTGGCCCTTTAGTTCTCAAGTGTTCTCCCACTGTGCTTCAACAAAGGAACTTCTGAAAATGCTAAAGCCAAGATTCACAAAGGTTTAGCGTTACTTTTTTGTTGCTAAACCAACATAAACATCTTTTAGGGAATTACCAAACCAGCTCAATTTGGCATTTGGGTTGGTTTGTGTGGCAAAGTAATGGAATGCAGCGTGAAACATTACTTTACATTACTTTGCCTCAAGGGGCCGTTACATTGGGTTATTGAGGTTACATGGGCTCTACATGCAACCACCCATGCTTTTCGATCCTAAACCCTGTATACTAACAGGGTTTAGCACCAAAAATGTGTGCCACTGAAAAGCAAGCGTTAGAAGAAAATAAAAAATCATTTCTCCTTGCTTTTCTGAATTTGCATGGGTGCCGCACTGTCCAGCACACATACAAAGTAGGAAAATGTTTTAAACTTTTCTAACCATAGTATTTTGTACAGGAACGTTAACCTTCTTGCACAAAGCCTGTGGTAGTCTCAGGCATGCACCCTAGCACTATGGTGCTACGGTCTGCCTGGCTCACATCAGTTGAAATCAGCACCAGCTCTAGGAAGAGTGGAGGAGGGAGCCATATCTTTATAGATATGTCGCTCTCCTGCTCCCTCCCTGTCACGCAATGCAGTGCAAAATTTTTGGCAGCTGCACTGCGTTCTGTGATTCTTTTGAGAATCTGGACTCAAGGGCCTGATTTAGATTTTGGCAGGACTCTGGTCGTCCCTCCGTGGTGGAGTTTGCAAGTACCCCGTCGAGCTGACGGATGTCTGCCTACCATATTGAAATGGGGGCTGGCTGATTGGCCATCCACGTTGACAGAGTGTTTTCCGTCATGGAAGCAGCTCACCGCTGTTAACGCAGCGGACTCCTCTGCTCGCAAATATTACTCCATCGCCGTCAGGGTGGTGAGATTGCACAGAGCCGATTTAGATTTTAAAGTTGTGCTGCTGTTGCCATAGTGGCGGATTGACGACTGAGGGATGCCATGGCCAAACGTGTTCAACATTGTCCTATCCCTGTGGCTTGTGAATGGATGCTAGCAGCAAACACCTGATGTGTTTTGACTAATTGTTTTCACCTGCATACCACACTATAAAACACCGTCTATTTCAGACCATGAACCTTTGCCATTCCACTGCTGAAGAACTTTGCTGAGTCTAACTTTAATCAGTCAAGTCAGGTTTTTTTTTGCTTTCTCTGTTTCTTGTGTATCATGTTCTTATTATTTTATTTCTTTGACTTGTAGGTTAATAAATTCCTTTAAATTATAATTTTTCAAAATCCCTGTTTTACTGAGGGAGAATTGCCAGTTATGGTGGAAGAAATTATTAGAGTAAAGCCACAATTGTTTGGAGCCAAAATACAATATACAAATATATCTCAGGAAAGGCAAACGTGGCCAGAATAAATGGCAGAGGGAATTCTGTAGCAAACAACCTGCTCACACAGGAGGAATGAAGGAAGAGGTGGAATGGCCTATGGGGTAGAGTGTGCTCCCTGGCCTCTAAGCATCACCTGGAGGCCCAGAGGACTGGTAGTGGTTCTCCCAGCCCCCCTTACAACTTTATCTGTGGGAGGAGAAGGTCTTGCAGAGTCTACATCCTGAAGGTTTACAAGGAATCCCTATTGGAGAAGAGCATGGTATGTTTTACTTTTGAATGTTTTGGAAAATCTACATCTCGTTTTTGCTTGTAATTTAACTGTTCTTAATATGCTTTGCACCATTTGTAAACATATAAACCAATATATAAATGTATTTATATATTTTTGAAGTAACTTTGTAGCATTATTGTCATATCTCTAATTTTACTAAGGCTCTATATGTGTTGTCAATATGTGTGTTTTTCTTCATTTATTATTTGTTGTTTTGCTGTGTTTGTTTCTTTGAAAGTATTTAGTTGTATTTAAGATTACAGGTTTCAATCTGCACTTAATATCACATTAATTTATTGTGCTTGTAAGTGTTTTTCACCTAATAACATATTTCATATATGTGTTTTAAATTGTAAATGTCTGTACTTTTTCACTGCATGTATATTACTAGGTATGTTCAACTTACAATTGTGCAAGTGTTGTTAATGTTTAAATTAGATGACTGCAACTACCATGATGCCTTGTTTTGGTCCTTTGAAAATAATATTGCAATGTGATGTTGGTCATTCTCTCCTTTCTTTCATATTTCCACATATTTTATAGTGGCATGCATTTACCAATGTCATTGTTATGCTGTGTTGAAATGTCAATTTTTGGTTTAATTCTTAATTTATTGAATTAATGTAATTATTTTCATAAATCAAAGTATGGTGACTTAAATATTTACGTGCATGTTACGTTGTATGTTGAATATAAATTGTTTGGATAATAAATGCATTTTGCAATATTTATATGATGACTAATGCTATGTGTCCTTGTAAGTTGTTTAAGTGTCAGAATGTTGCCCTGCTAAGCCTTGGAATGTTTTTTTACCATTTCATACTGGGTTGTGTTGAATGTTTGGTATATTTTATGTACACTTTCTAATATTTTTTTCAGTGATTTCTGAACATCTTTTTACCTGTGCTTCTGAATTAGTCTTGTGTGTAATTTAAACTGTTTATGTAATTTATTATGATACTACTGAGAGGTATAATCATTGTATTGATATTATTTTTCCTCTTGGCTTGCTTCATTTTTAGCTTCAAACTCATTTGTTGTATGGTCCAGACTATTACAATTTTTATTATTCATAATTTATAATAGGTCCATCACCCCCAGTACATAGACAATCATCTCACACTGCTATTGAGGATACCTCTGCTCCAGGCTGGAACACGCCTTCAGTAAAGAAGCCACTCCTGCTGAGGAACTGAAATCTGAATCAGGCTTAGTAAAACACATAGTAACAGTTATTAATTAGCGTGATGTATCTGTTAGTCTAGTAAAATGTTCGAGTGTTACTAACCACACACACACGTAGTAGTTACAGGATCAATACACGTCTTATGCTAATCATTTGCCCTCTTTTTGAGCAATATAGATTAACCTGACCAGCGCCATTTTGTGGCCTAGTCTGCTTACGACATTAGTGGAAACCTACCATTATGTTTAGCAGGAGTCGTTCACTTGAGAAAGAGTCCGACAAATGTAGCCAACTGCTGCTTCTGCCCGTTAGGCCTGTCAAGGTTGTAGGTGGGGGTAGGATGGATAAGCACATTCCAGGAGGTGCTATGCGGACTCTCCTAGCGCTGGCAGAAGGGAGTCACCCTCCTCGACCTTGCTATAACGAGCTGAGCTAAACTAAGGAGGCTTTTTGTCCCATATATGGTCTTTCCTTTGCACCAACCTGTACCAACTTGTATTTTTCCTTCTTAGATAACGGTTTCGAACTGCAACAGTATATATGTGATCTGTTGATAATGTGCCAGCAGTCTTCTCGGCGGACCTCGAGGGGTTAGGTCGCGAGAGGCTCCTCTGGCAGAGTTGTTTGTTTAATAAATGATTGAACCTTCTACACTGCCAACTGACTGAATATTGGTAATTGGTAATAGGGGTATTTGTAAGTATAGCTCTATTGGGTTGTAATTATTTTTCGGTACTTCAGTTGGCGACTCCGCCGGGACTCCCGTTGGGGTCGTCCCTCTGTAATCAGAAAGGAACGGGACATTGGGAGGGTGATCTTGATCGGGGGGGGAGGACCGACCGAAAGTTCGAGGGTTGCTCCGCTCTCCCGATCGAGAGAGCCTCAGCTGCTAGTGACCCCATGCCGGAGTCCTACGGGTGTAACCCGGGAACAGACCACGTTGGTCTACAGGAGTTGGCAGTGGAGAAGCTTGCAATCGAACCTGAGTGCACCAGGTGAGTGATTTGTTTTGTCTCGTGTTGGATATCCTTTGGATTTGAATTTGGTATTTGGTGGTTTCATGCCACGGAGAACTCAGAACGGGGTCTGACGGGGCAGTATTAAGACTGCACAGGCAGACGCTCCTGTTTTGGTATATTCTGGAGAATAATAGAGATTGGGACCAGACGCCTTGGTGTAACTTATGGAAGAAGTGTACACACGGCAGGATTGCTCTCGGAAATGCTGACAGCTGAGATTGGGTAGCCCTCGGACAGATCTGGAGCGGCGCTTGAAAAAGCGGGCTCAGCCAGAATAGTCCGGGAGGTGAACCATGAAGGCTGCCGGATGGTCCGTAGGTCGATCTGTGGTTTGAAAACCTGTGTGGCTATCTCTAGGCAGTCTAAAGACAAGACTGTTGGATTCTGATGCTGGATTTTGGGCCCTTTTTGGAATTTGGAAGATTACGTGAGCTCTCCATAGGTGGGAGTCGACGGGCCCCACCTTCTGTCTGAAATAAGTTGTTTGTTGTTTATGTTGATGTAAAGATTCATGTTGATTTCTTATTTGTGGGTGATTGAATTTGATTGAAAACATGGCCATGTGTATGAGAGTGTTGTAAATAACATTTTCCTTTTCAGCTAGCAGTATTTAGAGTATATACAGAGGGGCAATATCGTGTTTTAGTAAGTTATGTTTCGGCTGTGTGTGCCGGGGGGTACGAGATTGGACGAAAGCCAGCCGGCCCCTCCGGAGGGAAGCCCCAGCCACGATATGTATTGTAAGCATGGGATTGCCCCACTCTTATCCAATACTCGATGGCATAAGTACACGAAACACAATGTAGAGTTACAGTGGCCGCTGACAGGCTCCTTTGATGAGAAAAAGATCCAGTATTTGCAAGACCGTCTGTTCGCTAAACGCAGCAGGCAGGCCATGTTTGACACCCTCAATAAGTGGCAGAAAGAAGCAAAACAGAGACGTATCAGGGCAGAGAAATTGGTGAAGATAAAACAGACTATAACTCAGAAAGCCATTGCTCATGATAAAAATCAAACTGAACAAAATATTGAATGTTTAGATAGACAGTTTAGGATACAGGTGGACAAACGTTATGTGACTCGAAAAGAAGCAGAAGATGAAATAGAGAATTTATTGAACGTTCGACCTCCCCCACCATTTAAACCACAGCGCATATACCCCGCTGTACCCCTACACACACCTATGACCTCTTCGGCCTCCGCTCCGCAGGCAGACGTGTCTCTCACCCATCTGGGTGCTACTCACGCCACCCCTACCTCATTGAGAAACACGGCTACCCTTATTCCTGACACACAGCTGCCACCGGTAACTTCCCGTATAGTTCTGGGAGCACCGAGTCCCATATGGACGTCTCAATCAGCTGGGGCGACACCTGAAGAAAGGGATCGTACTCCACTGGGGGATCCAAGTGGGATCAATGCTAGGCGACTATTCACGAGGGCCTCACTGGGTTATAGTGAGAAGGAGGCTATAGCAGAACAAGCAATTAAATGGATGCGGAAGGATGTATATACAGTGGCCGATTTGTGGAGTACCATGAGGGACCTTGAACCAGTTATGCAACAACATGCTTTGTATCAAATGTCCCGGTATCTTATTGACGCATGGGATGATGCTTTCACGACGGATTGGCCCCTCAAATCTAGTATGATATTTTGAACTGAGCTCATAAGTTTGATCTCAGTCCGGTGGAAGTGTATAAAAATGTAGAGACATTGGTGAAATACCGGGGCCGAATGTTTGTAAAATGTCCCAATTGGGATTTTCAACATCCCATGAGGGAAGTACATGCCATTTTTCATCCAGAGGTACTTGAAGTACGTGACGGTAACAGTCAAGTTACGAGAGCCCAAGAGGATGCACGGTTTCAGGAACAATGGGTATATACGCCATGGAAGCGAAGTGAAGTCTTTGCTTTAAAATCACAGCTGCCGGACCCTTGTAAAAATCCCACCGCTTACTATAAAGAGTTAACTGAAGCCGCAGCATCAGCTGTAATGACTTTAGCTGATGTCGAATTGTTTTTCGGGTTGTTAGTACCACTAGATATATGGCGACAGGTTCATGACACCGATCATGCAGCGGAATTAGGGGGGTCCTGGAACCAGTTGAAAGACTGGGACCGAGACCGCAAACCTGGAGACAAGCCCAGAGATGAAATTACTACTCTCCCCGTGAAAATAATTGCCTACATGCACACACTAATTCCCCCGTGTAAAGTCGACTGGGATAAATTGACTGCTTGTAAACAAAAGAAAGACGAAAGTGTTTCTGATTTTTTCACTCGATTTGAAGGCACTTTCATTGATTTTAGCGGGCAGGATCTTGCCACGGAAGGTGGGTTCCGGCTGTTTGTAAATCCTTTTGTGACCAATCTGATACCTGAAGTCTCTGCTCGGCTGCAGGCCGCTGAGAGTAACTGGACTACCTCTACCCCCTCTGTAATGCTAAGCATGGCCCAATATTATGAGCACAGGGAAAATGAGAATAAGGATAAAGTAGAGAAAAAGGCCAAGGATGTTAAAACACGGGTGTTATTACAGCAAGTTGTTCAAGGACAAGGAGGGGGAGAGGAGTCCGAGGCTCAGTATCAAGAGGGGTGGGGACAGGAAGAAGTGCAGGCCCGGCCCAGCCGTTAGGGATAAATCAGTGTGCTTATTGTAAACAGGAAGGACATTGGAGAGCTCAGTGTCCGTTACTGCTTGCCCTGAACGGAGCTGTTCGAGGATGAGGACGTGGTTGAGGTGGCCCGGATCGAAGTGACATGCGTAGGGAAGAAGTTGCTCAGGGTAGGTCTGAACGAAACCACTTTGACAACCCTCAAGGTAGGCATTACTTTAATTAGGATTATGCATTTGGATATCAGGATGGGTATGCTCAACCATAGGACAGCCAGGGACAGAGTGGGGGCCAAGTATCGATCCCAGTCAATCAACGAGGACCCTATGTGAAAGGGGAATTGATGGGAACTTCCGAGAATTTTCTAAGTGACACAGGAGCAATGAATAGTCCTGTTGCTCGATCATTGAAACCAGGGGCGGCTCTGTCCGGGCAAAATAATGTATCAGTGGGATTTTCAGGAGTTCCGGTGGTAAGCCCCATCTCTAAACCCCTCCCATTCACTATTGGTCCTGCTACAATTGATTCCCCCTTTCTGTTGACTTCGCATTGTGGTGAGAATTTATTAGGTTTGGATATGTTGAAGAAATTAAACGCGAAAATATATTGTTCCCCGGATGGTGTTTAGCTAACGGTACAACCCCACACTGAGAATATGAAACAGTGTTTTGCTAAAAATGAACCTCTTTCCCCTGAGTTTGATGCCATCCCTACCATGTTGTGGGCAAAAGGGGATACGGATGTCGATAAATTAGACATCCCTCCCGTCCATATTACCTTGAAACCTGGTGCAAAATTGCCACGTATACCTCAGTATAAGATCTCACCGGCTGGCGAACGAGCTTTACTTTCAATTATTCAGGATTTGATTGATAAAGGAGTGGTGGAGGAAACAACTGCCAACATTTGTAACAGCCCTATTCTCCCGATTTTGAAGAAATCCTCTGATTCTGTATCTCCCGGGAATATTGATGCATATCGTTTTGTAATTGACCTGTGGGAGGTGAATAAGATAGTGGTGCCTCAGTATCCTGTGGTGACGGATATCACTACTATCCTGATCCTCACAATGATCCCACAAACTGCCACATATTTTTCGGTCATTGATCTGAAGAATGCTTTCTTCAGTATTCCGATTCATCCAGACAGCCGGCAGATCTTCGGCTTCTTGTTATCTGGCCGAAGCTTTAGATTTTGTCGTGCACCTCAAGGCTATACTGAAAGTCCGAGTATTTACAGTCAGGCCCTTAAGGCTCTTTTGGATGATTTGGTTCTGCCCACGGGTAATGTGCTATTGCAATATGTGGATGACTTGTTGATAGCGTCCGACACCAAGCACGGTTGTAAGGAAGCCACTGTTAAGTTACTGCACCTTCTGGCGGCGAAAGGTAATAAGTTATCCCTGTCTAAATTCCAATACTGTCGACAGGAGGTGACCTACCTAGGTCATCTACTGTCGAAGGAGGGTAGGCATTTGACTCCTGAGCGAATTACTACTATCTCTAACATGTCTGTCCCTTGCACCCAGCGTGAAGTTCGTGCTTTTCTTGGCATCACTTCTTACTGTCACAAATGGATACCTAATTTTTCTCTTTTTGCTAAACCTTTGTTATATTTAACCAATAAAGATGTGCATGAACCTCTTCCCATGACTGATGAATGTCAGCATTCTTTGGACTCTTTGAAATCTGCTCTTTGTTCTGCACCCGTCTTGGGTACTCCCGACTACCGTAAACCCTTTGTACTCTATGTGCATGAGGTCGACGGTTGCTCGCTTTCAGTGTTAACGCAAGGATTTGGTGGTAAGCAAAGACCTTGCGCTTATTTCTCAGCCACATTGGATAATGTTTCCAGAGCGCTTCCTAGCTGTCTGAGGGCCACTGCAGCTTTTGCGGTGGCCATCCGGCAGTCGGAGGGGCTCATTCTAAATTCTAATCTAACAGTGATGGTGCCGCATGCAGTGGATGCATTGCTAAATGAAACAAAAACACAGCATCTTACAAGTGCACGCCTCACCGGCTACAAATTGACATTGTTTGCCCCGCATATTATGATTATGCGATGTGCCATGTTAAATCCTGCCACATTGTTACCTCTCCCTTCGAATGAAATTACAAATGATGTACATGATTGCATATTTCGGACTGAAGAAGAAACAAAGGGAAGGATCGACCTCATTGACATTCCTCTATCTGACCCTCAAGGGGAATTATATGTGGACGGGTCTTGTTTCAAGTTAGCAGATGACACAACGACAGCTGCATATTGAATCACTTTGTTGAAAACGGTAGTTGAGACCTCTCGAATTCCCTATCGATCAGCTCAGGCTGCTGAACTAGTGGCATTGTTACGAGCTTGTGAATTAAGTGAGGGACTGGAGGTTAACATATATACAGACAGCCAATACGCCTTCGGCGTGGCCCATAGCTTTGGCCGGCTGTGGAAGGAACGGGGTTTCCTCACCTCCCATGGTCAGAAAATACAGAATGGCCCTTTGGTGTTGCAATTACTTGCTGCCCTCACCTTACCTAAGAAAATAGCCGTAATAAAATGCAGCGCCCATAAGGCGGTGGTGGATGAAGTAGGAGAGGGGAATGCCTTTGCTGACCAGATTGCTAAACAGACGGCTCAGTCCATGTTATCAACTATGTATGTAACGACCTCAGCAAGATGGGTGGAAGAATCTGATTTGTTCAATAATACTATAAAGAGCGTGAAAGAAATACAGAAGGAAGCTACTCCAGTTGAATTGACACGATGGGAGCAAGAAGTGAGAAGGTTGGATGAAAATAGTTGTTGGATCGATTTAACAGAAAAGCAAAGATGGTTGCTGCCCAACGCTTTGGTACAGGCCATTGTAACTATGGCCCACGGTCCAGCTCACATTGGGGCTAAAGGTATTTGTGCATTACTGGACCCGGTATGGAATAACCCCAATATCCAACGGACGGCTGTTCACTTAGTTCAATATTGTATGGTTTGTTTGCAACACAATCCAGGAAAAGGGGAAAGTGTGTTGAGTGGGAATTTCGCAGCTCCGACTTTACCATTTGAAGAGCTTCAGATGGACTATATCCATATGGAGCGCGTCAACAACTTAAAGTATGTTTTGGTAGTGGTTTGTCCCTTTAACAAGTGGGTTGGGGCTTACCCAACTAAAGATAACACCGCTTTGGCTACAGCAAAAGCTCTTAGCAAAGAGTTTATCCCTAGATATGGAGTGCCCCGCCTGATTTCGTCTGACAATGGGGGGCATTTCCATGGGGCTCTTGTCAAACATATTTGTGACAGGCTGCAGATACGACAGAAATTCCATGCAGCTCGACACCCCCAGTCAGCAGGATTAGTGGAAAAATATAATGGGATTTTGAAGCTAAAAATGGCTAAGATTCAAGAGAGTACTGGTTTGAAATGGCCTGACACCTTACCCCTGGCTCTTATGTAATTACGAGTTACCCCTCACTCACGTTCTGGTCTCTCTCCTTATGAAGTGATCTTTGAGCGACCGGCTAATGTATTTGGAGTGCCTAGACCACGGTCCTTTACCGATGTTGAATATCCTATGTTGATTGATTACTTGTATACCTTGACTAAAGACCTTTGTTCTATTCATCAGCAGGTAGCATCTGTACTGCAGCCCCTGCCAGAGGGCCCCGGACATCGATTGGAACCCGGCCAGTGGGTGCTAGTCAAGAAGTATGAACGAGACACCAGCTTGGCTCCGAGGTGGTCCAAACCATATCAAATCCTCCTCGCCACGCGGACAGCTGTAAAGGTGGATGGGAAGAAGCATTGGATCCATGTCTCTCACCTTAAACGGCTGCCGCTTCCGCTTCCTTATGATCAGCAGCACCCGGATGGAATTTTGACCCAGGAAAGTGAGAGAGCCACTGCATTTGTTCCTTTTTCTGACGCCTATGAAATAGAGCCAAGGCAAGAAGAAGGAGTGACGGGATCGGGCTAAACGGCCCAAGTTGAACCCGCAGTTGCCCTTAACCCTGTCACTAATACTTCAGTAAGCAGGGGCTCTGATGAAGGAAACGTACCTTCCCCTGTATTATTTTCTGATCAGAAAGCTCCGGGTCATGTGCGTTACAACCTACGGCCTAGAAAGCATCACGGTACCTCAGACACCACGGTTAGGAGATAAGGAAGGATTGGAATAAAAAGGGTTTGTTAGATTTGTGTCTGAGGTACTGAGCGAGACACTGGCTGAACTCGTTGAGAGCTGGAACTTTGGTATTGTGCTCTGTTCAGAAAGAAAGACTGTCACATGTAAAGGGTCAGGTTGTACATCGGATTTCCGCGACAACGGCGCTTTGTGTTCTTGAGATGAACGATAGGAGTCTGCCTGTGAGACTCTAAATGGACACAGGAAAGAAGAACCCTCTGGCAGGACGGACTGCTTTACGCAAGTTTAGCTTTGTACTTTTAGTTAGGAATGTACCCTTTTGGTCGTATTGTACCTGAAGAAGAACGCCCTTTTGCACCACGATACTTGCCATTTTATGAGCCGATGTTTTCTGCTCGGACCATGCGTGTAAAAATAGCATTTGTGTTAGTAATAGCCATTATATTGGCCATCTTTATGATTATATTTGTGTATTTGGAGTATAAGCACCCGATGCAAGCGAAGATGCCAACTACCGTTGCCCCACCTGAGCATCTGATGTTTACCTTAGCCCCACATAAGGAAAGGCATCGTCAGACTTACGCTAATAATGTATTTGTAGAAATGCTCCACCAAACCCATAGCACAACTAATATGACAGATTGTTGGGTTTGTGGACTTTTGCCATCTGTTATGCATAGGCACGATTTGTTTCTCTCTTTACCATTGTCATATTTAGGTAGTTGTGAGGCATGGTTCCAAATGTTCTCAGCCATATATAACCATTATGTGGAGAACCCCAAACAGTATTCAGAAAAAGATTATAACATGATCCTAGCTTATATTGAAATACACCAGGGGGTTTTATCCAGCAGGAAATGGGGGGGAGGGATCATTGGATCCAGAGGCCTGTATGAACTTATATACGGCAAGCGAAAACAGTACTTGGTTGAAAGATGAACTTTATAATTTTTCTAATTTTAACCATTCTCAGTATTTCCAGCAGTTCGTTGCCAGGAATGTTACTAGTGAGCGTGTCTTGCCCATCCCTATCCTGAATACTTCCTCCCTCTTTTGTGTGCAGGGGATTGGGCATGTGCAGGTTGGGAATAGCATCTGTAATTATACCTATAGAATGAAGATTTTTAGCAGCCCTCCATTGTTAACGCCTCCGAATGTGTATTTTGTATGTGGGGAAAATGCCTATACTTGGTTACCAAGGGGTTGGGCACGCCGATGTTATCTTTCCTTTCTGTTCCCCCCTGTATATATAGCACCATCAGACTATCACAAAACTCATCAACTTCATAACACAAAGGTGGTTTCCAATAGGTAGCGAAGACAGCTCGGAATGACTAAGGTTGACCAAACTGACGCTTCTTTGCAGAAGTTTACAGATTTTACTAAGGGTTTGGTCCCATTCTGGGGACCGATATTCAATAGTAGGGAAATAAGGCGATTGTCCAGAATAGTGGAGAATGTCAATAATATCACCACTGAGATTATGACTAACATAACTGAAGAGCTTCAGGCTACGAGACTCGTTTCTCTTCTGAACCAAATCGTTCTTGACGTCATCTTGGCCGATCGAGGAGGAGCATTCCGGGTGATTGGTAGCTCCTGTTGTGTTTAAATCCCAGACTCCGCCCCCACGGTCCACTTAGCTATCCAGAAATTGCATCGCATTGCTGCCGAAATGCACGTTGAGAATGGGTCCTGGTCACTTTCTAGCTGGTTTTGGGGGCTTCTGTCTACAATGGGTTGGAAGTTATTGATGATAGTTGCTGGAGCTGCAGGTATCCTTTTTACTTGCTGCCTTTGTATGCAATGTGGTCCGGCCTGCTGCTCTTTTTTTTTTTTTTTTTTTTTTTTGTTCAAAAACCTTTATTGGTGACCAGGAGAATGTACTCAGCCAATTGCCTACAACCTGTCTCTCACAGGCCGGCAGCAGCACCAATGCAAGTAGACACGGAGGCGAATGGGATCGTGGAGACAGAAATGATGAAACAAGGCAGTTTATAACCACAGCAAGTCTCCAACAACCCAGCGGCCGGCTGCGTTGGAAGGAATATTCAAACTATGACTCAGTGGTACAACAAG
This sequence comes from Lissotriton helveticus, assembly GCF_964261635.1. NCBI lineage: Eukaryota > Metazoa > Chordata > Amphibia > Caudata > Salamandridae > Lissotriton > Lissotriton helveticus. The sequence goes on from NC_136070.1 coordinate 294,187,727, forward strand.
CTTGCAAGTCGGCAATGTACAAATACAGTAGCATGGTATGAGGTTTCATTTTATGCAAGTAAAGCAATCAAACATTTAACAAACTAGAACAGTCCCAACTGTGATGCTCTAAACATTTCGAAGGGTGTGAGGGTAACGAGGTGTAGAACCGCCAGCGAGACGGAGTAAGGGAGAGGGGGGGGGGAGGGGGGGGAAACGAGCCGAGCCAAGTAAGGGACATTCAGGACATGACCAAGGTGGCGTTGTCCGCGACGTGGGTAGTGCGGTTGGCAGCAGCTGTGAGAGGGAATTGACAACCGCACGGCAGCGGTGTGGGGAGGGGGGAGGTGGGGAGGGGGCTGGGTGTTACTGCTGAAGTAGAGGCCTATACGTGTGTGGACAGGTCCGTGATGTTAGCCTACCCTATGTGAGGCGCTTAGCAACATGCATGGAAGAGGTCAGTGCCCCGGAGTGCAAAAGAGGGAGGAGGAGAAGGGAGGGGCCATGGCGGCGGGGGGAAGGCTGTTCGTGGGATGGGGGCACATCTAGTCATCAGGATCGCCACCGGCCACTCGGGGGTCATCCGTCTCTGGGAGTGAAAGGAGATACGAGGTCAGGGGGGCCCATAGGTCTTTGGGGCGCGACTTCGGGGGCAGCAGATCAGCATACGTGTGCAGGTGTTCCTGCCATGTTGTCATCGTGGAAAGCCATGTCTTAAATTTGGGTGCACGGCCCCTACCCCAGCGGCATGCTACATGTCTCTTGGCCAGCAGAAAACTCAATGCCAGGAACTTACGGTGCATCTTGACTATTGGGGGTAGGAGACCCAATAAAGCGATCCTAGGGCAAGGTGTGACGTCCACTCCCGCCATGTCACATAGTGCCTTAAATATTTCTGCCCAATACGAAGCTACAGCAGGGCATAGCCAGGACAGGTGGAAAAAATCCGCTCCCTCGGAGCCACATCGCAAGCATCTATCGTCGTCGCGTAAATCAAAGCGGAATAGGTTGGCAGGGGTATGGTAGAGTCGGTGCAGAAATTTATAATGCGCTAGTCTGAGTCGTGCGTTGCCCGTGACTGCGGAAGTGTGCGAGCAGCTCTCTTCCCACTGCTCATCCGTCAGTGGTTCGCCGAGGTCTCTGTCCCAGTCTCCTCGCGCTCTGAGCGTCGGGGGGGATGGGGGGGCCTGGGAGCATTTATAGAGCATAGAAACCACGTGTTTCGGGGGGTCGGGTTGTAGGAGAGTATGTAACGGGGCCACCGTGTCCGGCTCGGTTGGAAAATTGGGTGTGGCCGCCCAGACATTCTGGCGTAAGCGGGTGTACAGGAAGGAGTCCATAACCGAGGGTGCAGTGTCACCAAAAAATTGGGACGAGGTGCGAAATTGGCCCTCGAGATACAGGTCTCCCCAGGTGTGCATCGCGTACTTCTTCAGAAGCTGACGGCCTATTTCTTTGCATGCAACGCTCAACCTGGGATCGTGCGCTAAGAGCATGCGGGGCGAGTACAGGAACTCGACCTCCAGCCGGGCCGCAATGCGGTTCCAGGCCCGCACCGTGCAGTCAACCGTGGTAGGGTCTCGCTCGCAAGCCCGGGCGGGAGTGTAGAGGTACCCCGACGGTTGAGCCGGCCTCATATAGCCGTCTTCCACCGCGAGGTGAGCCATGAAGGGAGGGGGGTGTAGCCAGTAGGTGGCGAAGTGCCCCTGGGCGCAGTCATAGTAGAGTTGGAAATTCGGGACGTCAAACCCGCCCTGGTGGTATGGCAACATCAATGTCCTGAGACTGAGTCGAGCCTGCTTTCCACCCCAAATTAGGCGGGACAGCTGGGAATTTAGCACTCGAAAGAAGCTGGCTCCCGGAGAAAATGGGATGTTGGTGAAGAGGTAAAGAAGCTTGGGTAGAATGACCATCTTTATAAGGGAGATGCGTCCCGCCATCGAAAGGGGGAGGTGAATCCACCTAGTGATGGTGTCAGTTATCTTGTCGATTGCAGTGCCATAATTGGCTCTGATAAGGGCTTCCCGATCCCTGGTCACAATAATGCCCAGGTATTTTATTTCGTCCGCCTCCCACATTAGGGGGTAATCCAGCGGGAAGGGGATGGTTTTGTCCGTCAGAGGAAAGAGGGCCGATTTAGACCAATTGATCTGAATCCCTGATATGGCACCAAACTTGGTTATCTCTCGCAGTAGAGGGTTATGGTTCTCCCTCGGTCTATCGATGTATAAGGTCACATCATCAGCGTATAAGGCGATCAGCAACTGTCGTTCCGGATAAATCAGGGAGCGATGGTTATGATGCTGCCGGAGTTTGGCCGCCAGTGGTTCAATGGCAATCGCGAAAAGGACCGGAGAGAGCGGGCAGCCCTGTCTGGTGCCCCTATGGATCACAAATGGGGCAGAGCGAGAGCCATTTAACAACATGGAGGCTTGAGGTCTGTAATAAAGCAGCCTGACCCAATCTAGGAAGGAGAAAGGTATCCCCATCCGTTCCAGAAGGGCAAGCAGGTAGTCCCATTCAAGGGAATCAAACGCTTTCGTTGCGTCTAAGAAGACAGCTGCCGCCTCGCATCTAGGGTTAATGTCCTGTAGGACCGCTTGCAGGGTGCGTAAATTATGGGATGTCGCCCTGTTGGGGACGAAACTGGCCTGGTCAGGTAGAACCTGGCGTTCCATCAGTAAATTCAGGCGTGTCGCCAGCACTTTAGCCAGAATTTTCACGTCCGTGTTGAGCAGCGACAGAGGTCTGTAGGAGTCGCAGAGCTCTGGAGACTTCCCAGGTTTCAACAAGGAAGCTATGAGGGCTTCCCGCATAGTGAGAGGCAACTCGCCCCCCTCCAGGGCAGAGTAGTAGACTCGCTTTAGGAGAGGGGCAAGTACGTGGATGTAGGCCTTATAGAAGTCTATTGGAAGCCCATCCGAGCCAGGCGATTTGCCAGATTTCATAGACATGATGGCGTCCTTGATTTCGTCTAGTTCGAGCTCGTGATGGAGAAACTTCTGCTGGGAGGGGCCAAGCCACGCGACTGCCGTGTCCTCAAGGTACGACTGCAAGTCGAGGGACGAGTGCCGGTGCGAAGTGTAGAGTGTAGAGTAATGCTGCGTGAGAATTCGCATTTGTTCCGTGAGGTCACAGTGAGGGGTCTGATGCTCGTCCAGAAGGGTCGAAACATAGTTATGGTACTTGATAGGTTTGACCGCAGAGGCCAATGCCCTGCCGGGCCTGTCGCCTTCTCCATATAGACGGGTCGTGTATGGCTTACCCAGGAATTTGCATTCTTTTTCGGCCGCTTCGGCGTACTCATTAAGTTTGTCTCGGAGAAGGGCCTTGGCAATGGGATTGCGTGGGTCTCTAGCCATGTCTCATTCGAGTAACTTGAGCTCAGCTTCTAATTTACGCAAGTCGCCTCAAAGCGATTTGAGGACACCCCCACCCTTCGCAATACACCAGCCCCTGACCGTGACCTTGAAGACCTCCCACACAGTAGTGAAAGATGTAACAGACTCCGTGTTGCGCTCGAAGAAGTCGAGAATGTCCTGTTCTAATTCCACCCTGAACGCAGAATCTGTGAGATGGGCGGGATTAAGGCGCCAGCTCAGATAGGGGGAGACAATGACGGGTATGCGCATGTTAAGGAGTACAGGCGAGTGGTCAGAGAAAGTCCTGGCCAGGTGGAGCGCATCCGCTAGCCAAGGCAGGAGGCCAGCCGAAAGGAACACATAATCAAGACGAGCCCATGAAGAGTGCACCGCCGAGTGGTGGGTACCCTGAGTGAGAGTGGGGTGAAGGTGCCTCCATGCGTCTATGTAGTGATGGTCCCGGACAAGATCGGATAGTGTGCGTTGGGTATGTGTGTAGTGTAGAGCCTGGGGGTGGGACCTGTCGAGGCTCGGCATCAAGGATGTGTTAAAGTCCCCCCCTAGGATGACATGGTTGATACCCAGGGTTTGAATTCTACCCCACAAGGTAAGGAGCGAGGAGGTATCATCCGTGTTAGGGCCATAATAACAAGCGAGAAGGATTGTATGTGAGTAAAGCATCCCCCACATCATGCAATATCGCCCACCCGAGTCCGTCTCAGTGCCAGCAGGTATAAAGCGAATCCCCCGTCTAACCAGGATAGTAACCCCTCTGGCGTAGTTAGAGTAAGAGGAGAAAACCTTACAGGAGGCCCATCTAGATGCAAACACAGGGGAGCCGTCTGGCCGTAAATGTGTTTCCTGAAGCATGGCGATGGATACCCCGTGTCGATCCAGGTAGCCTAAAATTTGCCTCTTCTTGCGCGGGTCGTTGAGCCCCCAAACGTTCCATGTCATGAGGCAAAATTGCTGCATCGGGTTCGGTTGCCTCACGTCACCCATGCTGCCAAGTATAGCCGTGTGCAGCTAAATATTACCAGAAGTCGGCCTACAGCAGTGTAAAGGACAGTAAATAGACACACCCCCTCCCCCGCCCATCCCACCAGCCTATCCCACCCACTCCCCCGCACCAAAGCATCAATAACGGTGTAAATCAAGAGCATCCACCCACACATAAAAGCTACGCCAACTTCCCGTGCAATACTGTCCCACCCACCCACCCAGAATCTCAACCAACCTGGAACAAAGGCCGAGAAGTCGGCTACAGTAACCTCAGCCCGCAATAGGGGAGAGGAACAGTGGGGAATACCCATTGGGGGGTCCGAACTAGGGGCTCCAGACCTGCCAACCACCTCCCTACTCACACCCGCTTACAACCAGGTCGCCCTAGTTAGCACTACGGGACGGAGGTGGTCTAGTGAGCACACAAAGTTCATTAAAACCAGCCATAGATGTAATAAAGCAGAGACCTCACCACAGTACATAAGTGTCCAATGCAGCAGGACCGCTGCACAGTGAATCAAGCGTCTTATGGGGCCATCGAGTAATGTCAGTCCTGCTGTGACAGCGGGGAGGGCGATCTAGAGCGTCGACGGGTGAATTCCTCTCTTTGCTGGGCCTCCTTACATTGTTTAAGATAGTCTTCAGCCTGTTGCGGGTTCTGAAAGAAGTGGTGTTTACCCTGATGGAAGACTTTTAGTTTCGCCGGGTACAGCATGGCGTAAGAAATGTCCTGGGACTGCAGTTTCTTTTTCACCCCCGCAAATTTGCGCCTGGCTTCTTGGACAGCAGGGGTGAAATCAGGGAAAAAAGAGAGCGTCGCATTTTCATAAGGCACAGATTTCATTTCCCTTGCCCGGCGTAGCACCGCATCACGGTCTCTGTAGTTGAGAAAGCGCGCTATTATGGGCCGGGGAGGGAGGCCCGGGGGCGGGGGGGCAGCCAGGGAGCGATGGGCTCGCTCTACAATAAGATGGGGGGAGAAGGATTCCTTACCAAACAGTTCTGTGACGAGGTTTTCAACAAATAACTCCATCTTCCCCGTGTTGGTGGACTCCGCAAGGCCCAAAATTCGGACGTTGTTCCGGCGCGATCTCGCTTCTAAGTCCTCGTTCTTGTCCGCTATTAGTTTGAGCAATTTGTCCATGTGCGTGAGTTGGCGATGCGAGGAAGTGGCATTGTCCTCCAATCCTGAGATCCTTTCCTCAGCCTCCTGAAGCCGGGTGTCATGGTGCTCAAGTTTCGTAACTACGCTGTCCATACGTGCATTAATGGTGTCGATCTTGGAGTCAATGGATGAGAGGCTTTGCCTCATACCCAGCAGGAGCGTTTTCCAGTCCTCCTCTGGGGGGGCCGATGTAGAGGGGCTCCCCTCACCCTCCGGCGTCACTTTGGGAGTCTTTTTCGATTCAAACGGGATTTTCGATTGTCTGGTATCGTTGCGACCCATGGTTCGTAGTGGCGTCCGGGACGCAGCAGCAGAAATGGCCGCCAGACCTCCGAGGAGAGGAGACAAGGAGGGGGGATGCAGACGTAGCTGTGCAACCGGGCCCACTAGCACCGACGCAAATGGTGATATGGATGCGCTTCAGGAGCCGAGAGAGGGGAGGAGAGTGCCGCCAGTGGACTTCGAGGACAGTCGCAGGAGGCGTAAAGCAGGTTCCTAGAGGCGATACAGTTCTCCAGGGGTGCAGTCCCCGTTCCAGAAACGAGCCCACCCAAGATGGCCGTGTGCGTTGATGAAATGGCGGCGAAATGGCGAGGGAGGAAGGCGAGCCCGCAGAACCAGGCTAGGCACACCAGGGAGCAGGCTGAGCAAGAGAGTCCCACGCCGCGCAGAGGAGGAGCCCAGGGGGCAGGTTCGGCAGCCGAGAGGACGCCGCCACAGGCAGCCGGCTCCGCAGAGCGCGCCGCGCCCCACGCCGCAGGTCAGGCAAGTACAGGCAGCTTTTTTCCCCGTACCTCGCTGTTGGTACCAAGTGCAGGCAGCAGTCCGTTGGGAGGCTCGGGGATCCGGCAGAGTCCGGGCACACCACCAGGGTTTTGATCGGGCGCACACCCAGCGCCGAGGCGGTAGAAGGGCATCCGAGCCAGCAGCAGGTAGACAAATCCGGCCTCGCACAGGAAGGGGGAGGGGCCCGCCCGTCTAGGCCGCAAAGCCCCGGGCTGCCGCAGCTGAAGTGTCCAGAGAGGGCGAGGGGTCGGTTGAGCGCGAGGTGCCGGTATCCAATTTCAAGCCAATTTGCTCCGGCTCCGGGAGCGCGGCGTGGAAGCTGAGGATACCGGAGCAGTCCCCGCAGTGAGGAGGTCAAGATGCCGGTAAGCAGGAGACGTTAGAGCTGGTCAGGATGGCTTGGAGGATGGCGATGGGGCTCGACTGGGCGAGAGCCTCACAGCAGTGCGGCCATCTTGGTCCGGCGCCACCTAGCGCCCCCCCGGCCTGCTGCTCTTATTGTGCTACCAAATTGACAGCCATAATCGTCCCTTCGCCCAGCCCTTCTAAGTCTCAGATGCTCCAACAGGAGATTCGTGAGTTGATGGCCATCGATGAGGACGTTTTCCAGGATTAGTACTTTTCTTAGTTAGCTACATCACGCTAAAAGGAGGGTTTGAGGAACTGAAATCTGAATCAGGCTTGGTAAAACATATAGTAACAGTTAATAATTAGTGCGATGTATCTGTTAGTCTAGTAAAGATGTTCGAGTGTTACTAACCACACACACGTAGTAGTTATAGGATCAATACACGTCTTATGCTAATCATTTGCCCTCTTTTTGAGCAATATAGATTAACCTGACCAGCGCCATTTTGTGGCCTAGTCTGCTTACGACATTAGTGGAAACCTACCATTATGTTTAGCAGGAGTCGTTCTCTTGAGAAAGAGTCCGACAAATGTAGCCAACTGCTTCTTCTGCCCGTTAGGCCTGTCAAGGTTGTAGGTGGGGGTAGGACGGATAAGCACTTCCAAGGAGGTGCTGTGCGGACTCTCCTAGCGCTGGCAGAAGGGTGTCACCCTCCTCGACCTTGCTATAACGAGCTGAGCTAAACTAAGGATGCTTTGTGTCCCATATATGGTCTTTCCTTTGCACCAACCTGTACCAACTTGTATTTTTCCATCTTAGGTAACGGTTTCGAACTGCAACAGTATGTTTGTGATCTGTTGATAATGTGCCAGCAGTCTTCTCGGCGGACCTCGAGGGGTTAGGTCGCGAGAGGCTCCTCTGGCAGAGTTGTTTGTTTAATAAATGATTGAACCTTCTACACTGCCAACTGACTGATTATTGGTAATTGGTATTAGGGCTATTTGTAAGTATAGCTCTATTGGGTTGTAATTATTTTTCGGTACTTCACTGCAAGTCCAGATGATGAGGAGCAGCCTGGTCCATCTAGTCTGCTTGGGCAGCCAGCTCCAGTGAGTCTCACTAGGCACACACCTACTCCTCCTTCCCCAGCTGCTACAATACCTCAGCCTCTGGATACCTCCACACCGAACATGGGAACAACATTGTCCTTGCTCAACCAAGCCATGTTGTAACATTTCTGAATAGGACTCTTCAGTTAACACTCTGGCTCTCCATGTTCCTTTGTCAATGTTTTCTTCTCAGGCTCTATCATTCTATATCAGACTCCCTCTCTCTCTCTCTCTTTATCTTGAGTACAGTGTTGTATTTATTCTTAAACTACCAATGTATGTGAACGCACCTGCAAGGGAAAAGTCATGTAAGCAGAAATGGAAAACAGCATTTTATGCAGAATGAAAAACAGGTCTATTAAAGGCAATTTTAGAATATTAAATCAATTGCACACATTTAATATACATGTGCATGTTAAAACACAAATGAATATACCTTGCCAATACATTAGATTCATATTGCATGTGGTATACAATAAATCTTTAGTAAGCATGTATAAATATGGGTAAGAACTACATTTTAAATGAAATATATGTGAAACAGTGCACACATTACATAAATCCATTGTTGTTTCGAAAGTAAACACATTGTAAATCAGTGATGATGGTTTATTCATCAAATCTCCAAAGATCATTGCATTTAATTTGGTTAAGACACACAGTGTTATGTATGAATTCTCTTATTCCACAGTGAATGCACTTCAATAATGATGTCAAGTGCAACATTTCATGTAAATTGTCATTACACCACACAGGAAACATTTGCCAAATGTACGTTTATGTTATGTATTTGTGACGTGAAAGGTGGACTCAATATTACACTGCTCCAGGTTTCAATACATTTCCAACAGAGTAATACTGCTCTGGATGGAAATACGAGGGTGTCTGGTTTAGCCTGAGGTCAAGAGGCTCCTCTGCCTTCTCCATCACTGTTGTGAGAGCAATTGTTGTTTATTTGTACCAGTCTTAGGGTTCGTGGAGGGGCCTTTCAGGCTTCCCTCTGTATGATCCCATTCAGAGACTGACACCCTCAACAAAGCTGCTGCTTCCACCGGTCTGTAAAGTGATGCACTTTGTTTGCAAGGCCAAAAGGATAAGTCCACCTGTATTTGATGCAGTCATGGGGTAGGTTATCAGTTACAGGTCGAAACTGTAGTTGCTGAGCTAATGTAGCTAGAGCAATATCCTGGAACGAAGAGCATGTCGCGCCTTGGAAGGATACCTCTTCCACCTTTCTCGATTCATGTAAGATTGCTTCCTTCACCTTAAAAGAGTGCAGTTTCGCCAAAACATCTCGAGGACATTTTAACTTGCAGGTAACAGCGGACCAACCCAGTGGACACAATATAGTTTAACCTTGGTGCTGCCATCCCTCAAGAGCTCCGAGAACAGGCCTACCACAAATTCCTCCAGATTCGTGCCTTCCACTCCTTGCTCCAGGTTCTATAAGTGAATGTTACTGTACCGCAATAGATTTTCCTAGTCTTCATATTTTAAGAGTGTAGCTTGAAATTGCACCTTCAATTGGTCAGAGGAGACTTCCAGCTGGTCCACCCATTGTTCAAGGGTTTGGCATTGAGGACAAGAGTGTGAGTCTACTGAGTCCACATCCTGTTGTAAGGTAGTGAGTTTGGAGTTGAGGTCAGACCGAGAGCCTCCAGAAAAGTGGCATGGTCCTCTTTGAGATCTTCTCACAGGAGATCTTCCTTAGTTAATGCCATTTTACCTTCCTTAGCAGCGGAAGGGCATAAGACTCTTGCTTCTGTTGGTTGAAAGTAGCTCGACAATCTATTCATTTGTGGCTTTTTCGGATGCTTGTAGATTGTGGCTGGGGTCCCGAGCAGCAGGACTGTGAACAAGTACACCAAGTGCATTCTCAGGTGGGGCTTGGAAAGTCAGGCAATGGGTCGTGGACCTCTTTGCTACTTCATTCGCTCCCACAAGGGACAAGACAGAGGAATAATCAGTCTAAAGTGCAGCTTGTGCTTTCTCTTGCTGAGGCATCAGGTCTCTGGAGGCTCCAAGCTTATTTCATTGTTGGTTGATGCCAGGTCCTCTGTGTTCCAGTTATGCAGGTGGGTCTTTCTGGTATGGAAAAGCCGGCTCCCGTTGTTTCAAACAATATTTCCCAGGGCCCTTTGTGCAGCCCACGTTGCTCCCTTCAGGGAGTTCAGTATTAGTTGGAGGAGATTGAGCGCTGGCTGCCCGTGGCAGCCATTTCCGAGGCAGTGCCAGGGGATGCGAGGGAAGGTAGCCTCAAGCGTTAAATAAATCCCGGGACACACTCTTATCTTCCCCGGGACCACTGTTTGCAAAGCATATGGGGGTTAGTTAACTTCTCCTTAGAGGGTCTCCCCGACCCCGTAAGGAGCACTATTGTGTTAATGCAGTTCAATATGAGACACGGCCTGCGCTGCGAGAGCCTTGTCATATGGGCACCATGTTGTGATCAGGCATATCTGCGGGCCTCATCAAATTGGCATTAAAGTCACTTTAATGGCCAAATTCCTGCATGGTAAAAGATAGCAATAATCTGTCACATTGGAGCATTTATTATATGAGCTGGTGCTCTTTATTGGTGGTCGGCTTTCCTTTACATTCATTCATAGCGGCAAGCACGATTGCATCACAGCCATGTCTTATCCGAGGCTCGAGTCAGTAGTGTCCTTGAAGAAGCTCGTGCGGGGGCTGCTTAGTCTTTTTTTTCAATACCCCCACTGCTTTGGCTGTAGTGCTGATCACTGACCTTCAAAGTTCTGGCTAGAACCCCCGTTTTCTTGCCACACCCTCGTAAACTATTTTTTAAACACAAAATTCACCCTTGCATCAAAAAACAATAAAAGGCTGCATTTAGTTCTGAAATATTGTGCTAAAAGATGGATTTGCTTTCTGCATAATTACTCGTAATTTCCCATAATTGTATTAATTTTTTGCATAACTATATAAAATCAAATTACCTGAATTTCATAACGCGCTATGGCTGACCCACGCAAAATCCGTCATACTGTAACTTATACCAACACAATAGCAAGCCTTTCTAAACACTTCCCTCTGACTCTCTCCCCCTCCACCGCCCCTTTACTCACCCCAAACCCCCTCCCGATGCTATGTGCTAAAAAAAAAACTTTCTAGACCCTTCCCTCTTCAATCCCTCCGCTATTCCTTTTCAACAGACTAACATGTCCACCGCTCAAATTAGTTTCATATTTCACTAAACTAATTCACCACTAATCCTTTTTGGGTTCCGGAGTAGCGTGCTCCTCGCTGAAAAAGCAGTCTGACACCTCATCAGGGGTAGTAAGCGCTATATAAATGTAATTACAATACAATACAAAGTGGCCAAAATTACAGGTTTGACGCTCTAAATAAAGTATCACTTTATGGAACTGCCGGGTCATGTATGTTGATGACTCAGGGCCTGAAATGTATACGGTTGAGATGAGGGGCTCTTCGGCTCAATCAGAAATAGAAAATGGCTTACTAGTAATATCATTTCATTTGTTGTAGGCAGGTGCAGTCTGCGCAGGTAAGGGTGATGGGGCAGGGTGAGGGCAGAGAAGTCGACAATACGACGGGATATATAAAATTAAATAAATAAATACAGGTAAGGGGGTTTATTTATTTTTCATTTAAATTGACCTATCCTGTCACCAGTCAACTTAACCCCCACCCCACCACAGCGCCTCACCGTTCTTACCTGTACCGGCTGCACCCGGTAGTGGGAGGGATTATAGAATTTGTATTAGGTGGTGACAAACCCTTGGAGTGATGCATATGATGGTAGTGTGTTCAAATTGGAGCCTGACTAATGGATGAAATATGGAGACCTGGAGTGAGAAGAGATAGGAAGCCCTGGGAATGAGTGAGTTATGGAGCAGAGGTAGGACTGGTGAAACAATGAACCCTTTGGGGTGGTAGGTGGAAGATGAACACTAGGAGTGGGTGTTATGAGGATCTTTGTGTTACTAAAATATTAAACCTTGAGAATGGAAGAGATATAGTTCCCCGGACTGAGAAATGTAGAATACTCTGAGTTGGATGAGATAATGGGAAATTCCAGTGAGGAAATGAAAATCATGACCACCAAAGTAAATAGAACAATGAGCCTTGAAATGACTGGTAAGATAGAAGTTTATCCCATGTGTCACACTGGAGACACAGGCCCAGAAAATGCTATTTGCAACCTTGAGTATTTTTGCCCTAGTCCTATGGTCCATAACTTAGTGATGCTCTTCAGTTCCTTTTGACAATGCAGCATGTTTTGAGCTATTTGTTAGGACTCGAATCTGCACCTTTCTTCGTTAGGACTGTGAATATAAAATCTTATTTGTCATTTATCATAACATATCACTTATGAGGCTCTGCTACATTATTGTCCCTTTTGTCACATCAGAAATATCAGTTTGGTATTAAAGATACTGACCTAGCAATCTTTGTCAGCTTAGGAGTGGTATATGGTCTGTCCCTGTGTTACGATAAGTAAAGCTATTGCTTTTTGCACTGCTGACCTATGATTGACTACATCAATAATTAAGTTGAAACTGAAATGTAACTGTAAGACAACTGCATATGCCTTCATGATTAACCCCTTTGTGCACAGGTGGATTTGGAATACACACCACGCACATTTTTTTGTGCCTATGGTAATTTGTTTCTGGAGTTGTGTTCTATGCAGACCATGCTACATGTTCACGAGTTAGGTTGTATATGATACAATGGATTTCGTTTGGGAGAAGGAATGTGATGATTTCCAGGCTTCGGACATTGCTTTTCTTTCTCAGGCCTGGCCAGGTTCCCTAAAGCTTCCTTCCTTCCTTGAGGACACAGGACAGCGTGGTGTTCCCGTCTGGATTTCCATGGTGATCACAAACATGATCTTATTATTATGTGATCTGTTCCCCCAATTTCCATTTTGAGGTAAATTTGATGTTTCTTAGACATTAGGTTCTACACGGTCAAGTAATTATCGCATCCTCCTCAGATGTGTAAATTGATTTTGTAAATTGCACTGGTCCATTGTCAACAGGTTGTTTTTTATTTCTTTATAACTTTATGGTAATCCCAGTTTCCATGCTGAGTGGGTGAAGTGCATCTTGTTAGTGGCATTTCTTTCATGTTCATAGTTCCCACGTTTCCTAAAAATGAGTTTAAAAATAAGAAATAATGTTTCTGCTTGGTCGTAGGGGATGTAATGTGCTCCTTTTTAATCCTTACTTACTTACAGTTATTGGTGAGGGCCACTTCTTAGCTCATCTAGCTCATATGTCTTTGCCAAGTTGTTCCCAAATGGGCTATATCAGTTTCGTCTTTTTGTCGTGAAACCTAGTCTCTCGTAATTAATAACTTAACCTGCTGTAAGTCTCAAAATGTACTTTTGGCATCAGATTCACAGTCTCCTCTTTCGGTGTATAAATAGAATTTTTGTAGTAATTGATTCCTCTTGCTTCTCTATTCTTCCAACATTTGAAAGAGTCCTTGTTGTACTGTTCACTGCTGTAAAATCATCCTGGCTTGTCTACTCAGGAGATACATTTCAATGCTGCCTCCTCTTGCACTTGACTGAGTTACTTCAAGTATTCTCCACTTCCGATATTATTCAGAATTACCTTCTTTCATAAAGTGTTCTATCATAGGCACTCATTTGATGTTGCAAAATAGTTATAATGTATCATTTTCTTTGTTTGTTAATTTGCTTTACCAACATGTGCTATATTGCATAGCCACACCACTACATACATTTTTTTAAATATGTTTATTGATGTTCATCAAAAAGAGAAACGTCAGTAGACATGACTGCTGTTACAATATGTGCCATACAAACAAACCCCCTACCCTCCCTCCCCCCACCCATCCCAAAAGCTAGAACAGATACAATTCCTAGATGATGAAAACGTACATTTGGCCTAATAGTTGCATACAATTAAAAATGATACCTTAATGACCTGTAAACAGACATGTAGCAAAACCATAATTAATCCACCAACGAAGGTAATAGGGCATACGAATTCTCTCACCATAGAGCAGTGCTGAGGGCAGTTAGTGAGCCCAAACAGGGAGCCCACACAAACCTATACATGCAAAATCATAATGAATCCGGACTAGTAAGCAAATATGCTGTGATTGGGGCCCAGAAGTCCTTAGGGAGAGAGGTCTGAAGTAGTTCCTCCTCATAGGTTTGTTACTGAGTTTCACAGTACAGCAAATCTCGGAGCCACTTTTTTTTTTGGTCGGCGTGACTTTTTTCCCCCAGCATTGCTCCACAGCTCTCTTCCCAAATAGGGTAGACAGTGCAATTATTCGCCTATTACAAGGTTTGAAACGTTTTACATACCCCAGCAAGCAGAGTTTGGGGGTGCAATGTACTGGTTCCTGAATGACATCTGTTGACATCTTTGTCACGTCCTTGCAGAAGGCAAACACACGCTCACATTGTCATGCCACATGCAAAAACTCAGCATCTGCCATGCCACACCTCACACAATTAGCATTATCTCGCAAACCATATTTAAAAAGCTGCTCCGGGGTATAATATAATTGATGCAGGAATTTAAAATGTATTATTCTCAAATTGCAATTAGCTGTTAAGCTACCAGTGAGAGTACAACATTCAATCCACACATCAGGAGTGAGAGGGTCACCCAGTGCTACCTGCCATTTTACAAATGAAGAGTGATCCTGCTGTTCTCGCTCGCGCAAAGACGCATTATAGAGTTTTGTAATTAGTCCCTGACGCTCCTCCCCCGCCAGCATCGCCTGTAAAGCCCGCAGAGTGGTAGGCTCAGTCGGGTAGTCCGGGTAAATGGCCTTGATGGCCTGACGCACTCTTACGTACATAAAATCAAACATGAAATCTCTGTTCACACCCTTTTGCACCTCCTGCAGGGATTTTATTGACCCTTCTCGAAAAGATCTCCTATCCGTGCGACTCCTACTTTGGCCAGTTCACTAAGAGCCCGCTTTTCACGTGCAGCTGATATATCCAGATGGGACGCCAGGGGCAACAGCGGAGCATACAGGTACGTTAGTTGAGCTCTTTCTGCCAGTTGACACCATGCCAAGCCGTACACTGTACTGGATTGATCTCAGTCCGAGTACCGCCCGCGCCCCACGACAAAGTTGCCGCTTGCACCGCCATTGGGAGCACCGCATCCGCCTCTATAGCCACATGGGGCTGAAAACGCTGCAGGAAATGCCAATAATGAGCAAACTGAGCCTGAGCTGAAAGATAGTACAGTCTAAAGTCCGGAGCCTCAAAGCCCCCCCGCTGAAATGGCTGCACCAGAAGATCCAACCTACCACCGAGACCGTTTCCCGCCCCAGACAAATGCCGTTAACGCGGACTGGAGAGTTTTGAAGAGTGCCACATTCAGTTTAATTGGGATATTGATGAAAAATATAGTAATTTGGGGACAAAAGTCATTTTCACGACTGCAATTCTATCCGCCAAAGACAGGGGCAGGTGAGCCCATCGCTCAGGCCGCTCAGTGATACATGTGATCGCCTGTCCATAGTTCTCAGAAATCACTAACTCCGGGTCCCTATGTATCCAGACCCCCAGATATTTCACAGGGTCCGACGTCCTGGTCAACAAAAACTCTAATTCGATCTCCTTCGTGTGTGCCGTGACGGGGAAGACCACTGACTTCAGCCAGTTGATTCCCAGTCCCGAGAATTGCTCAAACTTGATATACTCCTTGAGCAATGCAGGCAGATGCACCTCAGGTTTGTGCACATATAGTAACATGTCATCTGCGTATAACGAGATGACCAGTGGTCTCTGTCGGAAGCGCAATGCAGCCGCCCGGTGCTTTTGCCGAAACTTACAGGCTAAGGGTTCAAGGGCAAGCGAAAAAAGCATTGGTGACAGAGGGCATCCCTGTTGCATGCCAACCCTAATAGGGATCGGAGATGACACCCACCCGTTCACTCTCACCCTGGCAACTGGTTCATCATAAAGTACCCTGATCCATTGTAAAAAGAAGGGAGGAAAACCCATCCGGCTCAGAACTGTGAACATGTAAGGCCATTGCAGAGAGTCAAAAGCTTTCACCGCGTCAAGCGGCACAGCAACTGCTTGAAAATCAGGGTCAAAGTAATGTACAGTGGAAAAAATAGTTTTTGAGATTATGTGTAGTGGAACGCGCCATGACAAATCCGGACTAGTCGGGTAGGAGCAACAGGGGGACTAACAACTGCATCCGAGTCGCAATCATTTTTGCAAGAATTTTTGCATCAATATTTATTATTGAGAGTGGCCTATACGATTCGCATTTATTCGGAGGCTTGTCGGGCTTCATCAGGGTCACTAATAAGGCCTCTCTAAGGGATGGTGGCAACTTTCCCATGTCGTATGCTTCTGCAAATACTTCTAGTAACCGTGGGGCTAGTTCCGTCGTGTACGCCTTATAGAATTCACTAGGCAGGCCATTCATTCCAGCTGCCTTGCAGGTTGGCAGCGACATTATAGCCATCTTGATGTCTTCCTCATCAAACAGCAGCACCAGATATTCCAGGTGTGTGTTGAAGAGCTAACCTAATGCCACGTCATCTAAGTGTGCACCAATCTCCTCAGGTGACAGATTGTTCTTGGCAGTGTATAACTGGGAGTAAAAATGTACAACTGTATTGCTAATTTCAGGAGTAGAGTAGTGAGCTACACCGTCTTGATCAAACATTTCCGCAATGTGCTCCTGGGTCCTCGGCGCAGCCAATTTCTGCGCGAGGGATCGACTAGGGCACCCCCCTTCCCCATAATAACAAGCTGTCTTACGGCGGGCACAGTGGAGCAATTCCTGAACTACTGTCTCATTCTGCTCTGTGACGAGTGTTCGTATGGCTGCTAGTTTTGCCGGGGCGGGGTTGACTTTACACTCCCGTTCGAGTGCGGGGATAGCAGAGGCCAGCTTTTTAATGCTGCGCCGGATATCTTGCAACACTCCCGCCTGGGCTCCAATGCACACCCCTCTAATAGTAACCTTAAAGGCTTTCCAAAGCACCCCCGCGCTGTCAACAGTGCCCTCATTTTCCCTGAAAAAGTTTCCTATCGCCTCAGTGACTGTCTGTTTAAAAAACAGTCTAAATATCATCAAAATTGGGGAGTGAAGAGGTGGTGCTCATCGGCACCTAGGTGGGGACATCCTCCTCTCATGAAAGTACAGATAATCAAAAAGGTCCACCTAAAGCAGGTTGCCTGTGTGTCCAGTTGTTCTTGGCATACACAGTATTTGTTAAAATACCCCCCACACACCAAAAGGGCCCTTGGTGTCATGCTTCATCATCGGGGTCTTCCTGTCCCGCTGCGGGACGGGGCGTGCTACCACAAGCGACTACGCTGGAGCACCTTGTTTTGTGGGTGCTATGTGAGTGTATTGGAGTGAGTGTCAGTAGGGTCAGGAGTGATAAAGGAAGTTAGTTTAAAATAATACCTGGCCTAGTGGTAGAAAAAACTATTTAATAGTCACTGGCTGGTATTGTTAAAAAAGGTGTGGCGGAGAGAAAAAAGCTTATTAATGGGCTCGCTCTCCTGTTCGTGTCAACATGTTTCGAGGTATAGTACCTCTTCGTCAGGACCGGGTCAGATCCCCCTGTCACTCACTAATGTTGTCAACGAAGTGCGTTAAGGTGTATATACAGGTGTACAATGATATTGCTATCAATGTGAGGCGATATATAGTTTACATCAAAAATCGTTCAGCTATGTCAGAATTCCTGATTAGGTAAGCTGAGAAGAAAAGGAGTCAATGCCCCATGAGCAAATCAGGACAAAGGGTACATGTTGGGTCCACTAAACCCCAGGCAGTCTCTGCATCCTCCCTCGTCCGTGGCTTCACATCACGGAACCAGGACCAGTTTAGGAGCAAGGGAGCGATGAGCGCGCTCAATAATAAACATTCGATACAGAAAAGGGGGTGGTGATGAACAGAGTGTCTGAATTAAGCAGACCACTCTTACCCAGTCCAAAGATCAGGGCTTGATCCATCACCGTTATTTATCTCACTGCCCCATCCCAGCTCAGAACCTGGCTATATGCAAATTAGTCTGTCCCTGGCCCAGTGCATCATGGGAACAGGGCAGACCAAACTACCAAGCCAATTCTTCACCAGAAAGGAGACAAGCTACCGGGGACCGGTTTCTGGCATTTCAGCCTCTTCGGCCCGGCTTGCTTGAATCCTGATGGAGCAGTGAGAAAGGGACTCATGTCTGAGTATACCCTGCCACACCTATAGTGGCCAAAAACGATACAGAAAAGGGGGTGGTGATGAACAGAGTGTCTGAATTAAGCAGACCACTCTTACCCAGTCCAAAGATCTACTCAGATGTGAGTCCCTTGCTCATTGCACCATCAGGATTCAAGCAAGCCGGGCCGAAGACGCCTGAAATGGCAGAAACCGGTCCCCGGAAGCTTGTTTCCTTCCCAGTGTAAGAATTGGCTTTTGTAGTCTGGTCTGCCCTGTTCCCATGATGCACTGGGCCAGGGACAGACTAATTTGCATACAGCCAGGTTCTGAAACTGGGATGGTGCAATGAGCTAAAAAACGGTGTTGGATCTAGCCCTGATCTCTTGACTGGGTGAGAGTACTCTGCTTAATTCAGAGACTCTGTCCATCACCACCCCTTGTTGTAAACAATAATAAACATTGGCAACAAGTGAGCATTTCCGAAAATGTCAGTGATTAGTTGTTCAATGAATGACTCCATTTTTCCCACATTTGTGGCAGCCGAAGAATGCGAATATCGTTCCGCCAGAAATTGGCCTCCAAATCTTCATTCTTTGCCTGAATGAGGGAGAGGACCTTTTCCATATTAAGAGTCTTCCCTGCGACGTAGCTCAGCCCATTCTCAGCGGCAGACACAGGTAGTTCAACCTCTCACATGCGGGCATTTTGTTTCTCTAGCTGAGAGGACATGTGGTGTAGGCGGTGATTAACTGCCGTCATCGTGCCTTCTATAGCCTGGAGGCTCTGTTGCATGGCAAGAAGTATGGCCTCCAGAGTGGGTTACTCCATCCCCAGGGCATCAGCCTCTGAGTCTGAGGCTGCTCTTTGGGAGGGCTTAGGAGTCTTGCGTGTCTCGAACGTGAGACGCGACTGTGATTTCTCAGTCCGGCCCATGATGTCGCCAATGAGGGTCTCTCTCCCACGCAAGAGGGGCCTGCAGGGGGACCAAGCAAGCCAAGACCACTGTAGTTAACGTAGCCAGGCCCCTACAACACACCCCGCAGCAGGGGACATACGCTATCTCCACGCAGACCAGACTGGCCAGCCAATAAACAAATTAAATCCACTGCCCCCCACTTCAGCTGCAGGCAGGGCCGCAAGTGCGAGGAACCAGCAGCACAACAGGTCGAGCTGTAGCAGGGCAAGGCGCCTAGCAGCAACACCGGGCTCCCAAGTGCTCCCGCTCGCCGTCCACTCCCCAGGCCCAGAAAAAAGTACCGCTCAGTCTGAACGTCAGACAGTTTAAATTGTTAGCTTGAGTCAAGAGTTTTCCAACTCCTTTACATGCCCCACTCCATGTAGCAATCAGCAATCCGAGGGCAGTCACGCCATAGCGGGCAGCATCACAAGGCCGACGCTGTGTGGAAGGGTGGTGGAGCAAACATCATGTGTAGGTCGCAGGGTCGGAACGCTGTGGGCCACCGCCCAGCCTAGGCCCACCTACGCATCAACCTGCAAACCCCAGCACCCAGCAGCGGAGCCCAAGCCGCGGAGTGCACCCGGGCCACCCCCGCCTCCACAGACGCAGGCCCAGCACACGGCGCATCTCCACTCACCGCCACCTGCACCAGGGCCACGAGTGCTGCCGTTCGCCGGGGTCCTCCTCTCCACCGCACACCCCCGGTAATGGGCCTCACACCGCTCCACAGCGCCGAGGCTTAAGGGCCGCTCACAGTCCTCTACAGCGTCCTCAGAGTAGCAGCAACCAGGATCAGGACACCAGCCAAAGTCGCAAGCACCTATCGTGCCGCCGCCGACTTAGTGCCAGGTCAGGAGGCCTCCAGTATCATGGCCTTGCGGATGCCGCCATTTCGGGCATGAAAGCATTTCTGCCAGTTTTTCTGCCTCAGTGGGTAGAGAGCAACACGGCAAGCCCAGCAATCTAGTCAGGGTGCTTTCCTCTATCTGTTACATCCCCCTAGGGCTTCGGATGTTAAGGATTAGTGGTGGATAAATGAAGGATTGAAACTCAGCCGGGCAGAGCCTCACACGGGTGTGGCCATCTTGCCGTGCGCCCTCTAGGACCCCCACCACTACATACTTTAAATACATTCTTAATGTTACAGTTAGTAAATTGTGGCTAGTTGTTAATTCATGGCCTGAGAATTCTTTTAAAAAACACTGCTGTTCCCACACCTTCGGTGTTCCTTTATTCGCAGTTGGTTAAATAGTGCACTTATGGAGGTATCTTTATTTTGGAAGTAAGCATGTTTTTGTGGATATTTTGTATGCAGATGATATTTTGCCATTCAGCATTGTCCAAGGAATAAAAGCACATTTTGACCCAGGGAAAGAAATATTTTTGGAGTGTTTTAATCCTGCATATCACACTACAAATGTTATTTGGCTGTGAATTTAGTGCTCAAGCAGTATGGAAGATGGCAGTGGCAAATAAGGTTGTGAAGACAATAACAAGCCACCTCACTTATCCTCCAACAAAGGTGCACAGAGGCCTTCATTATTACAGTACAGGTACATTCAGTAAGGGAAGTCAAAACTTAAAATCAAGAATACAAAGTTACTTCAAACAAGGCAAAGGTCTACTGTCAGTCAAGGGCAAAAGGTTCCTTTTATCTAGACCGCACAGATACATCCCCACAAAAATTGCTAACTCCAAAACTGGGCAACTGATCTTCCGTTAATCAGAAGAGATGCATTTACCTAAGGACAATTAATAGATGACTTCCCCAAGACAACGGAGTCCATCAAGCGCAGCACACATATATCATCCTCTAAACTACACAGTAACATCCATGTATGACTAACACCAAATTAAGACGGAAATAGATTCTTCTAACTAAGGCCAATTTTCACCCAAGTTCAACTTGTCCTATATAAACGAGTTTCTTTGCCAAAGGTTAAGAGACATATTTAGCCAGTTCTAACAAATAAGTTCAACAAGAGCCACAAGAAGATACATTTGCTCCAACTAATCCCATATTTTTTAATGTGAATTTCACTGCTGTGAATTTCACAGAATTATTGTCCGGATGCGACTGGTTCCAGGAGAAAATGTCTCGTTAGAATCTTGTCTGTAAACATGTCTTTTCCTGCTAATTTACTTTTTAACAAGAGGGATGAGCTTGCATTCAGATTCCACTCAAGGTAATGGCAAGTAAGTGAATGTTGCAAGATCACATTAAAGGTTTCTTACAACATTTTGCAATTTCTCTCAGTTATTTCATACAATATCATAAGATAGCTTCTTCTAGAAAGGTCAATATTTGCTGGAGTTGAAAGCCAAAAGCTTCATTCACCTTTGACCATTAAAACACTCTGGCCTCATTTATGAGAAGTGATGCATCACTGCGTGAAAGCAGCGATATGTCACTTCTCAGGGCGCCCTCCTTGCGACATGATGGACGAGTCATATTTAGTGTATGACGCATCATGTCGCAAGGAATTACTGATACGTCAGTATTTCTAACGTACCTGTAGGCGCAATCGTGACGCATTGCTGCAGTGTGTTACAAAAATGGCGCAGCTCCAGCTATGTGTCCTTTCACATGGGGCAAGCCCCATGTGAAAGGGCCTGCATCAGTCTTACGCCTGCTGTGAGGCAGGCGTGAGATATTGACACATTTGCACCCTAGAAGTGGTGCCGAGAAATCTCGTAGATTTCACTGCATCACTTCTACGAGGCTTACTTACGTGGAAACGCCCACCCAGCATACATTATACCTGACGCAGGTATAATGTAGCGCAGGGGTTTACAAAGTAACGCATCTGCTTAGATGCATCACTTTGTAAATAGGGTGCAACAGGAGGCATGCTTTACGCCACCGATGCGTCACAAAAAGTGTCTAATCGGAAGCGCAAAACTGTTGCAAGACCTCATAAATAAGGCCCTTCATGTGGTTCAACACCCTCTCTCCGACTTGTGACATTATATGAATGAAAAATCAAGAGCCTGGGCGATTTCAAATGAGATGCATTCTTGGCATTTAAATAAATCACTTTCACATCAAAGACAGGTTTGTTCACAACATCAAGCGATATTGTTATTTCTCCCGAAAGATACCTTTTCTTCGGGTATCAATCAAGGGCCGATTGTACCAGGTTCACATACACACCGATACTAGTGCATTTATCCCTAACAGGCAAAACTGTTTTTAATCAGTTTATCAATCTTTTCTGCTCTGTGCACAGTCTGGCAAGTTTGCATGTAATCGGGTAACCTTCGTATCCTGATATGGGCAAAAGCTAATGTCGTCCTTTTTTAACATTTCTTGTGTCTTGTGCTATGGACGGTGTGCTAAATGTCTGCTAGAAACTTTTGCCTGTGAAAAATGTCACTTTTTATCAGAGGACAGCGGTGTCACAGGTAAGAAACTCAAAGGTTCTTCTCTACCTGGCTGAGCATCCATTAAAAGTATTCGTTCTCTGAGGGCACGAGGCCAGGCTGCAAAGCAATGCACCCGGAGGCACAATGCAGACATTTGAGAGAGCCGCAGTGCTCTGATCATCAGTAGCTGTTTTCCCGTCATCTCTGCCCAGCAAATTCCATTTACTGCCTCTCTCGTGCTTTCATCTCCCTAATGATGCCTGCCCACTATTGATAATTAATTCAGGGAATGACATTCACGGATATGGTGCAACATATCAGGACACTGAATTGTGTCCAACACGCTATTAGAAACCCATTACAGCTTTATTTATCAGTCCCAAATTAAATATAAACATTGATGGGGTGTTTGAGAGAATTCTAATCCTTGTGACCTTGGGGCGCAACCTTCCAGTTCAAATCACCATGGCAGAGAGCAATGCTTGAGAAAGAAAAGAGGCGGCCAATATTTCAGAGTAGAGTGGTGTGACACCTGAGAGGGGGTTTGAGAAAGGACTGTGTATGAATGGTGGTAAGTAACCATTTAGCACCTGACAGCAAACAAAGCAAGACCCACGCAGGCAACACATTCCCAAGGGCAAGTTTTCCTTCTGTACTCTCTAGGTGTATGAACGACTCTGAACTATTTCCAGACACAATTTACTCAATGTTCGTTTTCAAAAGCTGTTTGATTGTAGTACTGTATTGTTTCTTTGTTGTCATCCATCAGATCCTGGAGGCTGGTTTCTATAGTGTATAGATTTAAAAGACGGTAACCCCTTGCTTTTGGGTTGTGCAATTAAAGATACATTAAAAACATGGCAGACTCATAAATATTGTAGTTTGAAGAAAAGACAACACATTTTCCAGTGCTTTCGTACTGTGCGTTCTTCTTTGTCAGATACACAAAAGTCTGTAGGACCAATCAACCTTTAGTACCACCTGTGATGTAGGTCTCACTTTCAGTAATCAAAGTTGGCGAAAGAAGACCTACAAAAGGCACTTTATATTGAAAACCAATGATATATTGAGGATTCTTAAATTCTTAACATGATGGAGAGGATGCAGAGTACTATTAGGCTATGTGTAGGTTACTCAGAATTGCTATTGTAAAAACATATTTTTTTCGCATTTAGCTTCAACAGATTTTTTTTCCCTAACATAAGGGACAAAAAGTGATGAGGATATTCTTCGGAACGGCTAACTGTTTCAGACGCCAGAAGATAAGAACATTTATGGCCACAATACATTTTCTTTGTTTCTGGGATGGTCTGGACTTCACTGTTCCCCGTTTAAAGCACCCTGCAACATACCCACTCACAGGGGGATATGTACAATGAAGTGGCGGAGTGTGTCGTTGGCCTCCTGGACTTCACAACATACTCACCCAATCCGGAAACGCAAGGTTGCACCATATTTACAAGAATGGGGTGCAGCCTTGCATTTCCCCCTGCGATGACGCTGAGTTTAAAAACTTAGCGCCATCGCAGGCACCCTTGCACCAGAGTGCAAGGGTGTCTGCATGCAGGGGAGGTTTGGTTATGTGTAGGAAGGTGTCCCTTCCTGCACATATACAATGCTAAAATGCCATTTTGTAACTTTCTTGCGTGCAGCTTCATGCATTTACAAAATGGCATTTTGTTAAAAGGTTTGTTTATGTACAGGAAGGGACACCTTGTGTCCCTTCCTGTACATAAACAAACCATGGCATTTTGCTTTTCCATGGAAAAAGCAAAAACGAGGAGAAATAACGCATTTCTTCTCGTTTCTCCAACTTAAGACCAGGATTTTCTTTGTCTTAATTTTGGCGCTGCCTCCTATGTACGCCACCCTTGTACATAGGAGGCAGCATACAAATACAAAGGGTGTTGCGATGGAACGCCCACCGCAACAACCACTGCATGCCCCTTTCACTCTAAGCATAGCGTGAAAAGGTGCATTATGTACGAGGCAGCATTAGGCCACATTAAGTGGCTTAACGCTGCCTTGTACAAAAGGCAAGGCCCCTACCGCCACGGGATGTCACAAAAAGTGAGGTTACCATGGCGA
This sequence comes from Lissotriton helveticus, assembly GCF_964261635.1. Taxonomy (NCBI): domain Eukaryota; kingdom Metazoa; phylum Chordata; class Amphibia; order Caudata; family Salamandridae; genus Lissotriton; species Lissotriton helveticus. The sequence goes on from NC_136070.1 coordinate 294,212,069, forward strand.
TAGGGGCTTGTACATATGCCCCATGGTGTTTGAATATTTGCTATGTAATGAGGACAGTTAATTAAAATGCGCTTGTTGTAGAATGTTTTTGGGTCCTGCTAATGAAAATAACTTTACGAAGAAGCCTCTGCCTGGGAAATGCTTCCAACAGATGCTCTTAAAGGTCCTTCATTGGAGTTCATCTCATCTCTAGCATATGTTTTTCAAAAATGTTCTAATACTATTGTATTCTCGATACTCTTATTTTTTATTTTGATTTATAGTAACAACAAACCATGCAAAAGTTCACGAAAAGAAAGAGTACTTTAAGATAAGGACTGAGTATGCAAGTGCTAAAGAGTCAGTTTCATACAGAAACAGATATTACCTTGCACAGAACGATCTTTTATCACAACTGTGAGTCAGCCGCGGTCGGTAGTGGGAGTACCTGCCAGGCGGTTCGTGGGGAGGGGGAGGGGCAGGGTGGGGGGTAGTAATCTATGGATTACGGAGGTTTACAGGTAAGTAAACATATAAATATATAAAACAAATTTTGTTGCATGCACTGCATCCCCAAATGCGATGCAGTACGCACAACGAAATTTATCAACAGAATCCAAGAAGAGAACATTTTGCAAGGGGACACAGCCCCTTTTTATACATTAAATCCCTTTGTCTCAGGGTGCAGGGTGGGGGAAAAACCAGTCGCAGCTGGTTTTGGGGCACTGTGATGTGCTCAACAACCCTTTCCTTTCACTGGCCAGGCTAGGGACATTAGACGCACCCCAGGGGGCGGAGCCAGCATTGTGTGGGGAAAGCCCAGCCCTATTAAGGTCCCAGGTGCACCACTCCCTCACATCACACATGCTAATCTCCACACTCACCACCGGGGCAGACACATCCAGACTCCTGGAGCCAGGCTCACCAGCCAGCTCCAGCCAATCACACGCCAGCACACTCACTGCACACGCACACCCATGTCTAGAAGTGGCACTTCCACACTAGACACATTCACGCCGCACACAACATTGCGCAGCATTCAATCTCACGAGTTCGCACATACCAAACTCGGGCCTGCACACCCCACACATCAGGAACTACCAGGGACACATACATTCCCCATGCATTCCTATGGGAGGGCAGGCCTATCTCACCACACGCACTCAGAGTGTGCACGCACTTTCCACTGGGACACAGTGAAAGTGCGCAGAAACCAAGAAATCACTATAATTATTAATAATACCAGGCAAAAAGTTCAGGGGTGAACCTGCCAGAAGGGTCAAGTCCAACACAGCTTAATTTTAATTTGAAGTAAACTCCCCTTAACATTTGTATATCGTGACTGGTGCTAACATCTGTCACATATCTATCTCAATCTGGGGCAGTGAGATAAATAACGGTGATGGATCAAGCCCTGATCTTTGGACTGGGTAAGAGTGGTCTGCTTAATTCAGACACTCTGTTCATCACCACCCCCTTTTCTGAATCGTTTTTGGCCACTATAGGTGTGGCAGGGTATACTCAGACATGAGTCCCTTTCTCACTGCTCCATCAGGATTCAAGCAAGCCGGGCCGAAGAGGCTGAAATGCCAGAAACCGGTCCCCGGTAGCTTGTCTCCTTTCTGGTGAAGAATTGGCTTGGTAGTTTGGTCTGCCCTGTTCCCATGATGCACTGGGCCAGGGACAGACTAATTTGCATATAGCCAGGTTCTGAGCTGGGATGGGGCAGTGAGATAAATAACGGTGATGGATCAAGCCCTGATCTTTGGACTGGGTAAGAGTGGTCTGCTTAATTCAGACACTCTGTTCATCACCACCCCCTTTTCTGAATCGTTTTTGGCCACTATAGGTGTGGCAGGGTATACTCAGACATGAGTCCCTTTCTCACTGCTCCATCAGGATTCAAGCAAGCCGGGCCGAAGAGGCTGAAATGCCAGAAACCGGTCCCCGGTAGCTTGTCTCCTTTCTGGTGAAGAATTGGCTTGGTAGTTTGGTCTGCCCTGTTCCCATGATGCACTGGGCCAGGGACAGACTAATTTGCATATAGCCAGGTTCTGAGCTGGGATGGGGCAGTGAGATAAATAACGGTGATGGATCAAGCCCTGATCTTTGGACTGGGTAAGAGTGGTCTGCTTAATTCAGACACTCTGTTCATCACCACCCCCTTTTCTGAATCGTTTTTGGCCACTATAGGTGTGGCAGGGTATACTCAGACATGAGTCCCTTTCTCACTGCTCCATCAGGATTCAAGCAAGCCGGGCCGAAGAGGCTGAAATGCCAGAAACCGGTCCCCGGTAGCTTGTCTCCTTTCTGGTGAAGAATTGGCTTGGTAGTTTGGTCTGCCCTGTTCCCATGATGCACTGGGCCAGGGACAGACTAATTTGCATATAGCCAGGTTCTGAGCTGGGATGGGGCAGTGAGATAAATAACGGTGATGGATCAAGCCCTGATCTTTGGACTGGGTAAGAGTGGTCTGCTTAATTCAGACACTCTGTTCATCACCACCCCCTTTTCTGAATCGTTTTTGGCCACTATAGGTGTGGCAGGGTATACTCAGACATGAGTCCCTTTCTCACTGCTCCATCAGGATTCAAGCAAGCCGGGCCGAAGAGGCTGAAATGCCAGAAACCGGTCCCCGGTAGCTTGTCTCCTTTCTGGTGAAGAATTGGCTTGGTAGTTTGGTCTGCCCTGTTCCCATGATGCACTGGGCCAGGGACAGACTAATTTGCATATAGCCAGGTTCTGAGCTGGGATGGGGCAGTGAGATAAATAACGGTGATGGATCAAGCCCTGATCTTTGGACTGGGTAAGAGTGGTCTGCTTAATTCAGACACTCTGTTCATCACCACCCCCTTTTCTGAATCGTTTTTGGCCACTATAGGTGTGGCAGGGTATACTCAGACATGAGTCCCTTTCTCACTGCTCCATCAGGATTCAAGCAAGCCGGGCCGAAGAGGCTGAAATGCCAGAAACCGGTCCCCGGTAGCTTGTCTCCTTTCTGGTAAAGAATTGGCTTGGTAGTTTGGTCTGCCCTGTTCCCATGATGCACTGGGCCAGGGACAGACTAATTTGCATATAGCCAGGTTCTGAGCTGGGATGGGGCAGTGAGATAAATAACGGTGATGGATCAAGCCCTGATCTTTCGACTGGGTAAGAGTGGTCTGCTTAATTCAGACACTCTGTTCATCACCACCCCCTTTTCTGAATCGTTTTTGGCCACTATAGGTGTGGCAGGGTATACTCAGACATGAGTCCCTTTCTCACTGCTCCATCAGGATTTAAGCAAGCCGGGCCGAAGAGGCTGAAATGCCAGAAACCGGTCCCCGGTAGCTTGTCTCCTTTCTGGTGAAGAATTGGCTTGGTAGTTTGGTCTGCCCTGTTCCCATGATGCACTGGGCCAGGGACAGACTAATTTGCATATAGCCAGGTTCTGAGCTGGGATGGGGCAGTGAGATAAATAACGGTGATGGATCAAGCCCTGATCTTTGGACTGGGTAAGAGTGGTCTGCTTAATTCAGACACTCTGTTCATCACCACCCCCTTTTCTGAATCGTTTTTGGCCACTATAGGTGTGGCAGGGTATACTCAGACATGAGTCCCTTTCTCACTGCTCCATCAGGATTCAAGCAAGCCGGGCCGAAGAGGCTGAAATGCCAGAAACCGGTCCCCGGTAGCTTGTCTCCTTTCTGGTGAAGAATTGGCTTGGTAGTTTGGTCTGCCCTGTTCCCATGATGCACTGGGCCAGGGACAGACTAATTTGCATATAGCCAGGTTCTGAGCTGGGATGGGGCAGTGAGATAAATAACGGTGATGGATCAAGCCCTGATCTTTGGACTGGGTAAGAGTGGTCTGCTTAATTCAGACACTCTGTTCATCACCACCCCCTTTTCTGAATCGTTATCTCAATCTTAAGGCACAGTTATTTCTTTTATGCAATATGTTTTCTATTATGTCCATACAGAAAGTACACATGTTGGAATTAACATGAAAATTTGATAACTTGGAAATAAATCAGCAAAAGTATTCGTCATCACTATGTTTAACGCTACTAAGTATTTAATAAAATTTATACTATTGTCATGTCATTTGAGATAGTGGAGAAGCATTGGCCAATTTGGATTGTCCTGTGCCTACAGATGTAATACGATTTGTGCAGGGGCGTAACACAGGCCCAAGCAGCCCCCGCAGGCCGGGGGGCCCTCACCCTCCAGGGGGCCCCATCAGCACCGCACTTCTGCTGGGGAGCTTTAGATTGAGTCCGGATGGGGCCCCTTCACGTACCCTGCAGGTGGGCCCCCTCAAGGTTTGTTACGCCACTGGATTTGTGGTCTAAACCCTCCAATTAAATCGCTGAAGATACCTACTGACCATTGGACATCAATTTGTATAATATCAAAGGCTTTCCATTTTTTGTAGTTATTTCTTTTTTTTTTACAGAGTTTTATATAGCGCAAACGTGACCTGAATCGGGTATCAGAGTGCTTTAGATAGCACCAGTTGCATTACATGAGGACATATTCATTTTTGTTAGGCACAGGGAGATTAAGTGATTTGCCCAGAATCACAAGATGTTCAGTGTCATTGCCAAGCTTGAACCCAGTTCCCCAGATTTGAGGTCGACCACCCTAGTACCCAGTTCCCCAGATTCGAGGTCGACCGCCCTAGCCGTTAGGCTAATCCCTCTCCCCCGGTTATTGCTTTGGCATTTCTTTTGAGACAATCTATATTGGGTTGACCACTGCACAGCGGTTCCGTAGGAGATTGTTTGAAAGTATTGAATTCAGTAGGTGCTCCCTAGGTATCGTCTCCCTCCAATAGACAAATAAAACTGAAGTATCTGAAGTGCATTCAATTGGAAATTGTTAGCATCCCTGGGGGCACACTTGTAAGGGAATAAATCCTCAAATTTCTTGAAAAACGTTCATCCCTCTGGGTTGAAGTTCACATTTTTTATTTCTTCATGTTTTACATTCTTATTTTCTTAATTGTATTCTTTTTCATACAATGATTCATTTGTAATCCGTACATGGGTGTTTTTAGCTCCAATGCATTTCGGGCCACTGCCCTTCATCCGGGAGCATATCTACAAGGGACGACATAAATTGAGTATACTAAGTAGATGCCTATTATCATATTTATATATATATATATAATACAATGCTGCAATATATCAACCTAGTACCCCAAAAGTGGAAGTGTTAAATGTGAAAAACGTGAACGGTGCTGATAATGGCATGCACGACAGCGGGGTATATCGCTCTCATGGACGAGAACGAGACTTACTGATATTGACGGCTCTGAGGCTGGAAAAGCACCCGATCTAAAGTGAAAAAAATGGAAATGGTGAGCGCGGTGAACAGCTTCTGGATATAGAGGCTGACTGGGTCTCAAACGGTCATAAGTAAGCGGAGTTTAAAAGCAATACTCACAGAGAAAGTAAGTGAAGAATAGCACTGGCTTTGTGTATATTCGGAGCTCCGTTCAATGTGAATGGCAGTATCGATGCGCTGCTGACCGGAAAGTTAAACGTGGTATGTTGAAAAAGAGAAGAACGAGGTCACGTGAATGTGTCATGTGATCGGGTTTAGTGTATTGAATAGAAAGCGGACTGGGAGCAATCCGTTTGTGTGTGAGTGACCAATCGGACAATAAATAAAAAAAGGGCTGTAGAACGGGTCAATTGGTGTTGGATACGAAAATGTGACAAGCTAAAAAATGATCATCAAGATAAACAAAATAAACAAGATTAGGTGGTTACATATAAATATAAAAGATTAGGTAGTTGCACATGAATATAAAAACGATCAGGATAATGTACAGATCTAAGGGGGCCCAATCACGGGCTACTAAACGTCATGATAAGTATAAAGGTGAAACTACATTATAGGCAACATGAAAATTCAAAACGGTCATTGAGTCCATGAGGCTTAGTACTGTTGAGTTTATAAATCCAATAGTTTTCTCGGCAGAGTAGATGTTTATTGTTGTCCCTTCCTTCCTCTTTGTGAACCACCTCTAACACCATAAATTTCAATTGGGAGATGTTGTGGTTCATCTCGATGAAATGGTTTGCCACTTATGATTTAAGATTTTTTGTCCTGATGTTAGACTTATGTTCATTGAGTCGGGTTTTTAATTTGCGTTCAGTCTTACCTATATAAACTTTACCACAAGGGCATTTGAGTAGGTAAACGACATTGTTGGTGTCACAAGTAGCTGTTACATTTAAAGCAATCTCTTGACCCTTCATGGGGTGCATTACCTTATTTCCTGGATGATGTTATTGCAGTTATTGCAATTTGCACACAGTTGTGTGCCGTGTGAGATGGTATCAGTTGGGTTCGTTTGTTGTAAGATTTCACCTATGTTTTTTCCTCGCGTGTAGGCGAATAATGGTTGGTGATCAAACATGCCTTTAAAGTCAGGTTCTATTTTAACATTGGCCAATGTTTAATACAATGTTTTTGAACATGAGGCTTACGTTGGAAAATCTAGACACAATGACCGTCCTGTCACTTTTGTGTTTTGTTGTTGGTTGTTGTAGATCTGACCGATTCAGGGCATGAACCTTTGTTTTGTCAGGGTTTATTAGATGGTCTGGATATCCTCTTTCACGAAATCTACTCGCCATTTCGTCAATGCGTTGAATTGCTTTGGTAGAATCTGAGGTGATGCGTTTAACTCTCAACATTTGAGATTTAGGCAGATGTTTTTTCAGTGATCCCTGGTGAAAACTAGAGTAATGCAAAACGTTGTTGCGATCAGTGGGCTTCGGTATATGTCAGTTGAAATATGGTTACCCTGTAGTTCAATGAAAACGTCTAGAAAGGTAATGGATTTGGGATCAGTGGTCCAGGTGAATTGAATGCGTTGATTTACTGAGTTGAGAGTAATCAATGCTTGTTCAAGACTTTCCCTAGAATCTTTCCACAAAATGAATAAATCATCAATGCAACGTGCATACATTTTCATATGTCTACTCCAGTTGGTATTGGACAAAATGTTTGTGTTTTCGTATTCACCCATATAGATATTGGCATATACTGGGGCTGCGCAATTTCCCATACTGGTGCCCACCAATTGCAAGTACCAATCATCTTCATGTTTGAAATAGATCTGGTATAAGGTGAATATTACCAGTTCCATAGGAAATAGTCGTATAGCTTCATCTAAATCCAGTTTGAGGATGGCTTGTTCTATAGCTTCTATCCCCTCCAAATGTGGGATTGAAGTGTACAGGGAACTTACATCGTCTGTACATAGCCACAGTTGTTCATCGGCTTCAATTTTTATGTCATGCAATTTACGCAAAAAGTCAGTAGTATCTCTAATGTAGCTGGTCAAAGATTAAACTATGGGTTGTAAATGTCTGTCTAAGTATTGTCCACTGGTTCGTGAATGCTACCGCGTGTGGATACAATCGGACGTATGGGGGGATCAGTGAGGTTTTTATGAATTTTGGGTACTGCATAAATTGATGGGCTCTTAGGATTTTGTTTGATCAAAAAGTTTTTCGTTTTTTGGTTTATGGTACCTTGTGAGAATGCTTTATCCACAATGTCTTTGAGGATAGTGGTAAATTGTTGCGTGGGATTTCCCATGAATTTCATGTAAGTGGTCACATCGGCTATATGTTTTTCAAGTTTGTGATTGTACATGGCTGACTTCATAACGACAAGGGCGCCGCCCTTGTCTGCTTTGATACATTTAATTCCTTTGTTGTTGGAGATGGATTTTAATTTGTCTCTGTCTTTTTGTGTGATATTTTTGTGTGTTGTTTTCTTATAATTGATTTGTGATAACGCTTGTTTGACCAGTTGTTTGAACAAATCGATGGTTTTATGGCTCACTGGAGCCTGGTATGTACTTATGGTTTTTAATCCCATGAGTTGATCTGGTTCTTTGTTTCCTTGTGGAGGTAGTACGTTTTCAAAGAAATTCCTCAATCTTAATTTCCTAGTGAGTTTGAAAGTGCTTACTTCTAGCTCCAGTTGATTGGATCTATTAGCTGGTACAAATGTAGTGCCTTTTTGTAGTAAACTCATCTCATGCTGAGTGAAATGGGGCTGAAAAAGCACCCGATCTAAAGTGAAAAAAATGGAAATGGTGAGGGCGGTGAACAGCTTCTGGATATAGAGGCTGACTGGGTCTAAAACGGTCATAAGTAAACGGAGTTTAAAAGCAATACTCACAGAGAAAGTAAGTGAAGAATAGCGCTGGCTTTGTGTATATTCAGAGCTCCGTTCGATGTGTATGGCAGTATCGATGCGCTGCTAACCGGAAAGTTAAACGCGGTATGTTGAAAAAGAGAAGAACGAGGTCACGTGAATGTGTCATGTGATCGGGGGTTAGTGTACGGAATAGTAAGCGGACTGGGAGCAATCCGTTCATGTGTGAGTGAGCAATCGGACAATAAAGGGAAAAAAGGGGTGTAGAACGGGTCATATGGTGTTGGATACGAAAATGTGACAAGATAAAAAATGATCATCAAGATAAACAAAATAAACAAGATTAGGTGGTTACATATAAATATGAAAGATTAGGTAGTTGCACATGAATATAAAAACGATCAGGATAATGTACAGAACTAAGGCTGCCCAATCACGGGCCACTAAACGTCATGATAAGTATAAAGGTGAAACTACATTATAGGTAACATGAAAATTCAATACGGTCATTGAGTCCATGAGGCTTAGTACAGTTGAGTTTATAAATCCAATAGTTTTCTCGGCGGAGTAGATGTTTATTGTTGTCCCTTCCTTCCTTTTTGTGAACCACCTCTAACACCATAAATTTCAATTGGGAGATGTTGTGGTTCATCTCGATAAAATGGTTTGCCACTGATGATTTAAGATTTTTTGTCCTGATGTTAGACTTATGTTCATTGAGTCGGGTTTTTAATTTGTGTTCAGTCTTACCTATATAAACTTTACCACAAGGGCATTTGAGTAGGTAAACGACATTTTTGGTGTCACAAGTCGGCCTCTATATCCAGAAGCTGTTCACCGCGCTCACCATTTCCATTTTTTTCACTTTAGATCGGGTGCTTTTTCAGCCTCAGAGCCGTCCATATCAGTAAGTCTCGTTCTCGTCAATGAGAGCGATATAACCCGCTGTCGTGCATGCCACTTTCAGCACCGTTCACGTTCTTCACATTTAACACCTCCACTTTTGGGGTACTAGGTTGATATATTGCAGCATTGTATTGTATATATATAAATATGATAATAGGCATCTACTTAGTATACTCAATTTATGTCATCCCTTGTAGATATGCTCCCGGATGAAAGGCAGTGGCCCGAAATGCATTGGAGCTAAAAACACCCATGTATGGATTACAAATGATTTTACACAATATCCAATCTTCAATATATGATACGTTGACAGACTATATATATTATTTCTGGGTTACACGTGTGTGCAATTACAAATTACAAGTTACAATTACACCAACAACTTCGTCTGATGTCAGATATATAAATTTATTATTCCTTAATACAAAAATATATTTCAAAACAAATTTTGCAAAAATTTTTGGGACATGTCACATCTTTAAAAATACATATCTATGTGGTCAACACAATTTTATACATGATTCATGCTTTAAAAACACATTTAATACACAGTAAAAGACGTTTAAAATACACAATTGAAAAAAGTCAATACAAAAGAATCACAGTTTTTAGTCGACGCAGCGTTTCGGTTTTTCTTATCTCACACCTTCTTCAGGACTGATTCTTTAAAGCTAATCTTTTTGATTAGTTCCACCTAAATTTTGGTGCCGTTTTTGTGCCCCAGTCTTGTCAGAGCTGGTGCCGGTAGTCATACATAATACCGATTTCGAATATCTCCTGATCTGGTTCAATTATCGTCGACTGCAGGAAGCTTTGGATTTTAATTGTCCTTGCTGACAGCAAGAACCCGCAAAGAAACCGAAGCTAGATACGGAGCGGACGCCGCTGTGACGAGGAGCAGGGAGGCCGAATACAATTGGAAAAAATACAGTGGGTTTAGAGGAGCAAGAAGGACAATTAAAATCCAAAGCTTCCTGCAGTCGACGATAATTGAGTGAAAATCGCGACATCAGTCTGAACCACTAACAATTAGGACTCTTTACGTCCTGCAATCTAACGGTGGCTTCCTCGCACAGTGTGGAAGAAAAGATCCTGAACCAGATCAGGAGATATTCGAAATCGGTATTATGTATGACTACCGGCACCAGCTCTGACAAGACTGGGGCACAAAAACGGCACCAAAATTTAGGTGGAACTAATCAAAAAGATTAGCTTTAAAGAATCAGTCCTGAAGAAGGTGTGAGATAAGAAAAACCGAAACGCTGCGTCGACTAAAAACTGTGATTCTTTTGTATTGACTTTTTTCAATTGTGTATTTTAAACGTCTTTTACTGTGTATTAAATGTGTTTTTAAAGCATGAATCATGTATAAAATTGTGTTGACCACATAGATATGTATTTTTAAAGATGTGACATGTCCCAAAAATTTTTGCAAAATTTGTTTTGAAATATATTTTTGTATTAAGGAATAATAAATTTATATATCTGACATCAGACGAAGTTGTTGGTGTAATTGTAACTTGTAATTTGTAATTGCACACACGTGTAACCCAGAAATAATATATATAGTCTGTCAACGTATCATATATTGAAGATTGGATATTGTGTAAAACCATAGGGTCTGGTCCCAAACCTTGAGTACTTGGAGATATACAGGTTAACCATATTGAGGTGCAGGCCATTTTGGTCCTGCAAGAGTAAGGGACACCCCATATATTTTCGCAATTTCCCCCTGGTCCCACATAACCAGTAAGAGGGGGCCTCCCATCACTTTTTTTACTGGATTACAAATGAATCATTGTATGAAAAAGAATACAATTAAGAAAATAAGAATGTAAAACATGAAGAAATAAAAAATTTGAACTTCAACCCAGAGTGATGAACGTTTTTCAAGAAATTTGAGGATTTATTCCCTTACTAGTGTGCCCCCAGGGATGCTAACAATTTCCAATTGAATGCACTTCAGATATTTCTTTTGAGACACACAGTGATGTTTTTTAAGAGATTTATTTCAGAAGCCATATTAATACAACCAGTCCCAGGCAGACCAGGATCAACTGTCCTACCTGGAATTAAATAGTCCCCATGACAACAGCATTAGAATGCCCTGTCATTCATTAGAATGGCATCTGTTCTCAATCACTAACTTAACACAACAATGTCCATCTTCATTTTTCCAAATGTATTTTTGCTCATTGTATCTGTATTTATCAACATTCACTTGGAGTTTTGTTAAAAGAAGAAACCATAAAGTAGTATATCTTCTCATTTATTTAACAGATATGTGTAAACCCATACTTGATATATAGGATTTATTTCTATTATTACCGATGTATGGGTACCTACACATTCGTATGAAAACATGAACACTGTAGCACACAAATGTTGTACAAATATGCACATGTTTAAGCGTTATTATGAAAACATCCCTATTATTTCCTGTCTGTAAATCTTTTTGGCTACTTGCCTGGCAGTCTGAAAGCATTGCTATTCCCTTAAAAACGTTTTTCCATTTTATGACATATTTAAAAATAAATGTAGGCAGGGCAATAGATTGATTTCTGTCTGCATTTGTTTGCATAAATCAGTAATAACAGAAAAATGGGAGTCTTAATAATAGTAAGTCTCTCATGCAGCGGTGCACATTTGACCTCCATCAAGAATAGGGAACAATTAACTACTTTTCTGCATCCATTTGAACTTTTCCTCAAATATCAGTGCAGCATCGACCTGAAATAAAAAATACAACTGCCTTTTTCAATTAAATTGAACTCTTGCTGGTTATAGAACTGTGAACTGGAAATATGTCTCCTCAACTTTCTAAATATCTTCAAGATGCTTGCCCCTTTGCCTAAATTCTAACCTGAGCTTTAATGAAATACTGATTATCAATATTAATATGTGCATTTTTATTTTATGGTTATGACTGCTGGCTTAATATGACTAAAATAATTTTAAGATCATGTAAGCTTACGAACAATATGGGGCTTAATATGATGTTGGTCGGAGTTGCCTCCAACCGACACCGTTGCGGTCTCGTGACCGACCGACCTCTGGTGGGCTGTCCCAACACCGCAATTACAATGTGACCGCACATGGTGCAGTTGCATACTCCAATTTCTCAATGGCATCTTGTGCTACAGGCGTAAATCGGCCGTAGCACAAGCTCTCATAGAGAAATGGAAGATTTCTGTGATGTGGCTCCACATAAGTGAGCTGCTGATGATCGCAGTCATTATAGACACCAAAACTGGGTATAGCTCCTTCTCAGAAAATGCTGGGGGATTCCTGTCAGCTGTGGTTTTCATGTCTCTCTCTATGGTATTCCAGAGTTACAGTAAAACTCAGCAAGAATCTGCAGAGTCCAGTGAATGGGAAGAAATCGTCAAGTCGCGCTGTGCATGCTGATTTTTTTGCCACAAACATGTGCCACACTGAAAAATCCGCACGAACAGCACCACGTGGCACGCCACAGTGTGCTGCTTCTCAAGTTGGTTGTGCTGCCACTCGAGTAGATTTTCTACTCGAGTAGCAGCTTTCTCACTGAGAATGGCCGCAATCACCCGCGACCACTCACGTTGGGAAAATCTCACCTGGTGCCCTCATAGCACTCAAAAAGAGAACTAGGGGACGCCAATTCTCGCTCTTGAGTGCCAACTTACCATTGGTGAGCCGTGCACGAGAAAAAACTCTGCTACGCAGCAGTTGGCAGAATTTGGTGAGAACTCCACACTACATGCGTATCGCAATGTGGCCAAAACTCCACCAACTCTGCCGGCAGAGTGAAATTGATCACCCACACCTGCTATTTATAACCTCTATTTCAGATGAGTCACTTTAGTTAAGGGGAAAGCCAGAACTAGGGTGTAGAGTTGGAAAAGGAGGTTGTGTTTCCCTCTACTGACAATAATATATCTCCCTATTTGTTTTTGCTAAATAATTATGGATGTCACATTCTGATAGTATTTCACTAGGAGATTTTTTTGGGGGGTTGGGAGTGGAGTGATCTGTAGAAACTCCAATGTTCTCAAAAACTCTAGTACAGACGCAGGCAGCTTCATCATGTGCGTTATAACAGACATACTTCAATGTATGTGCTACTTCTTTAATGTTTTCTTAGACAATTGACACTTTGCCTCTCCGTCTATGAGCTGGATATTTGAAAATGTTATGGCAGCCGTGTGAAGCTAAGCTTTGATTAGGTACAAGTTCTTCTTATAGGTGCGTTGGGGTGGCTGAGCTTTTTCACAAACTAAAGCTTCCTTGAAAGGGGCTAAAGCATCACATTTATCAGCCTGCTGCCTTCTCTCAGGCGTAGTGGTGTAGTAATGCTTGAATCTCATAATACATCAGGGAAGGTATTAAGAGGGAGGAGGGGAGTTGATGTCTTTCAGGTATTTAGACTTTTATGAGTCATTTTCATTGTCGGGCCTCCTAGCCTTTATATGAAGCAACCCAGTTAATTAAGTTATAGTCAGTCCTTGGCTAAGACACATTATGACCATCAAACGTGTGTCTCCTTTTATGGATAGAGGAAGTTATCCATAAGCCAACATCTCAAACGCGGTTCATTAAAGATGCTACCCTGAATTGTCATCTAGGTCGATAAACAGATGAAAATCATTCACTATCATTAACTGTTGTTTGGCTTCAGATAGGGAGTGACTTAAATCAAAGAAATCCTCCTCAAATAATATACTGTGCACAGGATGTCTATAAACACAGACACAAGTTCATGACTTATTAGGAGTCGGATACATTTTCCCATCTCGGTTGCAGTGTCTGAAGTATAAACACGAAGCTCATCAAAGGACATATACTTAGCACTAGCAAACAGCTGGGCAGAGAGATGTCCCCTCACAAGACGAGAACAGGCCCAATTAATTGTGCGGATAGGCGCTGTGCACCTATTTAACTTCTTGATGGCCTGGTTACGATAAACAAGCCCCACCAAAGGGTGCTACACTGGATTGCCCTGACAGAGAAGCTGCATCCCAAAAAAATCAGTGCTCAGCATGAATCCTTTTACCTCCCCTAAGCTCTGTAAATAACATTCTCGTGGTACGTGTGACGAGTTTGCAGGTTCAATATGATCAGTGCAGAGTGCGGATGTGTGTGCTGTGTTAGGTTGTCTTTGGGGGACTGAGGTATAGAGTGATTTGGGAGGATATGTTCAGAATTGAGAGATGCTCACGGCTGTCTGTGGGAAGGAGCATAGCGCGTTGCTTCAAGTTGCTGCCTTTGATATAGTGTGGCTTTCAGGGGTTTGTAGACGGAATGTGCTGTACCAAGAGTGGATGGTGTGGTGTATGAGATCCTGATGTAATAAATAATGTTTGACATCAAGTAAGGGAATGTGTGGTTTGAATAAGACGTGATTTCATTCGTGTTTTTAAATAAAGAAAGTATGCAAAAATATCATAAATCCTTATTTGCATAGCATCTGATAGCCAGGCGTTTGATGGTTTGATGCTTTGGGTGTTATAATGTGAGGTGTGTGGGGTTCTGTGGTCTCTGCAGATGTGGAGTGTATGAACGTCAGTTATGCTGAATGAGAAATGAATGGTATGTCGTTTGAGAGTATATTAAAATGAAGTAGTTGTGTCTCGGTGAAAACTGTTATGCTGTGTTCGGTAGAGAATAAGACTCTGTTGAGGAGTGATTGGGGCATGGCGGACCGGGAGAATGATGTATGGATATGTCCATAGTGCCCTAGGCTACATATGCAAAGAAGGGATTGTCTTTTGTGCTCTATTTGTGTGCTGCCGGTCCACCTCTTACACTTATTTCTTTAATATTGTCAGGTATACTTACTAACAGAGCCACCTTGTTTCATGCCACGGAAGTGTGATATTCTGAGTCGGGCAGTAGACAATGACAGGCTGCCCCGGGACACCAAAGGTGGCTACCTGCGAGGGCGGCCATCCTTAGTGCCATAGGATGGCACGGACCCTGAGCGGTCTAGTGGTTGGCTGACTCGGTGGTCAGCCAGTGGTCAACCTGACATTCCCCACACGTGAGATCATTTCCTGTCCTGGGGGAGAAGGGGGGGGAGGGCTATATAGCCCGGGGGGCGAGGGTCTGGCGTCCTCTTTTGTTCCTGTGCAGCGGCGTGTAGACCCTCGCCCCCTCCACCTCTGGAAAATCCCGCAGCGCGGAGTCGGACTGCCCAGCGCTTCTTTTGTGTAAGGTGAGGGACTTGTGTGATGCTCGTGGGATGAGAGGGGGGAAGCTCGGGAGGGGCGCGGGGCTTGCCCGGTGGTGAGAACTGGGCGCGCACGCCTGCCGCGCTTACAGCATCTCGCTTTGCTGGGGAGATGTTTGGTGTCAGATTCATTGCTGTAGTTTTCACTTACTGTGTGTTAGGTGACACTTTTAGTCCGGAGTTAAAAAAAAAAAAAAAGTGAGCGATTCAAGTGGAATTCAATTAGTGCCCCCGCAGGGGCCTCGCACTCTCTTAGTTTGTGGGGTGGAGGGCGGTGGGACTGGCGTTCGGCCTGCTCTGCAGGGGGGGGGCCGCCCAGATTAGAATTGTGCTTGGGGGGCACACGTTGGGGGGTGGGGGGGAGCGCTCCTTTGCTGCGCCGATGAATGGCAAGACATCCCTGTAAACCCCTTCCTTTTCGTGCGCTGCTCGCTCTTCCCGTTCTTTGTCACACGACATTTCTAGGCTTCTTTGCTTGTCATGAGGGTCGCCAGAAAAGGGCCGCGCTGCGTGGAATGGTACCCACGAACGGCAGTGCCTCGAGGCTACGCTAGTGGCAGAAATGACAGGCTGCCCCCAGCTTAGGTTATACAGCTGTGGGTTGCTTCTATTCATTCGTAAGTTGTTCAGGTATCCTGGGTATAGCACGTCTTTCGCGTGCTTTTACTTTTAGGGGCTTTTAAGCTGCGGCGGACGCCCGCTCCTCTCACCTTTGGGACGGAGACGGGGCGGGCGGGTCTTGGAATGCGGCTTGATGGAATGCGGATTGCCGCGGGGGGGGGGCGTCAGGGCGGCAGGAGGGCTGGCGGGGATGTTGTTTCGGGCCCTCACGGGGGGTGGGGGGGGTCGGGTCAGGGATGAGCCTGACGGGGGCACGTTTGGGTGGCCGCCCGCGCCTTGCACCTTGGGGCCGGGGCGGGTGGGCGGGTCTGCATTTTAGGCACGAGCGCATATAGCCTGGAGCATGTTCGCACGTTGGCTGGGGATTCGCGCATGTGGGTTTCGCCGGCTGCACCCCTCTCCTTCCCCTCCCGCTTTGTTATTCTCAAGGCAGATAATGCATATAGCCGAGGAAGTAATGGAGCGCAGCGCAATGTACTTCAATCAGGCATACTGGGGCGGTGGCATGGAAAGGGGGGAGGCTTCGTTGCATGGGTTAATTTATGGTACAGAAATCAGGGATGGGATTAGCAAGGGAGCGTGGTATTATGGATGTGGTAGTTGGGACAGGCGAGGAATGGCGTGGGTAGGCGCAACGTGTTTGGGGTTGGGGGGATGGCGACTCACATGTTGTTTTGTCTTTATGCAGGGATTGCTTCACGGATGGAGGATTCACATCTCACGCAGGGGTTGCGCAGGTGGTGGGGCTTTATTAAAGGGGCATGTTTGGTACGTCCCTTCGTGGGTAATGAGTGCAGAAGGTTTAGGTCAAGGCTTAGGAATAATGTTGGGGGGTCAACTGGGCAAAAGGGGCGGGGGGGCATGGGGGCATCTCATCATGTGTTTAATGTTACAGATCAATTAAAGGCAAGGGGTCTCGGGACTGTCAACAGGGACGACATAGGTAAACGGTTGGCTTACTGTGGTCAGTAAGCCACATAAAAAATAAAAAAAAAGGATTTTGGAGGCACGTTCCTAATTTGGGTTTCTCTTGCAGAAAGGAGTGGTGGAGCAATATAAGCTCAAGGTGGACCTGTGGACCGTATTGGGAGCAGCAGTGCAGGCATTGAGTTGTCGGGTCTGGAGTTCGCTCGCACGCACGCAGTCGCCGCAGTCGCCGCACTTAAAATTTTGAACGGATCGTCGAGCATGGAAAGCCAGGGATCCCCATCGCTATTCACTCAGATGTCGCAGGTGGGAGACTCGCTGCCTGATGCGAGCCAAGCACCACAGTGGGCGGCCTTCATGCGGATGGCCAAGAGGAAGGGTTTAGCCTGGGTCGAGGGGCTCTTGAAGGAGGCAGAAGAGGATGACACTGGGGTCATCTGTGAGGCTCCATTGTCTGAGGTTGAATCGCAAGAGGCGGGGCCAACTAGATTTTCCAAACGGGCAAAAAAACAAACATCCAAAGAGTTCCCGCCAGACCCTCCAGCAGCCAAGAGCAAAGCTGTGATCGCACAAATAGAGCCCCCGCCAAGAAACGCTTTGCCGGGGGTAGCACAAGTCGCTTCTAAGGAACCTGTCCCTGTCCAGCCCGTGTATGCCACTCGGGAGGACCTTGTAAGACAGTCTGATTCCCTTAAAGAATTTATGAGAGAGCTCATTGGAGCCATGGTACCACCAACACTGATCGACAAGACTGTAGGTACACCGGCGGACAACAGTGGGGGGCAAAGGCGGCGGCTTCTGTGTGGGGCACTCAGCCGGCGGCGGCATTGCCTTCTACGATGTCGCTCGTGCAAGTGACTAACAACCCTGCCGTGGTGGCGAGCTCTTCGACGTCGTTGGCGAGCGGAAGCATTGTAGCGCCTCACACGCTGTCGCAGCCCGCCCTGCCTGCATTGCCTGCGCCAGCCATCGTCAGCGAGACGGCAATCCCTGTGGCTGCAGGGGTGGTCACTCCCGCTCAAAACACTGGTACGTCTGTGGCCCCTACATTGGGCAGTGGTGCTGGGGTATCATCTGTGTCACCTAATACCATTTCTTCTACAGGAAGCGCAGTTGGCATGGTTACCTTGGCAGCATCTCCTCCTACCCCTAGCACTGAGCCTCGAGTGGCGGCCGCACCCCTTTTGTCGGGTCACTGTCACCTGGCATGGCAAGTTCCGTTAGCGGCCAAGGAATTGATATGGAAGCGGGAGTTGATAGATATTTTCTCGCTACTGCTGTTAGGTCAGGAAGGAACTGATGTCAGGAAGGCTGGAGTTAAGGAGGAGGATAAAAAGACCAAATACCAACAGTGGCCTGAAAAAACTATAGAAAATTGGCTAGATGCATTTGCAATTTTTCAGGCGGTGATATTGGAGAAATATCCTGAACAGGCGCTAGTCCAGTACAGTACCTTGATACGATAGGAGGCTGCGCGTTGGGGTGGTCAGGGTTGGGTGAGTTATGACTTGGAATTTAGGCGAAGGATGTCCTTGTGTCCAGAGATGAGATGGGACCAGAAAGAGGTTCAGTTGTGGCTAGCCCATATGGGCTCCAACCTGCTTCGTAATGGGGGGGCCTTAGACAAGAAGCAGGGAGGCAAGTACTCGAACAACGCCACGCAGCGTAGCGAGCAGCAGCAGGATAGACAGTCCTTTCAGGGTGGTTACAGGAATAGAGGGGGTAACAAAGGCTTCTTTAAGAGATCATCCCCAGGTATTTGTCGCTCTTTCAACGCCGGTTATTGCGCCTGGGGGAAGTCCTGTAAGTTTGGGCATTCATGCAACAAGTGTGGAGGCTCTCATGCAGCAGGATCATGCACCACTCAGCAAGGGGGTGCTCCCAAGCCTACTAAGGAGGCAGGTAGCAAGCAATAACTCCAGCGCGCCGCCTCTTCACTCCAACCCCACCCCCCACCCCCCGATTTGATTCTGGATGAATGTGCACGCAGTTCAGCAGGGGCGTGCAAGGGACCCTCGCCTGTGATATTGAACAAGTTGTTGCCCCTATTGCAGGAATATCCGCTCGCGCGCGACAGGCTCCTGCTGCAGGCATGATTTAGCGAGGGTTTCAAGATACCATATGTGGGTTGTGAGGCCCCCAGAGAGGCTGAAAATTTGAGATCGGCTAGGGATTTGCCTCTGGTGGTGAGATCCAAAGTGGAGAAGGAGAGATTGCTGGGGAGAGTAGCGGGCCCTTTTGCAAGTCCACCGTTAAAAGACTTTGTGGTGTCGCCACTGGGGGTGGTCTCTAAGAAGGAGCCAGGGGCGTTTAGGTTGATTCACAATCTTTCTCATCCTGAAGGAGCATCAGTTAACCATGGGTTGGAGGAAGGGTCTTGCTACGTCTCCTACTGCACACTGGATGTGGACTTGGATATAGTCAGGAGGGCAGGTGTAGGGGCGTGGCTGGCGAAAGCAGACATAGAGTCAGCCTTTCGGTTGTTGCCGGTGCACCCCAGCAGTCAACACCTGCTAGGTTTCAAATTGGATGGAATGTACTACTATGATCGATGCATGCCGATGGGGTGCGCAGTGTCGTGCGCATACTTCGAAGCATTCAGCAGCTTCCTGCAGTGGGCGTTACAATCTCGCTACGGAATAAAAGGGGTGTCACACTACCTGGACGACTTCCTTTTTGTAGGGACTCAGGGGTCTATGGAGTGCAGCGAGGCATTGCAGAAATTGGAGGAACTCACCACTACTTTGGGGGTTCCCTTAGCTCCTGGTAAAACAGTGGGGCCTGCGCAGGTGTTGACTTTTCTAGGGATTGAGATTGACACGGTGAAGGGGGAGTGTAGGTTACCAGCGGACAAGGTTCGGGATCTGGAGCAGTCCATTGTTTTGGCTCTAGGTCAGGACAAAGTGACGCTAAGTTCCTTGCAAGGGCTGCTGGGGAAACTTTACTTTGCCGCCAGACTCATTCCGGCTGGAAGGGTCTTCGCGCGCATGCTGGCTAGGGCATGCACGAAAGGCAGTAAGAGTTATCATTTGGTGAGACTTAGTAAGGGCATGAAGGAGGATCTCAGGATGTGGGCAATGTTTCTCGCTGATTTCAACGGCTCTGTGGTTTGGAGGGCGCCGTGGGCAGGGTCGGCTGAACTGGCCATGTTCACAGATGCTTCTGGTAGGGAAGGATTTGGGGTTATTCTTGACACTGACTGGTGCGCGCAAAAGTGGCTGTGTTACAGGCCATCAATTCTCAGTCTGCGTCTTGCCCGCTAGTTTTATGCTTACTCAGGGAGTTGATGAGGGTTTGTCTGGTCTGCAATGTAGAATTTAGAGCGCGGCACATTCAAGGGGTTCAGAACACAGCTGCTGACGCTCTTTCTCGCTTTCAGTGGCACAGGTTTCGGGAGGAGTGGCCGGGGGCAAAGGAAGAGATGACAAGATTCCCGGAGCACCTGTGGTTCATTCTAAATCTGAAAGGCGATTGAGGGGTCTAGGTGAGCTGGCTTTGGCACCGCGAACAGTCAAGCGTTACCGGGCAGGCGTGGAGAAGTTCTGTGCAGTCACCGGGGCTTGGGAGCAGGTGCTGCCAACTTTGGAGTCCAGGACTCAGGACTTTATCATGTGGGCGAAGGATGAGGGCAAGTCACAATCTTGGGTGGTGGGCCATTTGTCGGCCATTAGTCACCGCGCTAGGCTGAGGGGACAGCCTGACCCAACCAACTCCTTTTTAATACGGTCAGCACTGAAAGGTTGGTCGAGAAGTGAGCCCCGAGCTCCTGATAACAGGGCAGCGATCGACTTTGCAACTTTAAAAGGGATGCTGGACAACACAGAGTGGGCCACCAGCTACGCGTTTGAGGCAGCACTTTTTTCCGCTACCTTTGCACTAGCATTCTTTGGGGCTTTCAGAATAGGGGAGATTGTGGCTGCATCAAAGAATGACAAATCAGGCATCGCTTTGGGTAGGCAGGACGCCACATTGGTTGGGGACTGCTTGTCTATAAGGTTGAGGCAATCTAAAACAGACCAAGGAGGTGTAGGCAAGGTAATAGTGCTGAACAAATTGGGAATCGCCAGGTATTGCCCCGTACGACTGGTGGAAACTTATCTTGCGCGGCGCCCGCTGGGGGAAGGTTACCTGCTGATTCATGCAGATGAAACCCCCCTGACCAAGTACCAGCTGCGGCGCGTCATGGACACTTGCTTAGAATTAGCTGGCTGCAACAGACAGGGGAAAAGGTTTTGTACCCATTCATTTAGGATAGGTGCTGCGACTACAGCTTTTCAGGCAGGGCTGCCAGTGGCAAATATAAAGCAGGTGGGGCGCTGGGAGTCCAGCTGTTACAAACGGTACATACGCTCATGAGCGGGCGACACAGGACTGGTTGGCGGGCATTGTTGGGTAATATGTTTGTGACATTGATTCAATGTATGGTTTGCAGTGTATAATCTGGATATGTAATAAACGTGTTTTACACATCTGCATCTTTTATTTGTTAGGTAAATCGGTCTGGGTGGCAGGAAATGTGAGAAACCAAAGGGTAGCCCGGTGGGCCGATAGCGGAAAATGGAAGCATGGTTTGGCAACAACAAAAATCAGGTGGATAGTGTCGCCCGACTTGCATTGGAGTAGCGTGCAGCGTGTATTGCAGCAACTATTGGACGGGGGTGAATCTCCACCAGACTTGCTAATTGTGCATTTGGGAGGCGAGGAATTGGTCCCCTTGGAGCGCAGGGCCCTGCTGCAGTTAATGAGGGGCACGCTGAGCGATTTGAGCAATCTGTTGGGGACGTGCGAAGTATGGTGGTCCGAGATCACGCCTAGACTGCATTGGAAGGGCGCTAGATCAGGGGGGGCCATCGAAACTTCCCGCAGACGAGTGAACAGTGCCATGCGCAAGTTCACAGAGCAGAGGGGATTCGGCTTCATAAGACACGGTTTGTTGCACACCAAATGTACGGGTTGTTTTGATGAGGATGGCGTCCATCTATCAGAAGTAGGGATAGCCATTTTCCTGGTGGACCTATCTGAAGCGATGGGGGCAGCGGGTTGTAAAAAGAGGAAAGATAAGGGTTGGGGGGACTCTTGGACGGCGGCTGCCGCACCGAGAGCCTTGGCGGAGTTACAGGGCGATCCAATACAGGAAGGTACAGAAGGGTACCCTCTACAGGAGCACCGGAAGGGTGCGTGAGCGATATATCCCCCAGGGAGATCCACGGTAAAAGGATCCTGGGGGACTGACGGCGCCCCGTTAGTCCTTCGGGCGGTTGTGTACCTGAGCAACTGGGGGTTGCCAACGCTCTGCCCCCCGAGGGGGGGGTTTGAGTAAATGGGCGAACGAGAGGTTCGCCGGGGGTAGGGGTTAGACCTTTCCCCCCAAACTGATAACGCCCCTAAGGTTTAACACCGCGGGGGGGTTATAGCTCGGTCAGGTGGGCGGGTCGCGAGGGGCGGCCTGCTCTGGATCCCCGTAAGTTAACCCAACATGTTGGCATAATGTAGATGCTAATAAACTGCAACAACTCTCTCCATCAACTTGTGTGGTGTCCATTATTGTGGGATGGGGGGGTTGTGTGTAAGCGGGTACGGGCCGATATTGGCACTATGACAGGCTGCCCGGGACACCAAAGGTGGCTACCTGCGAGGGCGGCCATCCTTAGTGCCATAGGATGGCACGGACCCTGAGCGGTCTAGTGGTTGGCTGACTCGGTGGTCAGCCAGTAGTCAACCTGACATTCCCCACACGTGAGGTCATTTCCTGTCCTGGGGGAGAAGGGGGGAGGGCTATATAGCCTGGGGGGCGAGGGTCTGGCGTCCTCTTTTGTTCCTGTGCAGCGGCGTGTAGACCCTCGCCCCCTCCACCTCTGGAGAATCCCGCAACGCGGACCCGGACTGCCCGGCGCTTCTTTTCCCGCCCATCCGCTTACCCTGCTCTCGGGCAGATCGGGGTGGGGGGGGCTACTACTAATGAATTGTTTTTGTGTTGCAGGCGGAGTTACAGGGCGATCCAATACAGGAAGGTACAGAAGGGTACCCTCTACAGGAGCACCGGAAGGGTGCGTGAGCGATATATCCCCCAGGGAGATCCACGGTAAAAGGATCCTGGGGGACTGACGGCGCCCCGTTAGTCCTTCGGGCGGTTGTGTACCTGAGCAACCGGGGGTTGCCAACGCTCTGCCCCCCGAGGGGGGGGGTTTGAGTAAATGGGCAAACGAGAGGTTCGCCGGGGGTAGGGGTTAGACCTTTCCCCCCAAACTGATAACGCCCCTAAGGTTTAACACCGCGGGGGGGTTATAGCTCGGTCAGGTGGGCGGGTCGCGAGGGGCGGCCTGCTCTGGATCCCCGTAAGTTAACCCAACATGTTGGCATAATGTAGATGCTAATAAACTGCAACAACTCTCTCCATCAACTTGTGTGGTGTCCGTTATTGTGGGATGGGGGGGGGGGTTGTGTGTAAGCGGGTACGGGCCGATATTGGCACTATAGTATCTGGGTTTTTTTTCAATCAGGCTCCCAAAATCAAAATGAAATGTTAATTGTTTTTGTTGTGTTGCACGCAGGCTGCCTCAACAATGTTTTCACTTATGAGCAGGGCCCCTGGAGTAATGTGGTAGGGGAGAGCCAAATTATGCAGCTGCGTTGAAAGAGTTATGCAGCAAGAAAAGGAAAATTGGGTAGCAAAACGCAGCACATTTTGTGATAGTATTATATAAGTATATTTTCAGTTTAACACTTTTCAACACTGTTAGGTAGGTTTGCATCTCATTTGTGCCAGTTTAACACCTAAATAGAGCATTACGCAACAGAAAAGTGACCAGTCAACCTTTGCAAAGGGCCTTCCACTACACAGCTTTTTTTAAATACCTTTTGAACCGATTGAGGTAGACACTAGGATTGTTCATGTATATTTGTTTGCACTTTTGCAAGCCTTCCCATGTCAGGTGAACTCGAAGAGCCATGTTGTGGTTAAGATATCAGAGGGGAAGTGTGCCTGGCTGTGGATGGGCAGCGCAGCAGACCTAAATGACGACAGTTTTACACTCAATGAAAGTCAGTGGGTTTGCTGGGAATTTGAGGAATGTACATCTTCAATTTACAGCTCCAATACATAGGTCTGTGTGCCAGTTCCAAAGCATGACATCCCATTTTCAACTTAAAACTACATTTGTGGAATGTAGTTAGTACCTATCAATTGTTTCTTCCCTGCAAAATTCCACTTACTCCTACTGCACAGACCCAGAATTTTAACATTTGGGTGGGGGAGGGCGCCTGTCTTGAGAAGGCGAAGATCATTGATGGCTCGACCATAGGGGTACAAGGACAATCTCCCTCTGCCCCGCTCTCCCGCTAATTGAGATGCTGCAGCTTTTACATAAAAACTAACAATCAAACACATTGTTTGCTTTCATGTAAAAGCTGTAATATTTCCTTGCCAGCACAAGACAGCTCCACTTTCTGTATTGCGCATGTGTGATGCGGTGACTGTTATAGCCCAGGCTCACACAGTCACAATACATATATGAAATGCTGCACTAGCTTCAAGCAGTGCAGCATATCAGATAACAGAGCTACAGGCCTTGTCAATTATATACCCATTTGCCCTATCAGACTTCGTCAGAGATAAATTGATACATTGCCATTCTTTTTCCTGGCTTCTGATAGGGTCGAAGTTTGTGGACTTGGCTCTGGTGTGCTGCTTACCAGGGTTACAGGAGTCAGGAATCATAGATCCTGCAGAATTGTCCTCAGTAGTCTCACTTTAAATGAGTGTGTGTGCTGGGGACTGCATATGTATGTATGGGTAGCTGTCTCTTTATGAATGGCTGATCTTGATTGGCAAGAAGGGGGTCCAGAATACCAAGAAGCAGCAACGTCAGATCTGCTTCCTGTATAAGTTGATGCTGTGGCAGCAGCAAACGGTTCATTGATGAAATATCGATGTAGAAAACATTGCTATACAAAAATATTGATGCACAAATATAGGATACAAAAATATCGACTTCTTATATTTAAACAGGTAAGTACAAGAATATTGGATACAAATATCAAAGTAAAAAATATAGATTTACAAAATATCGACTTAAAATTATATATAACATAAAATAAATATATTAAATATTATTAATATTTTTGCAAAAATAAATTAAAATTAATATACATTTTAATTAAATATAACAAATACATGTAATTAAAGAATATATAAACATAAACACATACACATATATTTATTTAAATATAATTTATCAACTAATATCTTTATTTAATTATTTAACTTTTAAATATATAAAAATGTAATATATACATATATCAATAATTTAAAATTAAAACATAACCATTTTACAATTCAGTCAAACATTTACCTATAAAAAAACATACATTTTGCAATACAATAAAAACAACAGTAGGGAAAATGCAGGATAGCGGAGGGGTAAAAATTACTATTTCTACTCCAGTGAGTGCAACCGTTGGGGAAATAAAGGATAGCGGAGAGGTAAAAATGACTACTCCCACTCCAGTGAGTGCAAAAGTAGGGAAAGTGCAGGATAGTGGAGAGGTAAAAATTACTATTCCCACTCCAGTCAGTGCAACAGTAGGGAAAGTGCTGGATCCTGGAGGGGTAAAAATTATATTCCTACTCCAGTGAGGGCAACAGTAGGGGAAGTACTGGATGGAGAAGGGGTAAAAATTACTATTCCCACTCCAGTGAGTGCACCAGTAGGGAAAGAGCTGGAAATTGAATGAGTACAAATCTTATCTTATCTTATCTTATCTTAAGAGGGACTTGTATAGCGCTCTGTCACCATAGGTTTCCTGGCACTGGGTGGTACTGAGAGATGTAGAGAGGGGGAGCTAGCCAGACTGTGTAAAAAGATTGGTTTTAAGAAGTTTTCTGAATTCCAGCAGAGACATGGAGGATTTGGAAGATAACGGCAACTGGTTCCAGAGTTTGGGAGCCAGATGAGCAAATCTGCAAACACCATATTTTTTGAGTTTGATTGGGACTGCGGTCAGAAGTTGACGGTGGGAGGACCGAAGGTTACGTGCCGGACGGTAAGGAGTCACTAGGGACCTCAGAAAGACGGGGGATGTACCAGTCACAGCTTTGTAGGTCAGGCAGCCGATCTTGAATGCAGCTCTCTGTTCAACCGGCAACCAGTGGAGTTTACAGAGTAGTGGTTTTGCAGACTGCCACTTCGGGGTCTTAAAGGCTAGTCGGGCCGCCTGATTCTGCACGACTTGCAGCCTATGTAGCAGGTATTTCGGTAGGCCATGATACAAGGAGTTGGAGAAGTCCAGGCGAGAGAGCACAAGGGCGATCAAAACTTGTATCAGGGCTTCAGGCGAAAGTAGATGGGAAACTTTCCTAATTCTCCGAAGCTGAAACATACACGAGGATACGACTGCCCCAACCTGAGGCTTGAGGGAGAGCTCTGGGTCTATGATAACCTCCAGGCTCTTTGCCGATTTAGCCGGGATGGGCGGGGAACCCAGCTCTGTAGGCCAAAACTGTGGGCCCCAATGAGTGGAGCTACTGCCAGGGAGAATTAGCTCAGTCTTCCCTGGGTTCAGCTTGAGCTGATTAAGGTTCATCCATTGCTGGATATGTAACAAGACCCCCTGACAGTCGAGAGCTGCGTTAGGGGTGTTAAGAGGGAAAATGATTTGCAGGTCGTCTGCATAATTGAAGACGGTAATGTCCCAGCTCTTCAGGGAATGGATGAGCGTGCGAAGATAAAGATTGAAAAGCAGGGGAGACAGAGAGGAACCCTGAGGCACTCCACAGATGAATGGTTCCCTAGTAGCCGTGAAAGGACCCAGGTGAACAGCCTGGGTTCTGCCTGTCAAGAAGGACTTAATCCAGACCAGAGCCGAACCCCGGATACCGGCTTGTTCGACACGGTGGAGAAGGATGTTATGGTCCACCGTGTCGAACGCTGCCGACAAGTCCAGAAGGATCAGGGCCTGAGGAGACCCTTTATCGGCGTTGCTCCTGAGAGAGTCCATAACCGCTAAGATCACAGCCTCAGTAGAGTGGGCAGGTCTGAAGCCAGCTTGGTTAGGCTCAAGGTAGCCGGAGGACTCGATGAACTGAGAGAGGCAGGAGGTGACATGTGCCTCCAAGATCTTAGAAAAATAAGGCAGGAGAGAAATAGGCCGATAGTTGGCAAGGTTCTCTGGGTCGGCTCCGGGTTTTTTCAGCAATGGTACCAAGGCAGCTTCCTTGAAGGAGTTGGGTACGATGCCGTCCTCGAGAGAGGTGTTTAGTAGAGGCAAGATGCAGTTGGGCAAAGCCAAACAAATGTCCCTGAAGACAGAGGGAGGGCAGCAATCATTGGGGGAGCCAGATTTGACTCGGGAGGCAAGTTTGGCGAGTGAAGAAGGGTCGAGGAGGGGAAAGTGAGACAATGAACATGGGTTACCAAGGAAAGGGACAAGTGGAGCAGCAGGGGGGGCGGGGGGAATAGTGTTCTTGATCTTAATGATCTTTTCAGTGAAAAAGCTATTTAGAGCATCACAGGATTGTTGGGTGGGGACCTGGGAAGGGAGAGTTCTGGCATCAGACGTCAACTCGCCCATAATTCTGAATATTTCCTTGGACTTATTGGGGGTGACAGAGATTCTTTCGGAGAAGTATGAAGATTTCGCAGCTATAATTGCACTTTTGTATATTTTTCGTGCCTCAACGTAAGCCTCTCTGTCGAGTGGTAAGTAGAAACGCCTCCACCTGCGTTCCATCTGACGCAGTTTGAGCTGCTGGAACTTCAGGGAGGTATTGAACCACCTGTGTGAATTGCTGTGGCGAGAACGGGGAAATTTAGATAGGGGGGCAAAAAGATCACTGGCTTTGGTGATCCAACTGGAAAAGTCGTTTTCCAAGGCCTGGACTGTCGCATTGCTGCGCAATGGAGGTTGAGTGTCAGCCAAGGAATATAGGAAACCTTGCGAATCAAGGGTGCCCCATTTGCGAGCGACCCCGCCTGCTACGGCAGGAGCTTTAACACGGCCCCTGACTGTGATCACCGTGTCGATTAGGTGATGGTCCGACCAAATACAGGGGGTAACCACAGGACAGGAGAGAGTGAGATTGTAGGTCCAGATGTGGTCTAATATGTGACCCCTGACGTGAGTGGGAGAAGAGACAAGTTGATTCATGTTGAAGCTAGAGAGGACTTCAAACAGCTCTGCAGCATGGGGGCCAGCATCGCTGTCGTTGTACCAATAGTTAAAATTGCCGAAGATGGCGAGGCGGGCAGATGAGGTGATCAGATTGGCTAATTGTTCGCTAAAAATGCCAGGAAACAAAGGCATAGGGGACCGAGGGAGATAGAGGACGATGAGAGTAAGGGCTCCCTCTCCTGTTTCAAGACTGATGATAAGATTATCTACATTGACAAGAGTGAAGGAGGATGTGGAGATGATCTTAAACTCCTTCCGTATGATAGCTGCCACCCCACCACCGGCGCGGCTGGGGGGACGATTGATGTTAAACATATAGTAGTCAGGGGGTAGGGCTGCCAAAATATCGGGGAGTGAGTCATCGGTTAGCCAAGTCTCAGTGATTAAAAGGATATCAGGGCACTCATCAGTGAGTAGGATAAAAAGGTCAACATGATGTTTGACGAAAGATCGTGTGTTCAAGTATAAGACACGTATGCGTGACTCTTGATTATCCGTGCATACTAGGGGATGGGCACTAGGGTGAGGAGAGGAGGCAGTGCGCCCAATGCCCAGTAAGGAAATGCGATCACGACAGGCAGGGGGTAGGTTGCAATGTTTGAGTTGTAAATTTCTCAGGGCAGAGGGAGAGTATGTAACAGAGGTGACAGAGTCCCTGAGCCCTGGGCCCGGTCGGCCGCGGACGGGCGCAGACGGGCAGGACTCTGGCACGACTCTGGCGCGAGTCAGGCGCGCCCGCAAAGCGCGTCCCCTGCGCGGAGGAGTAAACATCCCCTTTTATGCACAACTAGAGCACGCTGGAACCCACCCACACACAAGATGGTCGCCGCAATTGAGTTATTACTATTCCCACTCCAGTGAGTGCAACAGTAGAGAAAGTGCAGGATAGCAGAGAGGTAAAAATTACTATTCTCACTCCAGTGAGCACAACAGTAGGGAAAGAGCTGGATAGCGAATAAGGGGAAATTACTATTCCCAATCCAGTGAGTGCAACAGTAGGTAAAGTGCTGGATGGCGGAGGGGTAAAAATTACTATTTCCACTCCAGTGAGTGCAACAGTAGGGAAAGTGCAGGATAGCTGAGGGGTAAAAATTACTATTCCCACTCCCATGAGTGTAACAGTAGGAAAAGTGTTGAATAGCAAAGGATTAAAATTACTATTCCAACTCCAGTGAATGCAACAGTAAGAAAAGTGTTGGATAGCAGAGAAACAACAATTAATAATAACATTTAAATAATTTAAAAAATGCAAACTATATAAAAAATAAATAAACAAAATTTAAAAAATAGCAGAATAAATATATTAAACATTAACATTAAATATATTAATTACATATATCAAAAACGTAAAACTATTATCTAAAATAAATAAATTTATAAACAATATTTATTTCAAATAAGCAAATATTAACACATTTTTCTTTTAAAAACAACAATGTATTTATTTAATTTCCCAGCCTATAACACCACACCAATAAAAAAGTCAACATTTTATTTTTAATGTATTTTCATAATTAACATAATTATTAATCGTTTAACAAATTATTATTAATACAAATAATTCACTAATATTGATTTAATAAGCATTCTTTAACATTATGATGTTCACAAAACACACCTATAATGAAGTACACAAATACCATAATTAATTACTAATTTTAAATTGATGAACTATTATTTGTTAATAAATTACTTCCCACCCTTCCCACCATTTCCATCTATAAACACCACAACACACCTAGAATTTTCACACAATTAACATCATTATTTGCCAATTAATTAATTGAAATTAATTAACTACTAATTATTAAATCATCAATTAAAAATTAAATTACTTCCCACCATTCCCACAATTTTCACCTATAAACAGCACTACGCACACATAGAAATTTTTTACAAAATTAATAAAATTAATTGCCAATTAATTAATACAAATTATTACCAACTAATTATTACATTCTTGATGAAAAATTAATTTACACATTTAGCACTATAACATCTTAATTCAACAATTATTAATAAATGAAAATGATTCTATACATTTTATATAATTACATTTTCCCACTCTAATCCCCTATAAACCCATAACAAGCTACGGTACTAAAATACGAAATTCTAATAAAATTTTTTTATAACTTCTTAAAACATTCAATACATTTTATATCATTAAAATGCTTTCCAATCTATTCCCCTATAAACCCTCGACCCGCTACAGAACTAAAAATGCAAAATTCAAACAATTTTTTGTAATAACTTCTAAAAATTCTACAAATATAATCAAAATACAAACAAATCTTATACAAAAATACATGCATCACACACATATAAAATATTTACTAACATACATAACATTAATACAAAATTTATATTTTCACATCTATATATTTTGCAAACAATATTAAACACTTTGATATTTTTCACGTCGATATTACTTACCCAAAGTTTACATTTTTCACCACCATATTTTGTCTGTCGATATTCTTGAGCCGCAATTTTTGGGGAACGATACTCAGGTAAGTCGATTTTTGTGATTCAATATTAAGGGCCAGATGTAGGAAGCCTGATACCGGTCGGTAACGAACGAAATTCCCGAATTTTGGCCCTTACCGACTGGTATTAGGCTTTTCAGATGTAGGGTCCTAATTTAAGGATTGGGTAATTTACTGAATCGGTAATTTAAGGAATCGGTAAATTACCGAATTCTTAAATACCGATTCGGTAAATTACGGAATCCTTAATGTAGGGAGCACTCAAATGAGTGCTTTTCCCATTTTAGGATTAGTTATTTACCACCAACTACTAGTTGGTGGTAAATGTCGAAAACCCCAAAAGAAGCAATTTTTTGCAAATTATTGCAGTCCCATGTGTCAGACATACATGCCCTTAGGGCATGTATGTGTGCCACATGTGCATCCATACACAATTCAGGAGTGCAACAGGGTGTCAAAGTGCCACCCTGCCACCCTTCAATGTGTTCCCCCTTTTACCGAATCGGTATTTACCGATTTGGTAATTTCCATTAATTCTTATGGGTCTCCAGGCCCTGGTAATACTTATCAAATGAATACCTACATCCCCTTTACCGATTGTAAAATACCGAATCAGTAAAATTCGGTATTTTAGAATCAGTAAATCTGGATTACCCACATCTGGCCCTTGGTCTCTGCACTGCTGCAAACATAGAAAAAATCCTATCCAAGCCATACTGCAGCCCAAAGATATTTGTTAACACTTCCATCAAAAATCCACTACCCCCAACCAAAAAAAGATCTGATTTCTGATAAACAGGTTTTAAAACTGTTTTGCAAGTAGTAACGTAAATGAGGAGTGCCAGACCTGCCAACCTTGGCATGCTTTCCCCAGACGTTTTGCCTCTACCCCCTATATTTTTTATTTTAGGCTAAAATTTGTCTTTGCTGGTTTATGTACTCTGGGGACTTTGCCACTGGTGAATAGTGCGAGAGTGCGGTGCTCCCTGTGTAAATTGTGATTCTGATTGGTTTTCCCGATTGACATTTTGTATTTGATTTACTGGTAAGTCTCTAGTAAAGTGCGCTCTGTGTGGCCAGGGCCTGTAAATCAAATGCTCCTAGTGGGTCTGCTACACTGGTTGTGCCACCCTCATGAGTAGCCCTGTAAACTTGTCTCAGACCTGCCATTGCAGTGTCTCTGAGTGCAGATTTAAACTGCCATGTCGACCTGGCAAGTGTACCTACTTGCCAGGCCCTAACCTGCGCTTCTAAAGATGGAAGGCACCCATAAGGTAGGCTCAAGGTGCCCACATGGGCAGGGTGCAGTGCATTTGAAAGGTACGGCATGTTGTTGTGTGTTTTACATGTGCTGATAGTGAAATTCTGCCAATTTCGTTTATCACTATTGCAAGGATTATCTCTCCCATAGGCTATCATTGGAGCCGCCTTGAAACATTTTACAAGTGTAACTTACAATTGGAAACAGCCAGTGAATTGGAGTTTGGGCTCCCTGAGCTCAGAATGTTAAAACACATCTTTTAGTGAAGGTGGGTTTTGCATGGTGTGTTTGAAACTGCCACTTTTAGAAACTGGGCATTTTCTTGTTTAACCATCCTGTGACAATGCCTGCCTGTGGAATCAATGTCTGGTTTAGACTGACAGGGGTCTGTTTGTGAATTCACTCTAGACAGTCACACAAAGGGAGTTGAGGTGTTCCCTGCATATCCTGATGGCCCATTACTAGGCTGATGAGCCTTTCTGAGCTAGAGTGGTGGGAGAAGTTCTCACTGCTACCTGAATAGTCCTGTGACTGGCCTCTCCCAATGCTGTCTCCACCCCCTTGAGTGTGTCTGGAGCCATGACCAGGCTGGACAAGAACTTGAGAACTACAAAGACAATATTTTGCAGAATACCTACTTCAAAGGCCAAAAGTAGTGTAAGTATTCAGCCTAAAACCCAAGACTTTTAGAACACTCATGGATCAAGAGGATATTCTGCCAAGGAGAAGAGCTGAAGAGCTGTAAGGAGGAGTGCTGCCCCTTTGCTGTGTGTTGCTTTTCTGGATTGGCCTGCAGTTGCTGCTTCTGCTTTGGAGAGGATAAGGACTGGACATTACCGTGCATCCTGCTTGTGATGTTTCACCGAGTGCTTGTGTGTGCTTGTCTCCTGTTAGGAATTCTCAGGGCCATCAAAGACATCACCTGCAGCATCCCTGCAATCCCAGGCCTGAGGCATGCCTTAAAGGGCTACGTAAGTTGGTCGCACAATAAGTGGTGCAGGCTTACTAGTTTGTTTTTAATTTACAGGCATTGGGTACCTGTAGTACCACTTTACTAGATACTTACAAGTAAATGAAACATGCTAGTTGAGTGTAAGCCAAATGCACCATGTTTAAAAGAGAGCACAAGTACTTTATCACTGGTTAGCAGTGGTAAAGTGCACAGAGTCCTAAAAGCCAGCAAAAATGGGTTCAGAAAAGAGGAGGGGAGAAGGAAAAACATTTGGAACACCCCTGTTGAAAGGGCCATGCCCAACAGTGGTGAATACTTCTGTTAGAGGCACAAAGGAAGATGAGAGAAAGGTAACTTCCAAAGGGGTAGCAGCCATTAGGGAAGATGGATGAGTGCTGAGTGCAAGGGTGGTGCAGTGGAAATTGGAGGCACAGTGAGTGACTGAAGGGCATGCAGTTAGGGCAGTAGAGGTGAGACAGAAAGTATGGCAAGGATGGGTATGAGAACATTCTAGGAAGTTACCTGAGGTGGGAATACAGGTATAATCACAGAAAATAGACAGTATAGAGGCAGCGCTATGGAAGAAGAATATGGGTATCGCTTTGTTCGCCCTAAGTTGGCAGGGTATGCCCAGACGTGGGTCCCTT
Source organism: Lissotriton helveticus (assembly GCF_964261635.1). Lineage (NCBI taxonomy): Eukaryota > Metazoa > Chordata > Amphibia > Caudata > Salamandridae > Lissotriton > Lissotriton helveticus. The sequence goes on from NC_136070.1 coordinate 294,245,393, forward strand.
GCTCACTTTGCCACTGGATTCAAGACAGCCCCCCTGATTAGCCAGAAACCGGTCCCAGGATGCTTGTGCCCGGTCCAGGGAAGACATGGCTTGTCAGTTCGGGCTGGACTGTCCCCATGAGGCACAGGGTCAGACTGATTTGCATATGGCCATGTCTGAACAGGGGGGGTGGAGTTAGCTAAAGAATGATGACGGATTGAACCAAGATCAGTTGACTGCGGGTGAGTGTTTGATTTGTTCAAACGCTACGTCCATCATCCCCTTTGGTATCGCTTTGTTCGCCCTAAGTTGGCAGGGTATCCCCAGACGTGGGTCCCTTGCTCACTTTGCCAATGGATTCAAGCTAGCCTGGCTGATGACGGCTGAGTAGCCAGAAACCTGTCCCTTGATGCTTGTTTCCTGGCCAGGGAAGACATGGCTTGGCAGTTCAGGCTAGACTATTCCCACGAGGCACAGGGTTAGACTGATTTGCATATGGCCATGTCTGAACTGGGGTGGTTGAGTGAGCTAAAGAATGATGATGGATTAAACCCAGATCAGTTGACTTGGGTGAGTGTTTGATTTGTTCAAACCCCCCCGTCCATCATCCCCTTTGGTATTGCTATGGAAGAAGAATAAATAGTTGCAGGAACTGATGTTGGATTGGAAGTACTGCTGAGTGTCCAGGGCACAGTAATGCAGATAAAAGGGGTAGGAACAAGAGAAGGAGGAGGCAGCTACTGACCTGTGTCAAGGAGAGTGGGTGAAGAATCATTATAAGCACTAAGGGAGAAGATGTGGAAGGGGGCAAAGAAGGTTTAGCAGGGACTAATGTGGATCTGTGAAGTGGTAATAATTCATGTGGAAATACAGTAAATGAACAGGACTTCATTGATACAATGAAAAGAAGAATAAAGTGTGCATGAAGAGAGTGAGAATTAAGAAAATAAACAGAGAGGTTTAAGTTCAAGGCAGAGAATTAAATGTAAAACAGGAAAGGTTAGTGGTTGTTGGGGAAGAAGCAGAGTTACAGTGTTTGTTGGGACACATGGAAAGAAAAAAATTAAAGGGGCAGCAGTGGCAGCCTGGGCTGCCTAGTGATTCAGAAAGAGGTTTGCACAGCATGGAATGGGACAGGTCACTTATTGATCATGTTAGAAATGGGAGTCTCTAGTTGGCCGAGGTAGGTACCTTTGTCCAAATAGGGACCTTTGCTTCTAGTCAGGGTAAGGGGAATACACAATTTAGATAAACCCTGCTCACAGCCTTGGTAGCTTGGCACAGGCAGACAGGATTATCCCAAAGGCAAATGTGTAAAGTATTTGTACCAACACTCACATTAACATAGTGAAAACAACATAGTGAAAACACCATAAAAGGACACCACACCAGTGTAGAAAAAAATATATATTTATCTAAACTAAACAAGACCGAAATGACAAAAATCCAACATACACAGTTAAAAATATGACTTTCAAATAATTTCAAGAACGTGTAAGATAGAAAACTATAGGGTGCTTGACTTTTTAACAAAGTACCTGTAGAAGCATCAAAGTTCACAAGCCAAACAGCCACAGCATCGGAAAACAAAGAGATGCGACACTCTTGAGACCTTGGGGAGGCAATGCGACAGTCCTGCTGCATGCAGAGGAAGGGTTGCATCGAATCTGTTCTGTACGGGGAGTGATGCGTCGATTCTTCGTGATTTTCCAGTCCGCAGGTGATGCGTCGGAAGAACTTGCCGCACAGGTACGAAGCGTGGAAATCCGGAATGCATTGACGATCCATGCGGCCGCGTAGAGTGGTGCTGTGTTGGTCCTCTTCAGCCGTGATCCCTCGATGCATCGATTTCTGTAGTTCTTTGAGTTTCTTCTTGCTGTTAGCTCCCAAACAGCAGCAACAACCTCCAGAGGCCAAAATAGGCACTGGCACCTCTTGACAGGACAGAACTCACAGCAGGAGAGTTCAGGGGAGCTGGGGGTGAAGTCTTTGTGTCCCCATGAGACTTTAGAACAGGAGGCCAGCTCACTTCAGGCCCTTGGAGATCTCCTTCAAGCAGGGGACACAGCACACAGCAAAGTCAACCTTCTTTCCTTGGCAGAAACAGCAACTGCAGGCCAACCCCAGACACACAACAAGGAAAGTATTTCTCCTCAGTCTCTTCTTGGCAACGTTTCCTCTTCAATTCCAGGAATGATCTAAAGTCTGGGGTTTTGTATCTGATACTTATACCTCAAAATGTCTATGTTCTCTTTGTGCAAGGGGCTCTGAGCCCAGTTCAAACCAGTGACGGGGGCACTCTGCAAGTGCACAACAACATTCAGTGTCAGTGTGAGCCTTGGCCCCAGACACACCACGGGGGGCATTGCCAGCATTATGGAAGGCCGGCACAGCCCTATTCAGGTGCAGGTGCTAATCCTCCCTCCACTCCAAACGCAGATCAGGCCAATTCAGCCTAGTGCTGACTCATCCAGGCTCCTGGATCCATCGCACCTCCGCACTCCCTATCACTCCAAAGCCAGACAGTCAATCCACAAACAGGCAGAGGCACATAGGAAGGTTGAACAAAAAAAAAGCTACTTTCTAAAAGTGGTATTTTCAAACACACAATTTAAAAACCAGCTTTGCTAAAAGATGTGTTATTAAATCCTGAGTCCAGGGATACTAAACACAATTTTTCTATGGTATCCCTTTGAGAAGAAATGCCTGTAAAATGTTACAAAGCATTCCCCATTCTGTCCTATGGGCAAGATAGCCTTTCAGTAGTGAAAAACGAAACTGACAGTATTTCACTATCAGGACATGTTACACACATGGTCCTTCCTTTTACATACACTGCACAGTGTGCAGTGTATGTAAAAGGAAAGACCAGTGCATGTCCTTCCTTTTACATACACTGCACCCTGCCCATGGGGTTACCTTGGTACTACCATAGGGGGATGTATGACGTTACAACGCATACTTTTACTCCGCGTACCATTACAACGCGGTATTTACAACGAATACCGTTACAACGCATAGCGCTTTGGGGTGCTGGATAGTGGTAAGTATAATTTACTATTCTAACTCCAGTCCCCGTGGACCCTAGGGAAGGTGTTGGATAGTAAATTAAACTTACCTCTTATCCTAGAGCGCCCCCCAGCGCAATGCGTTGTAATGTCATGCGTTGTAATGCCCGCGTTGTAATGGTAGTGCGGAGTAAAAGTTGCGTCGTAACGGGTGTATACCACCATAGGGGTGTCTTATGTGTAAGAAAAGGGAAGGGTAGGGTCTGGCAAGTGGGTGCACTTGCCAAGTGGACATGGCAGTTAACAAACTGTGCACAGGCACCATGGTGGTAGGTCTGAGACCTTTTTTCAGGGGTACTCATGTGGGTGGCACAATCAGTGCTGTAAGCCGACTGGTAGCATTTGATTTACCAGCCCTTGCACACTCAGTGCACTTTACTAGGGACCTACTGGTAAAACAAATTTGCCAATCAGGGAGAAGCAATCACAATATCAATTTACACAGAGAGCATATGCACTTTAGCACTGATCAGCAGTGGTAAAGTGCCCAGAGTCCTATAGCCAAAAAACACAGGTCAGAATAAACAGGAGGAAGAAGCACAACGTTTGGGGATAACCCTGCAAAAAGGGCCAGTTCCAACAGATCAGAAGAGGTAGTTCTTGGATGGTCCAGATAAAGGCACACTAGGAAGAAGAACAATAGTTAATAAGCACAGCAAAAAGATAAGAAGAGAAGAATTCCTGAACCAAGGCACCTGGGCAAGGAGGCAGTGTGGGACTTCAGTCTGCCATACATTGAGAGGTAGCAGTGTTTATGGCTGGAACATGTTGAGGAGGATGGGTAAGTTGAGAAGCATGCATTCTAATATGAAGGTGCTCAGTTTAAAGAAAACTTTAACATGGTTTCATGGAAAATGAAGCAATGCACTTTGCAGTTTCAGACTACATGGGTTCATACTGCGAAGAGGACATTCAAGAGGAATGTTTATTGAACAATCCGGAGTTGGAGAATAGGCACAATATTATGGGTAACATGTTAGGAAGCAAAAGTATTTCCACAAATGCATCCTCAAGAATCCCCTAAAACACATTCACAACCAAATACAACACTAAGAAACTAAACATTCTTTGCACTCACTCTCGTGAAGCCATGAGTTTTACTGTCTAATGGGTCATTACTAATATCCACATAACTGCCTGAAATTCACCAAAAAATAACATTCACATTTATGGGACTTTATACTGCTCTTACTCCTTCCAGCAAATTTTGTTTGCACAACTAAGTTTGTTTATTCATATAACGACATATAGCTTGCGGTAACCAACTGTTTTCAACAGATGGAAGACGGATAGAAGTGTTTTGGGAGCTAGGAAGTGCAATGGAGTGCAGTTTGAAAAAAAAGGGAATACATTTGTTGGCAGCTAAAAGTTATTTTTGAATGTTGAAAAATGTGTTACTAACCTGATGTTATGGTAATAACTGATCTGTTCACCTTTTGATGTATTTTTGAAAGCAAACCTTCATACAGTCATTTTTCTGAAGTGTTTCTCCCGTGAACACTGTTTGATAAACCGTGAATCAATAAGGCTTTCATAAACCAGCACCCATAAGGCGATATTTACCCAAATACAATATTCTGAAACTTGAAAACTCACAGCCCTTCTCCTTTCTTTCTGTATCGAGTTAATCTCTCCCTCCTACCGCATTTTCCTGCCCACACAAAGAGGCGCCAACAGGCAGGCAGCTCACAAAAACTGGGTCAGAATCATTAATGAGACATGGTGTCACAAGGCCAACATCAGAGCTCTGTGGATGGCATACGCTGAATGTTAATGAATTCCATTTATATGTAAATAAGGTTGTAAATGTCCACAGATATCCCAAGAAACGCATGCTTGTTGGGGAGGGTTGAAGAGAATTGAGTTGGCCTGCGAAGGCGAGAGCTAAATGTCTGAGCTCATAAAGCTCCTTATTATTTCTCCGAGAAGCTGATGATCTGGGACTCAACAGACTCAAAGGATGAACATCTGATGGAAGGTGTTCCTCTACATTGCAATTAAAACACAGTGCATTTTAGGGTTGTAATGCAGAAAACAGCATGTTACAAAACCTGTCACTGAATCCCACGAGAATCCTAATTAATGGATTTTTTACAGATTTTATAATGAGATGAGTCTATCTCGACTTCAGTTTAGAAGTAGCTAGAGATTCTTTATCATCCTTAAACGAAAAGAAAGAAGTTATCTGGAAACTTGCTGTAACTTTTGAAGTATGCGGGGCTCTTACTGCCGATGATACTGAATACTCCTACAAACTGAACATGAGTTCTTCACTATTAAAGCACAGTGAAATCTCACTACCTGAGGTGGTCCACCTACTGGAGGCCTTTGAGCGCATCTCCAGCTTTAAAATAAACATTGACAAATCTCAATGTCTTAATGGCACTATCCGCAATAACCAAACCCCCCTCCTGCCATCGCTCGCTGGGTTCCATTGGGCCAAGCGCTCACTCCGATATCTCAGCAGAAAAAGTCTAACTGGTGGTGGAAGCCCATCTATATATCCTGGCTGGGCGCATAAACGTGGTCATGATGAACATCCTGACCAGGGCTCTGTATGTATCCAGATACTACCTACACCTGTTTCCGAGGTCGAAGTACAATGTCTACAGACTAAACTGAAGCTCTTCATCTGAAGGGGGAGGAGGGGGGTTGTCTAAACCCTGCATATCGAGCAAACTCCTTTTGACTTCCTAGCATGGGGTGGCTTGGCATACCCAACCCGGTTGTATGGCATTACAACGCGGGCTTTTACCCCGCGTGCCATTACAATGCTGTTTTTACAACGCTAGTCATTACAATGACTTGAGCTGTAAGCGCTGGATAGTGGAATAGTTTATTTTCTATTCCAACTCCAGCCCACGTTACAGTAGGGAAGGTGTTTGAATAGAAAATTAAACTATTCCCTATCCAACAGCATCCTCCAGCGCAAGTCGTTGTAACGACTTGCTTTGTAAAAGCAGCGCTGTAATAGCAGAGCGGGGTAATGCCCGCGTTGTTATGGCTGTTTACCCCCAAAGCTGTTGAAATACAAATGAACATTGCTTCTCCAGTTTATCTCTGGGTGGATGGTCCACTAAAACAAGAAGGCATGGTTCCACCTGGACAGAGCGGTAGCCAGGAGATCTCTATGGGATCTGGCCTCGCTTCCAAAAGCCAGCCATACCGAAAGAGGCAACAAAGCTACCCCCTCAAAAACAGTCCTAGACTTATGGGACCATAGAGCTGTTAAAGATGGACTGACTACATTCCTCTCCCTCATTTGTTGATTGGCCACAGGGAGGATGCTGGATACTGCACAACCTCTTTCAAGGATGTACTATTAAGTCTATTTTGCAATCCAAGGTAAACTTTCGGGAGCTTGATACGGCCTGACTCCAATACCTACAGCTCCGACACTGGACACTTCACCACACGAAATTTGAGACCTTGGTACGATCATTCATGGGATGGAAAGGGTTGATCTTGATAACCTACCACACACTCCAAGATTCCAAACCACTCACCAGACATTCCAATCAGACCCGATGAGAAACCGCCTTGAGGTGCTCTACTGGGGCAAAATAGTGGGACACTTTATTGAAAGAGATTCCTAAATCCCACACAGGGAATTGGACCGAAAAGTTATTTTCCAATGGTACCTGACAGACTGGCCCATATGCTCCCTAACAAGTCCACAACGTGCTGGTAATTCTGCACAGACAAGGGTTCCTTTGCACACATTTGGTGGTCCTGCACTGTCTTTCAAACGCACTGGAAAGAAATCCTGGGATACATCAAGGGCATTCTGGTATACCCACACTGGACAGGCCACGCTGTCTTATTACTGGGTTTAAAGCCTCTATCTCTGGAAGGTATGACCCATGTGGATTAAACACTTTCTTGGCATTTGACTGGGTCGGCCAAGCAGCTTATATCTGTACTAGAAGAAGACTGACCCAACACCCATTGTGGCCTAGCTTCAGAGGCTCTGGCACATACTCTCTATGGAACGCCTCACCCATGACCTCTCCTACTTGGAAGGTTAATGCGTCTGTCTATGGAAATCCCTGATTGACTACATCACCAAGCTTACATTTCTCTGCTTTAACCCTCCCAGACTACCAGCATTACGCCTCTTCACTTGAATCATCCAGACATCCCTGCGGGCCCTAAATAACAGTATTTGTGTGTTGCGGGGTTTCCCTGACTGCTTCCTCCTCCCCTACTCTTTGTGGATTATAGAGGGAGGCGTTCTTACCCCATGATGTTTGCCCCTAACCACCCCCCTTAGCACCTCACATGTGGGTAGTTATGTTTTGTCACTAGCTTGTTTGACGTTTTCCTGCTGCATATGCCCACCGACCACCCTGACTGGTAAACAAAGATCACAGTGCAGTGTGGAATCATGTTGCCTACTCCATGTCCACACGAATATTCCTTTCCTTCTTTTTTTGTATTGCCAGGCTGCTGTCTGTATTCTATGACTGAAGTTGCTGAAGTTTATGTTATTGTCTCTTATCTATGAAACGCAATTACATTTTTTTTTAACAGTGAAATAGTAGGTCATATGTAAGCGGTAAGTCCAGGACTGGGAAGATTGGCTAGGCCCTTTCAACAGATTCTTTTTTAGATGTCTTCAAGGTTCCATGTTTTTATGTAACCACGTTCTTCTCAAACAAGCTGAACCCTTTAAGTATCACTTATCAAAATAAAACCCTGCCCAGTTGTTTGAGCTACCTAAATATATATTCACTAACCTACACATTACCTTTGGGCGAGGTCAGTAAAAAATACATATGACTCGAGGCACTTCAGTATCTGTCATTAGTGACCCCTTCAGGATCCTGACTGCATGATAATGCAAGGCCATGCGAAGCTTGAGATGAGCAGCATTTTTCTACAACTTTTGGAGCCCTCTCTCCTGGAGGTAATTTACTCTATGAACTTGGTCCATTTAAGAATGTTCAGGTCTCTCTTTTGCTATGCGTGCAGGGCTCGCAGGTTTGGAAACAAATACATGGTTTCTGAAGAGTGTGTTATTGATCCAGACTTTGAAAGTGAATCCGTATACAACAAGGAGAGACTCAGCCGTGAAATGACTCTGTATAAAAGTCAAAATGCCTTGCACGTCTAAGTAATTAGTTTATCGGTGTCTGAGGCGACTGTAGCTGTGCTGTGCTCTGCATTAGGCTATCATTTTGTATTAGTTAAAGCACTTCTGTTAGACCTGGCATCCTTTGGCATGTTTACCCTGTCTTTTGTTTTCGGACCTCCTGTTTCTTACTTTGTTGTTGCTGCTTTAGAGTCTCTGCGCACTTTCTCACTGCTGTTCAGTGTTAAAGTGCAAGTGCACCACCTATTAATTATGTTGTGTATTGGTGTTTCCATGACGGGCATGTTTGATTTACTAGTAAGTTCCTAATAAGGTGCACTGAGAGTGCCAGGGCCCGTACATTAAATGCTAGTAGTGAACCTGCAGCACTTTTTGTGCCACGCACTGAACTAGCTCTGTAAATGTATCTCAGACCTCCCACTGCAGTGGCTGCACATACTATTTACTGTCATGTCAACTTGGCAAGGGCACCCACTTGCCAAGCCCTAACCTTCCCTTTTATGACAAGTAAGTCACCCCCAAGGTAGGCCCAATGTACCCAACGGGCAGAGTGCAGTGTTGGTGAAAGGTAGGTCATGTACTGGTCTGTGTGACATGTCCTGATAGTGAAATACAGTGTGTTTCGTTTTTTACTATTTGAAAGGCTATCTGTCCCATAGGATAGAAAGGAAGGCACTTTGTAACATCTTACAAGTATAACTTTCCATTGGGACAAGAAAGAGGAATGGAATTTAGTACGCCTGAACAAAGAATGTAAAAATGCATCTTTTAGTAAAGATGATTTTTATGTTCTGTGTTTGGAAATACCACTTTTAGAAAGTGGGTTATTTTCTTGATTAGCCACCATATGTGCCTCTGCTGGGTTGTGTCTTGACTGTCCGACTTTGGAGTGACTGGGGCTGGGGATGTGCATTCTCTTCAGACAGCCACTGGGGGGTTGAGGTGTGTCTGGCATCTCCTGGATGAGTCAGGGCTGAGCTGAATAGACCTGGGCAGCATTTAGAGTAGTGAGAGGAGATTTCGTTGCACCTGAATGGACCTGAGCAGAGGGAATCTGTGCTTCAAGAGAACAAAGGGAAATGTGGTATAAATATTGGGACCCAGACCTCAGGATTTTAGAACTCTTTTGAACTCATGAACCTGCCAAGAAGAGCTGGAGAAGCTGTGAGGAGGAACTACCGCTTTGTGTCTGTTTTTTGTGTTGGCCTGCAGTAGCTGCTTCTGTCTTGGACAGAGAAAGGGCTGGACTGAACGTTCTGCAACTTCTTTGTTTGAGTTTCTTCAATGGCTTGAGATAGAGCTTGCCCCCTGTTCAAGAAGTCTCAGAAACAGCATAGACTTCGAACAACAAAGAAATCCTTGGGTCTCAAGTGCCTATACTGGCACGAGGCACCACTAGAGGTAGTCTCTAGTGGCTTGTAGGGAGATCCCTTTCAGGACGAAATCCCTCACCCATCATAGGTGTCATGCGTCATCTGAGATTCTCCTTCGCGAGAAGGCCGGGTCTCACCAAGGGCTACAACTCCCTCACTGAAAGGAAGGAGCTCTAGGATGTTTTTGTTCCTACGCTTACTAGGATACACTAAATCAAACAGATGAGTAAGGCCAAAACTAGTGTGATGAGGGAGCAATGCTAAAAAAAGAAGAAAAACTCTAAAGTGTAGGTGGTGAAGCTAAAACTAACTAACGGGAGCGATAAAGTTGCCTTTATTCGTTCGTTCTCGCTGCCAGAATTAAAAACAGCGCACCTGCAGAATGGATATTAAACTGCATCTGTCAGATGAAAAAAGTAGGTCTATATGGTTCAGCCTTGGAGACCCATCAAGGTGTTGCAGATTTCCTCAGGACCTTGCACAATGCTACTGCATGAATATTACGTGAAGATAGTGAAGAAAAAAGTAACAGTGCAGATGAAATACAAAAGCAGTAATCTATCTGTTATGCAGTGTTCGATTTACTGGCAGTACCTACGAAAAAAGACACAAGCAACAAGAGAAAACCAGTGAGTTAGATACTCACAATATGTTATTTAGTACATAGTAAGGAGCTAGTGGGATGTGACTAGCTCCACCTTCAATCACCTTATGGCTTTTAAAATCCATGAAAAAGTATCTTACCTGCAGTGTATGGATAAGAGGCCTCACCTCAGCCTGGCAACAGCTCAGGGGAGGGGGATCGCTCTGAAAAGAAAGGAAGTGAGAGTTTAAAACACACTCAGAGAGTTTGTTCGACACCACTACCCTCATAGAAATTTAAATGTAAAGAGAATCGATTATGGTGAGGACTCTTAGGCAATTAGTGACAAAGTGCAACTGAAGTCTACAAAGTATGGCTATGAAACTTAGGGCTTATATGGAAAAACACAATGGGGTCCATTAGGATGTCGGGCTGTGGCACCACCGTGGTGGTGGCGGGGTGGAAAAACAGCCTTTTCCGCCCGCGAGCAGCGGAACTCACGTCCGCCACATTAGGATAGGTAAAAATAGGTCATTTCCCGTCCGCCGCGGAGCGATGCACACCGCCATCAAAGTGCGCCCGCCACCGCGGTGGCGGGAGCCAATCGAGACTCTCCACTCGACAAATTAGGATGGCCCAAACAAGCAGACGCACCGCAGCGGAGACACCGCCGAGCCTGAGCAGGCGGTAACTCGACAGCGGAGCGCGAACGCCGAGACCCGGTCATGAACGCCATGAACCCAGCCCTCCATATGCATCCGGTGATATTCCTCCTACAACACTATCGTCAGAGGGTCCGCCGTGGACGATGCCGCAGGTACGCAACTACACAAATGCAACACACAACACACATGCCGACACAGGCTCCAATCACCACACAGACACCCTGCTAGGGGACACAACACATCCATACGGGCACCCACACATCACCCACCTCACAACAAGGCACCTCTCAGCATCTGGGACACACATCGACCGCCAACCAGCAGCAACGTCCCGGTCCCGGTCACGTCACCGCCTCAGTCAACACATGCGCACTATGCAGAAGGCAGAGCCACTCCAAGGCATGGGCAGCGCACAAACACCACAGGGATACACAGCCCCCAACCACACAGCAACACACCCCATCAACCCACAGGCCAGGTGCCCATCCCGTGCACCCCCATGCACACCAACATGCACTGCAACAACAAGCGCAATACACACTCCCTGCACCACACAACACAACCAGGGAGACAGCCACTCCAGGAGTGGCGGACAAGGAACACACAACAACACTGCCACACACACTCAAGGCTCACAATCCCTGCCAGCACACACACACAAACAAACACACACCCAGGGATGTAGCCAGACACACAACACACACACAGGGATGCCACAACTGATGCCTGCACAAGAACAACACACAAACAATACAGGAACACATGCTGAACTCCAACAGAAACACACATACCCTGTCAGCCAAACTTGGGAAAATCAATGGGAGAACAGACACAACAGGAGTACACAACAACATCACTCAGGAACAAAACACACACACCAAAACACAAAACATACAAGAAGTGCATCTGGCCCAACACACACATCCACATCAAATCCATCACAGATGCACATGAAACCTCAATCAACAAACACCACAAGACATCAGGGGATGCACATCAGGCAATGCCAAGGCCACATACACACAGCACCGCATGCACGACAAGCATTGTCTGCCTAACAGGCATGATTGACACAACCGCATCACACACCACAAATCAGCACTGCACAAATACAACACCACACCCAGGAACTGAAGCAATAGCACACCCTACATCCACACATCCAAAACAACAACTACACATGCACCACTCTGGGATACAAGAGCACAGCCACCTCCACCAGAGCACTGGCCAGCACACACAGTTGAAGTCCACATGACCACCTCAGAATGACCAATAGCACAAGGACAGCACACATAAACCATTGGGGCAATGTCCAGAGTGGAACAACACCTATGGCCCAAGAATTGCACCACAAAGCACAAGCCCACATATGAAGTGATGGGGAGGCACACACACATGTAAACCAAGGGGAAAGCTGACATCTAAGTTAAACAGCCTGCATGTCAGTAGCAGACATGTAAGGGGTGTACCACACACAAATAGAGGGACGGAACACCCACAATGGCCAAGCACAAGTGGCACACATAGGGGATGGCCTAAAACCACACACACCATGCCATACAGGAGTAGAAAAACCACCATATGCCTGCAATGCATGACAAACACAAACACAATGCCAGTGTGGAGCAGCAGGGCCAAACAGTTCACACAAGAACACCCAAGACACATTGAGGATCAATCAAACACAGCACTGATGTGCAACTCACACACTTTTTACACTCCAAAGTGACAAACACAACAAGTAGGAGTCTCACACAATACCATGGACACACCATCACACAGCACAGTGCACTACAAACAGCACACACAAGTGCATACAATCCTCTACCCAGGGCAAGACAAAACAAACAATAGGCATACAACTCCTGGGTGACACATGTGTGTCTCACACAATACAAGGGCACACACACACCCACTACAAACTGACACCCTTCACACTGCACACCTCTGCTACACCCAACACCACACATCTCATGTAGGCCATGGCACCAGGACCAAGGCCCAACACAAGATGACCATACACATACAAGGCTGGGCACACAGAAAGCAATCCACACACATACTACATTACATATCCCAGCCAGCTTCGAAACATTTGCACAGCATCACACCCTGTGCTGGCAGTGTCCCCCAATCACACATGTGAACAGTGTAGGCAACAACAGCAAATCACTAACAAGGTGACTGCATGCCAGGTAAAATAGCCATCACAGATCACACAATTTGCCGGCTCAGAATTAAGACCCTGTCACCCCTGCCCAAAATTATGATGGCTGCAAAGAGCCTTGCAATGTTGAAGTGATACATGGAGCATGGTGCACAGGCAATCAAATGCAAACAGAAACAGAACTTTAATCAGTCAGTCAGATTAGCTTTATTCGATTTTAGTTTAAAAATCATAAAAGCAACAACAATACATTAGTAAATACCATAACATAACATTACGAAATTAATATCAGCTATTAAAAGACAAAATTAAATAAATATGACGAATCAGCTAGTCAATATAGAAACATTTCAATATCAAATAAGACAGGAGTTTACTTTCTAGTTACATATTAGTTACATACTGTCGTGTCAGTTAAGCTAGAACTCGTAAATGGCCGCTTTGTAGTTGGTTCTTAAAAAATTAAAATTTTAAACAAAGGTTCAAAACTATTAGAGGCTAGAAGGTTAGTGGAGCTAGGAGCACAAGATCCCCTTCCCCAGGAGTTGTATTTCTTTTCTGTTGATCTTTGTAGCGGAATGTGTAGGTAGCTCGGGTAAAAATCATGCAAGTCCCAAATACAAATGTGACCATCTCCTTCTTTGGGCTGGCAAAATCGTAGGTAGGGGACGATTTTCCTGTTCTTAAATTTGATTAGCACCAGGTCCCCAGCAGTGTCTTTGGGCAGCGTACCTAACCACCCCACCCTCCTAACACTCAGGTTTCCACCATCGAAATCAGGTGGCAAAGGTCTATTATTCTGTAGCCAAAAAATAACCTTGTTAAGCAGGTCCTGGTGTGATTCGTGCTTTCCCTGGCTAAGTGCAGGGACCCCAGAGAGGACTGCCACATAAGGGGCTGCTTCGGGAGGTAGATTAATACATGGCATTCTTACCAAAGCGGCTCTAGCCACTGTGTGAGTTGCTAGCACAGGTTTTAATGTTATTTTAGGGCCTGTTAAGGTAGGTATATTTAGAGGCGGTAATGGAGTTTCACCATTCTTACACATAACAGGCTTAAGCTTTTCGGGGATGATGGGAGGATTAGGGCAAATAGGTACTGCCATTTTATTGGTTGATAGAGAATTCTTTTTAATCATTTCCTCAATACTAGTCAGCCTTTCCCCCAAGACAGTATTTTTTGTAACCAAAGGTGATATAACAGATAATAACAGTTGCTCGAACTGGGCCAGTAAAAACGAGTGAGGGGACGATACCGGGACATCTATTTTATCTGGAAGCATATCCTCTATTGATGTAATTGGGTTAGGGGGAGATGATGTAAGGCTGGTGCACAAATTTTGAATTTTAGGTTGGTTATCATTGTCATTTTCCCAGTCATGCTTCCATTTCATGTTAAGACCCTGGGGCAGTACATTGGGTTGAGTTTGGTCTTTGTTTAAAGGTAGATATAGGTCCCGCGGAGTGCTATTTAAAGTATCGGAAATATTGCCCATAATAGGGGGGAGTGATGCATCCGGTACATACTTAGTGCCACACAAGGCATTGAGCTCCTCCCAAATGGACATAATTTATAGTCAAAAACGCCGAAGAGCAGCAATACACAGTGCAATGTAAGTCAATAAGTAAGTAAGTAAGAAGCGTCTCTATACCTTCTCCAATACAGAAGTCAAGTGGGGTGGCCCGTCCCGTCCTCTTCTGGCCTCTGAGGGCCGTAGAGGGCCCGCCCTTTGCCCGGGCTTAGCCCCGGGCGCCTACCCGCGCACGGACCCGTGACGCGGGGGCTCATGCTGTACTTCTGAGCACCTCCGGGGGCGGGACAGGACGTGCGCACCTTCCTCGGCGCAAGGGGTGCTGGGGGATGTGGTCCCCGGTCTCCGGCGGCAAGGAAGCCCGGTATGGGCGGCGGTAGAGCAGCGCTGGAGCTGCGGCGGTCCAGGACCCAGGGGAGAGCTCCCAGGTCAGTTCCCCAATGCTGAAATGTCCCCCCGCTCCCCCGGGCCTCACGCTGTACTTCTGAGCACCTCCGGGGGCGGGACAGGATGTGCGCGCCTTCCTCGGCGCAAGGGGTGCTGGGGGATGTGGTCCCCGGTCTCCGGCGGCAAGGAAGCCCGGTATGGGCGGCGATAGAGCAGCGCTGGAGCTGCGGCGGTCCAGGACCCAGGGGAGAGCTCCCAGGTCAGTTCCCCAATGCTGAAATGTCCCCCAGCAATCAGCAAGGACACCGACAAAACACACACCAGAAGTAACTGTGTTTATTCACATATTGCACAGATGCAGCGGTACAACAATAGTACACAACAGCAAGGATCAAAATGATGCAAAAATGCTATATACCATGCACAGGTGAAACACAAACAGGAAGGCCAGTGTCCATAGCACAGGGAAGAGGCCAACAAATCAGAGCAACAGGGCCAGTGTCCAAGGCACAGGTGAGAGCACGACACAGCAGAGCAACAGGGCCAGTGTCCAAGGCACAGGTGAGAGCATGACACAGCAAAGCAACAGGGCCAGTGTCCAAGGCACAGGTGAGAGCACGGCACAGCAGAGCAACAGGGCCAGTGTCCAAGGCACAGGTGAGAGCACGACACAGCAGAGCAACAGGGCCAGTGTCCATGCTTGTAAACAATGGTCAGGACTAGCACACCTGTAAGAGGCACAGGCGCCTGAGGGGGATGTCAACTCACTCCTGGAAGTCATGCAGACTTGGACCTGGCTGTGTGTCGGTGACAGCAGGCCCACTTAACTGGGGTGACAGAGCCCCAGGTGATGTGGGGCTAACAGTGGCTTGGCAAGCTGGAGGGCTGTGTGGACCAGGTGGCATAGTGGCACGTGGAGGTGGAGTCATGCAGACTTCTGACACAGTGTGGGTCGGAGAGGTTTGAGGGCTGCCCTTCCACTTTTTGGGAATATGAATTGGCTTCCATGTCTTGGGGTTGATGGGAAGTGTTGATGACCCAACAGGCACACACACCAACTGTCCCACATCAGGTGCAGACACTGGCACCACCTCTGGAGATGTGCTGGAACCCGCGGAACGCTTGGTCTGGCTACGTCTCTGGACCACCTTCCCCTCTTTGCCTTACCCCCTACAGTGCCCTGCTTTGCCTTTGTGCCAGGGGTGGTGTCTACGGTGCCCTGCTTTGCCTTTGTGCCAGGGGTGGTATCTACAGTGCCCTGCTTTGCCTTTGTGCCAGGGGTGGTGTCTACAGTGCCCTGCTTTGCCTTTTTGCCAGGGGTGGTCTCCACAGTGCCCTGCTTTGCCTTTGTGCCAGGTGTTCCCCCTACAGTGCCCTCCTTTGCCTTTTTGCCAGTGGTGGTCTCCACAGTGCCCTCCTCTGCCCTCTTGCCAGGTGTTCCTCCTACAGTGCCCTCCTTTGACTTCTTGGCAGGAGTGGTCACACCAGTGCCCTCCTTCACCTGCTTCAATGGACTCGGAATTGGGGTAGATGTGGTGGGTGGATGTGTGCCTGTGCTCTTCCTAGGTGTACCCCTGATATGCAACACCTCCTCAGTGGACACAGACACTGCATGGGTAGGTCTGTGTGAAGTTTCTGTGACAGGAGAGTCTTTTGCTGGTGATGCCTCTGCGGCATGTAAGCCTGATGTCTGCCTCATTGATCGCCTGGCCTTGATCTTCCCTGACTGGCTCTTGTCTGTGCATTGTGGGGTGGCCCTGCTCTTCAGTGGGGATGGTGTCTGTGGGCAGGAGTGCCTGGGTTGTGTCTGTTGTGTGCTCCTTGTGCTGTATCTTTTTGGTGACGCAGGCAAACCGTGGTCACTGTCACCTGATGTGGCCACTGACTGGGGGGTGGACAAAGGCACCAGAGCTGCAATGGGAGCATGTGCCTGTTGAAGTGCTGACGTCACTGTGGATGACAACGCCTGAACTGTACTGTGTAGCCCACCCACGTCTTAGTGTATGCCCTCCATGTATGCAACCACCTGGTCTAATTTCTTGTCATGGTCACTGAAGGCATTGAGCAGGGAGGTCTGGCCCACACAGAGCTGGCGCAGGAGCTCTACACACTCTGCAGTGAGGGCAGCAGGGGGGACAGGTGCAGGTGCAGCGGTGCCAGGTGTGAATGTGACTCGTCCCCTCTTAGTGACACGGATACGGGCAGCAGCAGAAGAAGTGGATGGGAGGCTGGGCACTGGCCGCTGGGTGGTAGATGATGATGCAGACTTCCCATCCCCTGTGCCTGCCAGCATGGATGCATCCCCGCTGGCAGCAGATGATGTGGTACTCTGTGTCTCAGCCACGGATTCCTCCTGCATACTTCTGTCCCCCTCAAATGCGCTGGTGGGCTCTGTATCACTGCCCTCCGCTGCAGCTGTAGTGCTACTCTCGCCACCACTGCTTTCGGGCTCATGTTCCTCCGTGGTCTCTTGCGAATCTGCATGAGAGAGAGATACAGGGTTGTGTAAGTGTCATCATCTGGTCACACGAATTCAAGACAATGCACTACAGGAGAGGCCCAAATCTACATGGTAACCACCACATCCTGCAATCACTGTGCAGAAACACACTACATAGACCACAACTGTGCCACACAGCACTACACCCTGCCCGTTGATGAAGAGTACCACACACACAACTTGGCCTGCCCACACCTTGTGACATGATGAGGGTACAACACTTGTTACCACTAACCGACCTCCAGGGAACATGAGGGGACAACACACACACATATTAGGACATCACAATCCCCAATGCCACGTAGGCCATAGCAAGCACCATGTGATAATCTGGGGCACATTATTTGCAGATGTTGGGGCACCAACAATCATGGTGCAGGCAAAGTAGGCATACATGAATTCACACTCAGCAAGTGGACACTGCTGTTCACCCCATAATAGATCACCCACATCATCCCAACGCTGAATAACCATGTGGAGCCCAACACATCTGGCAATGGGAAAGTACAGCAGGGAGTATATGCTCAGTAAGGGCAGGGTGGCACAATACCTGACACAAACACACATCACAGCAGCCACTCACATGACACAGAATAGCACAGCAACGCACGAACATCGCATGGCTCAACGCTGCCACAGGCCCTGTACACATGCATCCACTCCAAGCAAAAGTCACGCTCACCAGATACTCACCAGCCCTGCCTTGCTTGCCATGCTCCTTCAGACGTACATCCAGGTCTGGATTAAGCATGAGCGGATTTTGCGTATTGGCAATCCGCGGATTTGCGTATTTGCGTATTTCGAAAATATGCAAAATCCGCGGATCCTAGCGTATTTTTTTGTTTTTGTGTTCGCACGGGTTTCTGCAAGTTCGCGAGGGTTTTATTGTACGAAACGCTCGCGAACGTGCAGAAACCCGTGCGAACACAATGTGCCTACTCATGGGTATTGCGCTCGTGAAAGTCAAGGATGCAAAGTCTATCCAGCATCACAGCTGATTTTCCACGGTAGATTTGGGAAGAAGGCACACCTGTCCAGCCTCGACGACGCTCACGATTGTTTTTGGGCTAATGAATGAGTCACTGAATTTGAGCATCAACTAGTTCGAGCGACCATGTGTGTGTTACTATGCAATCGCCCCGAAGGGCGCAGGGGTCCCTTGAGTGAGCTGCTGTAGTATTTTACAATGGCGCCAGCAAGCTGCCAGCGCCGTTGTAAAATAGTTACAAAGTTAGCTTGCTCAGGAAGCACTTAGATAAAATAAAGCAGCACCTGCTTCGTTTTATCTAGTGGTTCCTGTGCAAGCTAACTTTGTAACTATTTTACAACGGCGCTGGCAGCTTGCTGGCGCCATTGTAAGATAGTTACATGAGTGGGGGTTCAACTTTTGAACCCGTTACGCCCGCGGATTTTTTTTTCTCGGATTTTGTGGGAAATCCGTACAATACGCGGATTGCGGATTCCCCAAAAATCTGAAAAATCCGTGGGCGTAATGGATTTTTGGCTCATGCTTAGTCTGGATGAGTCACTGCCAAGATGCCGCCCATCACTGGAGTCATGCTGTGCCATGCCAAGCGCCCTGTGCGTGGTAGCATCCACAATGTCATCTCAGCCACGGTTTTTGCAAGCCGACTGGTGTAGTCCCACCTCATGTGGTAGTGTGTGCGTCAGCTGTTGGATACCCCCAGGGCTCGCACCTTTGCCGCGCTGGCCCTTGACACGGCCTTACGCTGGTTTACCTTGAGCTGCATGTATGAGAGTAAAGAAGGGTTAATGACCAGTTCCACAATGTCAGGTACCAACATCTATCAGTACAGTAGCAAGACCCAGACTCAGGACCTTGTGACCTCCCTCTATCCCAAACTGGGGGACCCCTCACAAGGGCACTTTGCATGGCCCACACAGATGTGATTGCAAGCACACATTGGGGCGTAGAGGGTCCAGGATAACCTCACAAATGCAAGATGCATCAACATAATATGCATCGACAGAAGTGTGTAAGTCTGCAGTTACACAGGGCACAGATGTGGCATATCTATTATTCAGTGGGAAGGAACTGGTGCAAGTAACGTGTATGTCTGGTGGTGTTTTTCGTTTGTGTGGGCAGGCACTGGTCAGACTCCCTGGGTCACACTGAGTCAGACAACAGGGGCACACAGAAATACTCACACAAGCAATTAATGTCCTGGCACATACAAAGCAAACATTCGGTGGCTCTGTATGGCTGACAATGTAACACTCCCCACTCACACATACAAGTGCAGGCATGGGAAAGAGTGACATTGTGACACACACACTCCCTCACCCTGGACTCAGCTTGTATGTCAGTGTTTGACACAACCCCACACCCTCAGCCATATACTGCAGCAGCACAACTTCACGTCTGACACCCCTCTGCCCGACGGCTACCTTCATGGTGACTTACCGCGACATTGGGACCACCAAACAGCCTTTTGTACTGTGCCAGCACCTCGTCCACAAGGACCTCTAGCTCCTCGCTGGAGAATGGACTGGCACGGATCTTCTCCATCCTTGCCATCCCTGTGGACATGGAACACCTGTGGCAGAAGTGAGTGGTGAGGGGTCCCAGGCAGCAGGCTCAGGAGGCAGCAGCAGGAGAGGGTCCCAGGCAGCAGGCTCTTCAGGCAGCAGCAGGAGTGGGTCCCAGGCAGCAGGCTCTACAGGCAGCAGCAGGAGAGTGTCCCAGGCAGCAGGCTCTACAGGCAGCAGCAGAAGAGTGTCCCAGGCAGCAGGCTCTACAGGCAGCAGCAGGAGAGGGTCCCAGGCAGCAGGCTCTTCAGGCAGCAGCAGGAGAGGGTCCCAGGCAGCAGGCTCTTCAGGCAGCAGCAGGAGAGGGGTCCCAGGCAGCAGGCTCTGTGAGCAGTGGAAATTTGAGGCTCACTCCCACAAACTTATAGCCCCCTGGGGTCGTCTGTAAGCTGCAAAGCAGCACCAATTGGTTGTCCAGGTCTGCCTCTTTCAAAATCATCCAATGACTGCCTCCGCGCTGGCGGAGCACACCTTCCGCGTTTTTCAAATCTGCATCATGCCACCGCGATCATCGCTCCCATTGGCTGTAGGCAAAACTCCATGGCGGTGATGCACCGCGGGTGCCCGGGGTGCGCTACCACGATGGTGCATTATTCAAATGCATCCCATGACCACCTACGCACTGGCGGAGCATGCACACCGCCATGTACACATGTCCATATGCCAATGGTTTCCGCACTTGTGAAGGGGGTGGTGCTCGTGTCACACCGCCGGGGACAGGCGGTAGGTACCGCGATTCATGCGGCGGAGCATGCCCACCGCCATGTACACATATCCATATGCCAATGGCTTCCGCACTTGTGAAGGGGGTGGTGCTGGTGTCACACCGCCGGGGACAGGCGGGAGGTACCTCTATTTTCATGGTCCCTGCCTTGTTACTTATGCATTTCATGGCTGATGATGCTTGACACTCTTGAGCTGGTGTTCATGGTGTGGTACTAATCAATTTGTTGTGGGTTAGTGATAACCTTGACAAGGCTTGTGTCACTGCATTGTATCGTATCAGACTGGTGCATTCACAACAGCTCATGCACACAACTGAACGTTTTCCTTCTACTGTGATCATTTTGTTGATGGATGTGTGCAGAGTTTACATGATGCATTGAGGTGTGAGAGGTACAGCAGATGGGTATGATACAGACATGGTACTTTCCTTACTTGCTTGGCGGATGTTGCAGCACCTTGCCTGCACATGTGAAATGTGTTCTCCAGTATGTGCGTATTCACATTCACCGATGTGTTTGTGGCACTTGTGTATTGTCAGTGGAGAGGTGTGCCCTCAGTGTGTATCAAAAGGCCAGCCATGTAACCTTGTGTGCCATGCATCGCTCAGGCAGTCGATGTAGTTCCATGATATCATTGATGGTATGTGCTGTGGCCATCTCATGATGGTTGTCACTGACATTTCAAATTTTACATCTCAACTAGGAGGAGGCCAAATCTCCTACGTCACCTGACAGTGCTGGAGGACATGGAGAATGAGGCAATAATACGGAAATTCCGCCTGGATAGACCAACACTGAAGATCCTGTGTGATCTATTGGAGCCCCACCTGCAGCCTCGCTGTCACTATCCAACGGCATTCACACCCACATTTATTTATTTATTTAAAACTTGTAATGCACAACAGCTACCCACAGTGGGTTTCCCGGCGCAAGGGATAGACTAGAGTAGAAAAAAGGACAACACTACAGCGTTATTAACAGCTGGAACTGCAGGGGACTATTAAAAAAGAGTTTTCAGTTTTTTGCGGAAGCAGAGCATGTTGGTCTCAGTCTTCAGAGCAACAGGCAGAGCATTCCAAGATTTGGGGCCTAGATGGGAGAAAGATCTTCCCCCCATCTTCACCGGTTTGAATCTAGGAATGACAAAATCACAATTAGCCGAGGATCTTAAAGTACGGCTAGGCCTGTAAGATTGAACAAGACTCTGAAGATACAATGGGGCTGAGCCCTGTTTAATTTTAAAAAGGTAACATAAGGCTTTAAATTTGATACGGCTCGAAACCCTAAGCCAATGTAGATCTCGAAGTGCCTGGGTGGCCGAGGATCTCCTCGGGATGTTGCATAGGAGTCGGGCCGATGAGTTTTGCACGACCTGTAGTTTATTGATGGTCGCAACATCGGCACCAAGGTAGAGGACGTTACCATAGTCCAGGCGAGATGTTACTAACGCCTGGACCACGGTTCTCCTGGTGGCATGAGGTAACATCCAAAGAATTTTCTGGAGCCATCTCAGGGTGGTAAAACAGATGGCCACCACCTTGGTGGTCTGTTGCCTCATAGAAAGTTTGTCATCTA
The DNA here is from genome assembly GCF_964261635.1 of Lissotriton helveticus. Lineage (NCBI taxonomy): Eukaryota > Metazoa > Chordata > Amphibia > Caudata > Salamandridae > Lissotriton > Lissotriton helveticus. The sequence continues at coordinate 294,267,594 of NC_136070.1, forward strand.
TGAGGAATCCAAGGTTGCGTACCACAGAGGCCGGTTGAGGAAGGGGACCCATAGCGCAAGGCCAGTGTTGCGGACCCCAAAGATCTTTATGTTTCCACATACAAGGTGATGGCAGCACTCCACTTCTTTGCAACAGGTTCCTTCCAGGAGACCGTGGCTAGCGCTGGAGGGATGTCGCAGCCCATATTCAGCACTGTGCTGAGGGATGTTCTTGCTGCCATGACGCTGTATCGGAATCGCTACATCCATTTCCCTAGAGGAGGAGAATTGGCTGCCGTGAAGGGGGACTTCTATTCCCTTGGGCGCATCCCACATGTTGTTGGTGCCATCGATTGCACCCATTGTAGGTCTGGTGGCACCACAGGCGACGGAGCACATTTATAGGAACCGCAAACATTATCATTCCATCAATGTGCAGGTGGTGTGCCTTGCCGACATGACCATTTCTCATGTATGCGCGAAGTATCCAGGCTCGGCGCATGATTCGTACATCATGAGGAACAGCATGGTGCCACGGATGATGGAGAATCTGCATCCCGAGCCTGCTTGGATTGCGGGTGAGTATGCCTACTGATATGGCGTGCTGTGTGTTACCTGATGCACTCTGGCTGTGCAACATTGCAATGGGTGCTTGTCATTCACAGGTGACTCAGCTTATCCCAGTAGGCCATGGCCGTTGAGCCCCCTCGGGAATCCCAGGACCCCGGCTGACATCCGCTAAAATGAGGCCCATGGCAGGACCCGACGGGTAATCGAACGGACTTTTGGCCTGCTAAAGTCAAGATTCCGCTGCCTTGACAGGACTCGAGGTGCACTGGCATACTCGCCTGGGAAGGTGTGCAAGATCGTTGTGGTATGCTGTATGCTGCACAACCTGGCCATCCACAAGTGGGTCCTCCTGCTCCTGGACGATGGTGAGGAACCAAGGCCACCACCTGCTCAAGGACCTGAGTCCAGTGATGAGGACAATGGAGAGGAGGAAGGAGTAGACCTGCACCAGCAGCTCATCGACCGCTACTTCACTTGAAGGTGGGTGACGAGGTACAACATGTACATTGTCTGGTGTGGTTGCTGTTGTTGTGAAGGGCTATGCGCGGATGTAACCGACAGACACACGTTCAGTCACCTGTGTGTGATAAATGTGACATTGACGTACCATATGGGGACGTATGCTGGACCCTATTTGTTCACACCTGCAGCCCATTGTCTAGTATGCCTGTTGTGTCTTGTGTATGTTTTGTGTAGTGTTCTGCCTGTGATGCCACAATTAGACCAGTGACTGTTGTTCTGTTGTGTCTCCCTAGGTGCTACAGAAGAATCATGCACTACAAACTGTACAGCATTTGGACACATCATGGACCTTGTCAACATTGTAAATATTGCACTAAAAACGATACTGCACAAAATCTGGTGCGTCAGGTATTTTATTTTGACAGTGGACATATGATTTGTGCGGGAATATTTACATGACAGTGGGGAATGAGCAGTGAGTTGACAGTCCTGTTCGATGAGATGCAAGAGTAGAGTCCACATGGATCTGGTGACCCAGTCCAACAGACAGGTGCCATTGCCAAGGAAATGTGGGGAAAGACAGTCCAAATAGTCAATGCAGTAGGGAAGAGGGTTGTCATCACGGCTGGCTCCGTGACTGGCGTGTGGTAGGTGCTTTGCCTCCGGAGACTCCCAGGCTCTTCTTTGGACGCCCCCTAGATCTTTTTGGCGGGGGGGGGCCTGCTGAATGGCCAGCTGCGTGAGGGGACTCGCCCCTCTCTGTTGGCGCAGGGGAGGATGGTGCACTGTCATCCTGCGGCACAACAGGAGGGGACGGAGGTGGTGGTTGGGACACAGGCCTGTCCCTCTGGAACGCCACTTGCTGGCCCATGAGGTCCACCATCTGTTCAAGGCGGTTGTCAATGGACCTCATCAGCAGGATGAGCTCCCTTAAAAGTTCATCCGACCGGCCACTTTGTCCCTGGACCTCTTGGTATGCCTCCACTACTCTGGTGAAGTGGTCCAGGGATGGTGTCCACTCCTTCCGAGGTCTGGTGGTGACCCTGGCCCTCCCACCTGCTCTGCTGCCACGGACCTCTTGCCTCACCACTGTGGGTCCACGCACTCTCTCCCGGCCGTCAACAGTTGTTGCTGTGGCCTGGTCGTCTCCTGGGACAGGGAGGGTGCTACAGGTGGTACTGGTGGTACTAGTGGTAGTGGCGGTGGTGGTGGTGGTGGCTGCGGTGGAGGCAGAGGCCGTGACAGCAGGGGTCTGATGTGCTGTTGTTGCAGCAGACGTGGTGGTGGGGAGGATGGGGGCCTGGGACCTCTGGGTCTGTGGCACACCAGAAGGGCCGGGCTGGAGCTCATCGACCAAACTGTCCTGGGAGTCCACGTCTGAGAGTCCATGTGCCGGGGGTGAAGACTGGCTCTGCTGGTCGTTGGTGTGGTCCTCAGCAGTGAGTTCTTCATCACCTGTGGATTAGATGGGTAATGGTCAGTGTTGGGCACTGTGCAAGTATTGTGTCAGCTGCGTATAAACGACTGTCTGTACACTACACAAATATGAAGTAACCAGTAGTACAAATCATAACAACACTGTGTGTAATTTCATAGTGCAGGGGAACATCATTTACTCATACATGTTGGATCTCGATGCATTGCATGCAATTGTTGCTGCGTTTAGGAATGCAGGTCTACCACACACACACATCAGAAAGAGTCAAGATAGCTTCATGTTAGGTGAGGGTGAAGAGTGCAATGGCTGACACATGCTCCTGGGTGGGGGAGGCCTGTATCCTGCTCAGCTGTGGGACAGGAGACATGCTGGGAGTAGTGATACAGGCCTCCCTCCCCCAAACACCCTCCCAGTGAAGATGGCTACCTACCTGTATGTCTGTTTGTTGAACTGTGCAATGGCTGACACATGCTCCTGAGTGGGGGAGGCCTCTATCCTGCTCAGCTGTGGGTCAGGGGGCATGGTGGGAGTGGTAGTGCAGGCCTCCCTCCAACAGACAGACATCACAAGCAAGATAGATACCTACCTGTTAGGTGAGGGTGAAGAGTGCAATGGCTGACACATGCTCCTGGGTGGGGGAGGCCTCCATGCTGCTGGAGTGTGGGCCAGGGGACATGCTGGGAGTAGTGATACAGGCCTCCCTCCCACAAACACCCTCCCAGTGAAGATGGCTACCTACCTGTAAGTCTGTTTGTTGAACTGTGCAATGGCTGACACATGCTCCTGGGTGGGGGAGGCCTCCATGCTGCTGGAGTGTGGGCCAGGGGACATGCTGAGAATAGTGATACAGGCCTCCCTCCCCCAAACAGCCTCCAAGTGAAGATGGCTACCTACCTGTAAGTTTGTTTGTTGAACAGAGCAATGGCTCACACATGCTCCTGGGTGGGGGAGGCCTCCATGCCGCTGGAGTGTGGGCCAGGGGACATGCTGGGAGTAGTGATACAGGCCTCCCTCCCCCAAACAGCCTCAAAGTGAAGATGGCTACCTACCTGTGAGTTTGTTTGTTGAACAGTGCAATGGCTGACACATGCTTCTGAGTGGGGGAGGCCTGTATCCTGCTCAGCTGTGGGACAGGAGGCATGGTGGGAGTGGTAGTGCAGGCCTCCCTCCCCCATACAGGCCTCCTAAGCAAGATGGCTAGCTTCCTGTTGTGTGAGGGTGGACAGTGTAATGGTGTTTTGGTATTTCAAGGAAGTAGTTCTCAGTGTGTTGTTTGGCATTTATTTGTACTTACCAGCCTCCGCTCCCCCGGCTACTCCTGTGAGACTCTCAGGAAGCAGGATGGCAAGCACCTTCTCCTCCCATGGTGTGAATGTTTTCGGTGGGATGGGAGGGCCACTGCCAGTCACGTTCGCCAGCGTCCAGTTCTTACTCCTCCTCTCCTTGACAACCCTCTTGAGGTCATGCCACCGCTTCATGATCTCCTTCTTGGATCTTGGGGTGGTCCCTACTGCATTCACCCTTTGGACTATCCTTTCCCACATTTGTGTCCTCGTGGCTAATGGTGTCTGTTGGACCAGGCTACCAAACAGTTGTGGCTCTACTCTCACAATCTCATTGACCATGACTGTCAACTCACTCTCGGTGAATTTGGGCATTTTTTGTGTTTTCATGGTGTGTGGTGGTTGAGGTGTTTGTGGGTGCAGGGGTGTGGGTGCAGGGGTATGGTGTTGAGGTGTGAGGTGTGTTGTGTGCTGGGGATTGTTTGTGCTGGTGTAATGGTGGAAGTGATAGTGGTGGTGGATGTGTGTGTGTGCTGTGCTCTTTTGCCTCTCCTGTCAGATGTGGTGTATGGCCTTCTCTTCTGGAGTGTTGCAAATGATTGTGGTCAGTGAAGGGGGTGGCTTTATACTCAGCTGTGTGGGTGTGTCCAAGTGGATTTTGGGTGTCAGGTGTGTTGTGGGAGTTGTTCTGGCTTTTTTTTGGCTTTATTTGTTTTATTTGTATGTGTTTTATGTATTTGGGGGGCATGGCTGATTTTATTTGTGCACTGTTTGGCATCTCTGCGGTGTTTTGGCATCGACCGCCACGTTTTTCATGGCCCGTCCGCTGCGGTGTCTATGCTGCAGCTCTTCTGCTATTTTTCCCATTCACTCGTGTGTGCGACCGCAGCGGTCGGTAACAGCGGTCCCGACCGCGACACCCTCGGGGTTATCTTAATTTCCCGTGCAGTGTGTCCGCTGTCCTTGCTGCGGGTTGTTGCTTTTCCGACTGCCGTGGTAGTTTTTTGGCCATCACCGCCCGCGTCGGATGGCTTTGCTTGGCCCACTACCGCCGCAGTCGGTCTTTAGTGGCGGTTGATCTTAATGTGGCCGCCAGTGTATCCGCAGTGTAGGCGGGCGGTTGGTTTCCGCTTCCATGGCGGTCGGGGTGGTTTCCGCACGCTATTCTAATGACCCCCAATGTGTCAGTTGAGCAACTGATATCTGGTATTTGCTGGACACTAAACTAAACTAATTTTAGTAGAGATGCTACTGCACGCATCTCTGGTTTAGTATGTAGCATATACCCAGATTAAATGGTAACTGGAGAGGGAATAGTAAATTAATTAAGTTTAGTGTACACCACCTACCCTGATTTAATGCTAACTAAAGTGGGAATAGTAAATTAAGTTTATTGTCCAGCACCTACCCAGAATTAATACTAACTGGAGTGGAAATAGTAAATTAATTTAGTTTAGTGTCCAACACGTACCCAGAATTAATACTAAATGGAGAGGGAATAGTCAATTATTTAAGTTTAGTGCCCAGCAACTACACTGAATTAATAGTAACTGGAGTGGAAATAGTATATTAAAGAATTTAGTGTGCAACACATACCCTGATTTAATGCTAACTAAATTGGGAATAGTAAATTAAGTTTAGTGTCCAGCACCGACCCAGAATTAATACTAACTGGAGTGGAAATAGTAAATTAATTAAGTTTAGTGTCGAGCACCCTCCCTGAATTAATACTAACTGGAGTGGGAATAGTAAATCAATTACGTTTAGTGTCCAGCACCTACAGAGAATTAATTCTAACTGGAGTGGGAATAGTAAATTATTTAGTTTAGTGTCCAGCACGTACCCAGAATTAATACTAACTGGAGTGGGAATAGTCAAATATGTAAGTTTAGTGTCCAGCAACTACCATGAACTAATAGTAACTGTAGTGGGAATAGTACATTAATTAAGTTTAGTGTCCAGCACCTACCCTGATTTAATGCTAACTGGAGTGGGAATAGTAGATTAATTAAATTTAGTGTCCAGCAACTGACCAGATAAAATGCTAACTGGAGTGGGAATAGTAAATCAATTAAGTTTAGTGTCCAGCACCTACCCTGAATTAATGCTAACTGGAGTGGGAATAGTAAATTCATTAAGTTTAGTGTCCAGCACCTACCCTGATTTAATGCTAACTGGAGTGGGAATAGTAAATTATTAAGTGTAGTGTCCAGCACCTAACATGAATTAATGCAAACTGTGGTGGGAATAGTAACTTAATTAAGTTTAGTGTCCAGCACCAAACCTGAATTAATATTATCTGTAGTGGGAATAGTCATTTAGATATTTATGTACTAATTTAAAACGTTAAACAATTAATATAGTTTGTAGTACTAATGTATTTTAATTATGACATAGTTAGAAATGACTTTAGTTATTAAGTTACTTAAAAATATTAGTTTATACAGTACATTTAATTACAAAATAATGTTTAATATTAAATACAATATTAATAAAACGATACACAAAAAACAGACATTTCATTTTTTATTGATGTTTATTTATTGTAAATGATTTTGTAATCAACAAAATATCTATATTGTAATAAGTTCATATAATATAAAACAAGACATAGAGACAAAATCATATTCATTTTACACACACAAAATATTGTGTACATATGTATATGTTAACATTTCATAAATATGTACAAAATATTTGTTAACATTGGTAAATTTTTTAATACAGTTATGTTTAATTTGTAATATCAAATAATGTATGTTAAGATTTGTTTAGAAGCATTTGAGAAAATATTATAATTATTAATAACAGTTTTTCTTTTTAATTTTGTATTATAAACATCTGTTATTGAGTTACATGTACTGTTGATATTTTAAAAATATAACAGTTTTCACATTTTGTTAATACATTTTTAGGTTTATACATTGTAACTTTTTCTAAACAAATAATGATACATTTTATTTAATATTATTAATATATAATATTATTAATTATTACTTGGTTAAACTTTTTAAAAAAATGTATACGGTTGACATTAAATACAAATATTACATGTTTTTAATACATGTTGTATATAACTTGTGAATATATGGAATAATAATAATAAATATGATATATTTCATAATATTTATTATTATACTTTTACAATGATGGAAACATGTTAAGTACATTGAAACATGTAAGTAATGAATGGTAGAATTTTAATTAATCATTTTAGTAATGCATATATAACATAATAACATTTTTTTTAACAAAATACATTTATTTTATATGGTTAAAGCTGCCAAATTGGTTTGGTGCTTGTATTTTGTAACCCCTCGTGTTTGTTCTGGGTTATTTCGAAGGTGACAAGATCGCTGTTGGGAGCTGCATCATGTCGAGGAAGGTAAGATTACTTTTCTTTGTTTTAACTATATTTTAAATTAAATTTGAAAGTAGTTAGGTTGTAGTTATTGTGTGTAGTGGTAGGTTTTTGTAGTTGTGGCGATTTTGTTCTGTAAGTTAGGTTTTTAGCGATGTATGTATCGTTATTTTTTGAGGCCTACTTTAGAAAACGTAAAATATGTCAGAATATGTTTGAATAATGTTTGTAATAGTGTTATACTGTGTATTATGTGTATATTTGTGTGGGTGGAAATGTTTGTGTGTTTCTTACAGGTTTTGGTCAATAGAAGTGGCGGATACAAAAATATTGCGTTTTTTTAATTTAGGAAGTGTATATTAGTTAAAGTGACATAATTATTTAACACTTTCTTTTTTTAAAACACTTTTTCAGGTTTTTTATTGTTTAGCATTGGTGGATTTACGAACGGAAGATTACTTTTGGGACAGTTGGATGTTTACATTTTTTTGGGGGTACTTTTTCGCCCTCCTAATTGGATTATGAGATACTTGGATTGTTTTACAAGATTTGGAAACGGTAAGGTAATTTAATTATTTATTGTAGGAGGAAAATGCTAACAGAGTTACTTTTATTGTTGTTTATATTTTCAAAAATTCAATTAATATTTCTATATATATTTTTGATGTTTTGATAACAGTAAATGAGACACATTTATTAATTTTTAACTTTATTGATAATTTAGAGTAGGCTATTGGGCAATCATTTCTAAGTATTCTAGGCCTCTTGTTGTTGGCTATAGGCTGACTTGATGTTGTAGGTATTCAAACATTTGTTTAGTTTGTTTGGATAATTTAGGCCTGATTTGTGTTGCAGATTGCTCCATTGTTAGCTGTTGGTAGCTCTGTTCTTTTTGGAGGGAGAGTAGGAGTTTGTGTAGTGTAGGGGCACCTCGTCCTTTTGTTGCTTGGAAGGCATCATGCCAACCTTCAACAGTATTGTTTCTTTTTGCCTCATGGTTTAATGTACTATGATATACATTTCACCATGGAATTTGGTATTTGGGTTGTCTCCTATGTCCTGATCTATGGAGTTTTCCTACCCAGGTATCTTCAAAATAGTCTAGGAGGGAACTTCATTTTTGTTCGTGTTGCAGGTAGAAAGGACTTAATATTGATAGGTTGTAATGTTCAGCCACGTCAGTAACTGGGACATAGGCCAATGCAATAAGTTTATTTATTTGCTATGCGAATGAACTGTTTGTCGCAAATTTAACAGTTAGGGCCCGATTCCGATCTCGCTCAGAGGGGCTTCTGACGGCATCTGTCTGGAGCGACTCCGTCTCGTACACGCGAAGTCCGGATGACTCCTACCGCTTTATGAGTGAGCAAGTACGATGTAAGAATAGCCTTGCACTCCGACAGACTCGTACCTGTCAGTAACGCCATTCAGACAACTCCGACTTCATTGACGCACACCGCTCAAAGGGTCCGATTCCCGAGCGACCAAGTACGATGCATGCGTCGGGCACCCACATCGAGTCCGAGCCTCAGACTCAAAGAAGCTCCAGGAAGCGAACTTTGGAGGTCCATAGCAGGCCCCCTTCACCCGGGGCCCTACGACTTGATCACGTGTCTCAAGGGCCCCCCTATACATGCATGCATGTGCAGGCCGGACCGAGTCTTTCCTGCAACAGGGGGCACCCTTGTCCGAGACATGCGTTTTTTGTCTATTGGAGCCTGTGTACACAACGTACACCAGACTCCCATAGATTTTAATGGGGCTCAGGGCGACCGGAATCGGTCAGCGCTGCAGCGCATCGTACTCTGTCGCTCGGAGCACAGGTGCCCAGGTCGCACTGAAAGCTCTATGGGCTCGAGTCGGCCGTAGGGATTTCCCAGTGAGATCGGAATCGGGCCAAAAGTGTTGATTTCTGAAGGTGTCTCATATATACTGATTGAAATGATAGTAGCAACCCTGAATTGATATGTGTGGGTAGGATTACAGAATTGCATTTACCATTGCCTGTTCAAAATCAATAATTATTTTCTGTGGTAAATAATTATTTATTTCTTATTTTATTTCCATGTATGCAGAATTTTGTTTATTAGGTAGTAAGGCTTAGATAAAAAACATGTTGGTGTGTTGATATAGGGCATAGATAGTATATAATTGATAGAATGGTTTGGGACAAATATTAAAAGCCCCATCCATCATCCAAGTTTCTGACTGTTGTAGTTTGATTACATTATTTGCAGTTCCAAACATAATTATTCTATTTTCTTTGGATGTGTTGTCATAAAGAACAAAGGGTTCTTCGTTATGAGTTATGGGTAGTTCTGGGGGAATTTCTACCTCCTCAAATGTTTTTGGGGCAGGTGTAGTGGTGGTTGTGCCTTTTTTTGTTCGAGCTATTGTCCTTTTAAATGAGGAAATAAAGGGCATTTGTCATTAGCATGTTTGGGTACTTTGGGCAGCAATTCTTCAAGTATTTGAGTGGTAGATTTCTGTGAGCTTGTGCTAGCTTCTCTAATGTTGTCTAGAGCATTCCTAACCTCTATTTCTGTAACATTTTGGGGGTGGTTAGGCTCCCTTGTATACAAAACAGTTGTTTCTCTAGTTGTTGCCCTCCCATAACACTTATTCGAATACTACTTGCTACGTTTCAAATTGTCTTTAAGTCCATTTTGCTTTTCCTGGGTATAGACATACCCCATGAAACATATCATGAACTATCTTTTCTGGGAACTCATAAATTGGATGCCTTCTGTTATTGTGATGTTTTAAATGCTACGTAAAATGTATATAATAATTAATAAAATGAATAATGTACAATTTTTTTACTTAATACATACACATTGTTAATATACTTACAATGTAAATTTTGAGCTTATTTTCAATGTAGATGTCCTTTCTTTGTTAGTTGAATTCTGTTTTGTTGCTGATGTTTCTGTTGGTAGAATAAAACATATTTTAAATTATTTTGTTCAATTGTATATGGTGTAGGGTGGGTGTTTGGGATGAAGTTGGGGTTTGGTTGGGTTTTTTAGATAAGTTTTAAAATTCTTTTATCTGAATACTTACTTTATTTGTTATACGATTTTAGAAGATTGCCTGTAATTGAGAATTATCTGTAGAGGAGATGTAAATTGCAAATATATATATATATATTAATTATTTGTGCATGATCAATAGTAGTTTTTGAAGATTAGCATTACTATTATAGTATAAATGATATTTTACTTACTTTTTGAAGTATGAGATATATTTTTCTTTAATGAAGTCCTTGCTTCTGGCAAAAATCAGGCGGAGTTTCATCTTCTTTATTCTATTTGGTTTAGGGCGTAACATAAGAATAATTTTTCATTCTTTATAAAGTGTTCAATTAATTGTTTGGTTAACGCTATTGGTTTTGTTAAATTTTGTGTGTATTTCATTGGTTGATATTTATTGATTTAATTGTTTTGCTAGTGGTTTTCCGTACATGGAAAATGCTAAGTAAGAGTCAGTTACAGTTTTTCTTAATATGGCTGAATGATTTAAATGTGTATTATATTATATGTTATGTAAAATAATGTGTGTATATTATTTACATATACAATTTAAATAGGTATTATTAGTGTATTTATGATTTATTGTATAATATGTGTTACTATTTTCTTAATTAATTGTATTTTATTTATTTTGTATGCAGTGTATGTTTATTAATTTAAATATATTTATGGTGTTAAGTTTTGTTTGTGTTATCTGTTTTTAAGTTGTCGATATTTTTAAAAAAAGGATATTATTGCTGTCTATATTTTTGTGATCAATATTTTGCATTTGTGATACATTTTAACGCCTTAACCGAGGTGGTTTTCCCGCCGCGGTGTGGCAGTTTTAAAGGGTGGGCGGGGCTGCGTTGGCCATTGGCCGACGCAAGCACTAGGGAGATAGTGCTCCTGTTGGCCGACGGCCGACAGCAGCACGGAACGGGTTAAACAATGTTCGATATTTTAAATGACTATATTTATGTGTTCGATATTAGTGTTATCGATGTTAATGTTTACCGATATTTTGATGTTAATAATAGTGTATTTTTTAAATGAAGTATAGGGTATCGATATTTGTGTAGTCAATATTTTTGTGTTGATAGAAATGTAGGTCAATATTGTCTGTTGATATTAAGTCAGTGATTCATCTCTAGCTGCAGGGCTCGACTAGAATGGATTTAAAGTGACGTCCACGGGATATCGTCATTGAGCCCTGCGCTATCACTATGTAGGCAGTGAGCCCACCTTTTTTCACGGTGGATTAGATATTTAGCAATGTCTGTTATGTGCGGTGGGATATAGGGTTGTTCCAACACCGTCTAGCTTAGTTACTCTGGTTTGTGGTTGTTTTCCAGGTAATGGTTGTGAGCTTGGTAGACTGTTTTTTACAGTGAATGGTACTCTTGGGCTCCGTTATACTAGTCTTTATCATATGGTGGTCATTCCCACATATTTTAGATCGCAAGGACAGCTGATCAGATAGATCAATTTCTCGCTGTTACAGTTATTATGACGACATAACATCCATGGTATATCTGTGCCGATATCAATAGTGGTGTCGTGTTTCGTCTGTGGGCATGCAGCACAAGATCCACAGGGAAAATGGCCTTGAATGTTTGGGCTGTCTCTGAACCAGCTGATCTTTAAGGTTTGCACTTGTCTTAAATGTAAACAATGGTTGGGGTATCAAAGTGTTCCCTATGTTAAAAATCTTCCAATTTTTATTGATAGATCTCTTAATTTGGTTGGAGAAGCTAAAAGACGTGTTGACACACGTAATCATTGTGGACTTTTATTTGAATGCTGCAACCTCAATCAATGCCTTGCTGTTGTTGTTTGCTGCACTTATTTTTGTCTCCGTACCAAGTCAGCTGGGTAATTCCTGTCTTTGAGTTGTCCTGACAGCGCCTGTGCATGTTCATCGTATTTGTCCTTTTTTGGAGCAATTTCTCATAATACATAAAAATTGCCTGTAGGGCAGGTTATCTCAGAGCGATTTAGGATGGTAAATTAGTATGCCAAACAGGGAATTCCTGGCCATGGGTTTCCTATAAAGTTCTGACCCCAGTCCATCTTCAGCTGGGAAAATGTGGATGTCCAGAAATGGCAAACTAAGGTTACTAAATTCGAAGGTGAATTTCAGGGACACATTTCTGGTATTCAGCCATTGGTGAAAGTCAATTGTGGTGTCTGGTGTCTCCCGCCATATGACTAAAACGTTGTCTAAATATCGCTTCCGCTCTAGAACATGTTTCCTGTATGAGTTGGCATCTGTCAGTATTTTCTCTTGTTCGAAACACCCATTGCCCTTCCCTTTCACGCTAAGTACAGCGTGAAAGGGTGTATTATTTACAAGGCAGCATTATGCCATGTTAAGTGGCTTAACTCTGCCTTGTAAATAAAGCAAAGCTCCTATCTCCACCACAACATCACTAAAGGTGATATGGTGGCGATAGGGGCTTGTAAATATGCCCCTGCATTTCTAAGTTTATTCTTGCAATGTGCATAGTCTAATTAATGTATGCTAGATTTTTATAGTTTTGGTCTTGCTTTATATTTTTCTAAACTGGTTTGGTGTCCTTTCGTAGTGCTTTCACTGTATTACTGTTGGGTAAGAACAATTACTGCCTCTGAAATAAGCCTGACTGCTCGTGCCAAGCTACAAAGGCGGTGAGCAGGGGTTATTTCAGTAGTGTATACCCATTATGCTGACTAGGAAGAAGGCTCCCTTCCTGCACAGGGTAAGAACCTGCCAACTAGAGACCCCCATTTCTAACAACTTGCCATTAAGGGATACAACTGGAAGTTAGGCAGAAGGGAGTGGGAGCACATTTCCTATTCTTCCTAACTCAAGGAAGGTAATCTTTTACACAGGAGTCCACTCTATGGTGTGCATCCCCTGCGGTCCGGGGTACCTGGCTGCCATGACTATTAACCTCCACAAGTCACCCACCTACCTCAAATCACACCTTCTGCCCCATTAGGATCCAAGGGGGCTGTGGTTAGGGAACTCTGTCGGGAAGGGATTAATTTGGGGATGAGAGGACTGCTCCGGGCAACTACTTAGTATGCCCAAAAGCTTTGTTCCAGTATAATTATCTATGCAGGGGATGGATTTTGTTCATGATTACCTAGTTATCCTCATGTTGGGTCACCATGATACCATCATGTGTTGTGAAGAGAAAAGCAGGCCTTGTGCGGTAAATTAAGCATGGGGTTATACCTCTCATGTGTATGTTATTTGATTTATTACTCATTAATATGTGACTTGCAGTTCGGTTTAAGTTTTAAAATGAAAGGATATTTTGGGAAACCCTTTGTATTTATCCTCCTTGACGATTTATGCTTTGTGAATGCAGACTTTTTTGTGACATTGAGGGAGAGCTGTGCAGCACAAAAATTCTTCACTGAGGGGTAGTGTCAGGGTCATACCTAAAATAAGAGTATTGTTCCGAGCATATTTTCAGCATAAGGAGAGGGCCAAAAGTTAATCATTATGTGGTCAATGTTGCACATTTTTCTCACTCAACTTATCACAAGAGTTAAGTATAGAGACACTCTGGAATGACCTATTTCCAAAATACTTCTGTACATGCATGAATTCTGAATTAAAGTGCTTTTTCCTTGAAACAAAAACTGATGCTCACAGTAAATCATTTCCAAACTTGATAGCATTATATCAGATTTCCGTTTTGATTTATTTTATTGCACAATTACTTAAAATAATTACAGAGTAAAGCCCTTTCATTTAAAAATAACTGTAGTAAAAATAGGACAATGCACATGAATAAATCATTAATAAATGTGATAATTAAACCAGTAACATCGTAAAAACACATATTTTAGGTGAAAGTCAGTAATAGGCATGCTGTTTCCCCCCCAAACTCCAAAATTATCAATTTCAGCCTATCTGTCTCGGTGATGGTACACATGTGAGAAAGGGGAGGTTAATGAATCAGTTTTCTCATCAGTGACTGGTTAGGCATTCTGCGCTATGGAGGGGTTTGCACCGGGAACAGTCTCTTGTGATTGTGAAGCAGACAGCAGTACTACTTTAGTCCTTCATAAATTTCGCAAAGCAGGCAGCCAATTTGATAGATTCCCCTCTCTAACACACCTTTATGGCTCTGAGACAGGTCCAGTCATTCAAGATGCGCCATAGTGGACGAATCCAAGACTTCCTTAGCGGGATGGACTCCTTGCAGATACATAGCACATGGATCAATGATTCCTCTCTGTAGGAAAGTGCCCCTTTTTGCATGATTACCCCCCACTTTTTGCCTGAGCCTTGATGCACTGTGGCTTGATTTGCCCTGGGTCTCTGCCAATCAGGTTCCCAAGGCCTGTGTTCTTTATCAAACCTGTAACTTTGTACCCACAATTGGCACATCTCTTGCCACAGGTAATCCCCGTGTAAAAGCTACCATGGGTACCAAGGGCACTGTGACCAGGGAAGGCCTCCAAGGGCTTCATCACCTATTGTTCTACTACTAGAGACCCTGCATCTTAACATCCACACACTGCCATTGCAGACTGTGTGTTTTGGCGCAGAGAAAAGTGAAGAGTTGATATAACACACATCCCAGTGTGCCATGCCTTCAACCCAATGCCTGTGGGCTAGGTAAGTCACCCCTCTAGAAGGGTGCACTAGACCCCAGGTGAAGTTACAGGTGCATATGCACTGTTCCCCTACAGTGTCGAATTCAATTGAAGATATTGTAAGTGCAGTAAAACCATAAAGAGGATATAATCTCAGAGTTGGTCATTACGAACTCCACCACTCCATAATTGCTTTACTGAAACCTGGGAAGTTTGGTGGCAAACTTTTCAGCACTTTAAACCAAACTGATGCCAGTGTGGGTTTTAATGTCAAATACATTCAGATGGCATCTTAGAGATGCCCTGTTAGAAATGGGGGACTGTAGTTGGCAGGGGTAGGTACCACTGTCCAAATAGAAACCCTTGCTTCTAGTCATGGCAAGGAGGAAACCCTCTGAGATAACCCCTGCTCACTCTCTAGGTAGCTTGGCACGAGCAGTCTAGGCTAACCAGAGGCAATGTGTAAAGTATTTGTACCAACACTCACAGTAACACAGTGAAAACACCACAAACTGACCCCACAACAGTTTGGAAAAATAAAGGTATTTAATCTAAACCAAACAAGACAAAAATCCAACATACACAGTTCAAGAATATGGTTTCAAAAGAGTTCTTCAGGTTGCGATAAAATAATCCACAGTTGCGTGAAAAGTTCACAGTTGCGACACGTTTGGCTCACAGTACCTTTAGTTGCGACAAAGTTCCAAAAGCAGAAGCTGGTGCGGTGGAAAACAAGCGATGCGTTGCTCCTGAGACCCTGGGGAGGCGATGCGACAGCCCCGCTGCAGCAGCGGGCGTGTTGCGACGAATCCGGTCTGTATGGGGAGGAAGGCCACTTGTATGGATTCTGGTGCGTAGGTTCCGTAGGAAGTTTGTTCCTGCAAAGGTAAGATGCGACGATCTTTGGAGTTGCGACGATCACCGGGGTGACGATGCGCGGACCAGCGGTGATCTTCTCTCTCGCAGCTCCTCGATGTGATGGATTCTGCGACGTCACTCGCAGCGACGTGATGCGGTCCGCAAGCAAGCGGTGCGGCGACCTCACCCAGCGACGACAGGCTCCGTGACGACACTAGCGGCGATGTTAGACTTTCCTGCACCGGTCTGGTGCGTCCTGCAAACGAAGGATGCGACGGCTCTGGCAGCGGCAACAGGCGCTGCAACGATCTCGGCCTTCGTAGTGGCGGGAATTTCCTCGCACTGTCTGGGATGCGCTCCGCAGCGAGCGATGCGATAACTTTTAAATTGCAAAAGTCTCTCAAGCTTAGTTTCAAGCTTCCAGGACAGGTACAACTTCCAGAGGCCGCACAACTGGATCAAGCACTCTAGGAAGGACAGAACTCTCTCACCAGGGTTCAGGGAAGCTGGGGGTGAGGTCCTTTTGTTCCAGGGACTTCAGAACAGGGAGCCAGCTCTTCTCAGGCCCTTGGAGATTTCTTCAAGACAGGGGACACAGCACAACAGCAACGTCCTTCCCCTCTCCTTGGCAGCAAAGCAACAGCAGGTCAGTCCAGCAGAGCAACATCATGACAGTCTTCCTTCTTCACTTTCAGCTTTCTCCTTGGCAGATGTTCCTTCTTGATTCCAGGATGATCTAATTTTCTGTAGTCAGGGGTCCTGTACTTATACCCCTAAAAGTCTTTGTTCCCTTTGTGCAGGAGGGCTCTGAGCCCGGTCTGAACCAGTTCTGGGTGTTCCTTGAGCACTTTGTTTTCCTGGCCTCTCCCTTCCTTTCAGAGAGAGGGGCAGGGTCATCAGCTGCCCAGCAGGAGGTGGAGCCAGCATTGTGGAGGGAAAGCACATCTCTGGAGCACTTTGTTGACATGATTCCTTCTCTCCTTTCACAGTGCAGGGCAGAGACATCAGAAGCACCACAGGGGGTGGAGCCAGCACTGTGGGGGGCGGGCACAGTCCTATTCAGGTCCAGGCGCTAACTCCTCCCACCACTCAAGTTGCAAATGTAGTCATTCAGCCTAGGGCTGACTCAGCCATTCTCCTGGGGAATCCCCAGCCCCTGTCACTTTCAAACCAGACAGTCAATCCACAAACAGGCCAAGTCACACAGAAAGGTCAGACAAGAGAACAGCAACTTTCTAAAAGTGCTATTCTCAAACACAGGAGTTAAAAACCACCTTTCCTAAAAGATGTGTTATTAAATTCTGAGTTCAGGGATAACAGACTTTTATGTCCTATCTTGTTCCTATGGGAAGAAATGCTGGTAGCCAGCATCCCCCGTGGTAGCCTATGGAGCAAGATAGCCTTGCAGCAGTGAAAAACGAAAATGGCTGTAATTCACTACCAGAGCATGTCACCTGCACCAGTACATGCTCTACCATTCACGTACACTGCACCCTGCCCAGGGGGGTACCTTGGGCCTTCCATAGGGGTGACCAATGTGCACAAAAATGGAAGGGTTAGGCCTGGTCAGTGGGGACACTGACCAGGAGGACATGGCAGTTCACAGACTGCACACAGGCACTGCGGTGGTAGGCCTGAGACACCATTTTAGGGCTACTCATGTGGCTGGCACAATCAGTGCTGCAGGCCCACTAGTAGCATTTGTCATCACCAGCCCTGGCACACCCTGTGCACTTTACCAGGGACTTCATGGTGATACAAATATGGCAATCATGTATATCCAATTACAATACAATTTACACAGAGAGCGTATAGACTTTAGCACTGGTCAGCAGTGGTAAAGTGCGCAGAGTCCTATTGCCAAAAGCCATGAGTCAGGAAAAATAAGGGAGGAAGAAGCAAAAATTTTGAGGATGACCCTGCAAGAAGGGCCAGTTCCAACACAACCCCCTTCCAGCCTAAAGCCAGGGTAGACCAAACGATACCTTGATGGTATTCCCTGCTTAAGGCGATAGAACACGGAAACTGGCCCACACAGCAGGGCAGTCCTGTTCTACGCTGTCCTAAACCCAGTTCAATCACTCTATCCATACTCTCAGGGTCCACCCTGCCAATCCATGTGGAACCCTTCTCCTCACCTGTGGACACCACCTGTGCAGCACCTAAACTTAACTTGCTCACCAGTGTGTCCCAACAGACAGACAGCAAGCCAGAGTGACCACCGCCAGTGATCAGGTATGAGACCCAGGCCTTATACCTCTCAGGGCCCTCAAACCTCTGTGGCATCAGAGGGTGGGGGGCAGTAGCCCCAGGTGCTTGGCACCCTTTGTCCACTCCCTCTCTTGTCAGGTCAGGTCTAACATCCTGGCACTGACCCACCAGTCCCGGACCTGTATCCAGCAGCTGGACAGGAGGCTGGGGGGGGCTTCCCCACACCAGGTCCTCCTCTTCCTTGGGGCTCTGTACCCTCCCACCTGGAGCGGTACCCCCTTCTAGAATAGCCAGGGCACCTGTGGCAGGTGTCCCGCACCATTCACTCACTAGTTCAGGATCTCCCTCCAGCAACTGGTCTCCCAACCTAGGGTCTAACCCCTCAGGTTGCACCGGGGTCAGAGGTGAGGACTCCCTCCCTCTGCAACCCCTTCCAGAGCACTGCACCCTCCCTACTGGAGGGGTACCTCTGGAAGCCAAACTGGTCAGGACACTGGTTACAGATATCCTTCCTTCCAGGTCAGGCAGATCCTGAACCTGGTCTCCCAACCCAGGGACCAATACCTGTGGTTGTGCACTTGCCTGGCATGACAGGACTTCTGGGGGGGGGACATCCTTTACCACGAAACTTTTACAACGTGGTACCGTTACCACGCAGCTTTTACAACGCAAGTCGTTACAACAACTTGCTCTGGGGGGCGCTCCAGGATAGAGAATAGTTTAATTTACTATCCAACTCCTTCCCTACTATCCACGGGGACTGGAGTTGGAATAGTGGAGAAGTGTGGCTCAACGGTTAGAGCGGCAGACCCTGATGCAGAGGTCTAGCCCGGGACCAGGGTTCAATTACCCGCCTCGACGGGTCTTGGGCTCAAAATTCAACGGACCTGATTATTCTCGCCTCGGTGCCTATTCCAATCATGGAGTCCCACTCTGCAACTCTGGGCAATAGCTTGCTTAATCTCCACAACGGCCCCCACAATGCTAAGGATGCCTGGCCTCCACCTTGGGGGTGCCCAGGAGTGGACACCTCACAGGGAAAGCCAGGATGGGTGCCACAGCGGTATTCCTACAAGCGCCTTGAGACCCTTGCGGGTGAGTAGTGCGCTATACAAGTATCAATATACATTTACATTTAATAGTAAATTAAACTATTCACTATCCAGCGCCCCCCAACGCAAGTCGTAACGACTTGCGTTGTAAAACCTGCGTCGTAATGGTACACGTTGTAAAAGTACGCGTTGTACCGTGATACATCCCTTCTGGGGACTCACACAGTACCCCTTAGAGGGTGACTCACAACTCATGTGTCCTGTGACAGTCTGCCTGGTGCAGGTCTCCCGACCCCTGTCCACTTGACAGCACGGGAAGATTCCCCAGGACAGAAGTGAGGTCACCATGGTCACTCACTGGGGACTCAGCCCTTCTGACTGGTCCCTGACCCACTGGTTCTCCCACTAGGGACTCCTTCCCCCTCTCACCCCGGACTTCTGTACCCTCTCAACTGGAGTGGCACTGCCCGACACCAGAACCGATGGAGGCCTGGTTACAGGCACTCCCCCGTCACCAGAAACAAGGAGATCCTCCTCAAATGGCCTACTAGTACAGTCTAAGTGCCCAACCAGGTGTTCCCTTAAGGAACCCTCCAGGCCCGGAGACTGGGTTTCGGGCACCGTGAGACACACCGTCCCACACTCACTCCTTCTCCACTGATACCGGACATGAGCCCGTACACCCTCCCACTACACTGGGACCTAACTGGGCTACACTGAACCTCTTCCACCTCACAGGCCTGGAAGACATCTACGCCACTCCTCTTGGGATCATTCCCCAATGCCTCTTCGGACCCTTTGGAATCCACCAAGAGGTCTGCCTCAAATGCAAGCTCTCTGGGGTCAGAAAACTCACACTCCACCGGGTGCTGGCATAGCTCTGGAATACAGGGACTTAAAAAAGGCTCTCCAACAAATGAATCACACAGCCCCCCACAGTTATTAACCAAGCTACCCTTTGCCTCACCCTCCAGTGCCTCACACAAGTACCCCACACCACTCTCCTGAGACTGCCAAGACAGTATCTGACTGTCTCTGTCACACAACCCACACTCTTCTGGCTGGCCTTCACACACACATACCAAGGTTTCTACCAGGGGGGAATCCCTCTCCCTGTACCTCTCATCTGGAGTCAGTAGAGTGTCCCTCCCACCACTAGGAATATGGTCCCCTGTGCCAGTCCCCCAATCTACTTCAGGGACACTGCACTCCACTGGAACTACATCAAAAACCTGAACCCCCTGGTGTATGTCGACCCCCTCCCTCAAGTCAGGTGCCACATCTCCGAGTGTTTGTACCATTCTCTCAGCACTGGAAACTATAATCTTGCTGCCACCATCTGAGCTGGACTCCACCTCCAACTCAGAAAAGCTCACCTCTTGAGCTACCCTTGTTTCTTCTTCAGCTGAGAACCTCATGGCCTCATGCCTCTTGAGCTCCAACTCAAGCTTCCTCATTCTTACTTCATGGGCCAAGGTCAATTTCAATTCCTTCAGGGCACGAGCATTTTTGCTCTCCTCCGCTGCCCTTTCCATATGCTTCCATATGCTGTGATGTATTCCTATAGGTTCTGTATCGATCCCCCTATTCCTGACCCTATTCTGGTTAACAAGTTAACTAGCAGCCATCCCATGAGGCAGAAAACCCCCATGATGCAGGAACCGTTATCTGATTAAGCCACACTACGGCACAGGAACGTGTTATCTGATTAGGTCATAACGCTTGCCATCTAATTAGACAAGCGATATTCCTCCAGCCCCTGATAAGGCATACGGAGTTCTCAAAACAAATCAAACCTATGACAACCTGGGAAAAACCCTGCGGCCATTGTTTTGATTTCACCGAGAACTTCAGCAAAAGAATGTGCTAACGACCAGGTCGTATGACATCCTTATTGACGTATCTATGTCCATCCTTACGTCAATCTCGGCACCTTAAAGGTATAAATATTACCGATATTGCCCTATGCAAACACACGCGGTGGTGACGAGATCGGAGCAGCCAGACTTGCCGAAGCCCAGAGCAGAGCAGACCCCGCTGGCGCAGCCCCGCCTTCCTGACGCGCGGAGAACGAGACGCTGCTTTCTCCTGCCGAGAAATCCAGCTCCGGCGCTTCCGGGTAGCCCTCGCAGGCAGCCTGGAATATCGAGACCAGAGACGAGAGATACCATCCCTCATTCATCCTAGATTCCAGGTACAGAACTGAATAACCCCTTGCAGAGAATTCTTTAGTCAGTCACTTGGCAAAACAAACTTAACTTAAACTGCTACTTTCTATTCCCGCCCACGTATTAGGCTTAGGTCAGGTACATCTGGGGTAGGCGTAGTTAGAAACACCAGTTGAGTACGATTAGTCAAATGTATATGTGTATGTATCTATTTTATCCATTTTAAACCATCATATGGCTTAGAAACCATATCAATGTTTTTACAGTATTATTTTATACTTCTGCTTTTAATGTATGCACTTTACTTAACCATAAGTATTGCAATAATATCGATCCATTTCTCTTGTATGAGAAAAGAAACTGATCAATAAATAACATCTTTTATTGAACACGCCCGTCTCCTCCTTTTCTCTACAATCTGGTGAGACTAAGAATGCACGTACTGACTGAGTAAAATAAGTCGTCTTTTGTTTTCACACGACTCTAGAGATACACTCTTGATTAGGGGAGAGCAAAGTTGTCATGTTCTATGGTTGTCAGAAACTAAATCCCTTCTTGTCTATCCAGGGAGGTTCAACTCCTCCTTGCCTATTCGAGAAAGTTTCTAGTGAACTCTGAGCTAGCTGGCAAACCCAAAACTTTAAGTCTAATATCGACAGTAGTAGACCTAGTTAACGTCTGGTCTAGGCCTATACTATTGAAGGTATTATTCCAATGCGCAGAGCCTATTGGGATAATAGGAACTACACTACATGGCGCCCAACGTGTTTGGATAGGCGATAAAACTAACGTAAGACATTTAGAGTAACTCAGTCGTGCTTTTTCACTCAGACCCCTTTTTTCCCATAATACTCCAAAGACGTCTGGAATGGGTGAAAGGTAATATCCGCCAGACCTCGCAGGAGGAAACTCCTATGTATGGTCCTTGGTTTAGTCAACGTTGAAGGATACACTGTTCCAAAATATTGTGCATCTAATCTTTGTTTCCATAAGAACCTGATCTGCAAACAAACAAAATAACCTTCTGGACAGTACAATGTCAGACAGTGAAGGAGAAAGAGAGGCAGTTAGAATAGCAACTGAACTCGCAGCAGCTGATACTGCTATGCAAGAAGCAGACCCGGGTATAATAATCATCCCGGTCAACACAAGAAAATCTATAACTTTAAAACTTATAGAAAATGGACTGACACCTAGAGGTGGCACAGTCATATTCGTAATTGAGGCACACGAATATCGGCAGACAGAGGTATTCTACACATGGATAAACTTTCCAGCAGCTAATGCTGTAACAAAGGTCTTCCACTATTACAAAACAGAGGAACCTCCTAATGAGTACACTCCTTTCGAGGAGGTGGAAGTACCACTTAAATTTCAAGAGCATCTGCTCTTATTTAATGGCGCCCTAAAACATAATAATCACATCACCAGGCTCGGTCCATTAGGTAGACCAGGAGCAACGTGGCCGGTTCTAGCCGGATACACACCACATCCAGACATCGATGGGATGTCTGCAGCAGAGCTTTTAACACAGCTAAAACAATTAATAAAATTACATAGACAATTAGTCCAATATGTGATGCGGACTTCAACAATTCAACCAGCAATTAAAATTCCACAGCTGACCCCTCATCAGGGGAACACAAATAAAATTACACCACAGAACATACAATCCTGCCTAGGTAAAGTACCAGCTAAACGGGAACAAATACCATTCTGGTTAGCACAAAAAATCACCCAAATAGAGGCGGTGTTTCCAGACACCACCCCGTTAGAAAAACACAGGATTCTGACTATCTGTCTTCCAATGGGAATCGCACCACACGTGGAGGACTGTGACACTTGGGGTACAGTCTTTGCTTCCATCTACACAAAAACGCACGGTGTTCCATCCATTTCGGTAATACCAGATGTGCTAAAACAAATTCAAGACGAATACGGTCCAGAACCCGCTTTAACTCTTGGTATGAAATTACTAAATGACTTCAAGCAGGTCTCGGCTATATTATTAGCCAACATAAAGGGAGAAGCAGCAAACGTGGCGATCCGCCAGAGGTTAAAGGAGACAGATATAGCAGACCAACCAGCTGAAATTGCCAGAATTATAGAAAAATCCTATGAGGAACTAGGTAGAGATAGTTTAGGTGGAATACCAGTAAAACCACAACTGATTGAAAGTTCTGGAAAAATATTTTTTAATAATAATTCAACATCACAAAAAAAGAGCTGGGATGGAAACAAACAATCCAATCCTAAAGAAAAGAAATTCCAGTCCAGAGGAAGGTCTCCTCGGCGGAGAGAAAAATCTCCGAACCAAAGACACAGGTCATCCCAAAGTGACCCCTCTGGGAAAAGATATAACCTTAGAAATAGGGATAATATAAAGAAGCCTGATAGATATCAAGACATTGATACACGTCCCTCTCAATCTTTTCAGACTTCCTCGCAGAAATCGGAAAGAAGAGGACGATCAGAACAAAGAGAAGAGCACGCCAAGTCAAAAGACAAGGAATCTGCTCATCTAAAAAAGAAACTACAATTTCCAAAAAAGAAGGTAGCCAGTATCAAGGTAGTAAACAATGCCGAGAATACTGAGGACACAACTGAAAAACGGAGAATGGGCTCAGACAATACTAGACAGCGCAGCAGAAGTGAGCATAGCTCGCAAAGTCCTTATGAATCATCTGGAGACAGTGGATACGAATGAATATCTTCAAGTGGAAACTGCAGACACCAGAGTTAGCAAACCTCACAAAATATATGAAATAACTTTACGTATAGAAGGGGATAAGACTAGAAAAATAAGGGGACTATTTTGGGATAATCTCTCCAAGGGCTATGACATCCTTCTAGCTGAAAAAGACTGGCCACCAGAGTTTGTCAGGGAGTGCCCTCATGGCGAAGAAATAATTATGCCTGCCTTCTCAAATCATATCCCAATTCATAAAAAATACACACTTGCCAGAAAGTGGGCAGTAGCTCAAGCTCCTGCTTTATATGAAAATCATGTAGGATGGGATGAGGACTCTCCTCCTCACAAAATCCAGTTAAAATCACAACCTACTGCACAAAGGCAGTATCCAATCAAGCAAGAAGCTAAAAAACAGGTAAAAGAAATTCTAGATCAATTAGAATACCAGGGGGTGATTGAAACTTGCACCTCACAAATGAACAACCCTTTGTTTCCTGTCTCCAAACCAGACAATTCATATCGTCTAGTTTTGGATTACAGACACCTTAACTCATGTTGCAAAACTTTTGCAGTGCAAAATTCGCATAGTGCTGCACTAATGAATAACATAGTGCGCAAAAAATACAAAACAACATTAGACATCTCTAATGGATTCTTTTGTCAAAACATAGCACCAGAGAGCAGATATTTGTCTGCGTTCTCAATAAATGGCACTCAAAAACAATTCTGTCGGTTAGCCCAGGGGTACAAGAATAGCCCAGGGGTATTCTCAGCGAGAGTAACAGAGTTACTACAAACATATGATGACGAAGCATTATCTTATGTCGATGACATATACCTAACAGATGATGACTTGGATACTCACTTGAAGAGAGTGAACACCATAATACTTGGGTTCGCAGCAGAGGGTTACAAATTCAACTTTAAAAAATCGAGAATTGCCCATCTAACAGTCCTGTTCTTAGGATATGAATTATCAAGTGAAGGCAAAAGCCTGGCTGACAATTTCCTAGAGAAATGTGCCGTACTCCAAGCACCTAGAACACTAAAAAACCTACAGTCAATTCTAGGCTTCCTAAATTTCGGAAGAACATACATTGCAAATTACGCAGAAAGGGTCAAACCCCTTTATGATCTAATAAAACCAGATTTTAAAAGAACCAATTGGACTCAAATACACACAGAAATTCTGAGATCCTTACAAACAGACATGTTAATTAAAACAAAATTAGAAACACGTGATAACACACGCAATCTTGTGATTCGAGTCATCCCAGGAAGATGCGGATTCACATACCTGACCTCTAATGAGGGAGAAAAGGTACCAATTGCATTCAAATCACACTTGTACACTAAGGCTGAAATGAAATTTAGCCCAACGGAAAAAATTCTTACTGCAACACAGACAGCTATAGCAAAAGAACGAGCCCTGGCACAAGGTAAACGAATAATAATCGTGACACCGATACCTGCCCTAGAGGCTGTAACAAAAGCAAGCATTCCAAATGCTAAAGCGCTCCATCCGAGATGGATACAATGGGCTAATTCTCTTGCTGCAACAGACGTGGCATACGAATTTGATCCTAACTTAAAAACACAAGAATTTCTCCAATATGAATTTGAATGTCCTCCGCCGACCGAATTTCTGCCTCTAGAACATTACGGCTGTATAATATATACAGACGGATCAGCACAACCCGCAGTAGGGGGTAAACAAGCTTACAGTGCTGCGTGCGCGATTGTTAAAGGTCGCTGGCACGAAGGAAAATTCAAACCAGCTATCACTAAGACACAATCTCTAGGAGATTGTACAGCTCAGCGAGCTGAACTACTGGCATTCAAGATGGCGCTTGAAAATACCGATCGAAAATTCCCCACACTCATAGTGTGCGATTCGTATTACTGCGTTCAGTCTTACAATGAATACTTGCAGATCTGATTTCAGAATGGCTTTAAGGATGCGAAAGGAGGCACAATCAAGCATAAAATGCTCTGGGAACAAGTAGTTCTTTTACAGAAAGAACTACCAAAGACTCACGTGATACATACACTGAGTCATCAACGTGATGGCGTTCACGTTGCAGGGAATTCATTGGCTGATGAGGCCGCGAAGGCAGCTGTGCAAACGGCTTCCGTAGCTGCCATCACACGGTCAAAAACAAAAATAGACAGCGAAATATTACAGGCTGTCAGCGCTACAGAAAAGGATTCGATAGAAACACTCCCGAAAGGCTTTCCAGTAAAATACTCATACATAACTGATACAAACAATGTTCCTTTTGCTCGAATCCCTGGAGTGGGGGATAGGGCAATTCCAAACATGGAACACAGGTTAGGACTGATAATAGCGGCACACGAAGGGCTTGCTTCTATACATGCTGGCGTCTCAGCCACAGTATCATTATTAAAACAGAGATACTGGTGGCCACAAATGAGAAGACAAACAAGGAACTATGTTTTAGAATGTGAAATATGTCAAAGAATGAAAGTATCAACGGTGAGACGTCCAGCGCAGACGCCCCTTCTAATCTCGGATAAACCATTAGCCTGTGTTTACCTAGACCACTGTGGTCCCTTACAAAGGGATGGTAACTATAAATATATCTTGGTTGCAGTGGACTCATGCACGAGATTCATATGGATGTGGCCCCAGCGAACGGCTGACGCCAGAACTGTTATAAAAGATTTGCGAGTCTTTATCGGCACATACGCAATTGGCATGCTGCATTCGGACCATGGTCCTGCTTTTAGCTCTAGAGCTTATAAGGAGGCCATGGTCAGCATGGGCGTTACATTGCGGTAGTCTTGTCCATTTCACCCTGAGGGGAACGGAATTGTTGAAAGAAAAAACCGTGACATAAAGCAATCTATAACGGCAAAGGTATTAGGTTCGGGAGCTGGGTGGGTCAAACATCTAATAAGTGTCCAACGTAGTCTAAATAACCTGCCAAGAAATTCTCTGAAGGGATTCAGTCCGTACGAATTATTGTTTGGAACTAGGATGTTAGTCTTAGACCTCGACAGTCAGACTTCAGTGGTGAAGGAAAAAAGCTTTGATATCAAAGATCGTTTGGCTATTTTGCTGGACTTAAACGAAACAAGAAAAGACCTGAGCAACATAAAGTTGAAACAGCAGCCAACAACCACTGAAGAACCACCACCTGTCCCAGCAAGACCTGTCTGGATTCCAAAAGTCGGGGCTCTAGTCAGAGAAAAGATCGCGGTAAAGAAGGAATTTGGGCCTTCTTACAGAAAAGCAGTTCCTGTCTTGTCTATCAACGGGACAAGATCAGTTGTACTACCGCCGCTTGCTGGTAAAAAGGAGAACCGAGTTGTATCCATCGACCTGGTAAAACCACAATCATGTGGCCGATAACAAACAGTAGGCCAAGTGGACTCCCGATAAGTAGCAGAACACCAAGGTTTGCTACAAATACAGAGGTCCAAACTAAGAGGCTAATCACATTCGAAACGCCTACAGAAAAACAACAAGGAATATGCAACAATGCATTGGAACTCAGACCTCTAACAACCCAAATAAAAACATTTAGTAGAGACACACCGACCTACAATGAAGTAACAAACGAATATGCAAGAAACAGTAATCCTGAAGCAATTGGAACAATTGACAGAACTGCATCCGGCTACTTCATAAACTTCGATGATTCCTCTGAAGACCTAAGTGAATCAAAAACACAGCCATCAACAAAAACCTTTAAAGATAAAGTTAAAGTACTTTTGAAACAACTGAAAGAAACATATCTAATTTCTCCATGGATTGAATTTTGGGTGGGTTTTGGTGCATTTATCCTCATACTTTGGCTCATCATGGTACTAACTTTGGGACGCTTCATTGAGGGAAAATATGCTAAAATGGACACAGCAAGTCAGAAAATCAACTTGATCCTCAAACCACACACATCTTCACACGTCGAGAAAAGAGAACTTTCTTCAGTCAACTTCACAGCCAATCCTATACCGGGTGGGGTAGCATGGGACAACACTGACTACGAAATGTATGGTCCGGTTGAAATCCTGAAATATCCACACCAAATTAAGATCTCGTTGAGTGACTTTGTAAAAGCAAGCTCATTTGCTGATGATTGGGACTTTGAAAGTATAAATAATATGATGTCTGACTTAATGATGTCTGCTAAATTTACAAAACATGATTATTTGCAGGGTTCGACAAATTATGATAGTATGTACTGTTATAACCACTATGGTAACCATTTTCTACATAGATCTGCACAACCTAGAAATGTTTTAAATTATAATCAATGGGAACATTGTGCAACCCCTCCAAAAGGAAGCTCAAGAACCGTTTATGACAAATATTCATACTTTTCAGGTTTTAACACAAGTAATGCTGAAACATTTTATTTCAAATTGTCAAATAAGACAGGGACAAAGACCATGATAACAAACACGAAATTGATATATTCAGACTCATTCTTTGAACAAATGAATACTTTTGGTTTTGATTATTGGGACAAAAATGTTGAAGTAAAGAGTGTTTGGGGTACAAAAGAATGGCAAATACAGGGTATAGAATCTTTGTTTAGAGCCTGCATGATCCCAGAACAAATTATATTTTTAAATGACACTGTTCAACAAACTACCTGTCTCGGCCTAGCCAAAATCAAAGACTTAAATAAACCGTCTATTCCAAAACCAACAATGAACAGCAATAGCTCTACAGATGAAGAGATAGACGTAAATTATGTATTAAACCAAAACAGAACACATCCTGATTGGAAAAAGTGGTTGATCTGGCCCACAGATACTAATAACTGTCAAGACAGATTCCTGAACAAAACACAGGGGTTCAAAATGACCAGGCCAGACCCTAGATATTCCCAAAGACAACACCCAGGGATAATAACCACCTACAGTGTGGGCAAATTATGCCTTCAGTGGCTACAAACTTCCACACTGGCAGAAATTAAGCAACACCTAACTTTACTTACTGATGGTGCTGACTTGCGTGATTTCATTATGGGACCGCGCAAACAGCGTCAGAAACGTTTCATAGCAGCCTCTGTATATGCAGCATACAACGAGGCCTGGAAGGTGACTCAAATTGAGACAGCAGAAAGTATACGGGAAATTGACCGTATTAATTTGGAAAAATCACTTTCTGTAGTGGACAATGGGTTAATGACTCTGTCCTCCAGAATTTTTCCTCTGGACAGCATTGTGTCTTCAGCAATCGACATATTATCGCAAGACTTACTGTTGTTACAACACGGTCAGTCCCAATTGCGTTCTATTGTACAGCTTGGCTGGACGTTACAAAATCTGCGTTCAGGCTATGTGCCTTGGCGTTTAATCAACACAACGTCACTATTCAATATCTTTAACCTCACTGATAAACAAATCAGTATGGCACAAAAGGGTGCTGATTATACAATCCTGAGCATTGAGAAACTCGAGAGATTACCAGTGACAATGTCAGAACGACCTGTCAGTGAATGGATAATACATGGGATAATTAATATTCCAATATCTACCTTCAGGTTTCAATACTGCCAAAAATATATACAGGCTGGCATGTACGAAAAATTGGGAAAAGGGTACATTAAAACAACATGGAACTTGCCCTATTCACATGCATGTGTCAGTAATAAAGGACAGAAAGTGTTTCTTAGTGGCAATAATTGTGCGATGTCACTGAGCGGTACACTTCTGTGTAATGGAATTAGTTTGCATGGAGCCTGTGAAGGGAACTCAAATAACCTTTCATGTCACCAGCTAGGCGCACCTGCAACAGAGATAGAACCATTCTTTCAAAGACTCTATAATGGGAGTTACGTTCTAATTGTGGACCGCCGATGTTGTAGTCTTATGCCCGGGACTCCTTATCTCGTAACTACGACTGCGAAGGTCAAGTGCTGTGGACGCTTATTGTTCCCCAGCTCCCTTCCAGACAGGGAGGCAAGGGCACGGCCCAACTTGAAAATTACTTCTATTCGAATAGATACTTTAAGCAGAATGAAAACAGTGCTTCTTCAGACGCCGACCAGGCTCACGTCATCAAAAGAAACATATGATCTCCTAGTCGCAAGGACGACTGCAGAGATTCACTCATTGTTATCAACTAATTCCCCCATACATTTCGCAGAAATCCTGAATGAAATCTTAAATATTTCTGATACCAGTGGAGTCTCAAAAGTATTCAAGACAGTATTTTCAATGGCATTAACACCATTCAAAGCCATACTGGGTATTTTTCCAGATTTCGTCCATTCGATTTTTGGCGGACTTCCCCTCATTTTGGGACTAATTGCAGGAATCCTATTCCTAGTCCTTATATTTCGTTATGGCAAACCATGTCACAGACAAAACACCTGCGACAAGGGAAGAAACAATCCTAGCCATTGGATACCGGGACCGGATATCAAAAATCCTGGGACTATCCCGGCTTATAGACCTGAACATGACTTGGTTTCTTTCATTTCGACCAATGTGGCAACGATGTGTTTTACCTGTATTAAGGTGCTTGCTATGCCGAGAAGAATGCGTGTTGGACACCTGTCTGACGCTACAATCGGATGCGCCAATGGATGCAGAAACATTGTTGAGTCCAATAAAGGCTCATGCTTTGTGCTGCCCTCAACGGCTACCAATCCTGATGACGGCATTCGTGGAAGCTTCACCACTACGATTAAGGGGTAGTGAAGTTCAAGATGAAAGCAGCATTGATCAGGTACGACCTTCTGTCAGCAATAATCAAAACGTCAATGGAGACAATCATGCGCACGAATGCATGGTTACACCTTTTTCCGAGTTAGTGGAACTCTCCCAGGAAGCTGTTGACAGCTTTTTCGACAGTCTAAATGATATGATGTTCTCACCAGAGCAGAAATAGAGACTTTTGAGCAAGCTTGCACACGGCGTTCCCTGAATTTGGCCTTCAACTAGAATAGCAAAATACCATGAACAATTTTCCCTCCAGTTCACGGACAGCAATTTTTTTCAGCAGCCCCAAAAAATTTCTACATATTTTTCGGGACACTTATCTTCTGCTTAAAGTAAGAACTATTCTTAGAGAACTAAAATTTCTATTTTTAGATACTTTATAGACATTAGCTGCCCGCCGGTATGTTCATAATTATTTTATTCTGTGATGGAATGGTCTCGAACCTTTTTTCTGTATTAAGAGCCATTTCATGTGTAAATTTTCATATACAAATTAGTGATAATGTATAGATATGCGTGATTACTTTAGCATTATTCTACAGCTTGAGTGCATATATTACATGTGACTATTTTTTCCGTATATTTGATAATTTCAAAATGCATTTTATGTATTTTGGGGTGGTAAGGTATACATGATACTCTACAGTATGTTTTACTATGCATAGATTCGTAAATATGTCCATAGTTAGCGTGGAGTGGGTGTGATGTATTCCTATAGGTTCTGTATCGATCCCCCTATTCCTGACCCTATTCTGGTTAACAAGTTAACTAGCAGCCATCCCATGAGGCAGAAAACCCCCATGATGCAGGAACCGTTATCTGATTAAACCACACTACGGCACAGGAACGTGTTATCTGATTAGGTCATAACGCTTGCCATCTAATTAGACAAGCGATATTCCTCCAGCCCCTGATAAGGCATACGGAGTTCTCAAAACAAATCAAACCTATGACAACCTGGGAAAAACCCTGCGGCCATTGTTTTGATTTCACCGAGAACTTCAGCAAAAGAATGTGCTAACGACCAGGTCGTATGACATCCTTATTGACGTATCTATGTCCATCCTTACGTCAATCTCGGCACCTTAAAGGTATAAATATTACCGATATTGCCCTATGCAAACACACGCGGTGGTGACGAGATCGGAGCAGCCAGACTTGCCGAAGCCCAGAGCAGAGCAGACCCCGCTGGCGCAGCCCCGCCTTCCTGACGCGCTGAGAACGAGACGCTGCTTTCTCCTGCAGAGAATTCCAGCTCCGGCACTTTCGGGTAGCCCTCGCAGGCAGCCTGGAATATCGAGACCAGAGACGAGAGATACCATCCCTCATTCATCCTAGATTCCAGGTACAGAACTGAATAACCCCTTGCAGAGAATTCTTTAGTCAGTCACTTGGCAAAACAAACTTAACTTAAACTGCTACTTTCTATTCCCGCCCACGTATTAGGCTTAGGTCAGGTACATCTGGGGTAGGCGTAGTTAGAAACACCAGTTGAGTACGATTAGTCAAATGTATATGTGTATGTATCTATTTTATCCATTTTAAACCATCATATGGCTTAGAAACCATATCAATGTTTTTACAGTATTATTTTATACTTCTGCTTTTAATGTATGCACTTTACTTAACCATAAGTATTGCAATAATATCGATCCATTTCTCTTGTATGAGAAAAGAGACTGATCAATAAATAACATCTTTTATTGAACACGCCCGTCTCTTCCTTTTCTCTACAATCTGGTGAGACTAAGAATGCACGTACTGACTGAGTAAAATAAGTCGTCTTTTGTTTTCACACGACTCTAGAGATACACTCTTGATTAGGGGAGAGCAAAGTTGTCATGTTCTATGGTTGTCAGAAACTAAATCCCTTCTTGTCTATCCAGGGAGGTTCAACTCCTCCTTGCCTATTCGAGAAAGTTTCTAGTGAACTCTGAGCTAGCTGGCAAACCCAAAACTTTAAGTCTAATATCGACAGTAGTAGACCTAGTTAACGTCTGGTCTAGGCCTATACTATTGAAGGTATTATTCCAATGCGCAGAACCTATTGGGATAATAGGAACTACACTACAATGCTTCAGCTCCATTTCAAGCCTCAACATTTTTAACTTATGATCTCTAGCCCTTTGGTTCTCCTCCCTAGTCCTCTGGGGAAAAACTTTCAGCTGAATGGTTGCTGCCAGCACTTGAGGCTGCTCTGGACACAGGCAGATCCTGTGGCCTGAAACCATTCCTTTGTGCATCCTCATCCACTTCTGAATCATCTGTCTCCTCAGCCTCTTTGGTCTCCCACCAGGCCCTTAAGGCCTCCTGTAGCTCCTCCTTCTTGGAGCAGCGCTTCATGGGGCATCCAAAGTTCCTGCAGAACTGCCTGAGTTGACCTACTTTGTAATCACTTAACATTTCAATATCAAACTCCAGTTCTGCAACATCACTTGCTGGTTTACCATTCTGAGACATGATGCTTGGATTCTTTCAGGGTTATATTCAAAAATAGAACCAAAAAAAAATGTAGTATGCGGTGGCGTAGTGGTCTGCACTCACTAGTGATGTACATCAATCACTGTGTGTCTAGTACAAATACAAGTTCAAATCCCCACCGCTGTTAGAAATGGGGTCTCTAGTTGGCAGAGGTAGGTACCACTGTCCAAATAGGGACCCTTGCTTCTAGTCAGGGTAAGGAGGAAACCCTCTGAGATAACCCCTGCTCACCCTCCAGGTAGCTTGGCACGAGCAGTCTAGGCTAACCAGAGGCAATGTTTAAAGTATTTGTACCAACACTCACAGTAACAGTGAAAACACCACAAACTGACTCCACAACAGTTTAGAAAAATAAAGGTATTTAATCTAAACTACACAAGACCAAAACGACAAAAATCCAACATACACAGTTCAAGAATATGGTTTCAAAAGAGTTCTTCAGGTTACGATAAAATAATCCACAGTTGCGTGAAAAGTTCACTGTTGCGACACGTTTGGCTCACAGTACCTTTAGTTGCGACAAAGTTCCAAAAGCAGAAGCTGGTGCGGTGGAAAACAAGCGATGCGTTGCTCTTGAGACCCTGGGGAGGCGATGCGACAGCCCCGCTGC
Organism: Lissotriton helveticus; assembly: GCF_964261635.1. Classification (NCBI taxonomy): domain Eukaryota; kingdom Metazoa; phylum Chordata; class Amphibia; order Caudata; family Salamandridae; genus Lissotriton; species Lissotriton helveticus. Next base: position 294,301,071 of record NC_136070.1, read on the forward strand.
AGCAGCGGGCGTGTTGCGATGAATCCGGTCTGTATGGGGAGGGAGGCTGATGGAGCAAGATTCAGAAATAATTTTATTTCAACTCGTGAAGTCACATTTCCATAATTTAATTAATTATGCTAACAATTTGTGCTGTGTTTGTATTAATTCAACCTAGTTTAAAGTTGCATTTTCACAGAACACGCCGCAAACTAACATGTGTGCTCATAAATGTGCATTATGTTGCATTCTCATGTATGTGGAAATTATTAAATTAATCTTGTCTATTGTTATGTCAAAAATTAACCGCAGCTGTTTTAGAATAAATGGCATGTGCTTATTTTGCTTCCCTGTCTATGTGGTGTCACTCTATTCTCTATAGGTGCATAAAGAACCCTGCTGGATTAAATGAAGAATGGTAGATGTAAAATGCAGCTTTATTTGTGCTTTACAGCTAGGTAATTTAGACTAATGGGTTAATCATTAGCAATGGAGGGTGGCAACAGAACAAACTGTATTTCTATCATTAATTACTCTTTTGTGTTTGTTTATATAATAGTTTTACAAATGAAGTTTAGAGATGGCTGCAGAAAAATAGTGCATTTTTAATAGTGACGCAAGAGAAGTGGCGCAGAAAAATGACGCTTTCTGAAGAGAGGCCTGTTGATGAAAATGGCACAAGAGAAAATAATTCTGAAAAGGATGGAAAAAGCCTCTGAGCTTTTATTTTGAAAGGTTTTGGAAAGAACTGCTAAATAGATGACTCTGTGGAGAAATTTGCTAACGTGCCACGGAGCTCAGAGCGGACAGGCTCAAGGTTGGAAGGAAGAGACGTGATAGATTTGCATTGCTTGAACTCCTTTCGCTACAAATTGTAGCAGCCTGAGGAAATGCTGCCAAGACTTCTACATGAACAATGAACAAGTGGTTAAGTCCGGACATGTGGGAAGGAGATGTCACAATTTACTGTGGCACGAGGTGGCTCAGCCAATGGAGAGCTAGAATTCGTCTGCTGAAATGTGAAAAATAGTTAGCTCAGCATAGTTTTAGGGTATAAGAATCAGCTCAGAGAGCAGACATTTGGCTTACGCTCGCGATTCCTGAGGGACGTGATATGCTGATGGAATACACACGTGAGGAAAGGAGTTTTTATTAATTACTTTATTTCTAGGTGATGAGAGTAGAAACAGAGAGATAGTTAGGATTTGGAAATGCTTAATTTTACTTATTTCTGCTAATGAATAATAATTCTTGATTTATGCTCTTTTATTAATTCTGAATAAACCTCTCTTTATGACATTTTCTAATGCTTGTTTAATAAAATTCCAAAACCTGAGTTTTTCTATATATGTTTAATAAACTTTCTAAATGACAAGCTGGTCTTGATTATTGTGGATAGTTTAAAACAACATATTTAGATCTTATCGCCTCATGATTCAGTCGCTCTATTGTTGATATGGGCCTAGTGTTGTAGTGTAAGTTTGGTGGTAGTAGATAGAGTCATTTATGCAAAATTTTAGTGAGAGCGCTGGATCAATTTCCTGGCAGCAATCGGATGGTTATATGTTGTTTTTGACATACATGTTACATGCATGATACATATATGTTGGTATATTCATAGGATTAAGGTTTAACATATGTTGAGTTAGTCAGTTTGTTTAATGTAAGGGTTTTTCCAGCAGTGTGAAAATTCCCAGGTTAGCCATGGCTAGAGATGTGTAATGCTGTGATCAGGACGCTGATATGTAAGCAGGTTACACAAGCACATTTGTTCTGCTTCTGAAGGTGATATCGCCGTGTATCATCGTGTTGTCGCCGTGCAACACATGTTAGGGCTAGGTGTGAATGTATGCATAGTGAGGATTATCTAGGAAATTTGAGCAGCATGAGCATAGGGACAATGAGCCTGTTGTAAAACTCACTGTGATAAGAGTAATAGTATATATTCAAGCTTGAGTGAAGGGTAAGATAACGCCGGTGCATGATTATCTATAAACAGGTGAGAGTCCTGTAGGGATAACATGCTTAATATCTATAAACAGGTGAGAGTCCTGTAGGGATAACGTCGCTTATTTTACTAACGGTGCATGATTATCTATAAACAGGTGAGAGTCCTGTACGGATTTCATGTGTGTTTGATTAAGGATACTTTCTGTTTGGAAGTGCGTAATTGTTTTGTAATGGTGTTCAAGTTAAACTTTGAATTGTCACTTGGTTGTGCATTCTGAGGGAAATGAGTTCATTATTACCTGTGAGAAGGGTAGAGTAAGAGTTGCTCTACTGGCAATTGTAATTATTCTATGAGAATAGCGTCGACTATTCCAAGCTAAGAATACTTGAATGAATGTAAAACTATCCTATTTAGAGAAGCAGGCAGATGAGTCAGTTTTATGTAATTACTAAAATGTACCAAAAGTAATTTTAAGGTACTTAGGAACGTTCACGATAAAGTCTGTGCGATTTAAAAGACTTTATAAGATATTGTGCACTGTTTAAATACATTTAAAAGCTCTGCACGCTATTTAAATCAATTGAAAAGTAACACGATCGAAAATTGTGAAGGAGGGGCTATTTTAGAGAGCGAGATCGTGTGGGGAGAGCCTGAAGCTGCAGCAGCTGTATGCGTCAGAGCAGCCGCGCTCTGATTGGGTGAGGAGTCCGGAGCGTCATAGTAAAGCTGCGCTCTGATTGGTTAAAACGCCTAAAGCCTCACAACAAAGCAGTGAGAGCATTATATTGATTTAGGTGGTCGTGTAATAATTAGTTGATGTGCACCACCACTATTATCCAAATTGTTTATAAATTCAAGTGTCCCCGTTTTTAAATTTCTTATTTGCAAGCAATCACGCAAATAAATAATGTGTGTATCACAGATAAATAAATTATTCCCATTTTAAAAGTGTACTCGATTTGATTCCTTCCTTTGTTTTAACAGTGCTTGTCCCAACTGTGATAACGGCCAGCGAATATTATTATTAACACATCTTGTAAGGGAGGGGCTGTCTTAGGAGTGGAAGCGCTGAGCGAGAGCTGCCAGCTGCAGCGGCTGTCTACGTCACAGCCGCCGTGCTCTCATTGGTCGGGGTGTCGGAGAATCAGAGCAGGGCCACTCCCTGATTGGTTGAAGCATCGAAGCATCATAACAGAGCCGCGCCCTGATTGGTTAAGGAGTCATAGTGTTAGAGCAAAGGTGCACTGTGATTCATTGACAAGGTTTTATTGTTTAGAATAGATTACCCATGATATTAATAACTTGCAAGTGTCCCAAAGATTAATACAATTTAAGGAACAATAAAATAAGCTGACACATTTAAAAAAAAAATTTTTTAAATCCCGCTTTGATTTCCCTCGTTATAATTGTGATGTTGCCTGAAAGAAAAGCGTGTAAATACTGATGGATGTGGCAATCGTTTGAGCGTTTACACGTTGTATTAAGAGCGCATGTAAAGGAAATGTTGCTTGGAGCGCGAGGGTAGAGAAAGAATGCAGTAACTGCGTGTAAATTACAGTAATAGCCACGCTGTGATTGGTTGAGCGTTTCGAAAGCAGTGCTCTGATTGGCTGATGCGTCGTGAAAGCTGTACTGTGGTTGGTCGAGACATATACTGTGCTGTGATTGGCTAACAGCGTTTTAGTGTTTGAAAGTGGTTGTCCGTGATATTGATATTTTGAAGATGCCCCAGAATTTAATGAATGTTGAGGAGCAAATGATGAGCTAACACACTCGATTGTAGAAGTGGGTCCCCGCTTTAGTTTCTTTTTTTTTTACAAGCGCTATTGTTTTGGAAGGGAAAGGCGCGTTACAACTGGCGCGTGTGGGGAGCGTTGCGCATTGTATTTCAGTTTCAAGGTGTTTTGGAGAGAGACAGTTAGAAGCGCGAGGTGAGAGAGAGCTGAAGGTCACATTGATTGTATGTTTCGGAGCCGCTGCGCTCTGATTAGTGAAGATGTCTGGCGCGTCATTGTAGAGCTGCGCTGAAATAGACTGAGGGGTCTAGAGCATCGGGGGGAAGGAAGCATTCTGATTGGCTAAGAAGTCTAGCCAGTCACAGCAAGGCAGTGCTGTGATTGGTTGAGACATCGCCACAAGCACTGTGATTGGCGGAGGCGCAAGGGTGTGTTACAGCTAATGAATGTTTGGCTTTTGGAGCGGTTGGAGAATGTTGCACTTTATGCCTAATCTTAGTGGCTTGTTGATGTAAGTTGATGAGCTCCGAATGTTTGGTGTGTCATAGCACTGAGATAGGCTGAAATGTGCCTGAGGCAAATTGAGTTATTGCAATAGAGCGAGGGAAAGGAAAGGGTTTGAAGTAGAAATAAATAATACTATAGTTATACTGTGATAGGTCAAAACATTTGTTGCAATATAATTAGCTGATATATTTTGTTTTCTTCTGCTGAGAATGTTTTAACTTTAATATTATTTAGCATTCGCACCCAGAGCTTTGTTTAGAAAAAGAGTGTGTTGTGGGGGTATGATAGAGGTGTAGAAGTAGTGGTTTTATTAAAACAGAAACATAAGTAACATCCACAGCTTTGACCCCAGCCACCTACATTATAGCATCAGTAATTGTATAATTGATTGTGATTTGAAATTTAAAATTGTAATTAGGTTCATAAAAGATAAATTTAAAATTGATTGACATAAGAGAAATATAGAGGATAATGCAGTATAATTAAGTAAATAAATATTATTGAGCCTTTTGTTAACTGCTAAATTACTGATGTGATTATTGTATCACACAAGGCTACATATAATTTATTGGCAGCAGAGTAGGAGCTATTGGTTACTAAATTAAAGAGAGTGTATTAGGGAGGTTACCTGTGTTTAAGGTGGTTAGGCACGCAGAAGAATTAATTTAAATATCCAAGTTCTGTCTTTAATTTTAATTTATTAATTAGATTACTTGCATTAGTGTTTTTAGTTAGTTTATATTTTACTGCCCAAATTTAAAATTGAGAATTTAGGAAAAAGAGAAAGCAGATTTGAACTAAAATTTTTGTTAAAGGGGTCTAAAGGTTTTTTGCAGCGAGACATTTTATTTAAATTGAAGGCAATCAGATCAGGTTTTCTTTTTCCACAGCTGTTGATGCAAAAAGGTGTGTAAGTGCAAATAAATACATTTTAAAAATAGCTAATGACATTTAAGTGTTTTGTTGTTGCAAAATAAATATTTTATATTGCTGTTTTTGCAAATTAATGTTTTTCTTTCCAGGATTATTAAAATTAGTGATACAGGTAAATTAGGAGGAATATTAAATTGACCAAGTTATAAGGTTTTTCTATACCTGATATTGTTAAATTAATTAATTAATTGATCAGCAAACGCTGTAAGGCAAATTAAGAGAGTGCATTTATCTATTAAAATTATTTTTAATTATTTTTAACTTGGATAACAATTCTCTAAAGAAAAAAAAATGACTTCCTGGTATAAGAAAATGAAAAATGTTGTTGCTAAATGTGAGAGCAAATAAAAAATTCCCAAATTAGCAAAAATAAATAATAAACGTGTCAGAGTAGAAAATATTGATCAGTCTAAAATTAATGGTATAAATACAGATCAGAACAAGAATTTAAGAAGACCCCCAGAACAGATTAATGTAACGCCAAAAGTCTCAAATCAGATTGATAGAGTGCCAGCTCAGACTTCTTCTAAAATTGATGTAACAGAAAAGCATGATGAAATGCCTAGTACTTCTGGAATTAATATTCCTGATCATATGAATTCATCAAATGATTTAAAACAGTCCATGAATGATAAAGAAACAGTGACAGTCCCTGTGCTTAGAAATGATGAAACTAGTCCCACAGCTTTAAAAGTCCCATTAAATTCTGAAATTAAAAATGTTACTGAAAAAGTTTATTGTTTTGTACTTGAAATTGAACTAGTAATGATTACAACTGAGCAAGAAAGAGTAATGATTCCAGTTCTAGCAAGTGAGAAATCTGACATTGATCTGATTGAATTGATACAGTCTGATGAGTCAAACTTATGGTCAATAGAAAAAGAGATTGAGATAAATGAGCTAAATAAACAACTACAAATACAGCGACAGGTGATGATTCAGCAGAATGAGATGGCTTCACCGCCATTGCCAAATTATGTTAATAAGCAGACAGACAAAAGAGATACAGAATTAATTAAAGAACAGGAAAACAGTTCACAAAGAATAAATGTACTTACAGTATCTTGGAATGAATATGATGGTCTTTTGAGTGAAAACATCCAAGTAACAGATAAAATTGATCAACAGATTAAAACATTGACTTCTGCAAGTTCACTTATTAGAAATGCAAATTTAATTAAAGGATTGATTGATGACATTCAATTGGCAGAAAGGATTGCTGCTGTGAAAGGTACAGCATACAAAAAGAATGATGAACATGCTTTGAGTTCACTAATACTAACATCTGTAGTTGAAACTTGGCAGGGAGTCAAAGATTTACAAGATGAAACAACTCATGAGGAGAAAAACACATAGTTGAGAGCAGATTACAGACAGCGAGATGAGGATGAGATTTGGACACACAAGGATGGCAGAGTAGTTTTACCAAATAGCATGAGTGTTGACATGGCTAGAATGTACCATAGTTTGGAACATATTGGAAAAGATTTAATGGTCAAACTGACTTACCAGCAAGTGAACATAATTAAGAAAACAGTTGTGGCATTGGGAACAGAAAGACAGGAGAGTGATTCATTCACTGGATTACAAATGGATTTCATTGAGATGGCACTGTATAACAATCTGTGCTACGTTTTTGTGATTATCTGTTTGTTTACAAGATGGGTTGAAACATTTCTTACGCGACATAATGATGAAATTACTGTTGCAAAGTTACCAGATGGTAGAAGACATATTGAAGACAGACTGTTACAAATGATTTGTGAAGTTTTAAATATTGAACAAAAGCTCCATTGTACAGATAGAACAGAAATTTCAGGTGTTGAGGAGCAAGAGAACGGTACTATAAAGAACAGAGATGCAAAAATGAGCCTAGCTACAGGTACAAAGTGGACAGATGTCCTTCCACTTATTTTGATGTTTCTGAAAAGTACTACTGATAAAAAGTCAGATTTAAGACCACATAATAATATGATGGACAAGGTCATGAGACAGGCATTCATACCAGTGGAAAGAATGATGACTATCAATGATAGCATCAATTTGGAGTACCGCAAGAATTTATCAGATGAAATGACTTCTGTGTCTAATGAAGATGGAACTAAAGTGCAAACAAGAGAAAAAGAGCAAGCACATGATCTATTACCAGGTGAAAGGATCAGGAAAAAGGTTTGTCTAAAAAGAAATTGTCTAGTGCCAAGGTGGCAGAAAGGGAGGCCAGTTAGTCTTGTCACAACAAATGCAGTGAAGTGCAAAAGACTAAAGAGGTGGATTGACACTGGCCATACTTTTGGTGTACCTACACCTGAAAATCCTGATGAGGATAGTGTCATCACTGTTGATTCAGATTCTGAAGAAGAGCCTGAAAAGAATCCAGATCTTGAAGATCGACAGGTTGGTCGACATCTGGAGAATCTGAGTAGAAAACAAGCCTTGAATGAAGAAGACTTGAAAGTTGTGACTGAAGACTCTGAAAATGATGAAGATCTGCTAGAAAAAGAAGCAGGAGAAGAATGTGATCAGATTGTGATTGAAGACCAGGAGAGTATTGAAAAGCAGAAAAGAAGCTCTGAAAGCAGGAACAGGAATTCTGAAACTGGGAAGTTGAAGGTAATTGAAAAAGAAGAAGAAGATGAATTGCCAAGTACCAGCTACAAAGATGACGTTCCTAACAGAGTGAAGCTGCCGAGTAAAGAAGTACCTGAGTCTAAAGTTCAAATTTCTGACACTGAAACTGATGAGAGTGATGAAGATTCTCATGTAAGAAAATTCAGAAAAAGAGCTTGGAGAACAGAATGTAATGTAACCAAGAAAAAGAAGAAATTATCAAGAAAAGATGGTAATTGGCCAGGAGAAAAAGAAGGCCTAAAATTCAAAATGATAAACAGATCAAAAGAAAAGATTGCTGAAATATCAAGTCAAAAAGATCCTGAAAAGAAAAGTAAGACAGAAAAGAAATTAGAAGTGATACCTATAGTGGAGGTAAATAGTAGCAGTCAGAAAGAGATTTAAGACAAAAGTGACAATGATTGAAGTATTTACCTGTTAAAAATGTAGGTTTTCTGTTTTTGGCATAAGGCTGAAGAAATTGTGTTAGGTGACACAAGCTCGAAGAAATTGTGTTAGCTGGAAAAATATAACTTGTGACATTAGGTCGAAAAAAAAACTGTTAGAAGGTTTAAAGGTATATATATATAAAAAAAAAAAATTGAAAAAGGGGGGTGTTAGACATTTTTAGAAAATTTAGCCAACATTTTTAACATTTTTGTTTTATTTTTCCTTGCAAAGCTTAGTGAAAATACTTTCATGTTTTTGTAAATAACAGTTCAAGATGCTCAATCTTTAAGGGATGTTGTAAGATATCTCTGATATGTGTGTTCCTAATAATTCTGCTTTAGTTAGTTGTAGTTGTCAATTTCACTTGAGGAAAAGCAGAGAATTTACAAAATGAGAAAGGCATAAGAGAGAAAGGTAGAACTGAAGGGGTTTCTTAAAACTCAATATGAGAGTTGTAGATAAACTGATGAGATAAGTCTTTAGAATTTACTAACACAGGTGAAATTGAATCATGTTCATCTTAGATAAAATTTTTGCTAAACATTTTTGGTGTGGTTTGGTGATTTTAAAATCACCAGATGGGGGAGTTGATGGAGCGAGATTCAGAAATAATTTTATTTCAACTCGTGAAGTCACATTTCCATAATTTAATTAATTATGCTAACAATTTGTGCTGTGTTTGTATTAATTCAACCTAGTTTAAAGTTGCATTTTCACAGAACACGCGGGAAACTAACATGTGTGCTCATAAATGTGCATTATGTTGCATTCTCATGTATGTGGAAATTAATAAATTAATCTTGTCTATTGTTATGTCAAAAATTAACCGCAGCTGTTTTAGAATAAATGGCATGTGCTTATTTTGCTTCCCTGTCTATGTGGTGTCACTATATTCTCTATAGGTGCATAAAGAACCCTGCTGGATTAAATGAAGAATGGTAGATATAAAATGCTGCTTTATTTGTGCTTTACAGCTAGGTAATTTAGACTAATGGGTTAATCATTAGCAATGGAGGGTGGCAACAGAACAAACTGTATTTCTATCATTAATTACTCTTTTGTGTTTGTTTATATAATAGTTTTACAAATGAAGTTTAGAGATGGCTGCAGAAAAATAGTGCATTTTTAAAAGTGACGCAAGAGAAGTGGCGCAGAAAAATGACACTTTCTGAAGAGACGCCTGTTGATGAAAATGGCACAAGAGAAAATAATTCTGAAAAGGATGGAAAAAGCCTCTGAGCTTTTATTTTGAAAGGTTTTGGAAAGAACTGCTAAATAGATGACTCTGTGGAGAAATTTGCTAACGTGCCACGGAGCTCAGAGCGGACAGGCTCAAGGTTGGAAGAAAGAGACGTGATAGATTTGCATTGCTTGAACTCCTTTCGCTACAAATTGTAGCAGCCTGAGGAAATGCTGCCAAGACTTCTACATGAACAATGAACAAGTGGTTAAGTCCGGACATGTGGGAAGGAGATGTCACAATTTACTGTGGCACGAGGTGGCTCAGCCAATGGAGAGCTAGAATTCATCTGCTGGAATGTGAAAAATAGTTAGCTCAGCATAGTTTTAGGGTATAAGAATCAGCTCAGAGAGCAGACATTTGGCTTACGCTCGAGATTCCTGAGGGACGTGATATGCTGATGGAATACACACGTGAGGAAAGGAGTTTTTATTAATTACTTTATTTCTAGGTGATGAGAGTAGAAACAGAGATATAGTTAGGATTTGGAAATGCTTAATTTTACTTATTTCTGCTAATGAATAATAATTCTTGATTTATGCTCTTTTATTAATTCTGAATAAACCTCTCTTTATGACATTTTCTAATGCTTGTTTAAAAAAATTCCAAAACCTGAGTTTTTCTATATATGTTTAATAAACTTTCTAAATGACAAGCTGGTCTTGATTTTTGTGGATAGTTTAAAACAACATATTTAGATCTTATCGCCTCATGATTCAGTCGCTCTATTGTTGATATGGGCCTAGTGTTGTAGTGTAAGTTTGGTGGTAGTAAATAGAGTCATTTATGCAAAATTTTGGTGAGAGCGCTGGATCAATTCCACTTGTATGGATTCCGGTGCGTAGGTTCCCTAGGAAGTTTGTTCTCGCAAAGGTACGATGCGACGATCTTTGGAGTTGCGACGATCTACGGGGCGACGATGCGCGGACCAGCGGTGATCTTCTCTCTCACAGCTCCTAGATGTGATGGCTTCTGCGACGTCACTCGCAGCGACGTGATGCAGTCCGAAAGCAAGCGGTGTGGCGACCTCACCCAGCGACGACAGGCTCTGCGACGACGCTCGCAGTGATGTTAGACTTTCCCGCACCGGTATGGTGCGTCCTGCAAATAAAGGATGCAACGGCTCTGGCAGCAGCAACAGGGGCTGCGACGATCTCGGCCTTCGTAGCGGCGGGAATTTCCTCACACTGTCGGGGATGCGCTCCGCAGAGAGCGATGCGATAACTTTTCAATTGCAAAATTCTCTCAAGCTTAGTTTCAAGCTTCCCAGCACAGGTACAACTTCCAGAGGCCCCACAACTGGATCAAGCACTCTAGGAAGGACAGAACTCTCTCAGCAGAGTTCAGGGAAGCTGGGGGTGAAGTCTTTTTGTTCCTGGGACTTCAGAACAGGGAGCCAACTCTTCTCAGGCCCTTGGAGATTCCCTCAAGACAGGGGACACAGCCCAACAGCAAAGCCCTTCCCCTCTCCTTGGCAGCAAAGCAACAGCAGGTCAGTCCAGCAGAGCAACAGCAGGACAGTCTTCCTTCTTCAGTTTCAGCTTCCTCCTTTGCAGAGGTTCCTTCTCGATTCCAGGATGATCTAATTTTCTATAGTCAGGGGTCCTGTACTTATAACCCTAAAAGTCTTTGTTCCCTTTGTGCAGGAGGGCTCTGAGCCCTGTCTGAACCAGTTCTGGGTGTTCCCTGAGCACTGTGTTTTCCTGGCCTTTCCCTTCCTTTCAGAGAGAGGGGCAGGGTCGTCAGCCGCCCAGCAGGAGGTGGAGCCAGCATTGTGGAGGGAAAGCACAGCCCTGGAGCACTTTGTTGACATGATTCCTTCTCTCCTTTCACAGTGCAGGGCAGAGACATCAGACGCACCACAGGGGGTGGAGCTAGCACTGTGGAGGGCGGGCATAGTCCTATTCAGGCCCAGGTGCTAACTCCTCCCACCAATCAAGTTGCAAATGTAGTCATTCAGCCTAGGGCTGACTCAGCCAGCCTCCTGGGGAATCCCCAGCCACTGTCACTCTTAAACCAGACAGTCAATCCACAAACAGGCCAAGGCACACAGAAAGGTCAGACAAGAGAACAGCAACTTTCTAAAAGTGCTATTCTCAAACACAGGAGTTAAAAACCACCTTTCCTAAAAGATGTGTTATTAAATTCTGAGTTCAGGGATACCAGACTTTTATGTCCTATCTTGTTCCTATGGGAAGAAATACTGGTAGCCACTGTAGCCAGCATCCCCCATGATAGCCTATGGAGCAAGATAGCCTTGCAGCAGTGAAAAACGAAAATGGCTGTAATTCACTACCAGAGCATGTCACCTGCACCAGTATATGCTCTACCTTTCACATACACTGCACCCTGCCCAGGGGGGTACCTTGGGCCTTCCATAGGGGTGACCAATGTGCACAAAAAGGGAAGGGTTAGGCCTGGTCAGTGGGGACACTGACCAGGAGGACATGGCAGTCCACAGACTGCACACAGGCACTGCGGTGGCAGGTCTGAGACACCATTTTAGGGCTACTCATGTGGGTGGCACAATCAGTGCTGCAGGCCCACTAGTAGCATTTGTAATCAACAGGCCTGGCACACCCAGTGCACTTTACTAGGGACTTCATGGTGATACAAATATGCCAATCATGTATATCCAATTACAATACAATTTACACAGATAGCATATGCACTTTAGCAGTGATCAGCAGTGGTAAAGTGGGCAGAGTCCTATTGCCAACAGCCACGGGTCAGGAAAAATAAGGGAGAAGAAAAAAGTTTGAGGATGACCCTGCAAGAAGGGCCAGTTCCAACATGCTCCCTGAAAAACAACCAGTTTCTGAATGGCTACCCGCCAATTGCCACCTCCAGACAGCTTTCTGGACCCCTTGGTAGCTTCCGCTCCCTGGATAAAGAAACTAAGCCCATCATGGTCAGAGGTGTCATGCCTCCTCCCCAGGATGGGCTGAGTTCATGTAGGGGAAGCTTCAAAGGCCTGCTGCCTTTTGTTAGCTGACCCTGCCTTTTGCTACACCCCAGCAACTGGCTCCCACCAGTGCTGACCCCCACTTTGGGTGGGAGATTCGGTGCTGAAATCAAGAGAAGTGTGCCTACCTTTGCCAACACCACCCCTCAGTTGGGAGGGGCAAGGTGAATCACATCTCAGTCCCCTCCATCTTGAAGATGAGGGAACACAGCCAATCAGAGAGGCTCATGCCCCTCCCACTGGAGTAGCAGAATAGGAAGTGCAATCGCCCCGAGGAATGGACCAATTGGTCCCAACCTGCACACCCCTGAAACGCCCCTACATTTTGTAAATAGGGGCAACCCTGAACCTTGCCTCCTCCAATACAAGGAGAAGAAAGAATAAGGACCAAGGAGCCATGCTGAACAAGGAAGAAGAGGACAACATCTCAATCAAAACTGCTGAACGACTGGGACTAAAAGAACAACAGCTAATTCAAGAATTAGAAGAAGCCTTTTAGAACAACAGAGCAATTGAGAACGCCCCAGCACTTCTAGCTAAAGTAGAAAAAGAAAATCAAACCTTCCAAAAAACAACTGAAGATTTCAAAAGGCAAAAATTACAAAAAGATATTACAAACTATTCAGAGAAAAAAACGTATCCATACTTGGAAAAGGATTTCTACAAACAGCCACAAAACATCGGGGTCCTAAGAGTGTATGGCGGCAGAAGCAGGTGACAATTCATAACATTCTCTGACGATTCCTCGGCGTCAAACAGCTCAAGTGACGCAGACGCACCCACAGACAACAGAGACGATCAAGCCCGCCAGCATTACCAGCCGGCACCTTTTTCCGAGGCAGAGGCAGACTACGTGGCCGTCAAAGAGGAACCAGGTGGTTCAATCGTTCCAACAACCAGTACCAAGGAGAAATCACCACGAGGAGACGAGTGTACAGATGGTAAATGTGAATAATTGTGCAGTATTCAATTTATCAAACCATACCCTCTCACCCAGTGAAATGAGTGTACTACAAAAGGGTTTAACATTTATCCCGACAGTAAAACCAGACATTTGCCAAACCAAACTGGAGCTAATCCAACTCTTCAGAAAAATGAGACTGAAAATATTTTTTCAAGATCAACAAGATATGTCGGCACGAAACTATTCAGGACTCAAAAACCCTTCTACTTTTTTCCCCCATTCCAGTCAGATGCCTGTAGAACTATTAACATTCGAGAAAAATGTGCTATGAGATCTTGATACACTCGAAAGGAAAAAGAAACGATACACAAAATGTAATTTAAAGAAAGATGAAAAGTCCGCCCTTCATGAACTTCAAGACAATAAAAGTTTAATCATAAAGCCACCCAACAAAGGCGGCGGGATTGTCATTCTCCCACGGGAAATGTATGAAGCAGAGGTTCAAAGGCAAATTTCCGATGAAAAGTACTACAAACGAACTGATGACAATTGGAATAAAAAATTGACAAATCGGTTGGAGACACTTGTAGACGATGGCCGAAGAGAAGGCTGGCTATCCAAAAAAGAGGGAGAATACCTAATAAACAAGAATCCCAGAACACCATTCATGTATGTCCTCCTGAAGGTCCACAAGGACCCCATGAACCCACCAGGCCGACCAATAATCTCGGGAGTAAATTCTATACTCGAACGCCCAGCTAAATATGTGGACACCTTTCTTAAACCTCTTGTGGGCCAAACCACCAGCTATATCAAAGACACAATGGAAGCAATAAACTTCCTTGAGGGACAAACTTTTGATGAATCAATGGAAATCCTGGTTACCATGGATATAGTCAGTCTATATTGCAAAATTCCACAAGAAGACGGCCTGGAAGCTCTCGAATTCTTTTTGGACAAGAGAGAAAGACCGCACAATGTCCCCACAGACTTCCTCTTGAAATTAGCAGAAATGTGCTTGAAATTCAACTTCTTCAAATTCAACAATGTCCAATATCTACAAACCGTGGGGACGGCTATGGGATGTCCCTTTGCCCCGGAAATGGCTATCATGTACATGGCGCTGTATGAAGCCAAGTGGATTTATAACAACAATCCTTACGACGGCCATATCAAAATATGGCGTCGTTATATAGACGACGTCTTCATGCTATGGAGAGGTGGAGAACATCAACTGAAAGAATTTGTCGTTTGGCTCAACAACAGAAACCCTAATATCCAATTCACCTTATCATATGATAAAAGAGAAATCAATTTCCTTGATCTTATGGTAAAACACGAGGAAGGTACTGTTTATACTACTCTATATACCAAAGAAACTGACTGGAATACATTCCTACATTTCTCAAGCTTTCACCAACGAAATCTACGTGACAACTTACCCCTAAGCCAATTTATGCGATTGCGAAGAAACTGCTCAAGGAAAGTTGACCATTTTTCTAACGCCCAAGAGCTGATGCAAAAATTACTTGAGAGAGGCTACCCAAGAAACCTACTGAAAAGAACTATGAAAAGAACGTGGTACATCCCCAGAGGCACACTCTTGACCCCTAAAGACAAGACTAAAGAAGAAACCCCAATAGTATGTGTGACAACATTCTCAGGAGCCACAACTGAAATTAAGAAGATTGTCTCCAGAAATTGGAACACAGTAAAAGGTTTGAAACCCTTCGAAGCTCTGCCAATATTTGCGTTAAGAAAGAATGAAAGCGTGAGAAACAAATTGGTACGAGCAGATACATCTCTGCCTAGACAAGACACCTCAATCCAGTCATTCTTGAATCTTCCACCAATCAGAGGGCACAATAAATGTGGTAACTGCGTATCGTGTGAAGGAACATTGGAAGGAACCACATTTACATATGGCCAAAAACAAATCAAACATGAGGACTTTACGAACTGCAACACACACAATGTGATATATTGTGTGGTATGCCCATGCGGCCTCACGTATGTAGGCAAAACAAGTCAACCTGTCAAAACAAGAATATCTCAACACCGTTCGAGGATCAGATGCAAAAAAGAAAATGCTCCAATGGTATCTCACTGCATTGCAAAAAACCATGGACCGGAAGATATAAAATGGACAGTAGTTAAACACATCAAAGGCAAAAACGTGGCCAATAATTTATCCAAACAGGAAGCCAAAACCATTATGTACTTGGGCACAGGGGATAATGGATTGAATGACCTAGCCGAAATAGCAAACTTTATATGATGTGCAATCACACATGAACCGGATAAACCAGCGACATGACGTCACTCCCTCAAATGCTAAGAACGGTTTCGGAGAAACCCTTCAATAAGTTCCCTGCACACCGAGCAAAGAACAGGTAGACACCCTGACATCAGGCATTCGTCCACTAGATCGCCCGGGAATAATTATATCCACAACAAACCCGGAGACGAGTGGAGCGTCATGTATCCAAGCAACACGACCATTATACGGCCAACCAATTGGAAAGAAGCTTCCACACTGTGAATGAGCGCGACCAATAAGGACGCAGCTATGTCAAAATCAGTCCTGAAAGAACCAATGACTGAGGCTTCTGTTTCAAACCGGAAACATTCGAGTTCGACAGCGGGGAGACGCTGTACAGCGAGTAAACGCCACCCCAAATAGACCGAAGAAAGCGAAAATATACGGAAGGACGAATAAGACAAGAACAACAGGTATGATATGTGAGCCAAAAATGTGACCCAACACCGGGCGGGCCCCCCTTTGGTCAAAGTGTACCACCGGACACCGCTCATGAACCACAGAGCGTTGCACATGACGAGTCCACTTAAAAATATTTCTCCAATTCTGTCATTTTTTAGGCGGCATTTAAAAATGGAACAAGAGCATCAATAAGGATAACAATTAATCCTTTTTCTTTCTTTGACCATCGCACCTTTAATTAATTCAAGTCAAGAATCTACTCCGCCGGGAGCTCAGCGATCGTTGTTACTTAAAGACACGAACAGGACAAGAGGAATCCTTTTCTTTTTCACGAGGGTACGTGAACCTCATTTCTTTTCTCAACAGTACCTACAACTAGTTTAGAAATTGTACATCAGACTCCTGACCCCCAACTAAAACATGCACCTTTACACTTCTACAGGTGTAGCATGATGTCCTACAACAACAGCAGTGAACCCTGATGAAGACCTTTCCCTAATACATCTCCTGTCATCATACAGAAGGTCGAAACGCATAGGCTTATCATTAAGGCCAGGAGAAATGTATGCCTTATGACCTGATAAATCAACAGGACATATAGCGAGAGACGTATCTCACACCACGGCCAAAAACCTTTCAAAAGAACTCTCCGACCTTACACAGGACTACATTGATTGTTTCTTTGTGGAAAAGTACCTATACCCAAAGACAGTTAATCTATTGATCTCAAGTAGGACTCTTCTCTCTTCCATTAGCCAACTTGGAAGAGTAGTAAATTTGAAAGATTTTGTGCGTTTAGGAGCGAAAAACACTAGGACACTAAGTCTATTTATATTTGTATATATGTTGAGTATTGTTAAAAGTCGTGTATAGTAATGTTAAAATGTCTATGTAATGAATTTAGTGTTATCATTCTTTTGATACATGTTGAATGTTTTTCTATCAAAGGAGATGATCATAAGTAATGTCCTAACACCCAATTGTGTACCATACATTTTTTTTTTAAGAAAACGCAAAAGTATAATTTGCTTACAATGTTAATAAATTAGGACATTGTACAAAAGTAAGTGCGTAATTTATGGTGTCAGAGGCAATCTTTACTTGTTACAACATCTTCTTTGGTCCCAGCCCTACCTGCCTGTCCCGACTTAAACCTGCAACCAGCAAAACCTTGGCATGTTCAGCAGCCAGCAGCAATCCAGAACCTGAAGGACCTGACTGGCTTCCCCAAAAAGACTCCTATGAGCAATGGATTTGCTCAACTAAATTCTCCAACACACACTCTGGACCCAGTCGTCTACGCAATTCTGCACCACTCTGTAGCCAATGTCCACTGCCCCAGTTCGAGTGGCCCAACATCACAAGAAGGTCCCCCCAGCGATCCTGACCTGGGATCCAGTGATTTCCCGACCTGCCTCTATCTTCTACCCGATGCCTGCAGCCTCACTGTGAGGGGTTCCCCTGACTGTGACCATAGCTGGTATTAAACCTGATGTCTAAAGACACCCCTACACCCGATGCCCAATGGCCTTGGGTGGCCCAACCAACAATGTCTAGGCATCCCCCAACAATCCATCTTACCTCTCTTGCTGGTGGTTGCCCTCAGAAAACCTCCTTGCCTCTGCAGTCTGCAGACTTTCTTCTGAACCGGAGATCTCCATTGAAATCTACAGGGCTCTCGATGTCTTCTTGGCACCATGCATCTGGCCATCCCAGTGCCTATGGTTGTGAACCTCCTGTGCTGATTGTTGGCCCCTGCAGGGCAGATCTTAACCCCAGGAGCTTTGCTTCCACAACAAAGTGGCCTGCTCGTGTGCACCTCCTAACCGACTGCCCTCTAGCCCCATTGGCTAACATTGGGCCCCTTCACTCAGTCAATCAATCAGGGTAGGTAAAGCACAGCTACGCACCCGTGAGGTTTTCAAGGTACTTGGGGGGAAGGGGAGAAGCTCCATTTGCAGCTGAGGTCATCCAAAAAGTCAGATCTTGAGGTCCTTCCTGAACTGGGCAAGAGTGGGAGATTGCCGGATGTGGAGGGGGAGGTGTTCCAGGCTTTGCTGCGAGGTAGGAGAAGGACTTTCCCCACATTCTACTCTTGCTGATGTGCAGGATGCTGACAAGAGAATCCTGGGCTGATTGGAGGTGTCTTTTGGGTGCGTGGAAGGAGAAACAGCTGCTCAGGTATGCGGGTCTGGTGTTGTGAAGGGCCTTGTTTGCATGGGTGAGGAATTTGGAGGTTATTTTTCTTCCAATTGGAAGCAAGTGGAGATCAGGGAGGTGTTGGGTGATGTGGCTGTGACAAGGGTTGTAGAGCGTCAGTCTGGCTGTGGCGTTCTTGATAGTCAGGAGCTTGCAAAGGAGTTTCTGTTGATTTCGGCATAGAACTCATTGCCGTAGTCCAGTCTGCTGCTGATGCGTGCATGCGTTCTGGTTTTGGTTGGGATCCATCTGAAAGTCTTTTGAAGCATGCAGTCAAATATGATGCCGAGGTTTTGTGCATGGTCCCACTGGCTTGGGGGATTTCTGAGGGCCATCAGGAGTCAGAGGAGGTGGTGCCAAGGATGAGGACTTCTGTCTTTTCTGAGTTGAGTTTCAGGCAGCTGTTCTTCAGCCAGGTGGCAACAGCTTTCATCCCTTCTTGGAAGTTGTGTCTGGTGATGTTGGGTCCCTCGGTGAGGGAGAGGATCAGCTTTGTGTCATCAGTATGGGAAATGATGTTGAGCCTGTGGTTCCTGATGGTGGTTGCGAGTGGGGCCATGTAGACGTTGAAGAGGGTGGGGTGGAGGCAGGAGCCCTGGGGTACTCCACAGTTGGTCTCTGTCGCTTACGGAAGGTAGGGAGGGAGTCTGACCCACTGATTTCTGTTGGTGAGGAAGAAGCGGAGCCAGTCAAGGGCCTTGCCGCAGATGCAGGTGTCATGGGTTCTGGTGGCTAGGGTGCGGTGGGGGATGGTGTTGAATGCCACCGAGAGGTCCAGAAGGATGAGGGCTGCCATTTCACCCTAGTCGAGGAGAGAACGGATGTCATCGGTGGCGGCAAGTCGGGCGGTCTTTGTGCTATGTTTGCTTCAGAATCTTTATTAGGAGATGTCCAGGTCATTGATAGCTTCGATGAAGTTTGTTAGTTGGGTGTTGATGGCCTTCTCAATGACCTTGCCTGTGAAGGGAAGTAGGGAGATGGTCCTGATGTGCTTGAGGTCCGTAGGGTCCGCAGAGTGTTTCTTCAGGAGGGGGTTGAGTTTGGCTTGTTTCCAGTCATCGGCGAAGGTGGCAGTTGATCATCCACCATAATTTGGGTGCGATAGCCAAGGCTGCTCTGTGGAAGATGTGGTGTTAGCAGGGGGTTGAGAGTGCCCCGGAGTGGATGTTTTTCCTTGTCTTCAAGGTGTTTTCTGTCATGCGCTGGATCCATTTGAAGAGGGTCTGTTGGGTGGCATCCCATGAGGTGGGAGCTGGAACGGTGATGTGGTCTTGGTTGTGGAAATTGTCATAGATCATCTTGATCTTGTGGTGGAAGAAGGTGCTGAGTCTGTTGCAGGGGTCTTGGAAGGGTGGGACATTGGACCTGTCTCAGAGCCCTAAAGGTGTGTTAGAGAGGGGAATCTGTACAATTGGCTGCCTGCTTTGTTAAATTTATGAAGGCTACAGTAGCACTGCTGTCTGCTTCACAATCACAAGAGACTGATCTCGGTGCAGACCCCTCCATAGAGCATAATGCCTAACCAGTCACTGATGCGAAAACTGATTTATTAACCTCCTCTTTCTCACATATGTACCATCTCAGAGACAGATGGGCTGAAATTGATAATTTTGGAGTTTGGGGGGGGCGTAAGCGCATATGGTGCAGTTCGGCAGAGTTTCTCAATCGAACGCGGTTGTCGCTAATGGCATTACACGCGGGAGGCAATATCGACATATCGACTTGCACGCGGTAAGATCAACATCACAACCCAACACTTGTACTTCATCGAACGGTGAGCACGTAATTTAATCACACCGTTTTGTTTATACCACGCGCCACAAGAAAGTTATTTTTGTTTTGCATGACACCACCCCATCACAGGCACTAATTTTTTAGGTACATGTTAAAGTAGAAATGACACTCGATCCACATCACGGGCGCCACTACCCTCATTGTGTCTTTCTCCCACATCGTGGAAACACGCTGTTGATCGGCGCACTTAACCTTCATGGTTCGTGATTCTCACGTTTACCTTCTTATTTAACATAAGTTTATTGACCGTCTAACAGCACAGTTCCCTTCGTGATCACCTATTCCTTTGCGTTTCTTTTTTTCATTAATTCACCAATAGTCGCATTACGCTTCTAGTTACATGGCGCTTAGCATCATAATTTTTCAGCATGCTTACCCTTTTTTAGTGCTCTTAGTGGTTGTATCACCACACCTGTACAGCACACTTAAACAGAAACCCTTTTATTTACAGATTGTACACTTGTCCCTTGACGAAGGGCATGGGTCACGAAATGCATAGGGATGTACACATCGCAATTTTTGGAAACTGAATACTTCTGCGACAAATTTGAATGTCACAAAGAAGTGATTTAATCATGTTTGGAATAAATACATTCTTGTTTTGATCAACAACAAATGGTTTCTGACTACATTATTTGAAAGAAAACGGATTACACTGTTATCACTGTCAGAGACAGAGTCTCAAAAGGAGTGCCTACAGGGCACAGTGCCATTTGCTTGACACTGCACCTCGTGTTATTACTGGTTTCATTATCAATGATTTATTCATGTGCATTGTCCTATATTTACTACAGTTATTTTTCCATGAAAGGGTTTTACACTGTAATTATTTTAAGTAATCTTGCAATAAAATAAATCAAAACGGAAATCTGATTTAATGCTATTAAAGTTTGGAAATGATTTACTGTGAGCATAAAGTTGGTTTTACCGCACATATTTTTTACTCTTTATTGTTCTTTTAAATGGAGGTGGTGTCAGTTTTTGTTGAAAGGAAAAAGCACTTTAATTCAGAATTCATGCACGTACAGGAGTATTTTGGAAATCGGTATTTCCAGAGTGTCTCTATACTTAACTCCTGTGATAAATTGAGTGAGAAAAATGTGCAGCATTGACCACATAATGATTAACTTTTGACTCTCACCTTATGCTGAAAATATGTTCAGAACATTACTGTTATTTCAGGTATGACCCTGACACTACCCCTCAGTGAAGAATTTTTGTGCTGCACAGCTCTCCCTCAAGGTCACAAAAAGTCAGCATCCACGAAGCATAAATCGTCAAGGAGGATAAACACAAAGTGTTTCTCAAAATATCCTTTCATTTTAAAACTTAAAGCGAACTGCAAGTCAAATAATAATGATTACTAAATCAAATTACATACACATGAGAGGTATAACCCCATTCTTAATTTACCACACAAGGCCTGCTTTTCTCTTCAAAACACATGATGGTATCATGGTGATCCAACAGGAAAACTGGGTAACCATGAACAAAATCCACCCCCTACATAGATAATGAACCTGGAACAAAGCATTTGTGCATAATAGGTAGTTTCCCTGAGCAGTCCTCTCATCCCCAAATTAATCCCTTCCCGACAAAGTTCCCCAACCACAACCCCCTTGGATCCTAGTGTGGCAGAAGGCGTGATTTGAGGTATTACTATTAGCACTGGGTGGCCTGTGGAGGTAAATAGTCATGGCAGCCAGGTAACCCAAACCGCAGGGCATGCACACCATAGAGTGGACTCCTGTGTAGAATATTACCTTCCTACAGTTAGGTAGAACAGGAAATGTGCTCCCACTCCCTTCTGTCTGGCTTCCAGTTGTATCACTCAATGGCAAGTTGTTAGAAATGGGTGTCTCTAGTTGGCAGGTTCTTACCCTGGCCAGGAAGGGAGCCTTCTTCCGTCTCAGGATAAGGGGGATACACTACTGAAATAACCCCTGCTCACCCCCTTTGTAGCTTGGCACGAGCAGTCAGGATTATTTCAGAGGCAGTGTGTAAAGCATTTGTTCTTACCCAACAGTAATACAGTGAAAACACTACAAAAGGACACCAAACCAGTTTAGAAAAATATAAAGTAAGACCAAAAGAATAAAAATCTAGCATACAGTAATTATAATATAAACTTTGCAAGAATAAACTTAGAAATGCAGGGGCAAATTTACAAGCCCCTATCGCCACCATGTCACCTTTAGTGATGTTGTGGTGGCGATAGGGGCTTTGCTTTATTAACGAGGCAGAGTTAAGCCTCTTAACATGGCATAATGCTGCCTTGTAAATAATACACCCTTTCACGCTGTACTTAGCATGAAAGGGGAGGGCAATGGGTGTTTCGAACAAGAGAAAATACTGGCAGATGCCAACTCATACAGGAAACATATTCTAGTGCGAAAGCGATATTTTGACAACGTTTTAGTCATATGGCGGGAGACACCAGACACCATAATTAACTTTCACCAATGGCTGAATACCAGAAATGAGTCCCTGAAATTCACCTTCGAATTTTTGTTGTACACACTCAGTCAGCAAAAGGTTTCACACCCTCAAAGACTGAACTCCAGGCCAATTGTTTTTATATCAAGGATTTAGAGGTTTTATTCTCTAGAACCAACAGATGAGCATTTTGCAGAAAGGAAATAAACTTTGTAAACACAATAGGTACAGGGGTTGCAGTAGGCAACACAATTCTACACACAATTTAGCATTGAGCCTATATAAACACAGTGTATTACTTTGTTGATTACTTTGGTAGTTCCAGGACTGGATCCTAGAGTCAGTCCTGGGGTCTCCGCTGAAAACAATTTAGTAAAAACGTTTTAGGTATTGCAGTTATTTTCCAGAAATATAAAGCTATTTTAAAAGTCCACACTTAGAAACTTTTCAACAGGTATCTGGCAATGTTATCCAATGGGAGAAAATTCAGGTTGCAGGTAAAGTACGATCTCGTTACTTTTGTAATCCAGTACTGGACTCCTAGGCCCAGCACTGGGGTCTCAACTTAAAACAGGTAAGTAATTACGTTTCAGTATTTCATATGATTTTTAAAGAATATTTCTAGTTTTCAAAAGTAGACAGAAGAAATTTCATAGAGAAGCAGACAATGGATTCCTATGGAGAAAATACAAGTTACTAGTAAACCCGATAGGGATTACTTTTGCGGTTCAGTACTGGGCTACAAGGTACAGTTCTGGCTTCTCTCCTGATCACAGGTGAGTACTTCAGAATTCGGATGATTTTATGTGAATATTTTAAGTTTTCAAAAGTAGACCGAAGATTTTTCGAGTCAAACCAGTCAATGTTATTCAATAGCAGGTAAGTGAGTTACCGGTTTCCAGGTGAGTACTTGGCTGGCGAGGTTAACGTTCTGGGCATAGACTCAGGGGTCCCCCAGGGTCAGGTAGGTACAGTTGGTTCACCCTCCGCGGCGCAGGTGCGGCCGGGTGCAGAGGTAGTTAGGCCCAATGTTATCCAATGAGGGGCAGGGAGCCTCCGATTAGTGGCTTCTGCCTAGCAGGCCACGCGGCTGTGGGAGCTGGACTCCGGACGTGGGAGCTGGGCTCAAGGCAAATGGGGAAGTAGAATAGGGTACAGGTTGCACTGCCAGGGGCACTCGGGAGGCTAGGAGCAAGGTGCTTTTGAGCCGTCGGGAACTCAATGTTATTCAAGGGAAAGGTAAAAAGGGAACAAAGGCTGCAGACTCCGGGACGGTGATTATTCAGGTGCGCCCACCACTTCGAGAGGTAAGCTGTGATCCTGGAGAAGAGGTAGGTACCCCAAAAGGAGGCACAGGGGGTCAAAGGGTGCCGGGTGCAGGGGTGTCTTTGGGTGTCCGGAAATCTTATCCTTGGCTGGTCGCGGTTGGAGGGGTACCTGGTTCTGAGGCTGCAGGCGTCGTCTGGTTCGTCGAGGAGGGTCTTTGGGCACTGGACTTCGGGTCCCAGTCACCGGGGGGACGTCCTCGTGGTCTTGGATCACTCAGGCACGGGCCGTGCTCGGCGGGTGCAGAGTGGGCTGGTCCGGAGCTTCCTGGCTGGCACCAGGGGGGTTGTTGCAGCAGAGCCTCTGCTGATGGGAGTCCCAGTCTTTAAGAGGGTCAAGGGAGGCAGGTCCTCTGGGTGTCCCAAGGTTGCTGTCCGCAGGAATCACCGGGATTTAGGCAGGAGCAGGTTCCAGAATTGACAGGCCGGTAGGGCTGGGGCCTAGTCAGTTGTTGTCGTCCTGTTGTTAGCAGCTGCACTGCAGGTCTTATTCCTCTTGGTCTTCTTTCTTCTTTTCTTATCAGGATCTGAGGAAGTATGGTTCAGGGAGCCCCTAAATACTGAATTTAAGGGCGTTACAGGTAGGGCAGGGGCAGGGACCAAGAACAAGATGGTTTTCTTGGACATTGAAATCCAGAGAGAAAACAACTGCTTGATAACCAAAACACACTTCAAGCCAACAGCAAAAAACAATCTGCTAAGATTCGATAGTTTTCATCCCCGCCCCCTCAGGGAAAACTTACCCTATGGACAGTACCTGCGTTTGAGGAGAAACTGCAGCAAATTGACTGACTATAAAAATCAAGCAGAAGATCTTACGAAGAAATTAGCCAATCGTGGTTACCCTGAAAAAATCACCAGCAAATGTCAAAAAAGAGCAAGGAATCAGCCACGACAAGCTCTACTGGAAGATGTGCCCAAAAATAATGATGACATTCCACTCACATGTGTCACAACATATAATGCAGTGTCCAACCAAGTGAGCAAATCCATCAAAAAACATTGGTCGATACTCCACACTGGCAACTACAAATGGGAAAAACCTCTGTTTTCCTACAAAAAAGCACGCAGCATAAAAGACACTCTGGTCAACACAAGACCTAAGAAAATGGTGATCATGAACCCAAGCATCACAGCAATATGGGGACTTCCACCTGTCACGGGACACTCTAGATGTGGGGACTGCAGTGTCTGCCACCTCACCACCAATACGAAGACCTTGAACCTCGAAGAAGGCAAAATTTGGGAGCAAAAAGTGCACACAAACTGCAACAGTCACAATGTCGTGTATTTGATCAAATGCCCATGCGACAAATCCTATGTAGGCATGACTACACGCAAAGTGAAGCAACGAATATCTGAGCATCGTAGCACAATCAGATGCAGAAAGAACAACACCAGACTCACAGACCACTTTCTTACCATGTGTCACACCCCCAACGACATGAGGTGGACCATAATCGAACAAATCCAACCTGGCCCTAATGTACAGGCACGTCTCTTCGAGAAAGAACAACGGTGGATTTATAGACTTTCCACCCACAAGACAGGAATGAACGATAATATTCCATGGGGCTCTGTATTCAAATGAATAAATCCTTCCTTTTCCGTGTCCCACCAACATCTGCCATTGCCACCTCTCTACCCCTGTAACCAGTCCCCATAGCCAATATGCCATGAGGACGAACCAGCCCACCAATAGGCTTTCCTTAGAGATACCTCTTTTCATAATCTAATATTAGATACCAATCGGGACACATACCGTCCACCCTTTGGTTTTCAGTTTCACTCATTTTTTAAGTTACTGTAGCCCTTTTTTTCAGTTTCTGTACCTTTTACCATTGATGGTCCCTAATTTACAACGATATTATACTCTTCTTTGCTCCCCTAACTGGGAAATGAGCCATCAGAGCCACGTGACTACGTGACAGAATTAGGTCTCCACCCCCTCACCGACCCCGGAATAGGGAGAACGCATTTCACAGAATCCGATACCAATCGGGACACATACCGCCCACTCCTGGGCTTGTTGTCGGTCCCTAACTTACAACGTTATTTTACTTTTTCATGTTCCCTTAACTGGGACATGAGCCATCATCGCCACGTCACTACGTGACGAAATTAGGTCTCCGCCCCCCTCCGCAGGGTAGCCACGCCCACCCCGGAAGAGGGAGAACGCATTTCACCGGCTACGCCCGGCATAGCAGCACTAGCCGAGCAGAGACCGGTAGATGTAGGTGAATGGCCTTTCTCTCCGCCCGCTAACTGTAAGTAATCCCCCTCTCTCCCGCAGGAAGTCATTTACATGACTCGGCCTCTCTGGCATGGAACGCTCTACGTATACGGGGAAGCTTCTCTCTTGGGCACAACCGCCAGAAACGCCACTTACTATCTTGCTTCCCGCCATTACAGAATATGTTCTGACGGCGTGAAGTACCTACCCTCTGCCCGTTGAAGCACGCTAAAGCTTAATATTAAGTAAGCCCAGTCTCAAACCATGGTTTTTGTGTGTACTCCTACATGTTTACTTGTGTGTCAGTCTTGTACGTTATTACACGCCCATTTCACGTTATGCAATTACTTTATGCACCAATGGAACGCCGCTTTTTTGAAACAATAAGGTATGAATTGCGGATTGTGGCGATTATTAACATACGCCCCCTTGAATAGTCACGTTCATAACGATCTACAAAATGTGTAGTCATGCATCTATTTAGGCACTAATACGCCACAAATGATTTATATGAATGATTTATATTAGAGCCACTATCTATAATGCATGAGTATATGCACACACATATTGGCAATCCACCTGTGTCCACCATACTTTCCATGGACACATGGTTCATTATCTCACGGAGGGCCTCCACCTCCCAGGCATGACCTGTTGAGCACGGAGACACGTCACGACTTCCCTGGCATGATAAAATGAGCACGGAGACACGTCACGACATTACAGGAGAGTAAGCATGATCATAACTGAATAATGTTTATATTTCTTTCCCCACAGGTCTCCATTTTTCATTTTTTCAGCTCACAGATTTTGTATGAGCTCATATACCTTTGGCCATTTTAGCCACTAGGCACTCAGGGGCACAGGACAGGGTGGGCCTTTTAGGGGGCACATACCTTCCATCCACCTGATTTTGGTCCTGAAGAATACCGGGCAACCGCCCTATTGATAGAAACATGTCGACCAACTCACACCAACACATATAGAGACTCCTTGATCGTAACTCACCTACCAGGGTCTCACCTTTAATTTTTAACCATTGTTCAGTTGCTCTAAAATAAAAATTATATTTTGAGATAAACCAGGACAATTTTTAACATTTTTTTGCACCTACAGTCACAACCCGCTCCACTGTAGTCCAGGTGTTGAAGCACATCCTGGTGACGCTAGGTCACCAGGGTGGACCCCGATGATGAAGCATGTCACCTCTAGGTGGGTGAGTGAGGGGTTTTAAACAAAAGGCTGAATTTTCCCTTTTTGCCAGAAAATACGCCCTCAAGTGAGATTTCTTGAAACCTCAGGAGGGGACACTCCTCTTTTTGTTGTACTTAGGGACCAATAGGTCCCTGTCCTGGGGTGGGTACACCCCCTAGCCTGCTCCTCTCCTATGGGAGGGGAGCAGGAGCTTAGCTGTGATTGGGCAGGGCTCCCCATCTTCAAGATGGCCGGAGCCCGGGGTCATGCTTTACCTCGTCTCCCCCACCTGAGGGGTGGGTTTGTCACAGGCTGCCCCCCCCCTTCCTGACATAGTTTTTCCCGCCGGTCTTCCCACCAAGGTTGGGGTCAGGACTGGTGGGGTCCAGTCCCTGGGTACAGCAAATGGTCTGTAGCAGCTCACAGAGGCGGCATTCCTATGATGCTTCCCCTGCTCATCCTGGGGGAGGAGACCTAGCACCTCGCTCAGGATGTGCATTGTTGCAGGCCCAGGGGAGCGGGGGGCTCTCCACCCAGTGGTCAAGCAACATGTCTGCTGTGTGGCAGCCTCTGCAGCTACTCAGCCCAGACTTGGATTGTAGGTTAGGTTTTCGGGGGGCATCTCTAAGATGCCCTCTGGTGAATTTTACATTACATCTCACACTGGCATCAGTGCGGGTTTAATGTGCTGAGAAGTTTGGTACCAAACTTGTCAGTCTTCAGTGTAGCCATTATGGTGCTGTGGAGTTTGTAATGACAACCTTCCAGCGCCATATACTCTTAATGGCATCACTGCACTTACAGTTCCCTGGAATGGCCCTGGGTATGGTAGGGGCACAGGGCTCATGCACCTGTGCCCACACCTCTGGCATAGGGCACCCAGCTAGAGGGTGACTGAAGTATGCCAGGGCAGTGGATTCTGTGGGCATGGCACACAGGGATTTGTGCTATGTCGACTCTTTGTTTAGTTCTGTACTTAGACACTCAGCCTGCAAAGGCAGTGTGTGGGTGTCAGGGTACAGGGCCCCGGAGGGTGGCACAATAAGTGCTGCAGTCCTCAGGGGTCTTCTCTGGTCACCATGCCCTGGCTACCTAGGGTACCATTTACTAGGGGCTGACAAATTGCCAGGGATGCCAATTGGGTTTTTACTTTCAACACAGTTTTAGGGAAGGAACTCATGCCCAGGGTACCTGGTTGGCAGGAACCCAGGGCACACTCAGCCTAAGCACATCCGCAGTTCAGAATAAAGTCGGGGCATACCAGTGCAAGTAAGATGGCTCTTTCACACACAACCCCCCCGCCAAACGAAAGGTGATGAGACTAACCTTGCCCTAGGGAGTCTTCATTGCCTAAGTGGAAGAACCTGGAAAGTCCATCTGCATTGGCATGGGCAGTCCCTGGTCGGTGTTCCACTTCAAAGTCCTTACCCTGTAGGGAGATGGACCATCTCAATAGTTTTGGATTTTCCCCTTTCATCAGCATTAGCCATCTGAGAGGTCCGTGGTCAGTGTGAACAAGGAAGTGAGTTCCAAACAAGTAGGACCTCAACTTCTTCAGGGACCAAACCACAGCAAAGGCCTCCCTCTCAATGGCACTCAAACGCTGCTCTCTGGGGAGTAGCCTCCTGCTTATAAAAGCAACAGGTTGGTTTTGGCCTTCCTCATTAATATGGGAGAGGACTGCTCCTATCCCCAGCTCTGAGACATCAGTCTGCACTATAAACTGCTTGGAGTAGTCTGGTGCTTTTAGAATGGATGCTGAGCATATTGCTTCTTTCAGGGTGTCAAAAGCCTTTTGTCAGCTAACAGTCCAGTTGACTTTCCTGGGCATTTTATTGGATGTGAGTTCTGTGAGGGGAGTCACAATGGACCCATATCCCTTCACAAACTTCCTGTAGTATCCAGTCAAGCCAAGGAATGCCCTGACTTGGGTCTGGGTGGTTGGAGCTGCCCAGTCCATAATACTCTGGATCTTGGGCTGTAAGGGTTGGACCTGTCCTCCACCAACAAGGTGGCCCAAGTACACCACAGTGCCCTGCCCTATCTGGCATTTTGATGCCTTGATAGTCAAATTCAAATTCAAATATACTTTATTCGATTTTTAGTAGATAAAAAACCATAAAAGTTCAGTAATAAAAACATTTGATTAAAAAATAAAGCATTTTTCATCTAAACATGATTAGCAAATATCTTTTCAGAAAAGGGACCACTTCATGACATGTAAATTTAAAAAGTATACAAATATTTAAAAACAATTTTTACCAGTATTCTTTTACACGAAAGACAATTCGATCGACTTTTCACAGGTTTGTTCGATGCCTAACACAAAATTTAAGAAAATGTGCTATAGATTTTGCCATGAGTTCGTTTTCCGGAAACTGCAAGGCCAGATAAGCTGGACGGCATTGGCGCATCTTCAGAACCTTCAAAAGTGGTACTATCCACCGCCTACGCGGTGACACATAGAATTTGCAGAAAAAAAGAACATGAATAGTAGATTGCGCAGACGTTAAATCGCAAGGGCAAGGGGAGAGGTTAGGAGACCAGTCATTTTGGTCGGGAAAAGAAATCATACGGTGAAACATGTTGAACCTAAAACGGGTCAACAAAAATTTTCCATAGTGACTTAAATTAAACTGTAGGTACGGTTGGATGGTAGGGACAAATTGTATTAATAAACATTGCTGCACAGTTGGTTTCCCTATTTCACTCAGCAATCGCATTCGGGACAAATGAGACAAGCAAACTGTTTTTAGGTCTTTTTTTGAGAGGTCTGTTACTGAGGGGGGTCATCAAAGAATCTTGCATATCCAATGTCCGTAAGAAATGTTTTGACGTAAACCAGCCATCTAATCTTTCTCATATTGTCGAGTTTCATGCAATCTTGGACAATTGTTCTCGTAAGATGACATTGCTCCGTTGCCCAGATCCTTCGCCACAGCATGACTGGTTGGATTTTAATAATGTCTGAAACATAATCCAAACCAAGTTCAAGGTGAGAGCCATATGTTGTGGTACTGTTTGGGACTGCCAGCAAGAACCTTAGGAAAGAGTTTTCAATTTTTTGGAGCTGGTCTACATTTGCCCCGCCCCAGACCCCTGCTCCATAGGTCGCAATACTGAGACATTTTGCATTGTATATTTTTAGCATTTCGGTCGGAGGTCTTTTACCTAACCGGAGTGCAAAAGCCATCAGTGCGCCAACGGCTCTTAGGAAAGCCAGTTTGCGAGAATTGACGGCTTCCCTCCACTTGAATGCCTCATCAATTAAAATCCCTAAATAGGGATATGTCTCCGTTCTTTCAAGGGGTGAATTATCCACGTAAATTTTCTTGGTTTTTTCCGCTTTATGCCAGCATGCATCACATACGTCTTTTTTTATGTTTACTCTGAGGCTCAGGCTGGCCATAAATGAACAATACTTATTCAAAACCCGTTGGAGCTGGACTGGGGTTCGGGCTAGAATCACCGCGTCGTCGGCATATAGTAGAGCTGGTATCTGCCGACGACCGGCTGCTGGAAGATCTTCTGCACCCTCTAACATTGTAGCCTCTAACCCATTGGTGTACAAAGTAAATAAGAAAGGGGCCAGCACACACCCTTGTCTGACCCCCTTCTCTATTAGAAAGCTATCAGTTAGCTGGCCACCAGTCCCAAATCTCACTCTTCCCGTTGCCCCTGTGTACAATTCACGAAGGAAATCAACTATTGGTGGGTCATTTCCCATTTGCAGCATGATTGTCCATAGTCTTGAGTGTTCAACACAGTTGAACGCTGCTGTAAGGTCCACGTATACCATGTGTAGAGAAGAGCGTTTTGCATCTACGTACTTTCCGGCCAGTAAAGTCAGGTTTAGAGCCTGGTCCACCGTACTCAGTCCCGCCCTGAACCCGTATTGCAGATCCGAGATTGCCCCATGATTGATCGA
The DNA here is from genome assembly GCF_964261635.1 of Lissotriton helveticus. Classification (NCBI taxonomy): domain Eukaryota; kingdom Metazoa; phylum Chordata; class Amphibia; order Caudata; family Salamandridae; genus Lissotriton; species Lissotriton helveticus. The sequence continues at coordinate 294,332,174 of NC_136070.1, forward strand.
CCACTCCTGGAGACGGTCGAGAAGAATGCGCCCTTCCATCTTACTGAGCGAGTCCAGGAGTGAAATGGGACGGTAACAGGCGGGACTGTCTCTGTCTCCCTTCTTGAATATGGGGACCAGTATCGAGGTCGACCAGGAATACAGCAGACCGATCTCCTTTGCCGCGTTCAGTACGTTGGTGAGTAATGGGGACCATAGATCTGGGATATATTTAAAAAGGTCCATGGGAACTGAGTCCGAACCTGGTGCTTTTCCTGAGTTTGCAGTTTTTATAGCCTTCTCCATTTCATTCAGTGTGAAATGGAGGGCTAATGGGTATTTCACCGGCGTGAGCGAATCCAGATGTTCTAATTCTGGAACTTTTTTCCTGCTAAATACCCCAGAAAAGTATTGGACCCATTCCCCTGCGTTTATTGCGACGTCTAGAGATGGTACGTCTGCTTTTTCTATTAGAAAAGGAGATTTCACTATCTGCCAAAAGGCAGTACTGTCCTTTAGAATACTACTTCTCTGTAGTTGAACCCATAGATTATCTTGTATATCCCTTTTTCGCTTTCAGATTGCGAGCGCATAGACCTTCCTTAATTTTGTCACCTCCTCTCTATCTCTTTCTGGTTTAGCTAAAGCCTTCTTTAAGTTGGTATAAGCTTTCGTACATTCTGTACTGAACCATCCCTTTCTAGTAGTCTTGTTTTGTTTGCGAGACCTGGTTCATTCTTTCCTGATGTTTTCCACAATGTCACCGTAGCTAATCAAAATCTCAGTTGGAGTTGTGGAGGGATCTAAGCATCTTTCTAACTCGTTTCTACATGATTTTACTATCTTTGTGGTTGTGGCGTCCTGGTCTACTTTGCCCCATTTTAATGCAAAGCCATTTAGCCTATCCAGTGTTAATGACTGCTGGTGTAACAAACTTAACTGTGCCATATCTCTCCTATTCTGCGATTTAGGTTCCTGGAGTGTCATACTGATGGGGAAATGGTCACTCAGTGCATTGTTATGTACTTTAAAAGTCTTAATATTTGAAGCTTTATTGGTAGACACTAAGACGTAATCTATCAAGCTTTTAAGGCCTCTGCCATGAAAGGTTGGAACAAATTCAGTTGTAGGTGTTTTTATCTTATTGGCAAACCCCAAGTCAAATCCAATCATCATTGTCTGTATGTTGTTACCCTCGATTGTATGAGTGAAGTGGGTTAGACAATTTCCGTCCTCATCCATGATCCCGCAGTTGGGGGTATCGCTTTTATTACATAAATGGAGAATAAAATCTCCTCCCCAAATTACTGTGTGGGAATCCTTTACATATTTTAATACGAGGTCATGTACTAGATGAAATATTTCGCTTAAAACCCTGATTGATTCAAGTGAAGTCATGTTGTTATAAAAGTTAATGAAAGTATAGACCTCTTGTCTGATTCCACGCAGATTAATAAGCTGGTAGTTCGGCTCTAATTTTACAGGGGTTATTTCACAACAGGACCAGAGATTCGAGACGTATGTTATGTGGCCTCCTTTACTCCTGCCTGCATTAGATCTTGTAGCTGCTGAGAAGAATGTTTTATAGCCCAAGAGATGGATTGGGTCTTTGAGCCTAGATTCCTGAAGGCAAATTACATTGCTTGAATTTGCTAAGTGAAGAAAACTATTTTCAGAGTTTTTGGTAGCTAAACTCGCCACATTCCAAAATAATAGACCTAGTTCAGAGTTAAGACTTGTGGCGATTAATATCCTATTCTGAGTGCTGTTTTCTTCAGGATAGCTTGGCTGTAATTCACAAGTCGAATTTGGAACACTTCCCCGAGCCTCTATACTAATTTGTAAAGAAGAGAGAATACCGGTGGAGTCCTCAGGGGAGCAAAGGAGCTCTTGTATTGGGTCTGCCGTGGTTAGGTGTGCAATTGTCTTGTTTGGTCCATTTGGCCGTTTAGCTGATGTAAGGGGACCCTTATTGAAACTAATGTTTGTGGGGTGCTCTAATATTTTTGTGGCTGTGTCTCTGATGTTTATTGGGCTAATCATGTCATGCTCCCTTTGTGGTGGTGGTCAATCAACCATCTCTAGACAGCTGTAACTGTTAAAAGTTGGTATTCCACCCCAGGGTTCCCTATGTGATTGTTGCTGTACTCTCCTACCATTGGTTTTCCAATCACCCCAATCTTTGTTTTCGTGCCCCCATTCTCCCTGATTCCAGCCCCTTTGTTTATTTTCATGCCCCCATTCTCCCTGATTCCAGCCTCTTTGTCCGTTCTCTGGCTGGTTCCAAGACCAATTTGAGGACCAGTTTGGGCCTTCAGAATAATGGCATAACGGGGGATAAAAAAAGGATAGACGTTTGATGTTTATACCTCCGTTCCTATCTGCTGTATCCCAGGAACAGATGTAGTCCACTGCCCGAGGGTTTTCATAGTTAACTATTACACAATCGCCCGGGATCATTTTTTGTTGGTGTCCTATCCATGAAACCCTTCTTGCTGTGGTGATTCTGGTGACTTGATTTTGCGGGTTTGGTCTGTTGATGTTCAACCAGTGACGAACTTTGTTTAATAAGGACCAAGTTGGTTCATCGGTGTCGTGACTTAATTCGGGGACCCCTGTTAGAAAAGCTACAAATGGGGTTGCCTCCGGTGGGAGGTTTATGGGTTTGGTCCATCTCTTCTTTATCCGTTCTACCTGAGTGTTATGCCTCTGTGGCTGTTCATGATGAGGAGTATTTGTTAAAAGTGGCCTAGGGGGAATGTTTGTTGGGGGAAGGTTTTTCTGTAGGTCTGAGACTTTCTTAGGGGGTTTTTGGGGGGACTTCGTTTTTGAGATAGCAGAAGGGTTAGTTGAGTTGTTGACAATTTCTCCTCCCCTAGTAGTAAGGCTATTAGTTGCGATTGTGACGTTATTAGATGGTTGTCCTGGCTTAGTGTTACCAGTTATGGATTTTCTGATAGTCAGTCCTGCAGATTGCAGGGCTTGTAGAACCTTCCCAAGGTGGATCAGGTGATCCTGCCAGGTGGAGTTAAAGACAGCAATATCATCAAGATAGGCTGCACTAAAGGACTCCAATCCAGTCAGGACTTGGTTCACCAACCTCTCGAAGGTGGCAGGGGCATTCTTTAACTCAAAAGGTATTACAGTAAACTGATAGTGTCCATCAGGGGTGGAGAATGCTGTTTTCTCTTTGGCTCCTGGGGCCATGCCAATCTGCCAGTACCCTGCAGTTAAGTCAAAGGTACTGAGGAATTTAGCTGCCCCTAGCTTGTCTATCAACTCATCTGCTTTTGGAATGGGGTGAGCATCTGTCTTGGTGACAGAGTTGAGCCCTCTATAGTCCACACAGAACCTCATCTCTCTCTTACCATCCTGTTGATGAGGTTTGGGGACCAGAACTACTGGACTAGCCCAGGGGCTCTCAGAGGGTTTAATCACCCCTAGCTCCAGCATCTTGCTGACTTCAGCGTTGATGCTTTCCTTGACTTGGTCTAATTGTCGATAGTTTTTGTTTTTTGACAGGGTTACTGTCACCAGTGTCCACATCATGGGCACACCAGCTGGTCAGACCAGGGGTCAAGGAAAATATGTTAGCAAACTGTTGCAAGACTTGCTTGCAGTCAGTCTGCTGTTGGGGAGAGAGGGTGTCTGAAAAGACCACTCCATCCACTAACCCATCTTTTGGGCTGGAAGAGAGGAGATCAGGGAGAGGTTCACTCTCTGCTTCCTGTTCCTCATCAGTCACCATCAGCATAGTGAGGTCAGCCCTGTCATTGTAGAGTTTAAGGCGGTTCCCAGGGATAACCCTTTTGGGTGTCCTGCTGGTGCCTAGGTCCACTAAGTAAGTGACCTTACTCTTTTTCTCCAGGATAGGGTAAGGGCCACTCCATCTGTCTTGGAGAGCCCTTGGTGCCACTGGCTGCAAAACCCACACCTGTTCTCCAGGTTGAAATTCAACCATGGCAGCTTTTTGGTCATACCAGTTCTTCTGCAGCTCCTGGCTGGCCTCAAGATTCTTGGATGTCTTGTCCATGTACTCAGCCATTCTGGACCTTATGCCAAGCACATAGTCCACAATGTCTTGATTGGGTTCTTGGAGAGGCCTCTCCCAACCTCAAACTGCGTAGTCTCTGTTAAAGCATGCCATAAACACTGATAGGCTCTCTTCAACCACTTTCTGAAATAAGCATGCAGGAATAACTGCTCTCAATATTAATCCAAGGCCGTCTGATGAGTGTTCGTGGCTATTTGCTCTGATTTTAGTTTAGAGGCTAGGGAAAGCGCTACCTCAACAGGATTATGGTTGCTGTAGCTAGAGAAAATAGCTTTTCCTGATAGCAACAGTTCCTCTAAGTTCGATGATATAAAAAAGAAAACATATTGTGGACCTGGAACCTCGTTCCCTATATGTAGGTGGAGCCTCCATAAAATTTACTGTAATGCTTAGGACATTGGCTAATTCACAGGTTGATAGAAATTATATCAACTCGGATCCTCTAACGTCAGATCTATTCTGTGCCCACTGTTAAAATCACCACCCAAACAAAAGCCAGCTCGCTGACCACTGTTGCCTATGGAACACTGTAAGGATGAGATATATTCAAACAAGGTCAGAAATTTTGTTTTGGCACATTAGTGAAATCGTTATTATAGAAATAAATTACATATATGATTAGGCCTCGTAGGTGCCTCACTGCCTGAATGCTGGTATCTATCATCTCTAGTGACTTTCCACAATCGCCTTCTTTAATATTCACCCAGAAGGCTAACCCACCTATAGTGCTACCTGATCTAGAGGGAGTTGCTGGATTGTAATAGCAGGCAAAACCATCAACAAATATTTCATGGGTCTTCCAGGTCTCCTGAAACATTAAGATATCAAACTGACTAATGAAGGAAAGCCAGTCTGGGCACAACAGTTTTGAGTGTAGCCCGCTACATTCCAGCTCAAGACTTTACATGTATGGTCATCATTGCCTTGAGGTGTGTTCAAACTTGGTAAGGCTTTGACATGAGACTCAATTACCATGTTGTTAAATGCAGTCCCTGCCCCAACTATTAGATCAGGCCTCACTCAATGTAGCCCATTAGGCCTTCTGGAACAGAAAATCTATTACTATGTATAGTCATCTGAGTGAGAGGTGGAGATCCCATTACTGTCATTCTATAAAAGTAGCAAAGGGGGAGGCAACAGATTTTAGGACTGAAGCCACCAAGGGTCTCCATTGAGTCAATATGTTGCGCACATTCAATGGTCTACGAAAAAGAATGACAATACAGTCTCCCTCGATGTCTTTATTCAAGTTACCTACCCACCCGACCCTTCACACCCTCACTATTTCATTTCAACTTTTTGAATTAAAATGTTTGTATTTGATAAGCCAGTCAATGCATTTATTCCGCAGCTCTTCCTAAGTTTCACTTTGAGAATTCCACAACGGAGGTATACCTGCTAAGACTAGTATGTATAGACAGGCTGCAGGGGATAAATTCAAAAAATCCTTAATGGGTGCATATTTCTTCCACGGACGATGTATGAGGTTATGGGTGGAGGTAATGTCAGATTTGACTCCACTGTTACTATTGAATGGAAAATCCTTTTGTGCAGTGAACATGGCAGCTGCTGGTACATTATGTACTGCAGTGGTATGTTTAGTGGGCTGAATCGGGCAGTATTACCCAGGTCAAGCTATATCTGCTAAACCGGCATTAGGGTTTACATTTAGGGTCTGAGGTATTGGTGGCCTAGTTATCCTGTTAACTGTGCTTGATGTAGGTAGCGGGGAGGGATTGTGAATTGTGTCGCTCCAAGCCCTATCCTCAATCATCTTAGATATGCGGTTATAAACTGCGTCCAGATTCCTCTTCAGGCTGGCTAATCTCTGCACCAGCAGCCTAAGATTGTCATCTAGAATATTACTGATTCTAGCGCAGAATAGGTAAAAGAGGGGGGGATCTGCATGTGAGCCACAGAGTCAAGATGATGCTGGTGCCAGAGGAGAACTACATGCACTATCACATTATATAAATGACCCAAGAATTGTAAGGCCCAGCTGAGTGAAACCAGCCCCTGTTACAATGGCTCCTGATAGTGAGTGAGGTGCATCTGGAGGCACGGGTCCTCCCTCCACCAGCACTATCAGGGATCCAATAGGCAGGTGTAAATAAGAATTGAAGAAAAAAAGGGAGCCACGCCCACCCTAATGTGTGTCATTAAATGGACTCTAATACATGTTTACAGGTCACTAGGACTCAATCTCACCAGTTCTCTCAGAGTCCAAGTACCATACGTACCACAAGCATTATGCCATCACATCATGGAGCAATCCCTAGAAGGTCACCACGTATGCAGTATCAGAAAGACCTTCCATCAAACTATCCCATCCAATGCCCTTCAGCATGGTGCGGGTGCCTAGAAGTGTCTGATAGATACCAGCCCATGCAGGTCGCTCATGAAATGGCAGGTGCATTCACCTCAGTTAAGGGATCAAGGAACAAAGCAGAGCAGCACTGCATTCTGGTTCCGAGATGGTCTCTACACTCAACGAATCAGCTCAAAATGGCAGGCTGGGGTCTATGTCAGGTCCAGGTGAGCAGGCTCAGCGCAGCATAGATCTCAAGAGGCAGGTATGAACCAATCCGAGTCTCTCTCCAGATCGGGAAACCAAATGTATGTCATGGGTCAATGGGAGGGGGTCTAGCCATGAGGCTGACAGGTCCCAGGGGCTAGATGGACAGTAGTCCATACAGGTTCTCCTGCAGGCAAGAAGTGGCAGCACAGCTGCTCTCGAAGTACGTTGCTGGCTACAGTCACCTCCCAGGCAGTGCGGAAGCACTTGTCGTACCGGGATTCAAATGTCCCGTAGCCCCAGTCTGAGCCTCTTTCCCGATTCAGGGCACGATCTGTCCACCACAGGCCCATGGAGAAGGGTAGAGGATGGCTACACTGAAAACAATTTGGACATGATGGTAGCCCATAAGCAAGATTGCAGTTGGTGTTTTGTGGCTTGGAATTGCTGGTGTTGCTGCAATGGGAGCAATTTGCAGGCTTCCTCACCTGTTGGGCATCACATCTCTCCTGTGCCAAGATATAGGCATCCCCCAGTCCAATATATGGCATAGCGACCAGCAGGAATGTTCTGATTCTATGAGATTGGGCTTTTTCATAATTATAAGAGGTACAGGATGAATAATCAACTGGTCACAAAAAAAGTCAGAGAAAGTCAGGTTTAAAAGAACAGTGGTGCACTTTTAAAGCTGCCAATTTACACCAAAACCGTATCCTTTTAACACAAATACTATTTGTATGTACACACACAAGCATGTGTAGTAATGCACACATGCACATGCTCAAGTACAGACACAGGATACTGTGCCCATGTGGGAGGGAGTGAACCACCCCATAAAACATGATGACCTGTTTCCAATAAAAGAAAAGGGTATCTGCTGCTGCTCTGACTGCACAAAATGTATCCTCAGCTTCGCTTAAACAACAACTTTAACTTCATGCTGAGACAGAGCTGATACCGTTTTGATGTTGGTCAGAAATAGCTGGGAGAACACCCTGCCATTCAGAGATGAAGAACCATTTTTAGGGCTCGGGCTCTGCGTACACTGGGCAGCAGTGTCGTGCAGCATGAGTCCTATTCCGGGCAATTTGAAAATGGACCTTGAAATTCCACATAGCTCGTGAGTGTGGATTTCCAAGGTCCATTTCCATTGGCCTTTGCGTGCATGCCGTTTTTAAACAGAACACGCAATGGCCATAGGCGGTCCCGTAGCTCAGCCTATGGCCTATTGGTGTCTGTTACGCGCACCAGAGGCCATATGTTTTGAATTATCGCGGCTTGACAGCCGCGATAATTCAAAACATATGCTCGCAGTGGCGCACGCGAAAGGTTGTGATAGTGACTGCATGAGTGACAGCATGAGTGACAACAGAGTGGGAGTGACAGCATGGGTGACAGCAGAGTGAGGGACTGCAGAGTGAGAGTGACAGCATCAGTGACTGCAGAGTGAGAGTGACAGCATCAGTGACTGCAGAGTGAGAGTGAAAGCATGAGTGACTGCAGAGTGAAAGAGACTCAGCAGTGTGAGTGTTCCAGAGAGAGCAGGGTATGCGTGTGCGCTTACACGGTGCACTGACACACAAGAGCTAAAAGAAAGAACAGCTGAACACGTGTCTTGGGAGCTTCATTGAGGCAGCCGGCCCTCTGTGAGGGGAGAAGCAAGGAGGGGACGCCCCAACCAATCAAGCGCAACTACTCACAACCTACTGTATGATTCCAAGACAGGCCAAAGGGCAGAGCTAGGTATTTTCGCATTACGTAGGGTGAGCAGTGTGTGAGTGTGTGGGGTGAGCAGTGTGTGAGTGTGCAGGGTGAGCAGTGTGTGAGCGTGCAGGGTGAGCAGTGTGTGAGCATGCAGGGTGAGCAGTGTGTGAGTATGCAGGGTTAACAGTGTTTGAGCGGGCAGGGTGAACATTGTGTGAGTGTGTAGGGTGAGCAGTGTGTGAGTTTACAGGGTGAACATTGTGTGAGTGTGTAGGGTGAGCAGTGTGTGAGTGTGTAGAGTGAGCAGTGTATGAGTGTGCAGGATAAACAGTGTGTGAGTGTGCAGGGTGAGCAGTGTGTGTGTGTGCAGTGTGAACATTGTGGGAGTGTGTAGGGTGAGCAGTGTGTTAGTGTGCAGGGTATGAAAACTCGAACTAAGTCCCCCACACACACACACCTAAGACCACACCCCTAAGGCCACACACATAAGACCACAGACACACCACACACACACCACACACACACACCACGCATACCACACACACACACACACCACTCTCACCACCACACTCTCACCACTACACACAAACCACCACACACAACCACACACACAACCACACACAACCACACACACAACCACAAACACCATCAGCCGTCAGTGCACGCTTTCACCGGGCACAAACACCACCAGCCGCCAGTGCACGCTTTCACCGGGCACAAACACCACCAGCCGTCAGTGCAGGCTTCCACCAGGCACACAACACCAGACGTCAGTACACGCTGTAACCAAACACACACACACCACCAGCCATCAGTGCATGCTTTCACCAGGCACACACACCACCAGCCGTCAGTGCATGCTTTTACCAGGCACACACACCACCAGCCGTCAGTGCACGCTTCTACCAGGCACACACACCTCCAGCCGGCAGTGCACGCTTCCACCAGGCACACACACCACCAGCCATCAGTGCACAATTTCTACAGGCACACACACCACCAGCCATCAGTGAACACATCAATTGTTAACGCATCCACAATTAACTATTGTAGCAATCGCAGTATGGTGCACTTTACTTTTAAACATATTCATCTAAAGCGCAGCATGCCACCATTGCTACAATTCCAATCCAACCCACATAATGCCACTACACACCACATGCATATACTCCAAAACACATGGCTAAACGACATTGCCATTTACAATGCCATTAGCTCTAACTCAAATAAATCCGAGACCTATTGCATTTCCAATGCTTGTTTTATTAGTGCTAAGGACTTTTCTAAGGGTGTAAAAAGTTTTACCAAGATTCATATTTTTGCCATTCATGTTGATTACACTTTTTGTGAATTTTTCAACTTTACGTTAACCTTTGCCCCATAAACATTTCCTGGGCATTGTGAAATAATTTTAATTGCTTTTTGATATAATATTCACTCTAATCATACCTGCCCAGATGAGAAATATATGCTGAAATTTTCTCTGCAAGTTTACCTTTTTCATCAATTTTCCATTCACAAAGGAGAACGTATGCGATATTATGTGACATAAGTTGTCACAAGCATTACTGTGTCATTTAAATATGGAGAATAAAGAAATCTTAACATTCTATTGAAGTTGCAAAGTTTTCCAATGACATTTCTTAAGGTTCTGAGAAATAAGTAGCAAGTTCACAAACTCCAAACGTTCACAGAGAGCAGCAAAAACAGTAGCAGCACAGGCTGCTTTATGCGCTCAGCGAAAGCAGCCTATGGACCACAAGGTCGCAGGTCAAAACCACAATGCACAGTAAACTGTTAGGTACATTGTGGCATAGCTCCATGCAAGCAATGAAAAGCGAACAAATGGTGCCTTCTTATGTGATGCTGTGACTAAATGGTTATCAATAAGAAGTTTTCGAAAAAGTAGTGATCAGCTTCTAGTTCTAGTCTCAGCTCTTGCTTTGAGATTATATTAAAGTCTATCAATGTCAGTGCTCTAAAGGAGGTTGCAATATTTATCTCACCCAATAAAATCCTGCAAAGCAGGGCTCAGAAGCTGCAAGGAGATTTTCCCAATTGTTAAGGATTTCACCTTGCCCTCAGCACTGTCATAGATGGCTCCCAAAGACTCTGTGACAACCTAGCCCAAATGTTCCACAGAAAAATCACAAACATCTCCAGCAACCTCTCACACCAACCTAACCCAAGAGAACTCATTGCTAACCTGTCCACCATCAGCCAAGAAGGCCACCTGACTGAATGGGCAACCCTCACTAGAAGCAACACAGTGGACCATCCACTCGGGGGCCCAATTGGCCCCATGCCCTCACTATATCTATAACCTTGGAACATCACCAGTCAGCACCAGCCTAACCCATATGGAAACTTGCATGCCATCCTCAAGAATCCCACAGTTGACTGGATCAACTGAACAATGCCCCACCTATCTACCTGTTCCTATATCCAGCCAATGTCATTGAGAAGGCCAGCAACAAGCAACTCTCAAACTGCACCATCTTTTGGAGAACACTCAATCACGATTCAGACAGAACAAGAGTACTGAAACAACACCCATTGTGGACACTGATGGCATTCAAATCACCCTGGACTGAGGAGAAACATTGGCCCTGATCCTGCTTGACCTGTCTACGGCCTTTACACCATCCCGCATTACATCCTCATTAGAAGACTCATAAGCTTGCATACAAGGATCTGCTTTCAAATGGATCTGTTCCTTCCTCTTGGGAAGAGCCCAAAGGTTCAGGCTGTCACTGCACATCCAAGAGACTAATATGTGGAATCCCACAGGGATGGCCCCTCACCTTTTTCATCAAATACATGACACCACTCTCCAACATCATCCAATCACAGGATATCACTGTCATCTCCTAGGCCAATGACACTCAACTCACTCTCGTCCTGATGGAGAAGGCAACAACCACCAGGACCAACAACACCTACTGCTTGACCATGGTAGCAGACTAGATGTGAACCAACTGTCTGCTGCTGAACTCCGACAAGACAGAAGCAGTGGTCTTTGGCAACAAGACCTTTCCATGGGACTCTACTTGGTGGCCATCGGAACTAGGGCCTACACCTAATGACCATGCAAGAAATCTAGGGATAACCCTAGATGATGGTTTAAGTCAATTGAGTGTGCAGTGCACTTCCTGCTACTACATCCTTCACATGCTGCGAAAAATCTTCAAAGGGTTGCCTAAGGACAGTAGATGGACCACCACACAAACACTCATCACCAGCCGTCTGGACCAGGGCAACACTCTTTATGCTGGAATCTCCAAACAACTCCTGCACAGACTCCAAACCATCCATAACTGCAAATACTCATACTCGACCTCCCGTGCTGCACCCACATCACTCTGCTTCTCAAGAAGCTTCACTGGCTCCTCATTCACAAGCTCAGCCAATGCAAACCTCTCACACACAAGCAAAGCCCCACACAACACAGAACCAGAATTCATGCATGCATTTACACCAACCCACCAGATACCTGTGCTCTACCTCACTCTCACTTGCACACATTCCCCGCATCTGCAAAATCAAAACTGGAGGCCACTCATTCTACATCTCATCCAATACATGAAACAACCTCCTTCAACACATCAGAGCCTCTTCCTCAATTCTTGAGTTCTGCAGGAAGCTGAAGACCTGGCGCTTTGTGTAAGTATCTTAGGGACCTCACACCTGCCCAAGCATCTAGATAACCTCTAGGGTCATTAGTGCGCTACAGAAATCAATGTAATATCAACATAATATAACATAACAACACAAAGCACCTGGAATGAGACATACCATGTGGTGCTTATCACAGCAAAATCTCATACTCTGATACTTACTGATCACTTTTTTTCCATGTTAAATTCTTGCAAATTTAACCTGCCAAGAAGTAACATTGGCTAAGGATTTTATGCCACCAAGCAATTACCCGATGTGTTAAAGTCTGCACCATTTATAGTAGAACCCCGAGCAAACAGCTTTTTATCCGTTGTGATGACTGTCATACTTACACGTGAAAAGTGTTCTCTCTTTGCACGCTATATAATATATTAACTGAGCAATGTTCTAAGCTAGTTAAATGTTAATGGGGTTCTTGTTTAACTGCCCGTTTCTGTAGGGCTCAATGTAACTCTTAGAGATGTGCAAAGTTTTAATTATGCCACTATAGACTTGTGGAATTTCATTATCATTCTACGTACTGCTTGTTCGATTTGAAATGTATCCCATCAAAATGCACTTATATAGTTTCTGTCACGGCTTTTGATTGGAACCAGTAACACACAAACACTATTAATGCAATTGTATATCTTGCTTGGGTTTTCTACAAATTTTTACTTGCAGACAGACTGTGAAAAATGATCTAACAGTGTCAAAGCATTACAAAGGTGTCAGGCCCACCATTTGCAGGATTCCTTGGCATGATTTCGTACACACTTACCCTTAGATCGTTGAATTATGTTTGCAGTGACTCTTGATTCAAAAATGGAAGCGCAGCACCCAAGATTTCATTTTACTTGCCTTAGTACTACTTAAATATTTCTCATAGGCTAGAGGCCAGGTTAACTAAAAAGGAGCCTGCAGCTCAAATCATCCCTTTTAGAGACACTGGTTTTCTCTTTACTCACTTACAGGCCTACACGGTTGTGCTGCATGGCTAGGCATTGCTTGAACACCCAAATCTTGGTTCAGATTAATGAAGACATCCCAAATCTCCTGTAGATCTCCATTTAATATGGTGAGCAGTGAAAATATTGATTTTTTTATGTCGACATACAGTAATATCGAGTTTTCTATTTCGCAGGGACAGAACATCGATGTCAAGAATATCGTTGACCAGAATATCGAACTTAAAGTAAGTAATATCGTTTTTTTATATATCGAAGTAAGTAATATCGAAGTTGATAATATCGAAGTAAGTAATATTGGTAGCAAAAATGTAGTTAATAAAATTGATATTTATATTAGTGTTATGTATTTTAGTATGTATTATATATGTATGTTTAACATTTTTTGTTATATAAATTTTTTATTATTTTTAAGTATATGTATTAAATCTTTAGAATTTTTTTTCTGTAAATTTAGCATTTTAGTATCAGAGCGGGTTGTGGGTTTATAAGGAAATAGGGTGGGACATAATGTAATTATAATTAATTAATTATTATATTTGTATTTATTGTTATTCATCATTAATTTATTGTTAATTAAATAAAATTAGTAATTCATTGTTATGAATTGATTAGTTTAGCACCATATTAATTATAATTATTTCTTATTTATTGTTATTGTTAATACATTTATTGCTAATTAATTAATAATTGGTACTACATTTGTATTAATTCATTAATTGATAATACAATTAATTATGTTTAATGTTATGTGTAGCCTGGTTGTGAGTTTATAGGGGAATAGGGTGGGAAGTAATTTATTTTTCATAAATTATTCAATGTTTTTGTATTTATTGTTATTGATACATTATTTATTGTTCATTAATTATAAATTGGTAATTACTTTTTAATAATTGATTAATTTATAATTATATTAATCCTAATTAATGTATTAATATTTTTTATTTGTTTTTATTGTTAAATAATGTATTGTTAATTTAATATTCATTGGTAATTAATTTGTAATATGCTATGTTGTGTTTATGGGGAATAGGATGGGAAGTAATTTATTTCTATTATAATTATAATTTGATTGTTATTTATTATTAATTCCTTAGTTAATTTTTAATATGTTATTTATTTAACAAAACATATTTAATTAATAAGTATGTTAATTTAACCTCTACGCTATCCTACATTTTCAACACTGTTACATTCAGTGGTGTTGGAGTATTAATTTTAACCCCTACGCCATCCAACACTTTCCCTACTGTTGCACTCCTTGGAGTGGGAATAGTAATCTTAACCCCTATGCTATCTGAAAGCTGTACAGTTCACCTTTTGGTATTCAAAATGCTGTTTGTGAATACCAAAAGTCATAAAGTTAGGCTTTCGTCTCAGTTTACTTTTGTGAATGTGGCCCATAGTTTTTAGGTGATTGCTCTCAACTGTCATATCTCCACTAGCTAGTCAAACAGAAAGAATGCGTAGTGTTTTCCCCATTCACAAAAGTAAACTGAGACAAAAGTCTAACTTTATGACTTTTGGTATTCAGAAACAACATTTACTACTCGTAAATGTCCTTTTTAAGTACCAAAAGGTGAACTGTACAGCTTTCAGTATACACAAAGGACATTTACGAATAGTAAATGCCCTTTGTGAATACCAAAAGTTGTAAAGTTAGACTTTCCTCTCATTTAACCTTTCTGAATCGGGTCCAGTGGTCTCAAAAGTGGATATTAGTAATTTGGCACTGTGTGGGTACATTTCTATTGTCAACTTCTACTCTAGGGACCTGAGTATGAATTACATGTTACTTGGAGTGTACAACGTGCATATATGTAATTACTGTTACCAAGTGCTAACGCCCTGCCCGTAATGTCCAACAATTTAAAACACTTGGGGCCTTATTTATGAAGGCCTTGCGCCGCCGGTGCGTCACTTTTAACATGGGAAAAAGTGACGCACCGGCGGCGCAAGGTCTTCATAAATAAGGCCCTTGGAATGGGGATTAACTGGGAAGGCATAGAATAGCCATGTGTTATTCTGCGTGGTATTCCCTAATCTGAGGGGTTTCATTCACACATTTACTACCTGCTATGAGCAAATAATACATTTATGAGCAGAGTCTGTGTGAGGTGGGGTGACGGAATGTGGATATAGGGATGTTACCCCATTGCCAGAAGTAGGTTAAAAATAACCGGGTTCCAAGGCATGGCTGGTCATGCAACCAAAGCCTGAAGCAATTTTACCAGCTGGAATATCTGCACATTAAAATCAGACCAGTGTTTCTGCACCCCCGAAAACTGATTGCAACAATGGGTCAGTCTCAATAGGGCAGAGCAGAAATCACCATCGAATTCCACGCTTCCTGGGTTTTTAATCAGAACCTATAAAGAGCTTGATCCATGCCCAAGCCATGAGCAAATGGAGCATTTCTACAACATTATTCCTAGATTCGCATCTACTCAGGCCACTACTGACATCAGAGATGTAGTCACTGGTTCCTGATTCAAAGAGAAAAAACAATGACTTAAAAATATGATATTAAGTTGCAAATGTAAACATGTTGTGGTAATGTAAACATGCATCATCAATTAGCCATTGCATTCAGAATAGTTGGGATTGAGAAATTTGAAGGATTTGATTCACTTTATCCTGGAAGTTGCAAAGGGTTGTGGTGAATAAACTTGGCTACATGAAAAACATCCTGGTAGTGTTTTATTACTATAAGTGTGTGAAAGGAGAATATTTAATTTAGTTTTTATCGAGCTGGGGAATAAGACAGACACCATACCTCTTTTTTCATTGTATTACATTTTTCAAATGTATGCAGTTCTTGCTTATATTTTGATAATTTTGATCATCCTTAAAAAGATGCCTCTAATGTTCATTGTAAGACACCCTTCTGTCCGGAGGGGCCAGTGAAGGTGAACCACAGACACCTACGAGAACCGTAGACATTTTTCAGCAAGAAAGGACTCTTTGGGAAGGTCATGTTCTAATTTGCTGATTCCAAATGTTAATGTATGTGCTGCAGACAGAACAGCGTGGAAACAGTGAGCAGATGAACACTGTGTTTCTGCGCTACTCTGTGCCAATACTCTTAAAATCAACACTTTACTAGTGTATTCCCGTATTTGCATTCAAGTAATCATTGTTCTTCTCTTGAAGAACGGTGACCTCATTACCTAATTTGAAAGTAATCAAAATACTACAAACACACCAACATACAACAACGTTGTAGTACATTGATGGTAAACTAAACACTACAACAACACAAAAATACATTACATACTGCTCGTAACATACCACAAGAAGGCAGAAAAGCACAAACAAATTCACACCTTTGGTACAACAGCATTTCTTCGGAAGCACAATGGAAGACGAGCTAGGACCCAAGAAGCATCTCCAAGGGACAGTTTTCTGACATCCTATTTGAGCTACAGTGAAGCAACAAGATTCCAGAGGCCATTAGCAACTGGGCCAGCCAACACCCTGCTGCTGGTCTCTGCTAGAGTGAGCATTAACCATAAAGAGTTGTGCCCCAGGCCCTAGACCCTTGGCTAATGTGTTAATTTGTACTCCTTCAAACTTAAAAGTGTAAGAACTGGACTCTAGGTGGAGAACCAAAGGTGTTGAGCTCTTCACATTGAAAATAACCATCTGCAGTCTCCTCATGAATGTGAACACACTTCACCATGGCCACATGGAAACTGCAACCTACTGTCAATGAGACCATCTTGAATACTGACCCTAGGCCTCTCCATCTAGAACTCCTCTTGATGACAATGACCTCTCGCGTTTCTCATCAACACAATGTTCCAATTGTTGGCCAGCTCTTAACACCGACAGCAACCCAACCAACAGCAATACCACATAGTGCCCCACCAATGCCACAGAGGCCTGAGACTGCAGCAACCCACTATTGACGAACCATGCTCAGGACCCAGCATGTAATCTGGCAATTGACTATATTGTTGACAAGAGTTTCTCGCAGAAAACTAGCCTTAGTTAATAGATAAACTTTTCAACCATGCTCCATCACTGTCAGTTTTATTTATTTATTTTATTTTATTTATTTTGCGTGTTTGTATCGCGCTGGGATCGACTCCCGAAGGAGTATCTCCGCGCCTTTGGCAGCCATAATGCAAATAACGAGTACAGGCAGTGAATGCTAGCAGTTTTGGAATAGGAAAGTTTTTAATTGTTTCCTAAACAGGAGGTGGTCCTTACAAAGTCTCAAAGTTAGTAGGAGACTATTCCATAGGGTTGGGCCAGCAACTGAAAGGGCTCTGTCTCCTTGTCTTGCTTTTTTTGCTCTAGGAACACGCAGCAAGGCCTGTTCGCTAGATCTCAGAGAGCGCGTGGGTGTGTAAAGAGAGAATTTATTGGACAGATAAGCAGGGCCCTTCCCCTGTAAACATTTATGTATTATACAGCACGTTTTGAACTTCACCCTCTGTTTGATGGATAACCAGTGCAGCATGGTCAGAAGGGGTTTAGAGGGGGTGCGAGGGGGCCGGTTTAGAACAAGGCGAGCAGCGGTATTTTGTACCACCTGAAACCTGGAAATTACTGCTTCATTTGCTGACAATAGTAGCCCATTGCAGTAATCCAGGCGACTCAATACTAGAGCCTGCACCAAGGTTTTTCTGGTAGAGTCTGGCAGCAAAGGAAATACTTTCCGTAGCATCCCATTGATATGGAAGCAGGAACCCACCACTTGGTTGCCATGTTGTTTTAGGGAGAGCTCCTGGTCTAATCGGACGCCGAGGTTTTTCAACACCTGCTTGGGCTCGGGGACTGGGCCCAGATCTTGAGGCCACCAGTCAGGGGTCCACAGAAGTTTAGCCTCACCGAACAGCATCACTTCCGTCTTAGCAACATTACATTGCAGGAAGTTAGATGCCATCCAGTGAGCCACTGCCTTCATCCCCTGAGCAAAGGAGTTCCTAACCTCAGCCGTGAGGATTTCAAAAGGAAATAGGAGTTGGGTGTCATCCGCGTATGACACTGGGATGAAAACATGGGACCTCATGATGTTAGCTAGGGGGGCCACATAGATGTTAAAAAGGGTAGGGCTCAAACAAGAGCCCTGTGGCACCCCCTTAGAGATCCCCAACTCCTCTGACCGATAAGCACCCAGGGTGACCCTTTCGGTGCGATCTGTCAGGAAACTCCTCAGCCAAGCCAGCGCCTTATCTTCCAGGCCGATGTTAGCTAGCCAGGTGGTCATGATGTTATGTGACACGGTGTCAAACGCCGCAGACAGATCCAACAGAACCAGGATAACAGAATGGCCTTTATCCTGGAACATGTGTAGATCGTCTGCGACTGACAACAAGGTGGTCTCGGTGCTGTGTCTTGGCCTAAAACCTGACTGGGAAGAATCTAATCCACCTACTTGTTCAATGTAATTCGACAAATGTCGATTTACAAATTTCTCTATAATTTTGCCCAAAAAGGGGAGGAGAGAGATGGGTCTTAGATTAGCCAGTTCCGTCCAGGGAATAGCAGTGTTTTTCCTCAGCGGTCTCACTAGCGCCCTTTTCCAGTCTATAGGAACCTCCCCTGTACTAAGAGAGAGGTTAACTAGATTCTGGATTCCTGGCCCCAGAACTTCTGCCAACCTAGGCATGATGCGGGCTGGGATTTAACTTCGACTTTGCCGGTCAATCAAAAGCACATAACCACAATTGGCGCTTTCTGCTTTTTGGCACTATGCTTACTGAAAAATTTAAAAATTCACATCTCTGGTTCTACTT
The DNA here is from genome assembly GCF_964261635.1 of Lissotriton helveticus. Taxonomy (NCBI): domain Eukaryota; kingdom Metazoa; phylum Chordata; class Amphibia; order Caudata; family Salamandridae; genus Lissotriton; species Lissotriton helveticus. The sequence continues at coordinate 294,350,798 of NC_136070.1, forward strand.
CATGAATATTCGTTGTTTTGCGCTCATTTTACCTATTAAAATATTCTCTATTTTCTAAATTAGTCAGGACTTTTTCTTATTTGTTGTGTTTTCGACTTATTAATGTTTGGTGTATATATTCTTTACACATTTTCTCTAAGTTACACCTGACTGCGTTTTTGCCAAGCTACCAGAGCGTTAAGCACATCATTATTTAGTGATGTTTGTGGTTCAACCGCACAAGGACTGTGATTATTACTTGAGTGAAGCTCTTATCCTTCCTAACTAATAGCCCAATTTCTTACAGTTGTGAAACCTAGGGACATTGAGGAACCAACGGTGATGATCTTCATTAGAAACCCCTCATGTTTTACTACCCAGAATCTACTGAAAATGTCACGGCAAAAGAATCACAGGTCTTCTATTTTGTATGCCACAAAATTTCGGAAATTCAGCAAACAGCCAAAGTCATAACATCTAATGTTCCAACATTTGCACCATTAAAAAGCTGTTCTCGAAATGTGTGGGAGAGAAACAGACCAAAACTGTAATCATATGAAAACCACATTAACACTATATTGACTTAAATTGGTCTCTTATATAGCCTGTGTATAAAAAAGGTACCCCCTAAGTTAAATTTAAGGTCCAAGAGTAGAGGAGGAATGAAACGTTTCAATGAGAAACACTCTATACTCCTTTACTCGATGGCCTCCATAGGGCTCATACTAAGAGCAGGTACACCATAGAACACTCAGACCAACTGATTTATTAAAAAGAAAATTCATATTTTTTTTATCTTCTTAAGTATGCACAGAATTATCTAAGATCATTTTTCTTAATGTGATTTTTTCTTAATGTAAATTCATATCAAAAACAATTTAGACAAACATTATACAGTAGTTCTATGGTTGTAGCACACAGGCAACAAAATGTCTAAAATAATATCCAAACAAAACCAAAATGACAATTACTTTACAGTGCATATCATAAAATACATTATCATTGACCCAATTCACAACCATCCAATAGTCATACTATACAGTCATAACCGTCTCATATACACAAAACATTCACACACATGAAATACTAGTGCATTATAAAAAGGGACTCCTATTATTTGAGATGACAACTCAACGTACAAGGTTCTTCAGTTGGTCCAACCGCAGCGGAAAACACCAGACAAGTTGAGGAATCCCTAAGTGAGAATCCCTAATTATCAAAGCTAAAGCATGCTCCTATGTAAACTTGTGGATCTAAATAACTTGAGAGCACGCTCCAGTATATACATCAAGGGGAGCTACTCTCAACAGGAGAGTGGAACTTGTACCTCGTGCTTGGAAAGGTCTTATTGGTCTTAGTATGAGCCCTATAGTGGCCTTCCAGTTAAGGAACATGGGTCAGATAAGGGTGTTTCTAATTGCACATGTATAGCCTGTCCTGTAAGTTACGTTATGTCCACCCATGCTTGTGAGGTACTGTTTTTTGTTGGTAGAAGTGTTGTGGAAGTTTCACTATTTTTCCAACATTCAAGAATCTCGTCACAGAAATTTGAGGAAATCCTTTTTTAACAAATGTTTGACTTACACAGACAAATGTTTGACTTAGACACACCATTCTGAATTAGAAAAAATAGCAGCATCCCTGAAAACCAAACCACCCAGGACTTCCCTGGGTGTCTATTGCTCAGAAAGTTTAGTAATTGATAGGTTTTCCTAGATGCTAAGGAATCCAGGCACATACTTGTGTTTCTGTGCCTGTATGTTGTTTTGATTTTTTCCAAGGATAAGAACAATTTGCCCCAGTTTGTGCCTGTGCCCCAGAAAGGAGTCAGACACTGAATTTGTTTTGGGGTTAAAGAAAATCCAAACATCATTTGGCTTTGAGCTTGGACAGCGATACTCTCCCAAAGTATTGGAATGTGAATGACATGTCTACAACTGAATCCAGACGTTAGGAATGAAAGAAGAGGTACCAGGTAGAATCCTTGATTAGAAGGGTAAGTAATAGAATTAAACTCTAACCCCTTCCCTCCCAATCACCATGTGAGGTTGGTCTGGTCAGGCTGTGGTATCGTCATCATTCATTGTCTCTATCAGGCCAGAGTCTCCTATTTTCCACCCCATGTGTGTCATGTTCTGCTTTTAATGCTGGCTTCTTTCTTCGGATGCACACCCCACCTAGACATCTGACAATCTTCATAGGAGCCCGGTCTCATCATCCTTCACTGTCCTTACCAGAGGCCTAGTCCTTCCTGCGGCATCCATGTACATCTTGTGGTTCTTGTATTCTGCCAGAGAAAGAGAGTTAGGCCGGCACCCAGCCCCCAAGTATTGTTTTGCATGGGAGAAGAAATGTCCCTACTCACTGCGGGCATTCTGCTATGCAGTGTGTACTGTAGGGAGGGGGGTAGCAATGAGTGTCTGTTCCCTTTGGAAGCTGTAACTGTCTCCTCTGTACACCTTTTAAGTTTTTCTTGCTAGATATTTTGTACAGTTCCTTCTTTTAAAAGGTGTTTGGTGGCATGCATTGGACACCGTTAATGTACCCATCCCAGTTGGTATGTAACTTCTGCTTTGCTTCAATCATTAATTCATAAACACCAGAAGTTTTTTTCCTCCTTGTTGCTTTGAATGCTCGTTTTATTTTCTTATCACACATGCTTACCCTTTTCACCAGATAAACCCTAATTTTCAATCACTGCGTCCATCGTGTTGTTCCTCACCTGCACTTAAAGTCATTCATTGGTTGATGTGTTGGCTGAAAATATGATCCTACAGCTTGTGACTACACAGTCCACCCCCTCGAAGCTACCATGTTGTGAGGAATTCACACACAAAAAGTGTGCCCTCACTTTCAATGCATATTTTAAAATTGTTTGTTTTATATCGCAAGCCTGCATATTTTAAAATTGTTTGTTTTATATCACAAGCCTGAAAACCACTTGATGCATATTCTTTGACATCTTACTGCCATACAGAAATAGACAGGAACACCCTGTGTAACACAACTCATGGCATGACTTTTAATGCAGTGGGTTTATTATATTGATCACTTTGTATTTCCCAATGTTAAATGGAGGTTCCAGCATGTGTGGGGCATATTGCATGGCTTATGTGCGTCGCATGGGCAGTGCCTATTTTCCATGTTAACTAATGCAACCATGTAACCATAATGCCTCTCATTTTGTATTCCAACTGAAAATTCACAAGAGGTGATACAGTTTCTTTGTAATTCATGATCAGCTATAAGAGCATCACATGTCTTAGCTGCATGCAGTACTGGTGCTGGCAAAAGCTATACTGACCCAATAAGTACTTATTTGAAATGGCTCAAACATATAGACCAAGTCTAAGAATGTGCGAAACCACTCACGACTCATAAACACCCACCACTGTTTTTAAAACTTGCCCAGGGTTTCGATTATTAAAACACAACTTAATGCCATGTTGACCTTGAAACAATCTGAAACCACCTATTCTCACTTGAGTTACTCAAACACAAACTCCGCTCTGCTCTAACTCAGACGTTGTAGCATGATCGGATGCACTTGGCGTCCCAGAAGGACCCCCATGATGAAGCATGCCACCAACTAGTGTTGGTGGGTGTGGGTTCTTTTAAAAACCCTTTGGGTTCCCTTTTCTCCTGAGCAAGGGACGTCTCAGTATTTAGTTTACAGTGGTAGTGAGCTCTTTCTTACTATTAGAACGTATTTAAAACTGGTCGAGATATTATGTAAAACATCAAATCAATTATTGTTGCTGTCTATAGGGTGCAGGTTGTTCTTGGGGAACTGGTTAATTGAAACTAGAATCAAGTACTTAGCCAAGCTATATACTTCATAGAGATCAATAAAGTTACTCTATTGCTAAAACGAAAAAACCACTGCCGCCTGCCTGGCCCCTTTAAAAGCTTTGCTTTCGATCTAGGAGCCACACCCCGGGGCAGAGTCAGCACAAGGCAGGAACCTTACACGCACGCGGGTAATGGCGCCGGCGTTTCAGAATTTCATAACACCGGTAAGATGCACGAGTGAGTCTTGACTAATGGAGTAATTTTTCTATCAGCTCTGGGCTTCTAAATTTAAAAGCGGAACCCCGATGAAGTAGAGCACTCACTGACATAAGGTAAAAATGACTTTTCCTATTTGTATTTTCATCAGCAAATAATTTGAACAGCGTAGTGTCTTACTCTACTGCTTTTCTCACCGAGCGTTCAAACGAGTATGGCAAAGTAGCTAGAATGGCGTAGTTATGTATTGCGCATTTTCGTGCTCTGTTCCTTAAGCTTATCTTACATTGCTTAAGCGATTAAACTCAGGCTACAACCAGCAGGCTATTAAAAACATATAAACGCCCACCCCTATCTGGTATTACTCAGCGGCAGCCTTAAGTAACACTATACATTAGCATCTTTTTAATCCCCCCCAGTTACTAGCTCCCTTGGTAACGTCGTTTGTTTTGGCGGTAAAAATGTTACTATACCAATCTTCATAAGTATTGCAATGCATTGAAAAAAGTGTGCGATTGTTGTGTATATCATTCCATCTCATTACAGATTGTGAAGGAGTAGTTCTCTACTATATAAAAAGTGTCCATTCCAGAAACAAATACTGCACAAATTGTGTGAGTATGAACCTTTATGTTTGTTTGTTAGTCCTGACGAAAGCTCCATAGACCCATCCAGGCCCAAGGAGCTGAAACATGTCGACGTATTTGCCTTAATTATACTGCTAGATCCAGTTACTTGGTCTAAAAAGGAGTATTATCCACTTTTAATAATCTGTGGTTAAGCAACCTATATTAAAAATCCATCGGGTTGTTTACCATTTTTAACTATTTTTTCCTTTTTTTGTACAATTTATTTTCACACTTTTTCACTAATTTTCTCTGGACGCTGCACCCTAGACCAGAGGCGCCTCGGGTTGAGGCTGGCAAAATTACTACTTCGGAGTAACCAATGATAACTGCCACAACTTTATTGCGGGGCGGACGAATCAGATATACCGCACCTTTTTCCTACCAAGACATAGAGTTTATTGAGGTTACTCTGATTCATTCCTTGTACCAATGGTCATAAGGTGTAACTAGTGTCCGTTTCTCTATTGATTAACTTACTACTTCCTGTGGGGAATGAAACGGAGATTCAGATCCCTTATCCCTCCTTTTGATTAACTACTAACTACTAATTGAAACTAGAATCAGATTAAATGTTAGGTATTGAATCTCTCTCAATCTATCCGATAATTTTCTCCATCAAGAGCATGCACATTTATCTTATATGTAATATGTTTTAAGACAATATGTATATAAATAAAAATGCACACTGCCCATGATCCCAGTCATAGGTGGCTATCCCTACACTGGAGTCTTACAGTACTATTTATGTATGGCTAGGCTGTCTTCTTTTTGTTGTTTATTTTTTTGGAAGTCAGTGTGTGTTCTCAGAGTTTTCAAAATGTTTTGAAATCAGTGCTTCTAGATGTTTATTCAGCTGCCTAACAGCCAACATGGACAAAAAATGTTTATCCAGCATTTAAAAAACACGCTATTTTCAGTGATTGGTATAAAGCATACATCTCATTTAAAGGAGAAGTAGTGCAAGTTATGTAGTGTCTTTCCTTTGGGAATGTGTGCCATGGACTTATGTTAGACAGATTTAAGCACAGAAAGTCTGCGTAGTGTACTCTCACCCACAGTCACTTCTCATCACCCACTCGCAAATCTCTTTATCGCTCACACGCTCGGTGAGGACTCTGGTTTACAGGATTATTAATGGTTGTAAAAGTTAGAGGGCCATATTCAAATGTTTTAATGCACAAATTTCTGGACACAATTGGAGGTCATTCACTTGCTCCGTATGGAATAGTGTCACACTGCAGGGGCAATCAGCATTGACAACAGCATAGTACCTTGTGAAACCTTTATAAAATGTAATTACACCAAATCAATTCAAAGACATGTATCTTACAGCACCTGACACAGGGCCGGCTCTAGGCTCACGGAGGCCCTGAGCAGGGAGTGTAGGTAGGGGGCCCGAGGCCGCCAAATCCCTGCCAGGGGCCGCCACGCAAATATGTATCTAAGGATATACATTGGCGTGGCGGCCCCTGGGGTTTGGCGGCCCTGTGCAGGTGCACAGCTTGCACATGCCTTAGGCCGGCCCTGCCTGACATTTGATGATTTAAGCATAGACATACCTGCTTTCCGTAATCTTTGCTACATCAAGAAGGGCCTGCAGTTGTGTGGCCATTTATAGCTGCCAGGTCAGTCCTGACCTTTTAGCAGACATCACATTATATTCTGAGAATTGAAATTTCGCTGTTAACTTTGTAATTATGGGTTCAAATATCCCTGCAGTGAAGAGCAGTTGGGTAGAAAGCCATGGTTAGCTGATCACACTTCACAATATGACACCTTGCAGTTATGAATTTTGTTGGTATGTGGAAAGTCTTCTGTCATGTCATCACCACTATCCCATGTGCATGGTGACAGTGCAATTGATTGTATGTTTAAGTCCTGGGGTGTTTGGTGATTGACCTGTTCTCAATACTGACATGTTTGAAAGGGGCTGATTCATCATAGAGTTGACCTATGATGTGCTATGGGGGTAAATGTGATAGTACATGTTGGCCAATATTCTTATGAGCTCGGTATTTTACCAATCAATGAAGGAATAAAACACTGCCAAAAAATCAAATATGATTTTAATTGTCACCGATTCTCTTCAGTGTAATATATTTTGATCAGATCAAAACATACTTCCAAACCCTGCCTATTTAACCCAACCACACAAACTGGAGGAAAGAATAGGAAGATGAAACAATACTTTAGTGATAGCCCTTTACAACACATTTCACGTAGAATGACTTTAGAGCAGTCTTTCTTGCTGCTACCTTGTTTAACAAAGTTTTGTGTTGGGCCCTTCAGCAAGATATGAAATGACTCATTCTCTCTCACTTTTCTTTTTTTTTGATTGCCATTTTAGTTTCTGGCTGTGTAGGAGTTGAGCAGTGTTTATATGTTACACTGATTAGACCTGTTTCCTACTCCGTAGGGTTTAATCAGTTATTATAGGATTCAACCTTAAAGGGGATGGCCTATTTATGGCACATTTTCCTGCTTGTGAATAGATAAGCATATTGTTTATGACTAAGGGGCCGATTATGATGGCGGACGGACCTGAGTCTGTCTGCCACCATAGAGTAGGAGGGACCGTCCGCAGGGGCAGCGGCGGTCCCTCCGTGCAAATTAGGATGTGACCGCCACCCTGGCGGTCACATCCTGTATTTTTAACATTGCAGCGGGTGCTGCTTGAAGCAGCACCCGCCGCAATGTTAAAAATGAAAGTGGTGCATTTGCATGCACAAAGCGGCAGGCACCGCGCGGTGCCTGCCTCTTTGTGCACGCAAATGCAGGAGGGTACCATAGGTACCCCCCATGTGCACCCCCCACCCCGCCTTCACCCAGGGGGCCCGCAACGGGCCCCCGAAGTGAAGGTCCGTATGCTTTTCCACGGCGGAAAAGCCGCCGGGGAAAAGCATACATCTTACGCCATCCTAATATGGCTGGTGGTGTCTGATAGACACCACCAGCCATGTTAAAGCTTTTCCGCCGCGGTCGGAAGGCGACCGCGGCGGAAAAGCTGCGGACAGATTTCAAGACCCACCGCCATCCTAATATGGCGGTGGGTCTTTTAATGCTCCGCAGAGGATTTTCCGCATCTTCCGGGCCGGCGGTGGCTTCCGCCGGCCCAGAGGATGCGGAAAATCCTCCATCATAATCTTCCCCTTAGTCCTTACCTATCGATCTAAGCAGCGCAAAAAGAAAAGAAAGTTACTAAACACTCTTTATATTATGGAACACAGCTTTATAAAATGTGGCTAAACCTGTAAATGCCAGAAACCATAAGGTGAGTTTTAGGTTTTAATATCTGGAGAGTGCTGGTAAAAGGAGAAAGTTGCATGTATGTACATTTAGGTCCATGTGTTTGTTTCTTTCATCTGTTTGTCTTTGGATTCCCAGATGCACCTTTATTTCTTTACACCAGATGTACTTTGTTGAGGAAAAAATGCACCCTTAGAGTTCTTTTTTCACGTGGAATTTAAAAAAATGCAGCTTGATATTTGTTTACTTGTACAGACTTTTTTTTTAATGCAAGGATAGCTTTGCACTGATCATAGGCCAACCTATTGTTTTCCGGGTTTCTACTTTTCCTGCTTCTATGGAATTGCATACTCAGTGACACTATCTGGCTATATTTCCTCAACAGTGTTTATTACTTCTTACAAGAGTTAATTAGAAGTAGAAAAGCATCTTGCATTTTATTTAACCTCACTTTCCTTGTGACTTTGAAACTGGGTAAACTTCGACAATATTTTTCTCTCTTATCCTTCTAAGGGGCCAGACGTCATGATTCTAATGTGAAATTCCACAAGCTACGGCTAGTTATTGTAGTATTTATCAGAATTGTGGAAAGTTTGTGTAAGAATAGCTTTGCAAATTTGCACTCTCTACTTGTTTCCAAAGTTTAAACAAATCAAGGGTTTGTCTAGCAGTCAGTAGTTAGAGACTTATCCTTGTTTAATGCATATAAATAATTGGCACATTTACACAGCTAAATTGTGTCTGTTTTAATATTTGTGCCATCATAGAGCATAGATGATGGTTTATTAAATGAAATTTTTTTCAATGAATATTTGTCTCCTAGATGTAAATTGATTGGGCGAAAACTAAGAAAAAAAAACTATTTTCCTGGCTTACAAGTATAGCCTCTCCACTTTCATTACATGGGCACCATGATCATGCTCACAAGCTTTAACATCTCTACACATCCACTCTGAATATGTGCACTGCAATTCTAGATTGCACTTAACCTATGCATGTTTGAGCTAGATGAAACTCACTTTGAAATTTCTCTACTGACTCTGATTTGATGCCATGAGCATATTCAAAGTCACATGCACCTTCTATAAAGCATACTAGAGCAAAGGACTAATGCTATATGTACTTACATTAGGAAAACTGATTTCATAATTGTAATTTGGGAAATGGTATTTCTATTGTACAAAACCTTTTGGACTACATATACGAAACTGTGATATAGTGAGTTCCTAATTGCGATTTACTGTGAATTGAAATTAGGAAATTGCTATTTCAAATGCATGTAACTCTTTTGAGTGTCGTTTGTGATTCCCAGTGTGTTGCAAATAGGCCTACCTCCTGCATATTAATGATGTAGGTCTCAGTTTGCTTCCTATTGTGAATCGCAAAAATCACAGGAATAGTGGCCTGCTGGGGTCCACCGTGTCTAGGATTGCTTTTAAATAAAGCAGTCTTTTTTTAATGCATTTCATTTTCCTTAAAGAAAAAAAGGATGCTTTAAAAAATATATATATATATTTCTTTAATTTTTAATAGTAGTCAGTGGTCCACTGCCTGCTCTTTAAAAGTGCTTTAACTAACATTCAGAAAGGGGAAGGGGTCCCTAGGGAACCCCTTCCCATTTGCAAATGGGTTACCACCAATTTGAAATTGTCAGTATATTTCAAATGTTTTGGGACCGTATTTTGGTCATAAAACATTCACACTTACCACAGCGATTCAGTATTAGGAAGGGTTGCCATAAACATGCCCGTTCCTAATACTGAATCGCAAATATGACATTCTACATCCCAAAAAGCCTTTATGCATTTGCAAATGGGCCAATGCTGTTAATCGGCCCATTTGCTACTGGCAAAAAGGTTTGTCCATATGTCCCTTTATTTCTAAATACTGATTCCTAGTAGGTTGCAAATTTTATCTACCTCATGAATAGTAATGAAGTAGGTCATAATATGCAGTGCTTAATTTGTAAAAGGTTATGTGCTTGGGCTCTCGTCGTGAGGCCACTGTAGCTTGCACCTCACTTAGCCCATGCCAGCTCTGCCAATGACAGTACATACACAACTACTAACCTTCACAATCCTACAAGTGTGGCAAGTCAGACTATTCCAGGCCCCCAAAGCCAGAAGAACAGCTTGGGAGGTAATAAACAAATAAACCGCTGTTGTTGTGTTCATACCAAAAATAGCAATACAGCGCCACCATGTGGCAGACTGTGATAGCCCCGGTGCTTACAATAAGGTGCCGGTGCTCAGCACCAGAAAGTACCGGCTCAAATTAAGCACTGATAATATGTGACCCATTAGGTATAGGTGCCATCACAAGGATGCTTGCCTGCTTGGGTCAACAGACTACCATGATTGTGATTGCTTTTCAATAAAGCAATATTTTTAGGTTGAGCTTTTGACCTCTTGTATATACTTTAGTACGTAATTCTGTGAGGGCTTAAACTGCACCCACTGCTTTTCATTTGTTTGTTTCAGTGTCCTTTAAAAATCCTTGCTTGCTAGTGGTCTTTACTGCCAATGTAGTGACCGAGGATGGTATTGTTACACTTCCCTACCGCTCCCTCCTTCTCATCACAAGGCCTCAGACAGAGAGGCCTACCCTTCTTTTGTTCTACACAGCACGGCTCCCCACCTGTTAGACAGACACACCTCTGCTATTTGCTCACTACCTCAAATATATACAGGTCCTCTAAAAGAGGGGTGTTTTCATTTTTTCAAGCCCTTGCATTCCAAGATGGCCACTAACTGGATGATACGTACACTCTACATGGACAGTATGCTCTTTTCAGACACTCCTAAGGCACACATCACATGACACTCTGTAGCAGCCTCCTCCATTTTTAGTGGCTGTTGTGTTTTAACCACATCATTGAGGAAATAGGTCTCTTGCAAGCCTAAATTGGGTTTCGAGGAGAAAACCATATTAGATTTAGGTTAACGCACACAGGTAAACTGCCTTAGGCACATCTCATTGTGTGTTTAAATGTGGCAGAGGGAGTAGTGATTGCCTGAATGAAAAGGTTTGGAAGAGTGCAGCATGGTTGGGAACACATGGAAAGCCATTGGGTTGTGACTGCTCTTATTGCTTCACGGGCGGGATCTTGAGAAGGAAGTGCTGGGTTTGTGGTTATGATTATGAAACCACCCAGCTGACTACTAACATTTATCTTTAGTGGTGAGTGTTTTTGACGATGGTACCCGAGGGCACCAGCCGGCCCTAGTACATAGCTATGGTTAGTGACAGGACCATGGTGAGTTGGTGAACGGGTGTTTAAGCTGTGCGAGGTCCGTTGTCTCGAGCAAATGCTTGGGGTTGGAAGGTACTTATATATTCTTTATTTCCATCAGTAGTATTTGTGGTCGATGTGCCATATTTTCTTTTTTTTTCTTTCTCAAAAACCTTTATTGTACCTTCAAAGTTACACAGCGGAACGCCTACAACCTCACGGGCTGGCCGCTATACCAATTTACTAAACACATTGCAGCAATTCAACGTCTTTGCAGAAATCGCCGGCACAGTAGATAGAATCGAAACTGCCACAGTAAAAAGGTACAGTACATGCATCATAGTCAAAGACAGTATTGGTTTTTGGTTTTCTATTTTTTCAAAGAACAACAACATATCAAACTAAACTTCAGGAATCACGATGCGGTCATGTACTGATTGGTATCGGTCGAGTACGGCTCTTTCGTTAAATGTTCCCCTTCGGTGTCTCCCCCGTTCCCACTAACCTGCCGAAGGTGAGTGTTCGTATGCGTGAGTATAGTCTGTCTAACTGTGTTCCCTTGTACCCTCCCTCCCACGCCGCTATGTAAAATCGTAACTTATTAGCCACTCTCGTGGCCCATATCCATACCCTCATTACAGTTTGTTAGTAACACTAGCCCTCCTCCTCTTCCTCATCCGACACATCCTGTTCTTCCTCCGGCAAGGGATCACAGATCTCCCCTCTGTAGACATTCCACTTGGTCCAAATTTTGTTCCACTTCCCTGGGCAGGCCCGGTTGGAATAGACCGCCCTTTCTGTTACCATCACCCTGTCCATATTCAAGCACCATTGTGTCTTGGTGGGCCCTTCTGCCACTCTCCAACGTTGCGCAATATCCCGTTTGGCTACCATCAATCCTATCGTAACCCAGAGTTGACCATGTCTAGAGAGATCAGTAGGTTCCCATATATTTAGTAGGCACCGCTTTGGCTCAGGCAGCAATGATATCTCCAGTGTCTGTGAGATTGTTCGTAGTATTTGTTTCCAATATTCCTGAATCTGGGGGCACTCCCATATGGTGTGAAAAAATGTGCCCTCCTCCCCACAACCACAAAGACAATAAGGGTGTTGTGACCTGTGGATGCGGTGTAGCATAGTTCTTGTGTAGTACACCCTATGTAATATTTTCAGCTGCACAAGTCGCAACCGTGCGGAGATGCCCACCTCCTTAGGCGACGCAGTCGCCTCATTCCACTCATGTTCGTCCAGTTCACAGGTGTCCCCCTCCCATTTCTCCTTTAACGATGTCATTGGGTCTGGAAAGTTGTTAAGTATTTTACGGTACGTGAGGGACGTTGCGCGTTCAATCATAAAGTCAGTGAGTAGACGGTCTTCTAGCGGGGACGATTCCGGTAGGTCTGTGTTCGGGGGCAGAGCAGCGAGTAATGCATGTTGTATCTGAATGTATCTGAAGAGCTCCCTTTCACTCAGGTTGTACAATTCTCTCAAACTATTGAAAGACATCACTCCTCCCCTCTCCCAAAGGTCGCCCACCGTGGATATCCCTATAGTGTCCCAATGGGAAAATCCCTGGCTATTCCTCATGTTACCTAAGGCGCGAGAATCCCACAGTGGGGTAAGCTTAGTCATTCTCCCCTTCCAACCCAGAGCCGTTGTTGCTGTATGCCATAGCGTCACCGTTAGTCTGGTGGGGCCCACCAGTTTGCGCATTTTGCGTTGGTCGTACAACGGAGCCAGTAACCTGTTAGTGCCCAGCTGTGCCCTATCTGCCTGAAAGGCTGGCTCAGTCTGTGGAGTATGGAGCCACTGGTTGATGGGTTTAAGATGTGCGGCCCAATAATACAGTTTTAGATTAGGCAGCGCAATACCTCCGTCGTACCATCCTCTATGTAATTTGGGTTGTGCAATGCGCGCTGGGAGGTTCCCCCATAGGAGATTGGAGATCAATGCTGCAACTTTTTGAAAGAACCTTGGGGCCACCGGGTAAGGTGTGTTTTCAAGAACATACAGGAATCGGGGCAGTGCCATCATTTTATATAATGCGGCCCTTCCTAAAAGCGTTAGAGGTAGTCCCGACCAGAATTTAACGTCTTGTTTGAGTCTTTCTAGGTGGGGCCCCAGATTCTTGTCCATAAATTCTGTGGGGTCACTAGCAATCTGGATGCCTAAGTATTTAAACGACGAACCAGCTATCTTCAGAGGGCAGTCTGCATCGAGAGCCGGGACCTGTTCCTTCAGAACATACAGTTCCGATTTGCTTCAATTTATCGTATATCCGGATATCCTACCATGATTATTGCAGAGATGTAATAGGGCTGGCACCCCACTTTCTGGATCTGTGAGATACACCAGCATATCGTCTGCATAGAGCGATAGCCGGTCCTCCCAGCCCGCCTTCCAACGTATGCCTTTCAACAATGGTGAGGTTCTAATAAGAGTGGCAAGGGGTTCCAATGAGATCGCAAACAACAACGGCGAGAGGGGACATCCCTGTCTTGTGCCCCTCCCTAATGAGAACGTTCGCGATATATGCCCATTCGCCACAACCTGGGCGACCGGGTCAGTGTACAACAATCTAACCCATGCGATGAAGCGGGGGCCAAATCCCAAACGCGACAGCGCTTCAAACAAGTAGTTCCACTCCACAAGGTCAAATGCCATCGTGGCATCAAGGGCCAATATCACTGCTTGGGTCGCGATCGAGTCCGCCCTAGCCAACACTCCGTGCAGTCTACGCAGGTTCAATGCCGTGTTTCTGTGGGACATAAATCCGGACTGGTCCGGGTGTATAAGGGACGGAAGATGGGGCAAGAGCCTGGTTGCACGGAGTTTGGCAAGGATCTTAGCCTCTGCATTAAGCAGTGAGATGGGACGGTAGGAGGAGCATTCCTCAGGCGGTTTCCCAGGCTTGGAGATGGCCACTATAGTTGCCAGTCTTTGGTCTGCCGGAAGTGAACCTTTTTCTAGACATTCCCTAAACATCCCTAGTAGATGTGTACTGAGGGTCTCAGGCGTTGCTTGGTACCATTCTATAGGTATGCCGTTGGGTCCTAGTGCCTTGCCCGGGTTTAAGGCTTCAATAGCCGATTGGATTTCGTCAGCGGTGACGTCCGCCTCCAACTCATCGGAAACGTCCATAGATAACGTTTGAACCTCTATTGGTGCTAATGCATCTCTGGCCATCTATGGGGTAACCACATGTTCAGGGGTGTAGACCCCTTGGAAGTGGGTAGCGAGCTGTTCCACTATGTGCTTCGGGTTCGTATGTACCCTCCCCAGACTGTCCCTTAATCGTTGGATTCCCTTGGAACTTCCTTCCCGTTTGTCAAGCCAGGCAAGCATTCTCCCTGCCTTGTCGCCCACCTCATAAATCCGATTCTGAGTTTCGGTTATTTGCCCTCTCACTTGGAAGCGCAAATGATCGTTGTACAACCGCTGCTGAATGTCAAGTGCGTGTAAGGTGGCAGGAGTTGGGTGTTGTTCGAGTGTCGTCGTCAAATTTCTCAATGTTAGTTCCAGTTCAACTAGCTCCTGAGTTTGTTCCTTTTTGTATCTCGTGACTGAGTTTATGGCTTGCCCCCTCAAAACCGCTTTATAGGCCTCCCAAAGTACCTCGGAGGAGCGAACCGAGTTAATATTTTCATTGAAGTATTGTGTCGTTGCTCTTTTAAGAGCCTTGCGAACTTGGGGAATCTTTAGGTAAGAAGCGTGAATGGGGTATATGCGTTTGCGGGACCTCTCTTGAGTGGAGAGCGTGAGGGTGAGTGGGGAGTGGTCTTAGATCCCCCGGGGGTGAATTTCCACTGTATCTATAAGGTGGAGCCCATCACTCAGGGTCAGGAAGTGGTCAATTCTCGTCATACTGCCATGCACTGTGGAATGGAATGTGTATTGCTTCACATTGGGATGGAGGTACCTCCAAATATCAGTAAGACCCATGGCTGTCAGGAAGCGTTGGAGGCGGGGGATCTCCCCCGTAGGGGCCAGTGTCGGAAACCTATCAAGTTGTGTATCTAAAATGGCGTTGAAGTCCCCCCCAAGGATAACCTCCCCCTCGGGAAGAGACAGTAGAAAGTCTCCCAGCTTCGGGAGTTGCACCGAGTGTAGTGCCGGTGGGATATACACGGACACTATGTTAAGAAGCCTACCTTCCCATTGTCCCTGTAGAGCAGCAAAGCAGCCTTGATCATCTGTCTTGGTTTGTAAAGGGATAAACCGTGAGGCCCTCTGGAGCAGTATACCAGTCCCCCTGGAGCCCGACGTGAAGCCCGAGTGGACTATCATCTTATAGCCTCTTCTATCCATGGCCTTGGTCGCCCCCCCTGTCAGGTGAGTTTCCTGCAAGAGCGCTATGATGGGTTTCTGTCTTCTAAGGGCAGTCAGTACTAGGCCTCGTTTCACCTTATCCCCCAGTCCCCTCACGTTCCAAGTCAGCAACCGTAGGGACGAGCCCAGCGTCTCTGAGTCTATTCCCATTGCTCCGGGGATCGGGTTCTCAGCCATTTGGGATTATGGGGTCCATGATGTAACAGTGAGAAGGTGAGCCATGGGTGTGTGTTGCGAACTCGTTCAGTGAAGAGCTGAGGGTTCTCCCCAAGGAATTAAACTGTAGCCGTCCCCACCAATCTTGTAATAACTCCTGTGGTAACATAACTTTCTTCTTTGACCGCACATGTGTATTCCCAACTGTGCCAAAACAGTCCCACCCTTTTCCCCCTCCTCCCTGCCTAACGGACTCTCAACTGCCCGCCCCCCCAACTGAGCAGAGTGCTTAACCCATCCCACAACCAGAGTACTTGCGTGTAGGGGGGAGAGCGCCTCCCCGAGCAGGCGGCCTCCCTGCGTGTTTCCGGGGCTCCGCCATGTCAGTGTCCGTATGCAGCTATCAAACAGTGTTTCAATGTCTAATGTACGCAGTCATTTCAGTTCCTAGAGGTCGGGTCATTCCTCTCCGCCGGCCCCTGCAGATCCACGGGGAGGGGAGCCTTCCCCCCCCCCTCGACCTGACGTTTGTGATCCTGTCCTGCTATCATCTCTGTGACCGTAGTTGGGCCTATGTGTTCTTCGTGGGTGGCCCGCAGTGCGCCATCCCTCAAGCCAGTCTCGGGCCGCGTCCGGGGAGTCAAAAAACCATACCTTCTTGTCTGCTACTACTCGCAGCCGGGCCGGGAAGAGCATCGAGTAGGGCAATTCCTTTTCTCTCAGTGTCTTTTTCACCTCCAGAAACGTTCTCCTTTTCCTTGATACCTCCGCCGTGTAGTCCGGGAAAAAGGCAATCCTTGAGTTCTGAATCTGAATGGCAGGAGCTACTCGTGCTGCTTGTAAGATGGCGTCACGGTCTCTAAAGTTGAATAACCTTGCTAGTATGGGTCTTGGCGGACCTCCTGTCTTGGGTTTACCTCCCGGCACCCTATGTGCCCGTTCTACCGAGAAGAAATTCGAGAGCCCCTTCGGTTGGAGCCTGGTTTTGATCAGTTCCTCCACATAGAGGTCCATAGCTCCCGTGTCCTCCGATTCCGGCACGCCTAAGATTCGGATGTTGTTGCGTCGTGAGCGCCCTTCTTGGTCATCCAGTTTTTCCCTGAGTAACTTGTTATCTGTTTGCAGTCTTTCCACTGCCGTTTGCAGTTCGGACAGATCCTCAACTAAGGATTTGGTCACCACCTCCACTTGCTTGACCCTCTCGTTGATCTTCTGGGGGTCCGCCCGTATCAAAGTTACTTCCGTGGCCGTGGCGCTGACCGTTGCCTGAACCTGGGCCAGCGCCGCCAATACGTCCTCTAGTGTGGCCTTCTTTGTTCCCTCAGCTTCCGTCGTCTTCTTGGTGGGCTTGCGTTGTTCTTGGGGAGGAGTCTGCTTTCCATACGCAAATTTGTCCAATTTGGCCTGTGTTGTACCGTTTTTGGGGCCTCTGTTCGACATGGTTCTCCGCTTACTAGCGTTCCTGTCCCCCGCAGTTGCTCTATGTCAAGGCCAACAGAGGGCTGATCCCGCGTCCACTCGCAGCCTTCCGCGTGGTGATCGCGACGAGGTTCCCGCAGCAGCTGGAGTCAGTGTCTCCCACTGGTGTTTAATGTCTGAGCCTCACTCAGGTGGCGACTGGGGCTCGTGCCGTAGATTACACTAGCAAGAGGCAATTTGGGTGGCCTCCCGTCTCCCGCTCCCGTGCAACGTGCTCCACACTCTCTGTTCGCGGTGCTGAATAGTATCCCCGCTTAGGCGGCAGGCCGAAGACGGCTGTAATGCCAGAAACCGGTCCCCGGAAGCTTGTTTCCTTTCCAGTGAAGAATTGGCTTGGTAGTTTGGTCTGCCCTGTTCCCATGATGCACTGGGCCAGGGACAGACTAATTTGCATATAGCTTGGTTCTGAACTGGGATGGTGCAGTGAGCTAAAAAACGGTGATGGATCAAGCCCTGATCTGTTGACTGGGTAGGAGTGTTCTGATTAACTCAGATACTCTGTCCATCACCACCCCCTTTTTGTAATTATTTAGGCGGCAGGCCGAGCCTCCAGAGAGGTGTATACAGTGTTGAGGCCATTTAGGGTTCGCGTTTCTGCTCGCGCTGTTCCGAGTGTCTATGGTCCTCAGACCCGGTGTCTCCCCTCCCTGCCGCTACGCTTTGCCTTCTCCTTGTCCGCCGCCATTCGTGACCCTTCTGAAGAGGGGCGGGGGGGAGGGGGTAGTCCACAACTCACCACCGGTGCTTAGGTCGGCCGTCGCTCGGCCCGCTGCTTCCGTTAACCCGCTGCAACTGCCGCTGACCGCCGTGCATTTCCCGGTGCGCCTCACCGACTGCCGCGTGGCAGACGGGACTGCTCCGCAGGGCCAGCCACTGTATGTTCAGGGTCCCGGTATTCAAAACGGGTCCGGCACTCAAGATGGCGGATCCGACCTCCTGGATCCGAGTCGTCCTGTCCGTCCCCTGCCAGGCCGATCCCTTTGTCGCACTGACCTCCGCCGGGCACCGCAGGTCGTCTCCCTGTCTTCCGGGTCTAAGAAGGGAATTCTGACAGTAGACAGGCAGTTCAACCGAGGGGCCGGCACTTCCGGCCCGTCAAGCCTGCCAAGGCATCACTTCCGGTCGGGTCCGATCGGCTAGCCACACCGCTGCTTACAGGAGCACAATCGGCCCCTCCTCTCCCTCATCTTGCGGGCTGGTTGCGGGCTGTTTTCTGGCCGCCTCCGTCTCCAAAATGCTCCACTGGGCGCTGCAAGGACTCCGGGCACGGTCCGCCCCTTCAGACACCAAGAGTTTACGGATAAATATCGCGGATTAATGTGGGAAGCCGCCTTCCCACGGGAGCCTCACTAAGCTGCGGCCGCCATCGTTGGCTGCTAGCCACGCCCCTCCGATGTGCCATATTAACCCAGGGTGCTAACGGTCGCTTTTGATCTGATTATTTGCCTGGTATATTTTCTGACATGGAACGATTAGCTTTTATATGGCACACATTCGACCAAAGTGCTGCTGATCTTTGGCAATTCATTGCATCACAGTTTCATCGCCTGTATGTTGTCTCAGTTCAAATAACAAGTATTACAGATGCACTAAAGATATTCAAGAGTGTCTGTCTGCAACCTTACAGGTTGTGACTAACTTCTTGTGCAACCTTGTTTCAAGGTCTCCAAACTACCCAAAGTTGTATGAGCTGTTCCACTTCTTCAAACTTGTTATCGGGATCATTGGCGTTATGGGCCCCCTGTGTTCTCTGATAATTTTAGATTTGCTGCACTTGCCACATAATCCAGCATCTGAGACGGCGCTCTCATTCACGGAGGCGACGCATATCGGAGGATACTTGTTTTCACACAAGAAATAACTATGAAACGATGCAATGTTTCAAAATGACCTGACGGACTTTGAACAGTCGAACTTCAGCGGATTCAGTTGGCAATCCTTGAACCAGCATTCAACATATTGAAAGAGAAGACTCCAAAAAGTAATACAGATTTTTGTTTGTGGTCCTGAAGAGAATCCTTATATTTGAAAAGGATTTGAAACGCGTCGACCTTGTTTATTCTTTGAGTGTGTAGACCAATCGATTACGAATTTGTGTTGTAAATGAAAAACTGTTGATGGTCTAGTTCATGAGTATAATTGAATTTTTGTATTCCTCCATTTAGTGGACTAGGCTCTACCTGCTAATATAAATAGGACTTATGCAGGGCCTAATATAAAAAACAATAATATTTCCCCCGTTCAATCCTTCCCCATCACCATTATTTGTTGTCTGTCGTCAATTTATGTCTATGAACAATATGTTTAGAGTGGAAAATTGGTAAGGTGGGGTGTACAGGAGGATATTTACATTTTATTTATCAGCGTGTGTTATGAGTAGGGCCACTGAAATTATGAGGCATCGGAAGAGCAAGCACGGATCAATAAACTATGCTGAAAGAAATTCTAATTATGTGGCACAGTTTGTGGCAGTATTACTTAATTATTTTGTAATTTCTACGCATTTAAAAAAAAAAGTTAGACCTCGTTTAGTATCTGTTTTTAACACTTAAATAGAGCAATGAGCAACTGAAAGCTAACAAGTTTCCTTAGCTAAGATTCTTCCATTGAGCGTAAAATATGCTGCAGCGTCTTCACAAATGTTTGATCTGCATGAGCTAATAATGCAAAAAAACAAAGAGGGTTTTGGCTTGAGCACAGTAAGGCTGCGCCAAGATTATAATGAACAAACAAATCGGCAGTACTGTGCGACAATTCAATGAGTTAAATGGGCAATGAGCTAGAAATGACTCATTACCATAGACCACTCTTTCAGTCAAGATTTAAAGTCAAACAAGTTTATTTTGAATCTTTTGAAAAAAGTTTGTTGTATTATTTTGAAACACCACAAATTAAGCTTGGGCTTAGACTTTAGTTAAACATATTTAATTTATGTGACATAGGGGAGGAATATCAGGTCTTGAAATTGGGGAATTTACCAAAAGAATTGTGTGATTCAGAAATGAGGACAAGTAGGGGGGAGACAATTGCCTGACAAGATTGACTAGTCAATGAGGCTAGGCTACAGATTTGTTTCTGGGCACTCCGCTGAAATACAGAACATAAAGGCGTCTATGAGACACCCCTAAGTTTTAGGTTTCCAAGCTTATTCATCATCAGCTCTGAGGCTTTCAAAAACACCCCGTCACAGACACCCACTTACTGTGTTCACCAAAACACCTAGAGGCGACTCAGTTTATGGTATGCATTACGCAACAGTCATTTGTTGTAGAAAGAAACAAAAGAAATGCAGTATCTTAAAAGAGCAAATATTTTAAGGGAAATGCCAGATGAACATAAATGTTACAAGGGCGGCATTACTTTCATAGATTATCTGAAAGGAGTCTGAAATTGTTGAGAAATCAATTCGCGTTTTTGCCTGTAAATTTAAGGACTAGAATATATGGGGCAAAAGAGACCCATTTCTATGTCTGTTTTATTTACTTTCAGATCTGGAAAGCAGCAGGACATGCCTCATGTAAAGCCCTGATATTATTAGATGCGGAGGTTTACTGTTGTTGTGAGCATTGCTCTCCTCAAAATTTGCACAGATAATCCATACCATGACCAATCACGTAAGGTCATTGTCATTACCACTGCTGTTTCTTTGGTGCACTGTTTTTGTTCCAGGTATAAATGTTGGTGTTATCTGTGCTCCTTAAACTCCATTTGCTATTTCTTCAATATATGGTCCTGCCTTTACCTTTTATCTTTTAATCGTTCACTCTTCTCATACCATGTATTACTTGCCCACCATTCTGTTTACTTTACTTTTCTACTTATCTTCAACATTCTGCCATTTATTTTTTTCAACTGCAGCACGTTTTCCTAAATGGAAAATGTGATGCGGTTCAAAAAAGAAAATGAAACATTTGTTTAACTTTTTAAGAGGAGGCAGACATCCCTTGGCCCACTGCCTGCTGTTAAAAAAAATGTTTTAACATTTTCAAACGGGAAGTATTCTGAGAGGACCCCGTCCACTTTGAGAAAGGTTACCACCACTTTTAAATTGGTGGTACGGTATTACTGTTTTCAGACTGAAATTCGGTTGCAAAATAGTAATCCATACCATTAGGTATGTGGAAGGGAAGCCCTTTCCAAATACCCCAAATTGCGTTTCGGTAATGCGATTCGGTAACATGTTTCTGAAGCGCAATTTGGTGTTAGTACATTTGTAAAATCCTTTTCACGGACATGATGTGTATATCTGTCCCTAGGATACCTGTAGTAGCTGCATCCAATTACACGCCTCCACAAATCTCATTTAAGCATCTTCTCACCTGATCAAATGATGAAAGCTAAAAGAGGAGAACATATAGATTCAACTCTTTTTATAAGTTCAAGGATCAAAAATGTGGAATGCCTTCAGCCACAACCTGAGGCCTGAAACAAATCACAAGGGTTCAGTAAACTTTGAAAACTGAACTACTTAGATTAAGTTTCCACTAAACACTGCCCAGGCACGGGGACCACCGACCACAGAAGACAATACGACAAAGTTGACACCCGTCATCCAATCAAATTCCATTGCCCCTGCATCCTTTCTTCTATGTCCTTTTACTAATCAACTCTAATTGGTGTGAGTAACCTAATGATTACATGTAGCACTTTACAAAACACATAAATTAGCGCCGCCCATACAAATAGATCTTGTGTGCGTGCAGTACATAGTGGTGAGCATTACAAGTTACACAAGTGCATTTAGATGACCTGATAATATACTTTTTTCGAAAAAGTCTTCTTTCCTGCGCTGTATCCACACAGTGCCTAGATGTGGCCACCTCTGCAGTCTGCGCTTTATAGGCACGTTCACTGTGCAGTACCGCCAAAGGTCTCTGTTAACACGAATCAATGAAGCGAGGTATATAATAAGCACTCCGCTGCTTCCTTCAGATGAAAACTGAGAAGTTTTTACTTTGATCTCATATTTAGATTGGCTTTTATCTTCTTAAACTTTCCAGAGGGACGGTGGCGGAGCCTGGCTGCCTCTGTAAATTAGTCAAATGTACTTTGTGCATTATTCATGGTTATATCACAGTCTCAGAACCTGTTAGGGAGATGCCAGAAGAGATTCTCAATGCATCGCTGCTCGTCAGCTGTGCAGACGAGTTGATGTTGGCTAAAGCAAGAAACCATTTGAGCTCTACAAGTTGTTTTCAATTAGTTAAAGGATCCACCATTTTTGTCCATAGCAGTTCCTGA
Organism: Lissotriton helveticus; assembly: GCF_964261635.1. NCBI lineage: Eukaryota > Metazoa > Chordata > Amphibia > Caudata > Salamandridae > Lissotriton > Lissotriton helveticus. The sequence continues at coordinate 294,373,097 of NC_136070.1, forward strand.
GTCATGTGACTGGTGCCTATGGATAGAACTCAAAGACCCTTAAAATCCGTTTGAATGCAATGTAGTTGTAGCTTGATTTTGTAACGCTGATTTCCGGAATTGTCTTATAATATTTGTTTTCCATCTAAGATCACAAACTAAACTATCTTTTGTGTGATGGATAAGTGGTGTTGTTACCCTACTCAAAAGTATGGCAACACCACCAATTATCCTCATTAGGATTAAGTGCTGTATCAGCCTACTGACATTTTAAACTTGGACTAAAGGCTGAAAGGATATGAGAGCATTAGACACTTTGCTCACTGAGCTATCCAGTAAAATCGAGGGCGCTTGCAGAGCACTAGAAACTGAGGATTTAACTGCTGAATAGAGGTCCGAACAAAAACAGAAGAAACCCTAAACAGAAAGGCGTTTACTTGCTTATAGGAGGATATATCACTCTCAAATTTTCCACCTTCTTTAGGCAGTTTTGTTCTGCAATTGGGAGTCCTGAAAAAGTCTTCTGCTCCCTAGGGCAGTTGTCCTAATGCAGCTTTATTTTGTGACCCCAGGGCTCTTGGTGGCCTTTAACCGTTACGTTTTTCTTTCAGAAAGCATGTGAGATCCATACCTCACGTCCTGCTTTACTGACTTTCTTTCAGAAGACATCCTATTGTGCGCACTCAGCCAATGTAGCTGACTTAAGACCGAGGGCTTATGGAATCTGGTGGGGCCAGTGTGACCATTGGAGGTGCTTGGTTCTTGGTTATTTATGGTCTCTACAGCACACCTATAGAGAGCCTGGGTAAAGAGCTCTGGCATAGTTTGGCTTCCTACTTATGATTGCATCTGAAATCATAGCTAAGTGTTGTTGGGATAGAAAAACACTCATTTGTGCAGCAACTTCAACTAATGCTAGCAGAACTTACCATTTAAATGACTGAATCTTTAGATGACAATAGCAAATCAAAATGTATTTCAAGGTTTCTAACTTTGTCAGCAGTCAGCATTAAAATACTGAAACAAGCCCTACGGAGAGCCAGCTCATACTCTAAAACACACACAGTGTTGGGATCCTTTAAGTTTAGCCAACTTGCGCTCGAAGAGATCTCTGTTATTTCAATATCAATGATAGAGGCGGTAGATCTGAAAAAAGTCACATGTCATCAGGATCACTACGTGGTTGTTATCTGCATAGGTCTGAATATATAGACCTATAGACCTGAATATATAGACCTATCCAGCCCGAGTAGCATTTCTGTACTGGCTGCATATACACAATAAGTGTCATGGAGCACGCTACACTTCGTGTTCATTCATGACAATACAGCTTCTTCTATCTACCAGGAAATAAGCAAAGCTCATTTTGTCAGTCCCAGACATAGGAGTCGATTCCAATGTCATTTGTAAGGCCTCCGAATCAGATTCGTGTTTACCAAATCCGATTCTGAACACGTGTTTCCGAACGAATCGTACACAGTTCCCAATGACTGATTATGATGCCCAGTAACCGGTAAGACTGTCCGAATTGGTTCCGAAAGGCATTCGGACAGGTCGCGTCTTATGGAGCCGCATCGTACAGCTCTAAGGACTCGGTTTCCGATCGAGTGAGTACGATGACCGATTAGGACAGCAGTTCCGATTCGGTTTCCCTGGAATTAATCAGCTGCCGGAATCAGTCTTTGGGGGCCCACAGCAGGCCCCCCTTCACTCAGGGCCATCCGAATCAGGCCCGTGGGGGTACCCATGGGTCCCCTCTTCCCTAACATGCACATTGTGGCAGGCACCATGGGGTGCCCACCACAGAGAGCAAGGTTTTCCCCCACCACCCCTTTCTTCAATGGGAGCCTGTGTTCTCGTTCGGAACACAGGCTCCTATTGAAGTCAATGGGAGTCCAGCTGAATCACATCCGGGTGCATCCAAATTGCTCGGCTGGACTCCCCCGGTTCAAGTTATCCAGAAAGCAGTCTGGAACTGATTTGGTAGTAATGCTTTCCGAACGACATCGGAATCGATCCCATAGTGCTAACCAATGGAGAAGGATGAGGGAGGCTTACCTAACCCAACCTAGAATACGCAAAAGGCAGATTTGCAAGAATATTAACACCATCTCAGTGTCTCTCCATGTGATTGCCAAATTGGTATTTGTCCAAAACATATTTCTAGCAATTTGGGTTATCAAAAATATATCATGGTGTGTCAGAGGGGAGCCATGGCATCTCTTTGAAAGAGCCCAAGAATGATCTTAACTCATTTCAGGATGCTGGGAGGAAAGGGAACATCTCCCTGCAGATTAATTTATGCCCTGTGACTGCCACATTCAATCAGCAGGCCAACAAGAGGTTTTAATAAGAGAGCAATAATTTTTATATGAGTGTACCAAAGCAGAGGAGACTTAGGCCCAGTTATTTGACCTGCACTATGGTGAGCGGAAGAAAGCAGAATAGGGCTACCACACCTTCCTCACTGAGGTGAGAGGCCCAATACACAGTATTGTCTGAGAATCCTAACATATTGGGAAAACTGGACACAGGGATTATTGGAGCTGCTGATTGCTTACAGCTTGGTAAGCAACTGCCCATGCCTATGGGACAGTAGGAGAACCATGTAGTGATCATCGGCTGTAGGATGTGTTCAGGAGACTCTGCCTGGCCCAATGTGAAGGAGATTATATCAGAGTCTTAATGCCTGCTATTTCAACATTTTGGTTTAGGAGAAGCATATCTATGAGTGTATGCATATGATGCCCATGGTTCATGCACCATCTGCTGGCCAAGTCTTACACAATCCATCTGATCTCACAAACCTCAATGGATAAGCTCCATGGGCTGAATTACAAATGTAAATCTGGCGCATCTTATCTTCTACTGCCCCAAAGTCAAGTCCTTCTGGGGTAAAATAAGAAACTTCATAAACACCATACTGGGACTCTCACTACAACTAGACTTCCCAGGGATAGCCACCGCCTTCATGGCCCCCGAAATCCAGTCCAAAAATGATAGTGACTTGATAGACCTCCTGCTCACGGCGGCTGTCAAAACAATCTTAATGAACTGGAAAGACACAAGGAAGGCATCCTTCCAAAGCTGGTTCAACTGGATCACCTTCCTTAGGGGGGCGGACAACATAACTTCCAAACACTCATCCAACCCCAACACAAAAGGCGAGATGTTGCTCTCCCTGGACAATTACCTGAGCTCACACAAGCCGCCATAGGCAGACAAGCAGACGACTTGACCCCCAGACCTCCAGTCCATATAGACCCGCGACCTGTGTAGCTTGGGCAGCTAAAGACTACACAAACCATCCTGCCCTTTCTTCCTTTCCTTCTCTCCTTCCCACTTTTGTTTCCCTCTTCGAGGGCAATACACAAGACCAGCTAGGACAACTACCGCCATGTTTGTGATTACCTAGCGATACATGTACGTCATACGAATATGTCAACAATGTATTGAATGTAACCCCTTCGGCGCAGGATTTCACCAGTATTGCCTTTACTATCTGTCCACTGTATATCTGTACTGTATATAAAAAAGTTTCTTAATAAAACTTGTTGAAATAAAAAAAAAAACAAATGTAAATATGTAACTGTACTTTTTTTTGTTTTGGTTCTTTAAAATTGGAACCTGTACAGAATTTGATTGACTGCTCCTTTAGTACCTTCCTATGGCTTCACTGGAGACCTGAAGACAACCTATTTTTGAGGCCTTATGCAGCAGGAAACCTTTGAAGGGGGAGAGACAACACAATCCAGAGCCAGGTTGTAAGCCATTATAACAGACCTTAAATAAATAAAGGTATTAATGACAGCAGTGGAGGCAGAAACAATAAAAACAAACTCTGAATTGAAATCTCTAAAAGAGAAACTGATCACTATCATAACAAGACGTGTCAGAATCAGAATCAGAAAGATGCTTTATTCGATGCTTACAGAAAGATCAAAAAAGCACAACAATCACTAAAAAAATACCAGGTAAAATACAAAATAAAAACAACATATTAAAATATTTTACCTATACATATTAACTGCTCTGTCCTAATCCATGGAGTTTCTATATTTAATCACTGCTTTTAGAAAAGGCAGCACATATTCAATAAACTTTTCACATTCCAGCATTTGCAATTTAAGAAAAGCAATACGACACTGTCTTAGGCCTAATAATAACAAAATTGGCTTTAGGAACCTTTTTCTTGGAAGTACATAAAATCTGCAAAATAGCGTGGTATGTAAGGTGGTTTGTCTCAACATGTCATTACATGGACAGATAGATGTGTCTACAGACCAGTCCATGTTTCTAGGTAAGCTAACAAGCTTGTGAAAATTGCCCAACCTAAAATGGGTAAGAAGCATCCTTTCATAGCTACCCTGTGCAGTGGTCAGATATAATTGCAAACCCAAGTTTGTTATAAACAAATTGTTATCTCTCACGCTCACTTTGCTACATTCCTCTAGCCATCTCTTGTTAGTCAAAAAATTCATACAGAGGTCTTTTAACATTTTTCTGGACACACTACTCAGGCTTGAGGGACAATCATAGAATTCTGGTCTGCCGATCTTAATAGATAAAGTTTTAATGAAACCTAGCCAACCAATCTTGCATGCCCTGTCCAGCTTTAGGCAGTCCATGATAATCTGTCTATAGAAACTCATCTCTTCCATTGTCCATATCCTGTGCCATAATAAGATTACATTGGTAATAATTATGTCCGAAATATATGGTAGACCAAGTTCTCTGTGACAGATATAGGTATAAGTAGAATTAGAAACTGCTAAAAGATAACCTAGAAAAGCATTTTCCACTAACTGCAACGCGCTAACATTAGAGACACCCCAGATACCTGAACCATATACAGCAGTAGAAATACATTTGGCTTTATAAATATCTATTAGTTCGGGGACTGGTCTGCACCCAAGTCTCTTCGCAAAGTTCTTTAAAGCACCCGAAGCTCTCGGAAACATTTGTTTCCTTGCGTTTATTGCAGCCGACCAAGAGCCAGAATGTTCAAAGACAATTCCCAGATAGGAAAATGTTTCGGTGCAATCAATCTTACTATTTTCTATGTGGATGTCACATCTTTTTCCTCGCTTGGCTCCACATTTCATGGTATCAGTTTTACTACTGTTAACCTTCAGGACCCTCGTTTCCATATACTCCACAAAATGTGTCACCATCATTTGTAGTCCAACCTGGGTTCTACTCATTAAAACGGCATCATCTGCATATAGTAAGATAGGAACCGGGGATCCATTAATAAAAGGATAATCCTTCCAAGTATCAATTAAACATTTTCCTGAACCGTTAATATACAACGTAAAAAGGAAAGGGGCGAGCACGCACCCTTGCCTCACCCCTTTCTGGATTAAAAACTATTTAGAAATGTCACCATCTTTCCCATATCTTACTCTGGCCCCTGCTTCACTGTACAGTTCTCTCATAAAGAGAATTAGTGGGAGGTCAACTCCCATAGCACCAAGGGTATCCCACAGCTGTTTATGTATGACACAGTCAAAGGCGCTACTCAAATCTACAAATGTCAGAAAAATACTTCCCTTTTTTGCATCTGTATATTTATTTATTAGGAATTTCAGATTCAGGCTTTGTTCCACATTTCCAAGACCTGCACGGAATCCATATTGGAATTTGGATAGGACTTGTCCCTCACTAGCACATATTTGTAATTTGCTCAAGATTACTCGACCGGCCACTTTTAGTAACAAGTCGAGCAATGAAATGGGTCGATAACATTGTGGGTCACTTCTGTCCCCTTTTTTAAAAATAGGGACCACTATCGCATCTGACCATGATTTCATAAGGCCCACTTTGGCACAACTTGCCAATACAATGGTAATAATGGGTGCCCGCAGCTGTGTGTTTGTTTTATATACATCAACCGGGACCCCATCCGGGCCCGGGGCTTTCCCGGATGCACTCTCACCTAATGCTTTATTAACTTCATCCAATGTGAAGGTGATCATTAAGGGGAATTCTATACCAGAATCAGTATGTGGAGCACTAATTCTCTCTATCTCACAAGAAGTGTCAATACTGACAAGAGGATAGATGCAAGGGAGGAGAAAATTCAACATTCTCAGGTACTGAATATTAAAGTGTGGAACATGCAAGAATGGCTTACTCATCTTGAAGCAGAAGCTGTAAATATAATATATGGGTTTACAGCCTTTCTAATGATGAAAGATGGATCATTTTATTTCAATGCTCCTGAAGAAGACGTTATGCCACGACTGGAGTTTCAGAATGTGCACTGTATCTGGTTAAGGTGAAATACATATGTGTGAACTTCCAAACCCATCATAGCCTGTCTCAGCAGAAACCAATACTGTGTTTTATCGTGCAAACAGATGAAACTCATGGCCCACATAATTATAAGGGAACCAACATAACATTTGCTGCAGACATCTCTCAGGAAATAAATGCGATCAGAATGTCATTTCTAGCCTTTAATGCCAGCCTGAAAGCGAAAAACATTATATATGGTCTAATAAGTCAAGCCATGATGTGCATCATCTAGAAGACAAAACAAAGGGGTTGAAGGCCCAGACGAACTGGAAAGATTGCATACATCCCTAGGTCCTACTCCTTGCCAAGGAAGTATTTCAGACCAATAAAATGTGAGAGGGGGATTCTTTTATCATGTATTTTCCTACACCCTGGAGGGATTCTTCTCGAAATGGAGGGAAGAGCATTCAGAATCTTAGAGACCAAGACATTGTGAATTATGTATTGCATGACCTTACTATAGTCTACCCCACTTAATGGAAGTGCAGATGCTTACGCCTAAGCTCTGTTGCCCTTACCACAGAGTTAGCTAGTTGGTTTGCACAGTTATATTCCTTTTTGTTCCTGTCCACGCAGCCTCAATACAGATATATTCAAAAGACCTGATGGTTGCTCACTCAATGGACCCTCATAGCCATCAGGTACTACCTCAGTAGGATTAATAGCATTCCCTTAATTTTCCAGAAAATAGCATCTGTACAGTTGATTATGACACAGCAAGCAACCACTGCTAGACAGTGTACAATGGAATTAGCCATTTGGGGCCAGATGTACGACTCACCAATTTACGAGCCTCAAATTGCATCGCATTTGCGACTTGCAAATTGGGATGCACAACAGTGTATGCGACACTATTTACAAACCCCAATGGGATCACAAAGTGCATGCCTCATGCATATTAATGTGGCTGTCGCAATTTGCAGCCCCATTGGGAATGGCTGGCATTACAGGGATGGTGACCTGCTGGGGTCAGCAGACCACCATGTCTGGGACTGCTTTTAAATAAGCAGTTTTTTTAAAAAAATGCTGCCCATTTTCCTGAAAGGAAAACGGGATGCATTTAAAAAATAATAATGAAACTTTTCATTTTCATTGTTTAAGGGAAGGCAGTGGGATCACTGCCTGCCCTTAAAACATATTTTGAGAGCCACTCTCTCAAAGGGGAATAGTTTGCAAGTTGTTTACCACCTTTCTGGGAAGGGTGGTAAACTGCAACTCTTTTGCAACCACAATTGCAGTCACAAAACAGTCATACATAGCTTCAGGAGTCGCTATTAAGAAGGCATGCCCTTGGAGTGCCCCTTCCTAATAGTGGACCCAATTCACAAAAGTAATCTGAGACAAAATCCTAACTTTACGACTTTCGGTATTCAAAGAAGGCATTTAGGAGTAGTAAAGTTAGGATTTTGTCTCAGTCAATCTTAAGTTTTGGTCTTAAATTAAACTTAAGACAAACTTAAGTTTAACTGAGACCAAATCCTAGTCGTAAAGTTAGGATTTTGTCTCAGTTAAGCTTAAGTTTGTCTTAAGTTTAACTTAACACCAAAACTTAAGGTTGACTGAAACAAAATCCTAACTTTAGTACTCCTAAATGCCTTCTGTGAATACCAAAAGTTGTAAAGTTAGTATTTTATCTCAGATTACTTTTGTGAATCAGGCCCAGTGTGTCGCTAATCCTACTGTGCGAGTCGCAAATTGATTTTAGACTCGTAAAATAGGATTAGTACATGGGCCACACATTTTTGAGGTCACAAACGGGTCTAAAACCCATTTGCACCCGCTTTATCATGGAAACAAAGCACAACATATGAACATGGAGAGAAATTGGACCCTCAAACCAAAACAGAGGGAGGCAAATGGGCCATACCTGCTACACAATCCTCACCTGGTACCCCACTAACTCATCCAAACAACATATGACATGAATTCCAATCATATTATTCTTAGCTTTATATTTAGAAGATTGGGGGGAAGTCTACCAAGAACAGTCATTTCTGGACAGATTCCACATACCACACCTCCCTGCTGATCTCTGTGAGGAATTGGGTCAGGAAACAACTAACAAAGAAGTGGCTAATGTCATAAAAGCCTTGACCATGAGAAAATCACCAGGAACAGACAGATTTTCATCCATTAAAATTCTACAAGTATACATTGACCGTAACAGAGCCATTGGTAGGAAAGGTATTTAGAGAAATGACATCAGAAAAAAACAACGTTCAGAATATATTAAAGTCCTCATTACTCTACTTTCAAAGTGTGCAGATTACACACCAATCTAATTAAACTGTGATATTAAAATATTAGTGAAAGTATTTGTCCATAGACAAGGTTATTGATCTATCAAGTCACAAAAATCCCAGGTGGCATTTCTCCTCAGTTGTTTGCCCTAGAATCAAATGAGAATGTGTTTATATTTGGTTTGGTATACAAGGGATCAAAGGGATGAAAAATGGCCCTCTGCCTTAATGCTGAAAAGGGAAAACTGTGGAAGGCTTGGGTCCTGTCACTGACCGGCCTGGACCACTGGTACATGAAAAAACAAAACAATGGCCGGGCAGTATTAAATTGACTACACAGTACACAGACCTAGTGTAATAAATCACTAGGTTGGACAACCATTTGTGTTGATTGACTTATTATTTTTTATAAAATATTTTGTGCAAGAAATTCTTTAGCATCAAAAGATACAACACAACATTCATGACACAATACAAAAACCAAGTTCAGTGGACTGAAAAACAATTGTCAAAACAATATGAAAACAATGAAATTGTCATACATAAATAACGTGGACAACTGGGGAAAGGCCTCAAATTAATCACTTTACAGAGGCTCCAATCCTGGATATACAATAAACAAGGGGACTGTTCAGTTTGAAAAAAACCTCCTCGTTATAACCATCACAAGATACACAGTGGATACCACATCAGGTGCTCAGGCTAGGAACAACATGGGAACATCTAAACAATTCCAAAAAGTGTTTTAGTTGAATCCTAGCATGCCCTAGCGATTTGGTATCTTGGAGGTAAGAACGTCGACGCGTTTCGAACCCGATACCATTCGGTGGGTTCTCCTCAGGACAGGGACTGGGGGGTTGTTGTCACTTATTTGTGAGATGGAAGGGTCACTCCCTTGACAGAGGACGAGGTTGCCGCTGAACAAGAACGCGATGCCGGCCGTGATCAGTTCTTCGATGTATAGATCTAAAGTCTTGTTTGACGAGGTCGTTTATTTACATAGAGCGCGTGGGAGGCGGCGGCCGCCGCACGGGCTGGCGTGTTCTCAATAGAGAAAGCGAGCTGCAACGGTCCGGCACCCAGTGACTTCAAAGACACAGCTTGTTACCAACAAGCTGTGTCTTTGAAGTCACTGGGTGCCGGGTTACCAACAAGCTGTGTCTTTGAAGTCACTGGGTGCCGGACCGTTGCAGCTCGCTTTCTCTATTGAGAACACGCCAGCCCGTGCGGCGGCCGCCGCCTCCCACGCGCTCTATGTAAATAAACGACCTCGTCAAACAAGACTTTAGATCTATACATCGAAGAACTGATCACGGCCGGCATCGCGTTCTTGTTCAGCGGCAACCTCGTCATCTGTCAAGGGAGTGACCCTTCCATCTCACAAATAAGTGACAACAACCCCCCAGTCCCTGTCCTGAGGAGAACCCACCGAATGGTATCGGGTTCGAAACGCGTCGACGTTCTTACCTCCAAGATACCAAATCGCTAGGGCATGCTAGGATTCAACTAACGATACAGAAAAGGGGGTGGTGATGAACAGAGTGTCTGAATTAAGCAGACCACTCTTACCCAGTCCAAAGATCAGGGCTTGATCCATCACCGTTATTTATCTCACTGCCCCATCCCAGCTCAGAACCTGGCTATATGCAAATTAGTCTGTCCCTGGCCCAGTGCATCATGGGAACAGGGCAGACCAAACTACCAAGCCAATTCTTCACCAGAAAGGAGACAAGCTACCGGGGACCGGTTTCTGGCATTTCAGCCTCTTCGGCCCGGCTTGCTTGAATCCTGATGGAGCAGTGAGAAAGGAACTCATGTCTGAGTATACCCTGCCACACCTATAGTGGCCAAAAACGATACAGAAAAGGGGGTGGTGATGAACAGAGTGTCTGAATTAAGCAGACCACTCTTACCCAGTCCAAAGATCAGGGCTTGATCCATCACCGTTATTTATCTCACTGCCCCATCCCAGCTCAGAACCTGGCTATATGCAAATTAGTCTGTCCCTGGCCCAGTGCATCATGGGAACAGGGCAGACCAAACTACCAAGCCAATTCTTCACCAGAAAGGAGACAAGCTACCGGGGACCGGTTTCTGGCATTTCAGCCTCTTCGGCCCGGCTTGCTTGAATCCTGATGGAGCAGTGAGAAAGGAACTCATGTCTGAGTATACCCTGCCACACCTATAGTGGCCAAAAACGATACAGAATAATTCAGAGACTCTGTCCTTCACCACCCCTTGTTGTAAATAGGATTCAACTAAAACACTTTTTGGAATTGTTTAGATGTTCCCATGTTGTTCCTAGCATGAGCACCTGATGTGGTATCCACTGTGTATCTTGTGATGGTTATAACGAGGAGTTTTTTTTCAAACTGAACAGTCCCCTTGTTTATTGTATATCCAGGATTGGAGCCTCTGTAAAGTGATTAATTTGAGGCCTTTCCCCAGTTGTCCACGTTATTTATGTATGACAATTTCATTGTTTTCATATTGTTTTGACAATTGTTTTTCAGTCCACTGAATTTGGTTTTTGTATTGTGTCATGAATGTTGTGTTGTATCTTTTGATGCTAAAGAATTTCTTGCACAAAATATTTTATAAAAAATAATAAGTCAATCAACACAAATGGTTGTCCAACCTAGTGATTTATTACACTAGGTCTGTGTACTGTGTAGTCAATTTAATACTGCCCGGCCATTGTTTTGTTTTTTTAATGCTGAAAAGGCATTTCATCGGGTGGAGTATGGTTTTCTGTTCTGGATGATGAAAAAATGTGGATTAGGTATTGTGTTTATATCTTTGGTGCAATGCTTGTACTCCTATCCAATATCCATCATCAACTGCAGTGAATTAATCTCTTAGCCATTTACCATCAGCAGGAGAACTTGTTGAAATGGCAATTGTACCAAGACTATACTACATCATAGGTATTCACCATAACATTCTGTTATGCTGCCTGCATGTCGAAGGAATTTTAGGACATCTAAAATATAATCAACAGGAATATTTATTGTAAAACTATTATTTTTAGTTTTGGTTTTAATGTTGCTGTTAAAATATTGATGTTTAAAACATTCCTGTATGAAAATACCATTTTTGTCAATTAGTGTGTAGTTTATTCTATTGTGTTTTATTGTATCTGTTTATATTTTTAGATTAGTGTTTTTAGTAAGTTACAGTTTTCATTATGAAATTGTAGAAATTTGAATATTTAGTTGTATTAATATACATATAAATCATTGTTAAATATTTTTGTGTTTGCTGACGGGTTTTGAGCTTTTAAGGGATGAGGGAGAGTAGATTATTTAAATGTATATTTTAAAATTAAAATAATGTTAATAAGTTTAAAGATATGCAAGCGTATAAATAAGATTTTTTAAATTGTTTGTTGCTTTAATACTTAGCAAATGTTTTATTTTCATTAAAATATTTATTAATAGTGAAAGAAAAAATTGTACAAATTCTAATTATTACAATATTTCTCTTGGTAATGATATTAAGTAATGTTTTATATAAACTTTTATAATTTTTGCAAATTGTTTTCAAAATTGAAATTGTAATTTTATTTAAAAGATATATATTTAAATTGTTGGTTTTATGATTATTAATTTTGAAATCATAGTTTATTTGCTATATTATGGTTTATAGGTTTAGAAAGGTTGAAATACATTCCTAAATATGTAACATTTTAATATTAATAACATTATTTTTTTCAATTTTAATGTTTCAGTTTTTATGTATAGGTTTGCAGTTTAGGTTGGTCTGCTTTTAGATTAAATATATATTTAATATTATAGTTAACACCTGTGTATGAGTATGGGATATTGATCTTGTTTTGAAATTGCCTAATCTCAGGAAGAGTGAGCTGCTGGAGACATTGGGAAAGCATGGCAGGATTGGTAATTTATATCAAAATCGTATAGAACTACTAAGAGGTGATCTTGAAGCACAGAATTCTAAATGGAATAATGAATTGAAGAAGGAAGGGGATATCCTGCAGGACTCAATTGTGTTGGCTGAGAAACTATTGTTGTCTTCCAGCCTTAAAGCACAACACTTTATAACTATATGTAATTTATATTAGAAGCCCGCCAAAAGGGCACACTGGGGTTGCAGAATTGAGGGCAGATGCACTCGATGTGAAATAGAGCAAGCAGATAGTATCCATGTTTTACGACTGTCCAGAGATAAAGCAAATGATACACACAATGTAAACCTTTCTGGCAGAGGTGACAGGGGCACAGATTGTGATTACCCCGAAGATAATGATATTGGGGTTATTGGATGACTCATTGATAGAACAAGGGGTATACCAACATAGATATTTTATTTTTATCTCCATTGCAGTCACCAGATATGTATTGTTTCACTATGGAGGGAGAAAGAACCACCGTCCTTTGAAATGTGGAGGGGCAGACTACATTCAATATTCAATTAGAATATAGTTTGTATGCCTTAAAAGGCTTCCACAAGCGCATGTTAGGCATTAAAATATGGGAGACACTCTCGGATTATCTAAAATAATCATGATAGCGTAAACTGGTTTGCCCGTTTTTTGGGTTGGCTCCAAGATCTGGCCACTGGATATGTATTTGTATATTACAAAGGGCTTAGTCGCGGAATGCAGTATAATTGCTGTTTGGAAGATCAAATTGAAGATGATTTCTATGTTCTTTATGATCTGTTCTTTTTTCTTAGGCTCTCTCTCTTTCTTGTTTCTTGTCACGGAGTATTAGATTATGTACTCTGCGATTCCTCTTGATTGTTTGTCTTTTATGTTTGACTAAAGCTTCTGTAAATGTTTATTGATTGACTGAAATAAAAATAAAAACATAAAAAATATAAAATGAAATTGCCTAATCTGTTTTATATGGTTATAAAAATTTATATTGAAGTGGATATTATAAATGTCACATCTTTAGAGTCCAACACCTTTTTCAAATATCTTTAGGTTGGAGTGGTATGATTAAATGTTACCTCTTTAGTGTCCAACACCATCCTCCAAATTTGGTTGGACTGGAGTTGGAATAGTAAATGTCATCCCTTTATTGTACAATGCCTTCACCACATTGGTTTAGATTGGAGTATGATTAGTACATTGCTCTCATTTAGGGGCTGATTACAATGTCGGTGGGTCTGACACTGACGGCACGTCGGTGTCATACCCACTGCCATCTGCCCCTGTGGGAGACGTCAGGCAGAGGGACCGTACGTGTTGCTTCAGACTGGCTCGAGGAGCTCATCGGTGCATTGGAAAGACACCATAATCCCATAATGACGGCGGCTCTGCTGCTGGGATTATGATGTCATTTTCAAACAACCTTTACATGTAGAATTTTCCGACATTGAAAAGCTCTTGGAAAATGACTTTGGGGTCCTACAGGTCCCCCTTCCTCACTGACCTGCCGCTACGTGGCAAACATCCATTTCACTATGGCAGCTTGGGCTGCGGGCCTTTTCTACCTGCTGCACATGCTGCCATAATGAAATGGATGTTGCCAACTGCCCAAATTGCGAGGCTAAAATCTTCGACCTATGGTCTGGCGGTACAAGAACGATATAGTGTTGTCCGCCGACATCATTATCAGGCCATTAGTGTCCAACACCTTCCTCAAATTGGTATAGATTGGAGAGGAAATTGTAAATGGCATCTCTTTAGTGTCCAACTCATCCCCCCAATATAGTTGGAATGGTGTGGGGATAGTAAATGTCACACCTTTCGTGTCAAATGCCTTCCTCAAATTGGTATAGTTTGGAGTGGGACTAGTATATGTCACCTTTTTAGTATCCAACATATTTTCTCAATTGTGATGGATTTGGAATAGAAAATGTCATCCCTTTAGTGTTGAACATTTGTTTTACAAATGATTTAAGTTGGAGTCCGATTTACTAAGTTAAGTTTGTTTATTGTATATATTGGAATGTTTACTGATATATATTTTAACTGGAAAATAAATGTTTTTTCATACAGGTAAGTAAGCAAAGCATTCACATGGTATTGTACATGGTTGTTCATATTCAATTTTAATTTCCCTCTATGTAACAGTTTTACATATTTTCAACATCGTTTTAACATGCTTTTTACATATATTTTAAATAATTGTAAACATGTTTCACTACTATTTATTATATACTTTATACATTGTCAACATTTTATCACAACATTTTTTGAGTTGTTTAATATTTTTAAATATTCTTTCATACATTTATTTCTACAAGTTTTTCCCATTCATTTTTCATGGGAGCTAGTCTTTTTTAGGTAAATGGAGCTACCATTCATATGGAACAACTTGAAAGGAGTGTGTGGGTTTTTGGTCTCATCACAGTTCATGGGATGGAAAAAAACTGGTCAGACAGTGGACCTCTCCAACTGGCGCATCTGGCAGTGCTAGACTGGCCAGCAAGCCAGTCCAGCTCGGATTGCAGTCATTGAAAAGCAAATCGGATGGACACTGGAAAGCAGTTCGATAACAAAAGGGTATGAAAGGACAATAGTAATTCTAATACAATGCAATATATCACCTGTTACAACTCTTAGGGCTCGGTACACAAACCTATTTTGTTCACAAAAGTAGTCTTATGATCGAAAATGGAAATAGTTTTGATGGCTAAACATTCTCAAAAGGTGACCTAGCAGCAACACATTCATTTATTCTTATCGACCACTAACCTAATGACAGAGTAATATTTTGGGGGAGAAAATAGTGTACAATGGTTGGGGCGTAAGTGTTTCACAGCATGTTGAGATTTGCTCCTGTTAGGCGCTCAAATAAAACTTGTTTACAAGCAGGATGAGGACCGCAATACCCCAAAATATTGAGGCAATGTAGTTGAAGGGGTTTTTCCACAGGAGAATATTTTCAGCATGAAGAAAATAAAAGAAAAGATATGCAATTACAAAGAAGCACTAGTTCTCCCGGTCAAGAAATATACAGTGTGTGCAATTTTGCTATGGTGGCATTACCACCCTATATAGTCATTTGACTTTGTAAGTAGTCCACCTGCTAAACTGTTGCTAACACTGCTTTACATTCCTTACAGAATTAATTTTTGTGAATATATTATTGTTGTAAGTCAATCAATCAATCAATAATACTATATTCAGTTACACAAATATATAACCATAAAAGCAAATAAAAAGAATTATTATTAAAAGACATGTAATAAAACCTGCAATAGGGGACATGGCACCACGTACATAAACATAAATTCATTTTGCTTTTTATCACATTTTTCCTGCTCCTAAAAACATTTTTTAAAAAGGCTGTAACAGAGGCTACAACAAAAGCTGTCTCTAATTGTTGAAGTGCCACAAATGCTGGATGACAAGACCTCATACCTAATACTTTTAAAACAGGAACGATCCATAGTTTTCACTGTATAGAATAAAATTTGCAAAAAAATAACACATGTATAGTAGACTGGTCAAAAGTATCATCACACGGGCATTTGCAAAGTTGTTTTGACCAGTCATTTACAGATGGAAAATGTATTATTCTATACAGACTACCCAGGCGGAAACGCATCAGTAGGAAACTGTCATAATCACTCATAAACAGGCATAGGTATGGCTGCAGGCTGAAAGTTGTTAGTGTGAGATTGCACCATAGGTTTATTCAATTCAATACACAATCTCCGTTCAGTCAAGAAACTCAGGCAGCAATTCTTAAGGTTTTTCCTGTTCACCCTAATCATAGTGAGCGGATTATCATAAAATTCATGGTGTCCTATATTATATCAAAATGATTTAGCATACAGCAACCATCTAATATGTGTCACCCCGTCAAGGCCCCTGCAGTCTTCTAAAAGCCCACAATTAAAATTAGTTTCCTCTGTTGTCCATATCCTATGACACAACAGGACTGGTTGAATCTTAATAATATCTTCCAGATATGTCAAACCTAGTTCAGCGTGGCCAATAAATGAAGGGGTGCTGTTAGGGACCATAAATAAAAATCTTAAAAACACATTTTCAGCTGCCTGCAGCGAGCTTACGTCCGCATACCCCCATATGCCAGCTCCATACGAAGCAACACTGACGCATTT
Organism: Lissotriton helveticus; assembly: GCF_964261635.1. Lineage (NCBI taxonomy): Eukaryota > Metazoa > Chordata > Amphibia > Caudata > Salamandridae > Lissotriton > Lissotriton helveticus. Next base: position 294,389,662 of record NC_136070.1, read on the forward strand.
CGCTTTGTAAATATGTAATAATTCCACTCTGGGACGTCTGCCCAATTTCCTACTGAAATTTGATAGTGCAGATAAGGTCTTTATATATAATAATCTCCTTGCTTTCACAGCCTGCACCCATGACCCCGTACGATCAAACAAATTTCCAAGACAGGAAAATTACTTGATTTTGTCTTTATACATCCTGCCCCACAATTCATTATGAAAGTTTTAGATGAATTGATGGTGAGACCTCTTTCAGACATAAAATTTGTGAAGCTGGTAACCACCCTTTGCAGTCCCAACAGTGTACGGGCCATCAGAACCGCATCGTCCACGTATAACAATGCGGGAATAGGGCGTTTACCTGCCTCAGGTAGGTCTTTACAGTCTTTGACCAAGACCTTTTCAATGTTGTTTATGTACAAGGTAAAAAGAAACTGTGCAAGGACGCACCCTTGCCTAAAACCTCGTTTCACCTTAAAGTGACCCATGCATTCCCGATCCATCGCAAATCATACCCGTGCCCTTGCCCCTAAATAAAGCTGTCTTATAAAAGAGATTAAAACTGATTTGATGTCCAATTCTTCAAGAATAAGCCACAATTTATTGTGCCTCACACAATCGAATGCCGATGACAAGTCGACGAAGGCCAAATAAATGACCCCCTTTTTTGCGTTAGTATACTTATTCAATAAAATGTTTAAGTTTAGGCCCTGCTCAAGTGTGCCTAGCTTTTTGCGAAAGCCAAACTACAAGTCACTTATCACGGATCGTTCCTCTCCCCAATCCTGGAGTCTGATCAATATAACCCTACCGACAATTTTCACTGATGAATCTTACAACGATATTGGTCGGTAACAGGCAGGCTCATTCCTGTCCCCCTTTAAATATTGGAACAAGGATAGACTCATACCATACCAGCAGAACTAGATGCATTAAAAACTTGCGTCAACAATGGGTCCCATAGTGCATTTTTAGCTTTAAAAATATTGACAGGGACACCATCCGGCCCTGCTGCTTTTCCTCCCGAGCTTTAACTCAAATACTAGTGCTTTCCCATGGTCCCTTAACAATTTTCCATGGTCCTCCTCGGAGTCCCTTGACAATATGTCACACTCAGCCTCAGTGCCCACAGAGTCATGTGGGTGTATGGGTGTTTCATCATACAATATCAAGAATATTAATAATAATAAATCCACATTTGTAAAGCGCACAATCACCCGCAAGAGTCTCTAGGCGCGGGGGGTCGTCGGGAAGATTAAGCAAGTTGTTGCCCAGAATCACATGGTGCTGGGCTAATCTGCCGCCAGTGCCGGGGATCAAACCGTGATCCCCAGATTCCGGAGTCAGTCGCGCTAGCTGCGGCGCCACACCTCATCCACTCTATCCATCTGTTTTCAGGGATAGCCACCTCAATAGTGGCTAACTCCTTATCTATAAAAAATGGTGCATTAACTGCCTTCCAGAATGCACTAGAATCTTTGGCAATAGATGCTTCACGGAAGGCTATCCAGGCCTCTACTTTCAGGCTATCTTTTCTACGTTTTAGGTCAGGCTTATATTCTTTCCTGCCTCTCTAATAATTGTGGGGTTTTAATTGTGGAGTTGTGGGATTGTATTTCTATCTTTAACTTCTTTATGCAGGGCATGCTTAAGATTTCTGTAGGCCCAAGTACAATTTGGATTGAACCACCCCCTTTTCAGATTGCACCTTTTCCTACGGTTTACACTAATGGTAACCGCCTTCTTGATGTAATCTGCGATATCAGAAAAACTATAAATAATTACCTTAGGTGCATTGTTTTCATCCAAACATGCCATAATCGCATTGTGGCAATTTGTTACAACACCAACCATGAAATCTGTGGGTACCACTTTCTCCCAGCTCAGGTTATAACCATTTTGACTAGATAAATAAATATTTTCTAAAATAGAGCTTGGGCTATTAACTTTACCTAGATTTTGTCTGACTAGCAAAATGCCCACACTCTGAGCAAAATGGTCACTCAATACAATCTGATGCTGGCAGAAAGCATCAAAAATTGAGCTATAACGATTGGAAACCAAGATAAAATCTATTGTGGAAAAAGTTCCACGGCCATTAAACGTAGGGCCAAGAGGCACAGGAGCACTACATAAAGTGTTTGCCAAACCCAGATCAAAATCAAATTCTAATTTATTTAAACATTCACCATACATTGTATGTGGGAAGTGTGAAAAAAAGGTCTCCCTGTCATATGTAATTCCGCAGTTCCCAGTATCCGAGTGTTGACAGAGAGCAGTATTAAAATCCCCAGACTACAATCAAATCTTTGCTCCCTGTCTCCTGCAGCTTATGCAGCTGTCCACGCATAGCCTTCACAGCCCCTTCTAATAAACTGTGGGGAACATTGCTCCAGAGGCATGAGCCGGGAGAGGTTAGCCGGTAACAGCTGATTTAATCGAATTGATAATTTGCACACGTCAGGACATCGCTGCATGTTAGAATCTGTATTTAGTTTTAAATTGAGTATGATATGTTTTTAAAACTTACTTGAGCTGTGTGCTATCAAGCCAGCTCCCACTCAGCTCCTGAGGCTTGAAGAGTGAAGGACCTTGGGCGTGTAGTTACCCGGACGGACGCTATCTTGAGGTGGTCCAGGGTCAGCGCTCTAGACCTCCACCCCAGAACTAGTTAAAAACAGGCCTGGCGCAAGCGCGCAGCCCTGTATGCTCCTGAGGCGTGAGCCGGGAGAGGTTAGCCGGTAACAGCTGATTTAATCGAATTGATAATTTCCACACGTCAGGACATCGCTGCATGTTAGAATCTGTATTTAGTTTTAAATTGAGTATGATATGTTTATAAAACTTACTTGAGCTGTGCGCTATTAAGCCGGCTCTCACTCAGCTCAGGAAGCTTGAAGAGTGAAGGACCTCGGGCCTGTAGTTACCCGGACGGACGCCATCTTAAGGTGGTCCAGGGTCAGCGCTCTAGATATCCACCCCAGAATTAGTTAAAAACAGGCCTGGCACGAGCATGCATCCCTGTATGCTCCTGAGGCGTGAGCCGGGAGAGGTTAGCCGGTAACAGCTGATTTAATCGAATTGATAATTTGCACATGTCAGGACATCGCTGCATGTTAGAATCTGTATTTAGTTTTAAATTGAGTATGATATGTCTTTAAAACTTACTTGAGCTGTGCACTATTAAGCCGGCTCTCACTCAGCTCCTGAGGCTTGAAGAGTGAAGGACCTCGGGCGTGCAGTGACCCGGACGGACACCATCTTGAGGTGGTCCAGGGTCAGCACTCTGGACCGCCAACCCAGAACTAATTAAAAACAGGCCTGGCGCGAGTGCGTAGCGGACGCGCGCAGCTGGCGAACCGCCGGCGCCAGGACCCCTGGTGGTTGCTCTCGCTGGATGCCTTCTAATATCACCTATGATGCAGATACACTTAAAAGGCTTAATGTTGCGGGGAGGGAAACAAATTGTATCTGTTTGAAACCTGAAATGGAATCAATGACTAGTCCTTTTACTTGCCCAGCTTGCAAGAGGCATATTCCCGCAATCCTAATGTCTCAGGTCCAGGCTTTGCTCAAAGCCAAAGAAGAGGGAGTTGGGGAAATAGTGCAAAATCTTAAGTGCCACCTACTGAACGCCAGATTACTGGTGAAGCACAGCCTGGATTGTGCTGAGCTAATGCAGGATGAAGATATTAAAATTGCTTTTGTCACTGAATCCTGTACTGATGCAGCCTCTGGTCCGGATTTAGTTAAAGCCACCCCACCAGGTTATCTCACTTTCACATTAGATAGACCACAGAGGAAAGGGGGGGATTGGCAGTAATATACCACAATTCCCTTAATGTTAATTTTCAACCATTAGTCATGGAGATGTGTGAAGTGCTGGCTTTTAATTTCACTCTTTTTAATCACCATTCCTTCAGAGGATGCTTAGTATATAGGCCTTCGGGTCCGAAAAATACTTTTCTTAGCTCACTGGGAAGCATATTGGAGGAGAGCTTGTGTGTCAAGGCCTTCACGGTGTTATGGGATTTCAACTTCCATTTAGAAAACCTTATGGACACTGACACTAGAGCACTAATCGATCTGATGGATGGCGCTGACTTAAAGCAATTGGTGAAGGGACCCTCCCACAATGCGGGCCACACCCTAGATGTTATCTTTTCTAACCATCCAGCCTTAGAATTTACAAACACAATAACGGTTACTTGGTCAGACCATGCCGCCGTATTGTTTACTATCTCGGTGTCGAGGTCGCAGAGGCCTGATCGAACGCCTAAATCTGCCAAGACCTTTAGGGCCTGGAATATAATAGATGGAACAGTATTGAATGACCTCCTGACTTCATCCATAGAGGTACTCCTACTGGAGGTGGAGGTGGCGGCACTGGCCTATACAAAATGGATTGAAAAGGCCTGTGCCACTCTTGCCCTTCCCAAACTCTGCCTTCCCACCAGGTCGCAGCCCTCAGCTCCTTGGTTTTTGGATGAACTTAGAAAGCAGAAACTAGGCTGTAAAAGACTGGAAAGGGCATGGCGCAAAGAGTACAAGGAAACTGATAAAAGGCTATTTAAAGAAAGCCTGCTAGCTTATAAAAAAATGTTGGTAGCGGCGAAACAAGGTTTCTTCACCGACCGCATCATCTTAGCCAAGAATTCGGAAAAGGAACTGTTTAAAACGGTTTCCTGTCTAGCATCCCCAAACCCGCAGCTGCGCCCCCTAGCCCTGAGCTGTGCGATGAGTTAGCGAAACAAATTTCGGACAAGGTAGAGATCATCTTCAAGGCCTTTTCTGGTCTGGACGTGTTGAATCGCCCACCAACCTGAGTGGAAAATACTACCGAATATCCCCTAGGGGTAAACTTGGAGTGTTTCACTCCAGTGAATGTTGAGGAGATAAAGGGATTGCTTCAGTGATAAAATCAGGCTCCCCTTAAGATCCATGCCCGGCAGCTGTGATTAAGTTGGCTCCAACCCCGATAGCCACTTCGTTGGCAGCCTTGTTCAATAACATGTTTGCTACCGGAGACTTTCCGTCTTGCTGGAAACAAGCATCAATTTTGCCTCTATTAAAAAAAACAAATCTGGATATTATGGACCCCAACAATTACCGCCCCATAGCGAGACTCCCCTTCCCAGCTAAAATCATAAAAAAGTTGATGAATGTCCAACTTAGCACGTTCTTAACGGCCTCCCAGGCGTTAGACCCATCTCAACACGGCTTCAGAGCCAGCCATAGCACTGAATCAGCGCTAATAAAAGCTACCGAGGAAATTAGAGCAGTAACCGATGCTGGTGGCAGAGCAGCGTTGGTCCTCTTGGACCTTTCTGCGGCCTTCGATACGGTCCACCATTTGATATTGGTGGACCGTTTGAAGGCATGTGGGGTACATGGGAAAGAACTTAACATCTTAAAAGCTTTCCTTTCCAACAAAGTTTAAAGTGTGGCACTCGGTGAACACGATTCTAAACCTTTCGTTTTACCTTGTGGGGTGCCCCAGGGTTCATCTCTGAGCCCCACTCTGTTCAACATATACGTTACCTCACTAGCCCCAGTAATTCGAGCATTTGGCTTTGAACTTATCTCATATGCCGATGACATCCAGATAGTGGTGTCACTGTTACCGGGCAAAGAGGAAGGAGTAGCCAAAACATGTCAGGATTGTATGTTCGCAGTGGGAAACTGGATGGCTGGTAACTGCCTTAAATTGAACTCAGCAAAAACGGAAGTTATAGTGTTTGGTTCAAATGTTAACTTCTGGAGTCCTAACTGGTGGCCTGAAGGCATGGGCAATGTCCCTACCCCTGTGCCCAAGGTTAAGAACCTAGGGGTACTGATTCATGACCAGCTTACCTTTGGACCCCAGGTCAATGCGTTGTCTTCCTCCATCTTTTTCCTGCTCAAGACAATCTGTAAGATCCTCCCCTTCCTTCCAGAAAGTTGTAAGAAAACAGTTGTCACTACGCTGGTTCTATCACGTCTGGACTACTGTAACAGCTTGTTTCTTAATGCACAACAGGGCATTTTGAACAAAATGCAGGTTCTGCAAAATGCCGCAGCACACCTTATTACTGGCATTCCTAAGTACGCCTCTGTTACCCAGGAGCTAGTTAAACTTCACTGGCTCCCGGTGCGAAAGCGGATCTCGTTTAAAGCTCATTGTTTGGTATTTAAGGCCTTGCAAGGTCTAGGTCCGCCTTTTCTCCAACAGTATTTTCGTTGGTATCATCCTGCAAGACACCTTAGATCCTCTGATGCAGGGCTGATTGCGGTACCTCGAATTAGGAAAGCACGGTGGGGTGGCAGAAGCTTTGTGCTGGGAGCAGCCAAGGCCTGGAACGCCTTGCCCCTGGCCCTGAGAAAGGTGACGGATTTGTTGGCCTTTAGGAGAGGACTTAAGACCTGGCTATTTACTGTCTGATCTCTGCATGGCCTTGCTTTGGAGCATTACTTAGCGCCAGGACACCTACGGGTAACAGTGCGCTGTATAAATTTCAAAAATAAATAAATTGTTATAATAATTCACAAGTATTACTGGGCAATTTGTGTCTACCATTAATCTGACAATTTGGTAAAAACGATCCTCGAACACCAGATCTAGTTTTTTCAAAGTTAACTAAATTCGAGACGTATATGTGCACTACACCCCCTTTTGCTCTACCATGTTTGGAAGCTATAGCAGTTGTATGAAGAGTTTTGTAACCATTAATATCTATTGGTTCTATCGCCCAAGTTTCCTGCAGACTTAAAACATCAAATTCCTGGATAAAATCACACCACAATATATTCTTTACTTTTTTAGACGTGCTACGTTCCGAAATATACAGTTTCATCTACCCTTTCCTCTAACGGCTATGTTAGGTACCAAATTTTATTCTGTGCTCTGCATCGGGCTATTTTCCATTATTGTAGTGGACACATCATCTGGGTTTATAATGTTCCCGATGCTAGCGGTCAATGCCAGTTCACCTTCTGATATATCCTGGTGTACTGCGATTTCGTGTGAACCCAATGAGACTGTGCCCCCTATACCAAACTCAGCCCAACAATTTGTTGGCACTTTTTCCCTATTATGTGCAATAGGCTTCTTAGATACTCCATGCGAATAGATGTAATCAAACCCAATCTGTCAATCCACTCCTTCCAGAGTCAATAATACATTAAAGCAGTAAAAAGTGGGTATTCCATAACTTATACTGTGGGTTATCAACGGAGCGACTTTCCTCTGTACACCACAGTCAAACTGGCTGGGTTTATAAAAGTATTCTAGTGACAAAGGCCCACATGCATCATAGTAGATTGCATTCGCAATCGGTATTTTTCTTAGAAATCGTCCGTTTGCGAATGCAATCTACTAGACTGCGATGCATCATTCTTTTTTGGTGTTTTCGGTAATTAGGAATTCCTAATCAAAAGTGCGATTTCTAAAATGAATCGCAATGGATGCGATTCGTTTATTTTTTGGAAAAGTCCCTATGCATCACAGTTTGGAAGATGCGAATGCTGAAGGAATCGGTGTTAGCATTTCTTAAAATAAGAACAACTCTGACATGGTGTTATTTATTCGCTGCCATAGGCAATCTTGTGCCGTGGGCGTTTGGGAAGTTGTGAAATCAATTCAAAGTGACAGATTGCATTTCTCAGTCGAGTAAATGATGTCACATGTTATATCAAGGGCTGATCTATTGCGACCTCTGACCTTTTGTGGAAATGATGGGACAAATGTTGTTTTCCCCAAATAAATCATCATTTGCACACATATATGTGAATATTGAAATGTATGCAGGTGCAAGCTGGACACATTCATATTTGGATTTTTGTTGATGTTAGAGAAATCATTTTTATTTCTGTAAGTGTGTTGTTATCATTTTCAAAGATGTTGTTTTTCCACATAACATTGTTTAATAATTTAGGACTCCCATATCAGCCTGCACTATTTTTTACTACAGACCAGATGATGTGAAGGCCTTCCTGATTGCCAGCTCCACTATATAAGGCAGGGTTTGGCTGCCTTCACTGTTGCTGTTTTTCAGAGAGCAAACAGGAGCCTTTCACAATGGCAGCACTTTTCTTCCTTGCGCGCCGCCATAGATTGAGAATAGGTGCAGGTTTGAGGGGAAGGCAGATAGAAGAGAGAATTTTTAGAGTTAGGATTTCCTTGCTTGGTCAAACTGAAGATCAAATTTATGATAGGTACCGGCTTACTGGTAACTTAATAATTGATTTAATTAATGATTTGGATCCCATGTTGCAAAGGGAGACTCGCAGGACAAATGCTATCCTTACTCATGTTCAAGTCCTGTGTTGTCTACACCTGTTAGCGTCTGGTTCTTTTCAGGGGGTGGTAGCTATTGCTGGTGGTGTATGCCAGAGCTCACTGTCCAGATTTTTCAATTCTTTTTTGGATGCAATGTTAATTAGAATTAGTCATTACATAAAGTTTCCATCTTCTCAACATGATTTACAGAGAACTTAAGTGGATTTTTATAGTATGGCACAATTTCCACATGTGATTGGATGTGTGGATGGGACTCATGTACCTATTTGTCCTCCCTCAGAAAATGAGTACATATACCGTAATAGGAAAAGTTATCATTCACTGAATATTCAAGTGATATGTAACTCCAAGACCATTATAACTGACATAGTGGCTAGTTACCCAGGCAGTGCCCATGATTCTTACATTTTCAAACTTAGTGCAATACATGCCAGACTTCTAGCAGGACAGTTTGGAGATGGCTATTTGCTTGGTAACTGTTTAATTTTTTTACTTTTAAAATTACAACATTCCCATCTATCACAATTAGCAAGTAATACATACCTAAAGTAAGTGTCCTTTTCTTTTGGTTATAGGTGATAGTGCCTATGGAGTTAGGTCATACATATTGACTCCATACCTGAACCCAGCAACTAGAAAGGAACAACATTACCACCAATCGCATAAATCAACGCGTAATGTAATTGAGAGAACTTTTGGTGTGCTTAAATCAAGGTTTCGCATACTACATACGACTGGTGGTAGTTTGCAGTATAATCCAAAAACATGCTGTAAAATTGTTGCAGTCTGCGCTATGCTACACAACATGGCAACAGAGAGAGGCATACCTTTGGAAGAAGAAGACATTTTACCACCAAATGACAATGACCCACAGCAACCCCCAGCAAGACAACATGGACCAGAGGCAGCAGAAGGACGGATAAGGAGAGCAGAAATTACACAGAATTATTTCTGAGAAGGTACCATGCTTTATTTGTATTTCTCCATACATAATGATATTCTGTTGAATGTAACCAAAAACAAGTGAGGATGTTTCAAAGTAAATGTCTTTCATTATTCAAAAAATGTACCAGACCTCTGTCTCAAAAAATGTTCTTGCTCTCAGTAAATGATTAAATGAAAACATTTTTACTGGGAAAGCTCCATTGAGAAATAACTTGCTTTCATACTATTTTTTACGGCCACGCACACCCAAAGCCTTTGAACCTTTGTTTCCTTCATCCATCAACATCTGGCACCCTTCCTTAACAAATCTAATACTCCGTCTTGACCCAGCAATGGTCCCATCTGGTGGATTTACATTTTTCCCACCCATAGCACTGTCATCCTTTGGTAAAGTAATTGCAGGTATATTACCACTGTTAGAAGCATGCTCTAAGGAAATCTCTCTCACCATTCCCCTTGTTATTGCAACAAAAGATGCATTAATTATTTCATGTATTTCTGCATTTTGCTTGCACATTTTGGATGCAGAATTTGAAATTCTTGATAATAGTCTGTTCTGAGCATGTAAGCTTGTCTGTTGCCTAAGGTGCCTATGAACACTTTGCTTATGTTGCAATTTCATGACTGTGCACATTGATTCCAGAGACTTTGCTATACTGTCCAGTTTTCCTACAGTAGCATCTTGGCTATGTTTGAAATCATCTGCCATCTTATTCATAGTGCTGTGCATGCCTGCAATGTCTTTGCACATAGACATCATTTTTCCTTTCATAATTCTAATATCTTTTCCTTGCAGACGCTGTATCTTTAATATTTTGTCCTCTACAAGACTTCCAGTGGTGGACCCCTCCTCTAACATGGACCCTGTTGAGGTTCTTGGACGCCTTCTATAAAATTGACTTTGCCTCCTTCGCCTACTAGGCCTGGCATTGGTGGCTGTTGGTGTGGGGTCTGGTCTTAAAACTGCATTTGTTTGAGTATTTTCCTCCTCTGATTCACTTTGCAGTAATTGGCGAACTCTTTGCCTTTCATGTAATGTCACATTTGCTGTAGATGTACTTGGAATGTTGGAATCCTCATTTACTTGAATGTCTAAGTTACTGAAGTCTCTTAAATCTTGCTCAATTAATTCTTGAAGCAATTCTGTTTGAAAAGTGGAAACAGATATTTAGTGTGGAAAATGCTTTGCTGTGAATTACAAATAAAATGATTTTGTTTGATGGTTATTGTCTAAATAAATTTTGATTATTTACTTACATATCTGTGTTTCTGTTTTTAATTTAAAAAAAAAATCTTTTTCCTTTCATAAAATGTCAACGAAGAACTACATTACCCATGATGCATTGCTCTAAGCATGCTAAGTTCCCTTTAATGAGGCAAGTAGTGGTCTAAATGTAATGTACCTGCTTTTTTATGTAGGAAGAAGCTTCCATCTCATGCCTTGACTATGTTACATGAAAACCATGTTATTAATAAACCCTCTTGCATTTCCAAACACATGTTAACTTACCTTCAGAGGGAGTGATGAGATCAGACGTGTCTATGTTCATGACACCAACCACTGCCTCAGTCAAAAGTGTCCCTTCTACAAGGTCTTCCAAAGGGGTTGTTGGTATGTCCTTGGGGGGACCACCTCCAGTTTTGTTGGCATATTTCACTCTTGACACAATCTTCTCCTTAGCGCGACTACGCAAGTCATACCACCTCTTCTGTAAATTGCTGATTTCCCGGTGAGCCACACCAACTGCATTCACCTTGGACTGAATGTTGAGCCACACATTCCTTTTCACAGCATCAGGCACTTTATGAGACAGCTTTCCAAATAACTGATCATGCCTGTCAGTCACCTCTTCAATGAGAATTTCAAGCTCTTTTTCGAAAAATTTCACTTTCCTTTTCCTGGAGGGCCCCTCTGCCTCTTGGTTTTCCATCTCCTTCCTTGTAAAAAGCACAGACTGCAGCAAAAGCAACCTTCCTCAACAGGCTCTGAGATCAACTGCCTGAGCTACATTCAAAAGAATCCTCAGGTGTACCTGATTGCCTTCTTTGGCTTTCCAGTAATCAGAGTGCCTCAATTCATCAACTGTGCTTTTTTCGCATTTTGCTAAATCGCAAAATGCGAATTCGCGTTATGCGAATTCGCAAAATGTAGCAAAAAGCGCGATTCGCATTAAATTGCGATTTTTCGCGAATCGCAAAAAAAATGCGAAAAAAAATCATGCATACCATTTTGCGATTTCTTATTTGCGATTCCTTAAAAATCGCAAATAAGAAATCGCATTCTCACACTTTGATGCATGTGGGCCAAAATGTTAATCTGATCTGTCCGAATGGGCCTATTACACACCCTACCCAAAATTGACTCAATTAGGTACGGGGTCTTAAAATTCAAAATCACACCATCACCAGCTTGGTCCTTTCGTCCCCTTCCTATCCAGCCCACCCTTCTTGCCATTTTAAACTCACTGAATAATCTATCTGTTAAATCTGTTCTGCCCCCCAGCCAAGAAAACGATTTATTTCTTAAGCTTTCCCATGTCTCCACAGTCCATTTCCGCAGCCTAGGAACTTAGTACCACAGTATAGTGAGTTACTGCCAGAGGTAAATCGATATATGGCACTTGTCGCTCAAACTCTGGCCCCTCCATTACATTAGTCTCTCTATTCGCACTTGGCCCCTCTAACTGATTAGCATTACATCCGTTATGGATAATTGGCCTAGAACTATTCCCAACATTTCCAATACCACTTCCAGTCATTGGTTGTGTGCTTTGTTTAAGAGTGTGTGAATAAGTACCAGAATTTGAAGGAATATCCCCCTTATTTGCATACTGTATAACCGTAGGGTCAGATAAAAACACGCATTTATTATGGACTTTAGTCAGTACATCTTCTATTGCTCCTAGTTTTTCACTCAATTTACCTAAGATGTCCCTAAGGTAAGTATCAAGAGCTTCCAGTTTATTTCTCACTTTTAGGACTTCACTCTGTGTCTCTGCATCAGAACAAGCTAACGCCTTTTCCCACCCGCATATTTTATTATGTGCCGGAGTCCTGTCCTTTTTTGGTGCTTTATTTGTTTTAACCCCTTCGGGGCTAATGACGAGCTGGGCTCGTCATCGCACTTACCTGTCCTGCGCGGATGACAAGGCCAGCTCGTCATCAGCCCCACCCTCGGGGGAAGCGCTGGCGCTCCCCCCGAGGCTCTCTGATCTTCGTTTCTTTAATGGGGGCGGCAGCGGAAGAGCTTCTGCTGCCGCCCCCGCCCCCCCCCCATGGTAATCCCTGATGACGTCAGCGCGCACAGCGCGCGCTGACATCATCAGGGATTCCCAGCGCTCGGGAAGCCATTTGCTTCCTGCGCGCCGAGGGATAAGGTGAGTTTCTCGTGGCTGGCGGGGGTTTGGGGCAGCGAAGAGGCATCAGGGGAGAGGAAAGAGATTTTCCTTTCCCCTGATGTCTCTTTGCAGGGCATTTCTGCCTCACGATCGCGCACAGCGTCGCGATTGTGCGGCGGAAATGCCCCCACTAGACACCAGGGATATAATTTTAGTTTTTAGGAAGTGACCCCTTGGGCAAGGGTCGCTTCCAGGCGGGCTGGCAATATGTTTTCGTTTTTCTGCCCCCCCTGGGGGGAAATCGGCCCGTTTTTTCGGCCGTTTTGCCCCCAGGGGGGGCAGAAATTCCCCACTAGCACCAGGGATATTGATTATAGCCAAGATGGCGGCCATTGCTTTTGTTTACGTTTTTCTGTCCCCCCTGGGGGCAAATCGGCCCATTTTTTTTGCCGTTTTGCCCCCAGGGGGGACAGAAAATGCCCACTAGACACCAGGGATGTAATTTTAGTTTTTAGGAAGCGACCCCTTGGGCAAGGGTCGCTTCCAGGCGGGGTCTGAGTATGTTTTCGTTTTTCTGCCCCCCCTGGGGGGAAATCGGCCCGTTTTTCGGCCGTTTTGCCCTCAGGGGGGGCAGAAATTACCCACTAGAACCAGGGATTTTTGTTGGGGCAATGTGTTTGTTTTGGGAAGCGACCCCTTGGGTAAGGGTCGCTTCCAGGTGGACATGATTGTGTTTTTGTTTTTCTGTCCACCCCGGGGGCAAATCAGCCTGTTTTTTTTGCCGTTTTGCCCCCAGGGGGGGTGGAAAATGCCCACTAACACAAAGTTTTTAGGAAGCGACCCCTTGGGCATGTTTGCTGGTGGTGTGTGTGGGGAGTGGTACTTGGCTGGATGGTGTGCGTGGAGTGGTACTTGGCTGTCGGTGTGCGCTGAGTGGTGTTTGGCTGGCGGTGTGCGTGGAGGGGTACTTGGCTATCTATGCACGGAGTGGTGCTTGGCTGGCGGTGTGTGTGGAGTGGCGCTTGGCTGGTGGTGTGTGTAGAGTGGTACTTGGCTGTCTGTGCACGGAGTGGTGCTTGGCTGGCGGTGTGTGTGGAGTGGCGCTTGGCTGGTGGTGTGCGTGGAGTGCTACTTTGCTGTCTGTGCACGGAGTGCTGCTTGGCTGGCGGTGTGTGTGGAGTGGCGCTTGGCTGGTGGTGTGCGTGGAGTGCTACTTTGCTGTCTGTGCACGGAGTGCTGCTTGGCTGGCGGTGTGTGTGGAGTGGCGCTTGGCTGGTGGTGTGCGTGGAGTGCTACTTTGCTGTCTGTGCAGGGAGTGCTGCTTGGCTGGCGGTGTGTGTGGAGTGGCGCTTGGCTGGTGGTGTGCGTGGAGTGCTACTTTGCTGTCTGTGCACGGAGTGCTGCTTGGCTGGCGGTGTGTGTGGAGTGGCGCTTGGCTGGTGGTGTGCGTGGAGTGCTACTTTGCTGTCTGTGCACGGAGTGCTGCTTGGCTGGCGGTGTGTGTGGAGTGGTGTTTGGCTGGCGGTGTGTGGGGAGTGGTACTTGGCTGGATGGTGCTTGGCTGGCTGTGAGTGGTGCTTGGCTGGTGGTGCTTGTGGAGTGGCGCTTGGCAGGTGGTGTGCGTGGAGTGCTACTTTGCTGCCTGTGTGTGGAGTGGCGCTTGGCTGTTAGTGTGCGTGGAGTGCTACTTTGCTGTCTGTGCACGGAGTGCTGCTTGGCTGGCGGTGTGTGTGGAGTGGCGCTTGGCTGGTGGTGTGCGTGGAGTGCTACTTTGCTGTCTGTGCACGGAGTGCTGCTTGGCTGGCGGTGTGTGTGGAGTGGCGCTTGGCTGGTGGTGTGCGTGGAGTGCTACTTTGCTGTCTGTGCACGGAGTGCTGCTTGGCTGGCGGTGTGTGTGGAGTGGCGCTTGGCTGGTGGTGTGCGTGGAGTGCTACTTTGCTGTCTGTGCACGGAGTGCTGCTTGGCTGGCGGTGTGTGTGGAGTGGCGCTTGGCTGGTGGTGTGCATGGAGTGCTACTTTGCTGTCTGTGCATGGAGTGCTGCTTGGCTGGCGGTGTGTGTGGAGTGGCGCTTGGCTGGATGGTGCTTGGCTGGCGGTGAGTGGTGCTTGGCTGGTGATGCTTGTGGAGTGGCGCTTGGCAGGTGGTGTGCGTGGATTGCTACTTTGCTGTCTGTGCACGGAGTGGTGCTTGGCTGGCGGTGTGTGTGGAGTGGCGCTTGGCTGTTAGTGTGCGTGGAGTGCTACTTTGCTGTCTGTGCACGGAGTGCTGCTTGGCTGGCGGTGTGTGTGGAGTTGCGCTTGGCTGGTGGTGTGCGTGGAGTGCTACTTTGCTGTCTGTGCACGGAGTGCTGCTTGGCTGGCGGTGTGTGTGGAGTGGCGCTTGGCTGGTGGTGTGCGTGGAGTGCTACTTTGCTGTCTGTGCACGGAGTGCTGCTTGGCTGGCGGTGTGTGTGGAGTGGCGCTTGGCTGGTGGTGTGCGTGGAGTGCTGCTTGGTTGTCTGTGCACGGAGTGGTGTTTGGCTGGTGGTGTGTGTGGAGTGGTGTTTGGCTGGCGGTGTGTGGGGAGTGGTGTTTGGCTGGCGGTGTGTGGGGAGTGGTACTTGGCTGGATGGTGTGCGTGGAGTGGTACTTGGCTGTCGGTGTGCGCTGAGTGGGGTTTGGCTGGCGGTGTGCATGGTCTGGTGCTTGGATGGTGGTGTGGGTGGACTGGAACTCTGCTGGCGGTGTGTGAGTAGTTACTTTCTGTTGGTCACTACACACACTGCTAGTTGAGTGACACTCTACGCAGTCCATCATTTTCTGTAGTTGCTGTGTCAGATATGTGGGCGTGTGAAAGTGATGGGCGGCTGGCGGTGTGAATGTTTTGTATGTGTCACACGTACAAAAGGTGTATGAATGTCCTTACTGCCCCTGTGTGATATGGGTACTGGTAGTAGCAAAAGACTGACTGGCACCAAAGTGGTCAGGCACTTTAAAAAAATTCAAAAAATTATCCAGTGTCTTGATGTTAAACCTCATCTAATCTCATTTGGTCTAAGCCCTAATTGATGGCCCATCTGGCCGAATTTTAATTTGGGGGGCAAATTTGTGTGTTGTTTTTTTAATTGTTATATTGTTTGTGAAATGTGGTAGTAATTTTTTTTTCTTCTCTATTTTTGTCTTGTTCCAGGCTTTTGCTGTTTGGATTGTTGTAGGTTGCGTGTCTGTTTGCAGCTTGTGTAGTTGCTTGTGCTTGGTAAGTGAATGTATTTTGTACTACTTCCCCTTGATGTTTGTCTTTTTGAAAAAGGTTGTACTTCTAGCAGTTTGTGTGGCTCTGTGTTTTTTTTTTCAGCATTAGTGTTTGATGTGCACTTTGTTTTCTAATGTCATTTCTTTTTTTCTTTCTAGTGGGATTTCATTTCTTTTCGCTGTGTCTCAACAGAGTTAGGTGCTGGTGAGTGTAGCTATATTTTGTAAGAGTGAAATTGTTTTGGATTGTATTTATCTTTTAGTGAAAGCCTTACCTTGTTTACTTCTTACTTTGCACAGTGTAGGTTGTTGTTCACTTGTGTGTGCAGTCTTCTTGCTTTGTAAGGATAATGGCTAGTCGCAGGATTACTGCTCAGCAGGTTCTTGGTTTGCTTTTTGAGTCTTCCTCGGACCATGGTTCAGAGTCTGAGTCCGATTCGGACTCCCAGGAAGCGGCAGAAGATTCAGGCAGTGAGTTTTCTCTTCGCATGGAATCATCATCATCGGATGATGACTCTTCTTCTAGTGCTGATGAAGGGCCTATGGTACAGGAGGACATTGTGTTGCCGGTAGTGGGCCAAGAGGCACCTGTGCTGCTGCCTAGGGCCGCAAGGTTTCCTTTCTTTTTACGTCGGCAAGAGGCATGTGGGCTGGAGCCTGCACCCAAAAGGCTTCACATTGCTGTGGTGCGCAAAGGGGCATCTGGTGCTTTTCGTCTTCCTGCTGGTGTAGTGCAGCAAGAGGCATCTGGGGCTGTTAGGCTTCCCATTGGTGTAGAGCGGCAAGAGGCATCTGGGCCTGCTGGGTTTCCCGGTGATGTAGTGCAGCAAGAAGCATCTCAGGCTGCTGGGCTTCCCGTTGGTGTAGTGCAGGAAGAGCCCTCTGGGGATGCTATGTCTTCTGTTGGTGTTGTGCAGCCAGAAGTATCTGTGGCTGTTAGGCTTCCCATTGGAGAACAGCAGCAAGATGTTTCGGTGCTGCAGGCTGGGGTGGCTGCTCCCCCCGTTGATAGGGATGGCCTCTGGGTTCCCCCTGGCTTGGTGCAGCCGGCATTGCCAGAGTTCACTGGTGTTCCTGGGTGTAGAGTGAATACAGAGAATTTTCTGCCAATTAACTTTTTTTCAGTTGTTTTTTGACGATGTGTTTTTGCAAGAGATTGTTGAGCAAACCAATTTGTATGCAGAACAATATTTGAGTGCCAACAGTGCCAGCCTTAAGCCCTATTCTAGAGCAATCCGGTGGACTCCCACAAATGTTGAAGAGATGAAGAAGTTTCTGGGATTAACTTTTTTGATGGGCTTGATAAGGAAGTCATCAATTACTTCATATTGGTCCACTAGTCCCTTGATGGCAACAGCTATATTTCCAGCAGTCATAAGTCGTGATCGGTATACGCTTCTTCTTCGGATGATGCATTTTGCTGATAATAGTTTAGCGTTGTCACACGATCACCCTGATTGTGACCGTTTGTTTAAAATTCGGCCTGTCCTTGATCACTTTGTTGATCGTTTTTCTGAGATTTTTGTCCCTGGTAATGAAATTGCAGTGGATGAGTCTTTGGTGTTGTTCAAGGGCCGCTTGGTTTTTAGGCAATACATTCCTAGTAAGAGGTCACGCTATGGAATCAAACTGTATATGCTGTGTGACAGTGAGACTGGATATGTCTACAATTTCAGGGTGTACACTGGTAAGGAGTCCCGCATTAACCCTCCTGGTTGTCCTTCTACTTTTGGAGTAACTGAGAAAATTGTGTGGGAACTAGGTAGAGGATTATTTAACAAAGGCCATCATTTATATGTAGATAACTTCTACACTGGTGTGCAGTTGTTCAAGGAGTTGGCCAAAGTGGGCACTGTTGCTTGTGGCACAATGCGGAGTAACCGTAAAGGTTTCCCAAAGGAACTTGTTTGCAAAAGGCTTGTGCGGGGACAGTCTACGGCATTGTGATGTGGGGAGCTTTTAGCTGTGAAGTATTCAGACAAGAGAGATGTGTACATGCTGACTACTATCCACGATGAAAGTACTGAACCTGTGCCTGTTTGGGGTCAGGGTGCTGAAGTGCGCAAACCTGTGTGCATTCTAGCTTACAATAAGTTCATGGGTGGTGTTGACAGAGTAGATCAGAGGTTGGAACCTTATGCTGCTCTTCGAAAGGCTTACGTTTGGTACAAGAAGTTGGCTATCCATCTGTTCCACTTGGCATCATTTAATGCTTTCGTTGTGTACCAGAAGTCTTGTCCTGAGACGAAGATGACTTTTCTTAAGTTTCAGGAGTCTATAATAGGCAGCCTTGTACTTGTGCAGCAGGCAAGTGTTCCTAGATTTGGAGTGGTGGAGGAAGTGGCTAGATTGCAAGATCGCCACTTTCCTGAATCTATTCCTTCCACTACTGCTAGAGACTTCCGACTAGAAGATGCAGAGTCTGTTGGCGAAGAGGCGTGCGGAAGGAGTCTCGTATATACTGTCCTGACTGTCCTTCTAAGCCTGCATTGTGTCTGTCAGCTTGTTTTAAATCGTACCACACGCAAAAGAACTATTGGGAGTTTGAATGAGCTGTAAAGTGAATTGCCTGGTCTGCATTCTGTAAAACATTTTTAGTTTGTTTCAAGGATTGGCATTAGTGCAAAGTTTTTATTTTAAGAATTTGTGTTACCTGATTTGTAGGTATTTC
The DNA here is from genome assembly GCF_964261635.1 of Lissotriton helveticus. Taxonomy (NCBI): domain Eukaryota; kingdom Metazoa; phylum Chordata; class Amphibia; order Caudata; family Salamandridae; genus Lissotriton; species Lissotriton helveticus. The sequence continues at coordinate 294,408,110 of NC_136070.1, forward strand.
CATTTGTTTAGTGTTATTTTCAAAAAAAGAATTCTAAATGTGTTTGTGGTGTGTGCCGGCTGGTGCTTGGCTGGCGGTGTGTGTGGAGTTGCGCTTGGCTGGTGGTGTGCGTGGAGTGGTACTTGGCTGTCTGTGCACGGAGTGGTGCTTTGCTGGCGGTGTGTGTGGAGTGGCGCTTGGCTCGTGGTGTTCGTGGAGTGGTACTTGGCTGTCTGTGCATGGAGTGGTGTTTGGCTGATGGTGTGTGTGGAGTGGTGCTTGGCTGGCGGTGTGTGTGGAGTGGTGCTTGGCTGGCGGTGTGTGTGGAGTGGTGCTTGGCTGGCGGTGTGTGTGGAGTGGTGCTTAGCTGGCGGTGTGTGTGGAGTGGTGCTTGGCTGGCAGTGTGTGTGGAATGGTGCTTGGCTGGCAGTGTGTGTGGAGTGGCGCTTGGCTGGTGGTGTTTGTGGAGTGGTACTTGGCTGTCTGTGCATGGAGTGGTGTTTGGCTGTTGGTGTGTGTGGAGTGGTGTTTGGCTGGCGGTTTGTGCGGAGTGGTACTTGGCTGGAGGGTGTGCATGGAGCGGTGTTTAGCTGTCTGTGCACGGAGTGGTGCTTGGCTGGCGGTGTGCGTGGAGAGGCGCTTGGCTGGTGGTGTGCGCTGAGTGTTTGGCTGGCGGTGTGCATGGTCTGGTGCTTGGCTGGTGGTATGGGTGGACTGGCGCTCGGCTGGCGGTGTGTGAGTAGTTACTTTCTGTTGGTCACTGCACACACTGCTTGTTGAGTGACACTCCACGCAGTCCATCAATTTGTGTAGTTCCAGTGTCAGAAATGTGGGCGTGTGAAAGTGATGGGCCCTTGAATGGCGCTGTTTGCTGGTGTGAGTGTTGAAATGTGATGGGTCCGCGGCTGGCGGTGTGAATGTTTTGAATGTGTCACACGTACGAAAGGTGTATGAATGGCCTGTAAAGATGTTGGTGCCTTGACGTGGCTTTACAGCTCACGAGCTGTGAGTCAGTGGTTCAGTTTATCATACTTGCAATTATACACAGTGTATTTCATTTTTGTGAAATTACTTGCGTATACAATTGTATGTACTGAATCATCACTCACCCTCGTGCCAAATCCAACCAGTATGTGTGTGTGCTTGCGGATTAGATGGGTGTGCAGTAATAATTGTTTTTTTTCTCTTTCTGCATTAGGGTGTACCTTGTCCCTTATTGTGATTGTTGTAATGTGTTGCTTTTATTCCAGATGGTGTCAGTGGTCTTGTTTGTATCAGGTATGAAAGGTGCGTGAATGGCCTGTAAAACGGTTGGTGCCTTGTCGTGGCTTTACAGCTCACGAGTTGCGAGTCACTGGTTCGATTTTTATGCATTTATTTATTGACAGAGCATTTCATTTTTTTGAAATATCTTGTTAATAAAATTTTATGTACTGAACCATCACTCGCCCTCGTGCCAAATCCAACCTGTATGTGTGTGTCTTTGAGGAATAGATAGCCGTGCTTGAATGTTTGACTTTTGAGTAACTCTGTTAAGGTGAGGTACCCTTTTACTCGGGAGAACAAGGGGAACGCTGGGTGGTAGGACATTTTTGCCGGCACGGCGATCCCACGCCAAAATATTTTGAAAAGTGCTATTTTTACCTAATTTTAAGGTTTGCAAGGAGTTCTGGGTAGGAAAACATTGGGGGACCCACGCATGCCATACCTCCCTGGACTCCCCCGGGTGTCCACTTGTCAGAAATGTGTGGGTTTGGTAGGTTTCCCTAGATGGCTGTCTCGCACGGGGCCAGAAACCCAGGTAACCCCTCTTGCAAAAGCTGGAGAATTCATGTCCACCAGCTTTTGCAAGAGGGGTTACCTGGGTTTTTGGCCCCGTGCGAGACAGCCATCTAGGGAAACCTACCAAACCCACACATTTCTGAAAAGTAGACACCCGGGGGCTTCCAAGGAGGTATGGCTTGCGTGGATCCTCCAACGTTCCTTTACCCAGAATCCCTTGCAAACCTCATTTTTTGCTTGGAAAAAATCAGTTTTTTCACACGTTTTAGTGTGGGAAAGCGTGGCATCACTGGGCTCACACAAATTACCTCCCACCCAGCGTTCCCCAAGGTCTCCCGATAAAAATGGTACCTCACTTGCGTGGGTAGGCATAGCGGCTGCTTTAGGAAAAGGCCCAATTCATACTGTGGAGACCAAAACATTACCTTTAGCCAAATAATCTTATTTTTTGAGGGGGTCACCTGAGCTTTTGGCCCGGGGCTTGGCAGGCATCTTTGGAAACTACCAAACCCAAACAGTTCTGAGAACTAAACACCCGGGGGAGTCCAGGGAGGTATGGCATGCGTGGGTCCCCCAATGTTTTCCTACCCAGAAACCCCTGCAAACCTGAAATTTTGGTCCAAAAACCCACTTTTCCATACTTTTTTGGGTGGTATCTCGCTGCCGGAACAAATGTCCTACCACCCAGCGTTTCCCTTGTTCTCCCGAGTAAAATGATACCTCACTTGTGTGGGTGGGCCAAAGGCATGTGACTCAGGCTGGGGTGCTTAATTTGTAAAACTTAAATATGACTAAAAACTACTTTTTTCAAAATTCGTTTTTGGCGTGTTCTGCTTTGGGGCACCCACACAAGTGAGGTATCCTTTTACTCGGGAGAACAAGGGGAACGCAGGGTGGTAGGACTTTTTTGCCAACACGGCGATCCCACGCCAAAATGTTTGAAAAAGTGCTATTTCTACCTATTTTTAAGGTTTGCAAAGAGTTCTGGGTAGGAAAACATTGGGGGACCCACACATGCCATACCTCCCTGGACTCTCCCGGGTGTCTAGTTTTCAGAACTGTTTGGGTTTGCTACTTTGCAAAGAATACCACCGAGCCCCGGGCCACAAACTCAGATGCCCCCCCCCCAAAATCAAGGTAGTTTTGCAATAAGGTATTGTAAATTCACCACCGTACGATTTGAACCGTTTCATGTCGCAGCCACTATGCCTACCCACGCAAGTGAGGTACCATTTTTTTCGGGAGACCTGGGGGCACGCTGGGTGGGTGGAAGTTTGTTGATCCACGCAGATTCCAGAACTTTCCACCACAGAAATGTGAGGAAAATGTGTTTTTTTGGTCAAATTGTTTTGTTTGAAAGGGATTCTGGGTAACAAAACCTGGGGGTAGGCAGACGAGTCACCCCATCCTGAATTGCCCTGGGTGTCTAGCTTTCAGAAATGTATAGGGTTGCTAGGTTTCCCTAGGTGCTGGCAGAGCTACGGCGCAAAAACAAAAGGTAGTCTTTTTGTCCGAATCGTGCAAAATTTCACTGGGAAATTGAGGTGCGACCATGCTGCGTTTTGCGCTGTTTCATGTCGCAGCCACTATGCCTACCCACGCAAGTGAGGTACCATTTTTTTTGGGAGACCTGGGGGCACGCTGGGTGGGTGGAAGTTTGTTGATCCACGCAGATTCCAGAACTTTCCACCACAGAAATGTGAGGAAAATGTGTTTTTTTGGTCAAATTCTTTTGTTTGAAAGGGATTCTGGGTAACAAAACCTGGGGGTAGGCAGACGAGTCACCCCATCCTAAATTGCCCAGGGTGTCTTGTTTTCAAAAATGTATAGGTTTGCTAGGTTTCCCTAGGTGCTGGCTGAGCTACGGCATAAAAACAAAAGGTAGTCTTTTTGTCCGAATCGTGCTAAATTTCACTGGGAAATTGAGGTGCGACCATGCTGCGTTTTGCGCTGTTTCATGTCGCAGCCACTATGCCTACCCACGCAAGTGAGGTACCATTTTTTTCGGGAGACCTGGGGGCACGCTGGGTGGGTGGAAATTTGTTGATCCATGCAGATTCCAGAACTTTCCACCACAGAAATGTGAGGAAAATGTGTTTTTTTGGTCAAATTTTTATGTTTGCAAGGGATTCTGGGTAACAAAACCTGGGGGTAGGCAGACGAGTCACCCCATCCTGAATTGCCCTGGGTGTATAGTTTTCAGAAATGTATAGGTTTGCTAGGTTTCCCTAGGTGCTGGCAGAGCTACGGTGCAAAAACAAAAGGTAGTCTTTTTGTCCGAATCGTGCTAAATTTCACTGGGAAATTGAGGTGCGACCATGCTGCGTTTTGCGCTGTTTCATGTCGCAGCCACTATGCCTACCCACGCAAGTGAGGTACCATTTTTTTCGGGAGACCTGGGGGCACACTGGGTGGATGGAAATTTGTTGATCCACGCAGATTCCGGGAACTTTCCACCACAGAAATGTGAGGAAAATGTGTATTTTTGGTCAAATTTTTTTGTTTGAAAGGGATTCTGGGTAACAAAACCTGGGGGTAGGCAGACGAGTCACCCCATCCTGAATTGCCCTGGGTGTCTAGTTTTCAGAAATGTATAGGTTTGCTAGGTTTCCCTAGGTGCTGGCAGAGCTACGGCGCAAAAACAAAAGGTAGTCTTTTTGTCCGAATCGTGCTAAATTTCACTGGGAAATTGAGGTGCGACCATGCTGCGTTTTGCACTGTTTCATGTCGCAGCCACTATGCCTACCCACGCAAGTGAGGTACCATTTTTTTCGGGAGACCTGGGGGCACACTGGGTGGATGGAAATTTGTTGATCCACGCAGATTCCAGAACTTTCCACCACAGAAATGTGAGGAAAATGTGTTTTTTTGGTCAAATCTTTATGTTTGAAAGGGATTCTGGGTAACAAAACCTGGGGGTAGGCAGACGAGTCACCCCATCCTGAATTGCCCTGGGTGTCTAGTTTTCAAAAATGTATAGGTTTGCTAGGTTTCCCTAGGTGCTGGCAGAGCTACGGCGCAAAAACAAAAGGTAGTCTTTTTGTCCGAATTGTGCAAAATTTCACTGGGAAATTGAGGTGCGACCATGCTGCGTTTTGCGCTGTTTCATGTCGCAGCCACTATGCCTACCCACGCAAGTGAGGTACCATTTTTTTCGGGAGACCTGGGGGCACGCTGGGTGGGTGGAAGTTTGTTGATCCACGCAGATTCCAGAACTTTCCACCACAGAAATGTGAGGAAAATGTGTTTTTTTGGTCAAATTTATTTGTTTGAAAGGGATTCTGGGTAACAAACCCTGGGGGTAGGCAGACGAGTCACCCCATCCTGAATTGCCCTGGGTGTCTAGTTTTCAGAAATGTATAGGTTTGCTAGGTTTCCCAAGGTGCTGGCTGAGCTACGGCATAAAAACAAAAGGTAGTCTTTTTGTCCGAATCGTGCTAAATTTCACTGGGAAATTGAGGTGCGACCATGCTGCGTTTTGCGCTGTTTCATGTCGCAGCCACTATGCCTACCCACGCAAGTGAGGTACCATTTTTTTCGGGAGACCTGGGGCCACGCTGGGTGGGTGGAAATTTGTTGATCCATGCAGATTCCAGAACTTTCCACCACAGAAATGTGAGGAAAATGTGTTTTTTTGGTCAAATTTTTATGTTTGCAAGGGATTCTGGGTAACAAAACCTGGGGGTAGGCAGACGAGTCACCCCATCCTGAATTGCCCTGGGTGTATAGTTTTCAGAAATGTATAGGTTTGCTAGGTTTCCCTAGGTGCTGGCAGAGCTACGGCGCAAAAACAAAAGGTAGTCTTTTTGTCCGAATCGTGCTAAATTTCACTGGGAAATTGAGGTGCGACCATGCTGCGTTTTGCGCTGTTTCATGTCGCAGCCACTATGCCTACCCACGCAAGTGAGGTACCATTTTTTTCGGGAGACCTGGGGGCACACTGGGTGGATGGAAATTTGTTGATCCACGCAGATTCCGGGAACTTTCCACCACAGAAATGTGAGGAAAATGTGTTTTTTTGGTCAAATATTTTTGTTTGAAAGGGATTCTGGGTAACAAAACCTGGGGGTAGGCAGACGAGTCACCCCATCCTGAATTGCCCTGGGTGTCTAGTTTTCAGAAATGTATAGGTTTGCTAGGTTTCCCTAGGTGCTGGCAGAGCTACGGCGCAAAAACAAAAGGTAGTCTTTTTGTCCGAATCGTGCTAAATTTCACTGGGAAATTGAGGTGCGACCATGCTGCGTTTTGCACTGTTTCATGTCGCAGCCACTATGCCTACCCACGCAAGTGAGGTACCATTTTTTTCGGGAGACCTGGGGGCACACTGGGTGGATGGAAATTTGTTGATCCACGCAGATTCCAGAACTTTCCACCACAGAAATGTGAGGAAAATGTGTTTTTTTGGTCAAATTTTTATGTTTGAAAGGGATTCTGGGTAACAAAACCTGGGGGTAGGCAGACGAGTCACCCCATCCTGAAATTGCCCTGGGTGTCTAGTTTTCAAAAATGTATAGGTTTGCTAGGTTTCCCTAGGTGCTGGCAGAGCTACGGCGCAAAAACAAAAGGTAGTCTTTTTGTCCGAATTGTGCAAAATTTCACTGGGAAATTGAGGTGCGACCATGCTGCGTTTTGCGCTGTTTCATGTCGCAGCCACTATGCCTACCCACGCAAGAGAGGTACCATTTTTTTTGGGAGACAAGGGGGCACGCTGGGTGGGTGGAAGTTTGTTGATCCACGCAGATTCAAGAACTTTCCACCACAGAAATGTGAGGAAAATGTGTTTTTTTGGTCAAATTTATTTGTTTGAAAGGGATTCTGGGTAACAAAACCTGGGGGTAGGCAGACGAGTCACCCCATCCTGAATTGCCCTGGGTGTCTAGTTTTCAGAAATGTATACGTTTGCTAGGTTTCCCTAGGTGCTGGCAGAGCTACGGCGCAAAAACAAAAGGTAGTCTTTTTGTCCGAATCGTGCTAAATTTCACTGGGAAATTGAGGTGCGACCATGCTGCGTTTTGCACTGTTTCATGTCGCAGCCACTATGCCTACCCACGCAAGTGAGGTACCATTTTTTTCGGGAGACCTGGGGGCACACTGGGTGGATAGAAATTTGTTGCTCCACGCAGATTTCAGAACTTTCCACCACAGAAATGTGAGGAAAATGTGTTTTTTTGGTCAAATTTGTATGTTTGAAAGGGATTCTGGGTAACAAAACCTGGGGGTAGGCAGACGAGTCACCCCATCCTGAATTGCCCTGGGTGTCTAGTTTTCAAAAATGTATAGGTTTGCTAGGTTTCCCTAGGTGCTGGCAGAGCTACGGCGCAAAAACAAAAGGTAGTCTTTTTGTCCGAATCGTGCTAAATTTCACTGGGAAATTGAGGTGCGACCATGCTGCGTTTTGCGCTGTTTCATGTCGCAGCCACTATGCCTACCCACGCAAGTGAGGTACCATTTTTTTTGGGAGACCTGGGGGCACGCTGGGTGGGTGGAAGTTTGTTGATCCACGCAGATTCCAGAACTTTCCACCACAGAAATGTGAGGAAAATGTGTTTTTTTGGTCAAATTTTTTTGTTTGAAAGGGATTCTGGGTAACAAAACCTGGGGGTAGGCAGACGAGTCACCCCATCCTGAATTGCCCTGGATGTGTTGTTTTTAAAAATGTATAGGTTTGCTAGGTTTCCTTAGGTGCTGGCTGAGCTACGGCGTAAAAACAAAAGGTAGTCTTTTTGTCCGAATCGTGCTAAATTTCACTGGGAAATTGAGGTGCGACCATGCTGCGTTTTGCGCTGTTTCATGTCGCAGCCACTATGCCTACCCACGCAAGTGAGGTACCATTTTTTTCGGGAGACCTGGGGGCACGCTGGGTGGGTGGAAGTTTGTTGATCCACGCAGATTCCAGAACTTTCCACCACAGAAATGTGAGGAAAATGTGTTTTTTTGGTCAATTTTTTTTGTTTGAAAGGGATTCTGGGTAACAAAACCTGGGGGTAGGCAGACGAGTCACCCCATCCTGAATTGCCCTGGGTGTCTAGCTTTCAGAAATGTATAGGGTTGCTAGGTTTCCCTAGGTGCTGGCAGAGCTACGGCGCAAAAACAAAAGGTAGTCTTTTTGTCCGAATCGTGCAAAATTTCACTGGGAAATTGAGGTGCGACCATGCTGTGTTTTGCGCTGTTTCATGTCGCAGCCACTATGCCTACCCACGCAAGTGAGGTACCATTTTTTTTGGGAGACCTGGGGGCACGCTGGGTGGGTGGAAGTTTGTTGATCCACGCAGATTCCAGAACTTTCCACCACAGAAATGTGAAGAAAATGTTTTTTTTTGGTCAAATTTTTTTGTTTGAAAGGGATTCTGGGTAACAAAACCTGGGGGTAGGCAGACGAGTCACCCCATCCTGAATTGCCCAGGGTGTCTTGTTTTCAAAAATGTATAGGTTTGCTAGGTTTCCCTAGGTGCTGGCTGATCTACGGCATAAAAACAAAAGGTAGTCTTTTTGTCCGAATCGTGCTAAATTTCACTGGGAAATTGAGGTGCGACCATGCTGCGTTTTGCGCTGTTTCATGTCGCAGCCACTATGCCTACCCACGCAAGTGAGGTACCATTTTTTTCGGGAGACCTGGGGGCACGCTGGCTGGGTGGAAGTTTGTTGATCCACGCAGATTCCAGAACTTTCCACCACAGAAATGTGAGGAAAATGTGTTTTTTTGGTCACATTTTTTAGTTTGAAAGGGATTCTGGGTAACAAAACCTGGGGGTAGGCAGACGAGTCACCCCATCCTGAATTGCCCTTGGTGTCTTGTTTTCAAAAATGTATAGGTTTGCTAGGTTTCCCTAGGTGCTGGCTGAGCTACGGCGTAAAAACAAAAGGTAGTCTTTTTGTCCGAATCGTGCTAAATTTTACTGGGAAATTGAGGTGCGACCATGCTGCGTTTTGCGCTGTTTCATGTCGCAGGCACTATGCCTACCCACGCAAGTGAGGTACCATTTTTTTTGGGAGACCTGGGGGCACGCTGGGTGGGTGGAAATTTGTTGATCCACGCAGATTCCAGAACTTTCCACCACAGAAATGTGAGGAAAATGTGTTTTTTGGGTCAAATTGTTTTGTTTGAAAGGGATTCTGGGTAACAAAACCTGGGGGTAGGCAGACGAGTCACCCCATCCTGAATTTCCCTGGTTGTCTATTTTTCAAAAATGTATAGGGTTGCTAGGTTTCCCTAGGTGCTGGCAGAGCTACGGCGCAAAAACAAAAGGTAGTCTTTTTGTCCGAATCGTGCTAAATTTCACTGGGAAATTGAGGTGCGACCATGCTGCGTTTTGCGCGGTTTCATGTCGCAGCCACTATGCCTACCCACGCAAGTGAGGTACCATTTTTTTTGGGAGACCTGGGGGCACGCTGGGTGGGTGGAAATTTGTTGATCCTCGCAGATTCCAGAACTTTCCACCACAGAAATGTGAGGAAAATGTGTTTTTTTGGTCAAATTTTTATGTTTGAAAGGGATTCTGGGTAACAAAACCTGGGGGTAGGCAGACGAGTCACCCCATCCTGAATTGCCCTGGGTGTCTAGTTTTCTAAAATGTATAGGGTTGCTAGGTTTCCCTAGGTGCTGGCAGAGCTACGGCGCAAAAACAAAAGGTAGTCTTTTTGTCCGAATCGTGCTACATTTCACTGGGAAATTGAGGTGCGACCATGCTGCGTTTTGCGCTGTTTCATGTCGCAGCCACTATGCCTACCCACGCAAGTGAGGTACCATTTTTTTCGGGAGACCTGGGGGCACGCTGGGTGGGTGGAAATTTGTTGATCCACGCAGATTACAGCACTTTCCACCACAGAAATGTGAGGAAAATGTGTTTTTTTGGTCAAATTTGTATGTTTGCAAGGGATTCTGGGTAACAAAACCTGGGGGTAGGCAGACGAGTCACCCCATCCTGAATTGCCCTGGGTGTCTAGTTTTCAAAAATGTATAGGTTTGCTAGGTTTCCCTAGGTGCTGGTTGAGCTACGGCTCAAAAACAAAAGGTAGTCTCTTTGTCCAAAGAGCTTAAGATTTCACTGGGAAATTGAGGTGCGACCACGTTGCATTTTGTGCCGTTTCCCGTTGTAGGCACAAGGCCGACCCACACAAGTGAGGTACCATTTTTTTCGGGAGACCTGGGGGCACGCTGGGTGGGTGGAAATTTGTTGATCCACGCAGATTCCAGAACTTTCCACCACAGAAATGTGAGGAAAATGTGTTTTTATTGTCAAAATCTTAGCTTTGCAAGGGATTCTGGGTAACAAAACCTGGTGGTAGGCAGTCGAGTCATCCCATCCTGAATTCCCCTGGGTGTCTACTTTTCAAAAATGTATAGGTTTGCTAGGTTTCCCTAGGTGCCGGAAGAACTAGGGTGCAAAAACTACAGGTAGGCACTTTGCCAAAAAAGGGTCAATTTGTAACTGCAAAATTTAGGTGTGACCACGTTGCATTTTGCGCCGTTTCCTGTCGCAGGCACAAGGCCGACCCACACAAGTGAGGTACCGTTTTAATCGGGACACTTGGGGTAATTCAGATTTGTAAATCAACTGTTATTACCAATTGAGTTTTCTTGCATTTCTCCCTTTGAATTAAAGATATTGTGTAGAAAAAAAAACTTTATGAAAAATTACCAATAATTCTCATGCTAGTATGAGTATTCACAACTTTGAAAATGTGCAATTATATACTGTTTCTGAACTCTATAATTTGTACCCAATTCATACATACATAGGTGTCTTTCATACAGATTATTCCATGTGTACATTTTCCAAGACAAAGTGCACTATACCCAGTAAATGAAAAAATACCATTGCAAGTTGCTGCTCAGTTTTTGGATCTGGGTTCGTCGGGTTCTTGGTGAAACTACAAGTCCCATATATCCCCACAACCAGGAAGGTCTAACGGATGTAACGGTATATTGCTTTCTAAGAGTTGTCAAAATTAGAGAAAGTTATAGGTGAAAACGTTGAGACAAAAGGCTGTTGTTTTCAACAAATTTTCAAATATTCCAATATCTAACTGTTAGTTTCTATAACGAAACCTTCATGGATTTAGACAAATGACCCCTTTCTGAATTCAGAATTTTGTCCTATTTTTCGAAAATGTAAAGCTTTCCAGGATCCATTATTGCTTTCAAACTCATTTCTACCATTAACTGGAAGGAGGTGGAAAGCTCTAAAAATAGCAAAAATAGGCTATGTCCCAGAAAAATGCCAAAACTGAGTGAAAAATTTCGGTTCTCTGACAAAACACTGTCATTCTCTAAAAGCTGAGAAAATGGAGAATTCAGCCCCACAAACCCTTTTTTGATACCATTTTCAGGGAAAAAGCCAGAGGCTTTCATTTGCAGCCCGTTTTTCCCATTTTTCTGAAAAAAACAAAAAAATCACTATATTTTGGTTAATTTCTGGGACCCCTCCAAGGGAATCCACAAACCCTGGGCGCCTTTAGAATCCCCATGATGTTGGAAGAAAAGGACGCAAATTTAGCGCGGATCCCTTATGTGGTCAAAAAGTTACAAGGGCCTAAGCGCGCACTACCCCAAAACACCAAAAAAAGCGTTAGCACAGGAGGGGGTAAAGGCCTAGCAGCGAAGGGGTTAAATTTGTTATCGCCAAACCCTTTTCGCTACTTTCCATATTCTGCTTTGGGAGTTTGGCAGGGTTTCAGGGTCGTTTCGGGGGTGGCTGTGGGTCACTCTCTGAATCAGTATCTACAATATGCTTTGAGATATTTGCCACACAAGCGTTTCACCTTCCGAACCTTCACACTACTTGGCTTTTCTGTTTGAGGGTCAGCTCTTGTGTTAATATTATTTCTTTCACTAGCCGATACAATAGTGGATGCACTTGTGCCCTCTACAGTATTTGTTTTCTCTGGATTCATAGCCTCTTCTACATTTAGAATTTGCTTTTCAATTGCACCCATTGCACCAGTCAAGTAATTTAATAGGGACATGCAGGGCCCTTCCCCCGTTTAACTCTGCTTCTTTTTTGACAGAGCAGTTGATGTTTTAATTTCCCCATACTAGTCTGAGTATAAAGTAGGCAAGTTAAAATAAATAATTCCACCAATTAGTCCCGCACAAGTCCAACACGGGCAGGAACCCTTCAATAAGTTCTCACTTAAAGCGTGGTGATCATATGCAAAGATGTCGCCCAGCCCACCCTCTTCTGGCCGATGACAGGCAAGGACGGGCCCGCCTTTGGCCCGGGCTACGCCCGCGCGCGACCTGCGCCGCTGGAGCCCTGCCTGTGCTTTATGCGCCGGCTTGGGCGCAGGTGAGGCTGGTCCGCTATGCCCCCTGGGACTTGCAGACCTGGGGGGGTCCGAGGAAGTCGTGTCAAGTATGTCAAGAATTGCAGCCCAACGAAGATGCAGCAAGATTTCAAATGACAGGGCGTCCCGCGCCGCGGGAGCCCTGCTTGTGCTTTATGCGCCGGCTTGGTGCGCAGGTGAAGCAGGTGAGGCTGGTCCGCTATACCACCTGGGACTTGCAGTCCTGCGGCGGTCCGCGGAAGTCATGTCGAGGATGGCAAGGATGGCAGCCCAGCAGAGATGCAGCAAGATTTCAAATGACAGGGCGTCTGCACCTGTTCCTAAGAGTACTTTTAAGGTTTTGATTAACAGCTATTCCTGTTGATTTTTCACCTTAAGTTTTAGAATAGGTGCTCTGCCATTTAAAGAATATTATTTAAAGTGATGTATAATGTTTCATACTTCAGGACGTTGTCAAAGAGGCTAAAAAACATCCAAAGTTACTTGCAAATGCAGCTTCTGATTCTATATTCCCAGGCCAAAATTTGAGCGGAATAATGGATCAAAGTATGATGCAATGTAAACAAGACCTGCATGTATAATATAGAATTTATATTTAGTTTATTGGCCTTGCTATGTAGTTCAGAACCGAAATGGCAGCCAAGAACTGTTAGAATAGTGTTCTCATCTTCCGTTTTACTGAGGATGATTTCATTCCTACGAATATTTGGGGAAAATATAAACTAATGGTGGATGTTAGAGCAAAGTTTCCCCTAACATGCCCTAATAAAAAAATGTCGAGAATGTGTGTGGAGTGGAAGCACTAAGGTAACTTGCTCACTGGGCATTGTTTTGGCCCAGACTCAATCACGGCAGATAATTAGGTAATTACTGCTATGTGTAGATGTAATATTGAAATTGAACACAACAATATATCTTCATGCAACTTTATTTAGTTAGAGGAGAACTCCACCAACAAATGGCAAAAAACATTGGTTGCACCAGTCACACACGCGCACATTTGTGCACGATGAGGAAGGAAAACTACTGTCTACTGTCTAGCTTGGTCTCTGCTCGGGAACCTATTTCATATTATACCCTGAAAACAATTGGTTATGGACTGTATCGCTTTAAAATTGAATTGATCATCCAGTCTAGACTAGCAAGTCTGTGGTGCTTCACTCTATGTACGCTTTTGGGGGAAAACTGCCCAAAACACTAATTTTGGATTAGTTTAAAATGGAAAAATGTTTTGAAAGATCTAAATTGTAAAAAGAAACATATATGCCTTGATGCATTTTGCTGCCAATATTCCCTAAGTCAACCATTATAAAATGCGGGTTTTGAACTACTCTAATGAGCCAAGTCAACTACTGTGCTGGCCAGCAGCTAGTTATGTCACCCCTGTAGAAAATACCTATTTGGGTTAAATTACCCTTCTTTCTGGAGAAATCGGCATGGGGGCATTGGCATGCTTTGGCATGTCCATCCCACGGGGATAAAGGTGAAACAGACAAAACATTAAAAAAGTCATGTAGGAAAGGAACCAGTTTTGCAGTTTCAGTTCAGGGCTGAGCTGCAACCACAGATTGATTCTTCCATTTTAAAGCACCCAGAATACTATGCAGGGCAGTGGGCAGCCTGTTGCCTACTCACAAGAAGTGCCTGTCAGAGGTAGAGTGGTGAAGTGGCGTCTCTGGGTTGGGCAGGGATGCCCACCTTCTGGAGCTCTTCACTTCCACTTTTAAACTCCCAGACAAGGAGCAAACACTGAGAGAAGTGGAAACCACAGACCTAATGTCAATTAACCTCGGAATGTCTGTACTGCTTGGGACTCCGTTCGATGTGACTGCAGAGCAAGTGACACTGGCCTTCCCACTCCCTAACGAGAATTGCAGAAGGTGGACTTGCTGGGTTCCCTGAAAAAGAAGGTTTTCTTGGATGTTTGTGAATCTACTCTGCCTGGAGGTATCTGGGCAGGAGCACCCAAGACTTCTGCAACACAGTCATTTGCCCTGAAAAAGGCCAGGAGTTCATAGGACAAGAAAAGTGGAGGAAGCCAGTGTGGTCTGTCTTGCGAGCCTCAGAGTTCTCCTGTGGTAAGTGTACAGGCCAAGGAACTCTAGGAGCTGTGTTAGTAAGGAAGATCCCTGAGGCTGTCATCACAGCAAGAGCAGTTTCAATTAAGTACCAAGAACTATCTTCTAAAAAAGGTTCCACATTTTGCCTATCTGCATCGATTGGGCCCACTCATCAGGGCCGGCCTTAGGCATGTGCAAGCTGTGCACCTGCACAGGGCCACCAAACCCCAGGGGCCACCACGCCAATATATATCCTTAATATATTAATCCTCTGAGGATGGATACATATTTGCGTGGTGGCCCCTGGCAGGGATTTGGCGGCCTCCGGCTCTGTTCCACTTCTAAACACCCTGACCCCCTCCCCTCTTTACTGGCCTGCGCGCTCCGCCCCTCCCGGACCCCCTCTTCCGGGCCCCCTACCTACGCTCCCTGCCCAGGGCCACCATGAGCCTAGAGCCGCCCCTGCACTCATGCAATGCCTTTCCCGTTCATCCCATAGGCTAGTAAATCATTATTGTGCCCTGTGGTTTATTAAGTCATCCCCTGGAAAGGGCAAGTGTCAGGAAGCTCCATTGTCAAAAAGTGTGCCACACACAGCAAAGTCACTTTCAGGAAACATCTCCAGGGATGGCCAGTGCACCAGTCCTTCAAAGCGCTGTGGCACAGTTTCAGTTTTCCTAAATAGTGGTGGAGAAACTGCTTTCCAATACATTTTTTGGAGTTCTTGGCCATGAAAAGTAACACTTCCACAGTGAGGCAGCCTTGGTTCAAAGCCGAGGATTGCCACTTCCCCATTGTCCCTCTAGGCTAACTAATAAAAACAGAAAGAGGGGAACAAGGCTGGAAATTTCCACTTAACCAGTGCATAGGCATGAAAGTATGGTGGACAATCCTGGGAACCCAAGGCTCCTGGGTTCACAGCGCAATCTTTTTCCCAGTGTGTTCACAGTGCTCAGGAGAAAAGACGAACCATGAGTTGCCTGCTGCTGCCAAACAGGTGCTTTATGTAAGAAGCACTAAAAAAAAAAATATTTCCTGGCCAGCAGGAGCGTGCAGGCAACAAAGCATTTCAGAAGTTTTGGGGGACCTTATATAGCTGTTTATTGGCACGAGTGGTGCCCCAGGAGGGTATGGGCTACCACCATGCCCCTCCTAGTTTACAAGCAGCTGCCAAGTATAAGCAACACACCACAACCAAGCCCTGTAATTTCGTCCGGATTAGTCAACCTAGGCCTTCTGGGTATGAAAAAAAGTAAACCCAAGAGGTGTAGTCGGTATTTTCATGCACTTCTAGTGCTGGGAGATTGATCAAGAGGTTCTGAGGAGCATGTATATTTTTTGGGGGCTATTTGAGGTTGCAAGTCATCCATTTGCCTGTAGACAAAATGCCCTGACATTGAGCTGTAAACTGTGTCAATGCTTTATTGTGCAGTCTGATATGGTGACTCTGTGGACTAATGCATCCACTGCAGGGGCCTGTGTTCGACCTCATGGTCACAGGTTCAAATCCCGGCAGGTCCACTCGGCTTTGCATCCATTTGAGGTCCATAAAATGAGTACCATTGATTTGGGTAACAATATACATCTGTTATTTCAGCGCCAAGATTCCCCGTTGCTGGGGTGAACGTGCGCTTTACAAGGACACGTGCTATGTTATGATATGTGTAAAAGGCAATTTAATGTATTTTTTCAAATAAAAATAAAAATTAGACTCACTGCATATATTTATTAACACATGAAATGTTTTTACTGTTGAAGTGCATGATTGATGAAGAGCTATTGTTGTATCATTAACTGCAGAGTGACAACCAGATAAAGGGTTGATTATGACTTTAGGGGTGTGGAAGCAGGATGGCGTTCCTCCACCCTGGTCTGGCAATGCCAAAGTAGACCGCCTGCCGCCTGCCATATTAGGAGTTTTCACCTGTTCTGGCAGGTGGTCCTTTGGCATTCCCACACCAGTGCCTTTAAAATAGGCACTTCAATGGGAACGCTAAAGCAAGTTCCTGCACGGCATGGACTGTTTTGTCCATGCCATGCAGGAACTGGGCATGCATGTACTGAGGAAAATGAAATTTTACATGACCAATATGTCCCCTGCGTGTACCCTATGTTTAATGTATGTGCATGTCATCCATGCATTTTCCCTTAGTGGCCTGAATACCGAGGCCTCTGCATTTACGTCCTGCATTAGGATGCCAGTCATCCTAATTTCGTGTTGAGGCCCATGTGTTTGCATTGTGCACTCTTAAATCACGATGAACCCGTTTTGTGGCTCAGCCTGAGCCAGTCTCTGAATTAGGGTTTCATGACTCCAGACACTCTGAGCGATACAAAAGGGGATGATGGACTGAGCGCTTGAGCAAATCAAACACTCACCCCCAGTCAACTGATCTGGGTTTAATCCATCACCATTCTTTAGCCCACTCAGCCACCCCATTTCAGACATGGCTATATGCAAATCAGTCTGACCCTGTGCCTCATGGGAACAGTCCAGCCCGAACTGCCAAGCCATGTCTTCCATGGACCGGAAACAAGCATCCTGGGACCGGTTTCGGATTCATAATCCTCATCAGCCAGGCTATCTTGAATCCAGTGGCCAAGTGAGCAAGGGACTCACGTCTGAGCATACCCTGCCACACTTAGGGCGAGCAAAGCGATACAAAAGGGGATGATGGACTGAGCGCTTGAGCAAATCAAACACTCACCCCCAGTCAACTGATCTGGGTTTAATCCATCACCATTCTTTAGCCCACTCAGCCACCCCATTCCAGACACTCTGAGAGCTGCAGTTACGTATCCCTGACCTCGCATACTTCTGGCTCAGCCGAAAGAGGCCCAGCACGGGGTGCCAAGACAGTATTTTGCACAACAGTTATCTGCTTGCTCTACAGAATCACATTCCTGCCCGGTGAAGAAGGTAAACAGAACCCGTCTGCAGAGATAGGGCCTAGCCTTTCTGTCTCCGTTTAAGTAAATTACAGAGCTTGCATCCGTAGAAAGCCCACGGCCCCCATGCAATGAACGAAGAAATATATGCCCTCTCTGGCTCTTAGTGATGAGCGACCCTTGCTTCAGATAATACATCCCCGGACTCAAGATATCAGATAATACCAGATGTGCTGGTCGCCCTGACACTGAAGGCCTCCCTACTAGACTGAATGTCAGCTCCCCCCAGTTACACGTCAGTTGCACGTCATGATCAAGTTGCGCACACAAGTAGGGCAAAGTTCCAGCTTGCCATGCAACCCCCTCCATGTATCCACCAACCTATGACTCACCTATGACTCCTCCTCAAATGCACGCCCACATGCTCTTATCTCTCTTTCTCTTGCTCTGCCTGGAGCGTTCCTCCCTATGTACAAGATTAAATGGTATATATATTGTACTCTGTAAAGAAGGTTCAGAGAAGACCCTTCCTGAGCCTTAGTGGTGATGGAACCGATTCTCCCCTAACTCGAGTTATGGAAATAAAGCCCTTTTGAATCGGACACCACGGACTCTGCCTCTCATTTAATGCATGACACTTTGTTTATTTATAGAAATTATGACAGGGTAATATTTTATTTACCACATAAATCTGGCGCCAGAATAGGAACTAATCCCTTTCCCCACGCGCCGGTGACGTAGGTCCAGCCCTTGCCCCCTTCTACAGCCGTGACGGACTCCGAAGTGCGCACGCAGCGGGACTTCCTGCTTACTCCCTCAGGCCCACGGAGGAGAGGGACTGCGACCAGGCGTCCACACGAGGCGGTGAGGATCGCGGATCATCCCAACCAGAGCCCAACCCGTGAGAGAGCAAGGTCCGAGGTTCCGAAGGCCCACCTGTTCCGAGGCGCATGCGTAGTATCGAGTTTCAAGTATCAAGTTTCTGAGGCCTTCAAGTTCTGCTTTCCGGTTGCTGCCGCCTTCCCTGACAACACCCAGGTTAAGGAACACGCCATAGTCCCTGGTGATTTCGTCTTCGTGCGGAACTTTGATCAATCAAGCCCCCTTGAGCCGCGTTGGAAGGCGCCGAAGTTAGTGTTACTGACCACGAGGACTGCTATCAAAGTCGAAGGAAGAAAAGGATGGCTTCATGCCCATCATTGCAAACGGTACTTTGGACAATCTGGAACTTTGGTAAAGAATAAAGACATTAAAGACATTACAGACTTTGCACCGCCTTTGCTAGAAAAGACTCCACAGCAAGAGTATAGGTCTAAGTTAAGATCTAGTAAGTCAGACGAGGTTTAATTGTTTAAGTCCACTAGGTGGTGAATCGGTTAGACTAGATTTCTGACATGTATAAGATCGCATACGACAATAGTAAGAAGAGCAAAATGAAAGAGAAATACTGCAAGATATTACATAGTAGATGTACAGTTTCTTTGATTATTCTTTTTTTTCTGTGCATCGTTATAATCTGTGTTAGTTTAATACTACATGTTTTCTTTCCTCCTCTTGCCTCACATATGCACTCTTCCCTTAACAACATCGTAGAGCATACATTCAGTGATCTGCCACCCCATGAACTGTCATATCGACTTGCCCTGTGTAACAATACTTTCATTCGAATGTTACACCGTTCTCATCAGACCAGCAATGCGACTGATTGCTGGGTATGTGGCCAACTCCCACCTTATCAAAAGACGAAGGGAGTTCTGCCCTTCTTCCCGTTACCGTTCTCCCACAATGGTTTGTGCGGAGCATGGTTTGCCTTAATGACCTCACTGGACAGAAAGTCCATAGTTTACCAAGATGAATGGATATATGGAAACTTGAATAAAGTAATGAATGAGGCATGTTTTCCAGACGAAGACGGACTTCCCCAAAGGAAGGGAACCGATCTAGAAAATGAAGAGTACGAGCAAGGAAATGCATCAGTTAGTTTTATAATGCTGAATGTTCAGCCCATGCAAAATATAGGTCCACCGTTTATTTCAGTCCTACCGGTAAAAGGTGATTTGTGTGTTAGAAAGAAAGGCTCAGTACATATGGGACACAGCGAGTGTAGAGCTGTAGTAGAGTTTAACGATAATGGACAGTCTTCTTTCAAAGCATCACGCCATACCTATTTCATTTGCGGTCAGACAGCCTATGTACATCTGCCCCCAGACTGGGGTGGGACATGTTATATAGCGTTCCTGCTGCCACCCGTCTTTCTGGCCCCATCCCATTACCATCGAGATTCACAACTAGAGCATGTTAGACAAAGGAGAGAGACCGATGTCTCAGAGATCGATCAGACTGAAACAGCTTGGGAGCAATATACAGATTTCAACAGAGGATTCTTTTTCTTCATAGGTCCCGTCCAAAACAGTAAACTGATACGCAGGTTAACAAGAACTCTGGAAGCAGTAGTGAATGTGACTGCTTCTGCTCTGGCGAATTTGACCCAGGAGCAGTCTGCCATGAGAATTGTTGTTCTTCAGAACCGTCTTGTTCTTGACGTCATCCTGGCGGATAGGGGCGGGGCCTGTAGAGTGATCGGCTCCAGTTGCTGCATTTTCATTCCTAATAACGCGCCATCTGTGTACGCAGCAATAACAAGACTCCACAAGATTGCTCATGATATACATCAAGACCCAGGCACATGGACTTGGTCCAGTTGGCTCTGGGGTGTAATATCGGCTTGGGGATGGAAAGTGTTGTCGTTCCTAGGAATGATACTGCTTATGATATTCGGCTGCTGTCTCTGTCTGCAGTGTGGCCCGGCCATTTGCGGCCTGTGTGCGACTGCCTGTGTACCACATCCACGTATACAAAGGATCAAAGATGAACAAATGATGCTGTATGATCAATTATACGGCCTCATGAATATAGATGTGTCCTGAAGGGTAAAGTAGGGGACAAGGAGGGAATGAGGAAAATGAAATTTTACATGACCAATATGTCCCCTGCGTGTACCCTATGTTTAATGTATGTGCATGTCATCCATGCATTTTCCCTTAGTGGCCTGAATACCGAGGCCTCTGCATTTACGTCCTGCATTAGGATGCCAGTCATCCTAATTTCGTGTTGAGGCCCATGTGTTTGCATTGTGCACTCTTAAATCACGATGAACCCGTTTTGTGGCTCTGAATTAGGGTTTCATGACTCCAGACACTCTGAGAGCTGCAGTTACGTATCCCTGACCTCGCATACTTCTGGCTCAGCCGAAAGAGGCCCAGCACGGGGTGCCAAGACAGTATTTTGCACAACAGTTATCTGCTTGCTCTACAGAATCACATTCCTGCCCGGTGAAGAAGGTAAACAGAACCCGTCTGCAGAGATAGGGCCTAGCCTTAATGTCTCCGTTTAAGTAAATTACAGAGCTTGCATCCGTAGAAAGCCCACGGCCCCCATGCAATGAACGAAGAAATATATGCCCTCTCTGGCTCTTAGTGATGAGCAACCCTTGCTTCAGATAATACATCCCCGGACTCAAGATATCAGATAATACCAGACGTGCTGGTCGCCCTGACACTGAAGGCCTCCCTACTAGACTGAATGTCAGCTCCCCCCAGTTACACGTCAGTTGCACGTCATGATCAAGTTGCGCACACAAGTAGGGCAAAGTTCCAGCTTGCCATGCAACCCCCTCCATGTATCCACCCAGCTATGACTCACCTATGACTCCTCCTCAAATGCACGCCCACATGCTCTTATCTCTCTTTCTCTTGCTCTGCCTGGAGCGTTCCTCCCTATGTACAAGATTAAATGGTATATATATTGTACTCTGTAAAGAAGGTTCAGAGAAGACCCTTCCTGAGCCTTAGTGGTGATGGAACCGATTCTCCCCTAACTCGAGTTATGGAAATAAAGCCCTTTTGAATCGGACACCACGGACTCTGCCTCTCATTTAATGCATGACACTTTGTTTATTTATAGAAATTATGACAGGGTAATATTTTATTTACCACAGTACACGGGGAGGCATACCGTTTGCCACCCTGCATGCATCCCAGTGTACAGCGGCAAGCTTTGTTTCCCTACCATTAGCCTTTTCATGGCGGGCTCTCTGCTATCAAAAGGCAGGCAGTGGGGAAACCGAGACTATGCTTGGCGGTGCCGCTGCAAATTGCTGCTCCAGATCACTGTGCCACCGCCAGGGAAAGCAGTTCTCTAGTGGCTGTGGTGGTCCCAAAACAGCTCCACCACCATACTTTTAATACGGCGGTCAGACCACTGGTGCGACGGTCCCCCACCACCACAACACCTCCACCACAGGTTCGGTGGTTTGATGGACTGCCGAACTAGTAATCAGGCACAAAGCCTGTAGGCTGAATGTCTATTAAATGCAACTCCAATGTTTTGTTTTATGTGCATGGGGGTTTTGGGTTTTTAGGGATTTTAATTGTTTACGTTCTTTAAATTACCTATTAGTGCTATGAAATGTTTGCCTTTGTTATTTTGCAGGAATTACATTGTAGTTATTGTAACACTGCTGCAGAAGCCCACATAAAACAGAAAAGGAAATTTTCTGAGTAGACTTAATTAGCCTTACTGCAACTAGTTTCAGCCATGCTTATCTGCTTGTGCTAACAAATACCTAAAGTAAGTGCCCATCCCTGAACTTTTGAATCTCTTGTTCACATCGTGGCTCCCAGCTGTGAAAGTGGTGAGTATCTTGATTGCCCAAAAATGTTTACACTTGATTGAAGATCACTTTCTTCTTTTCTGATGATCTCACCCTCCAGACTTCTTTATGCTCCTTTTTTTGTTGTACTTGAGATCACCTTAACCTCTTCTGTGCATCGGACGGCCCCCGGCCATCTGTCGTCATGGTGAGCGTGTGTGGAGGATGGCCGCGGTCTGTACGAACCGCAGGGCCGGCTCTAGGCTCAAGGAGGCCCTGAGCAGGGAGTGTAGGTAGGGGGCCCGAGGCCGCCAAATCCCTGCCAGGGGCCCCCACGCAAATATGTATCTAAGGATATATATTGGCGTGGCGGCCCATGGGGTTTGGCGGCCCTGTGCAGGTGCACAGTTTGCACATGCCTTAGGCCGGCCCTGCGAACCGCGCCCTCTGTCAAATTTCTCAGCACTGCGGGGGAATTCCGCCCGCAGCAAAGCGGTTATAAGAGCAAATGCAGACAGTGACGTAGCTAGAGCTTTTACCACCCATGGCGGCTGCTGCTATTACAAGTTAAGAGCCGGGGGTGCTGGTGATTACTTCATTCGTTTGGCCCCCTGCCCCTCCTTTGCTACGCTACTGTATTCAGAATACTATAAATGTGTTTCTTGCCTTTAAGCATTGAACGTGCTTTGCCCACAGATTTTTAAGAACGTGAATCACAAATTATTAAGTTTGTATTTGTTAATAAAAATCCATTATTCAGTGCCAAGATGCCCACTAGGTGAACGTGCTTGCTTTAAAAATACACGTTACTTATGTTATGATATGTTACATTGTGTTATGTTATGTTAATAAATGATTTGAAGCCAGATATGTGTTTAGTGTATGTGCTAGTGTTAGTTCTATCAGGTACAGAATTTAACATTTCATAATTTTTTTGCACAAAGAAAGGAGAAAACACCTAATTTGAATGAATCAAAAGGTAGTATATTACCAGCTTAATCACTTTTCTTATTTTTACAGTTTTACTGGTTATAACATAGTAAGGCTGTCACAAGCAAACAAAAACTATTGACAAACAAAGTCCTACGTGCGCGACCCTGTTTTTTTCTTTGAAGTACGGTAAGGTTACGTGGTTGAGAAGGGGGGTGAGAACTGGAACTGGAAAGAAGAAAGAGGAAGGAAGCAAGGAAGTGGGCTTGCAGGTTGAGCGGGTGCAGAATTTGACTCAGTTGATCTGAGTACTGGCCTCAGGCGTCACGGAGATGGTCCACTTTTACCGGGTGCGGTTTGCAGCACCCTCGTTCTTGCAGCTGCCCTTGGTCCCTCGCGTCCCATTAAAAAAAACAACAGCTTCTGGAAACTACTGAGTCTCCTTGCCCCAGTGGGCTGATGGGCTGAGTAATTTGGGAGCCTCTAGCAGTCTGTGAAATACTTTCTTTTTTGGGCACAAAGCACAGTGCACAGTGCACTCTTCCAGGGCAGGAGCAGGAGCCCTTCAGTGTTGTTAAACCCTACGGAGAGCACAGCACACTTTACCTGAGCAAGGGGGATCAGACCACAACACCCAGCAGCCTTTGCGCCAGGAGGCACGGGCATGCTTTCCAGTGCCGGACTGGGAACCAAAACCGGCCCTGGCAAAGTGCTTGGCCGGCCCCCCGCCCCCCGGGCGGGAGGGGGGGAGCGCTTTGCCAGGGCCGCTTTTCAGCCGATTTTGTTACAGGGCCGATTTTGCAGCTATGCTGCAAAACCGGCTCTGCAACAAAAACGGCACCCAGGGCCCACAACCGGCCCCCACCCTTGCGGCCGACCGGGGGATTGCCCCAGTGCCCACAACGGCCAGTCCGTGCCTGATTCTTTCTGGGAGTCAGCCGGCGCACTTAAGCGTGGCCGGGCCTGTCTGCGCCTGTACCCGGCCGGTCGAGGCAGGGCCACCTCCCTGGAAGTGCAGAGACTGAGAAACCACGGTAAGAGAAACCCACGCCGTTTTTCCTCTGTTGTTAATTAACATTAACTAAACATGGGCAAAAGGAAACTACCACAAGAAGGGGGGAAGAAGCCCACAAAGAATGCTCCCATCATGAAATATTTAAAAAATGCTGTGGGTCTTATTAACAATGAAATTTTTCAAGTAGAGTAGCAATTGGCAGCAACTAAAACAGCACTTGATGCTGCTTTAAAGGAGACTGCATTAGAAGGTGGAAGGGAACCCTTGGTATCTAAGAGTAATATGAGAGATAGGGACAAGGAGACATGTTGAAAGATGAGATTGAACAGTAAGTAACCATTGTTGCTGAAATAGCCAAGGCGAGTTCACAAACCAGCCAATGTTTTGGACCACTGACTCCAGATCCTCTTGGAGAACCAATTATTCAAAATAAAGCAGCTATAGCTATGAATGGGACAGAGAGTGCAGTGTAGCAATCAAGAGAGAAAACTGTTCATTTTGAACAGTTAGTTGAAGAACTGAACGATGAACAGAAATACATTTTTAACAAAGTTAAAGGTAAAATGGAACATGGATTTCTGCACAAACAGAAACATGTGAATGCTCTTCATAAACAAACATTACTATACATCAGTTGTCAAGCTGACATGGGGAAAAACCTTCTCATTAAGTTTTTCTATAGAAGACTACAGAATCACATTTGAGTAATGGGAGGAGTTTTTCCTTGCACCTGAATAGACCTGGTCTGCATTTGGAGTGGTGGGAGGAGTAGCACCAGCACCTGAATAGGGCTGTGCCTTCCTTCCACAATGCTGGCTCTGCCCACTGTGGTGTGTCTGGGGACAACACTTACTCTGTGAATGGGGGTGTTGTGCACATCACTGGTAGTTGAAGTGCCCCAGAACAAAAACATGACGTACAGAGGGCTATGACCCATAAGAAAAAGAAGACACTGCATGGGATTGGTGACGAGAAGTTGTTGGTCCGGTAGAAGGAACCGCCACTTGGACTTACTTAGTGTTCTGATGTGGGGCCTGCTGGACTACTGGAAGGGTTGCAACCTTCCTAGGAGATCCTGATGTGCTGGCCTGCCTGCCTGCACCCTACTCCATAGTCGTGCCCCAATTGCTCTCCAGTGAGCATTGTAATGCACCTTCCTCTGCGGGCAGCGCACATTGAGGCACTACTCAGCATCTGGCATAGTCAAGGCTCGCGCATTTGGTCATCATTGTCACAGCGTGCTTTGAGAGCACTTTAGATTCTGCGGCCCAAGGAGGAAGATGCCAGAAGGAAGTGTGCTGGGTCTCCTTGCCTGACCTAAGGGCATGAAGAGGGCAGGATGCGACCGCCCCGGAGTCCTGGTTGCTCATCAACCACTGAGGAAGCATGTCAGAGGATCTCTCCAGACTCATCCGATGTTACCTGTGGGCAGGGCCCCATGAAGGGAGGAAATTCCACCCCTGAAAGAATGGAGAGGGGAGAGCTGAGAAGGATGAAGCCCTCTCCCTCCCCTGTTCATTACGGTTTGAGGTACTGGGTTTTTAAGAACCGGCACAGAACCGGCAACCCAGCGGTGTCAGGGTACACCCAGAGACCTCGGGTTCTTCCTGATTCAGACCACAAAAACTCAGAGTCTTCTAGGTGAAGTCAAGGATCGATTTTATTGGCTGCAACCAAGGTAACAAGTGTCCTAGAAGTACAACACACGGGGAAGTATATTCTCAGGAGACTGCTCGAATTTACAAAGTCAGGCTTCTCTCTTTATACAGAATATTCAGCTTCAGGCAAACATTCTTTGAATTTGCAGTATATCATTTACAGGTCTTTGTTACAAAAGAAAAGCAGAGTCATGATGACATGTACATATTTCACTTTGTGCTGCCCACAACAAATCACCCGGCAGGGCCCAACATTTCATCAGATATCGGTGGACCCCCAATAAAACAGGCACCTCCCCACCATAAAGTAAGTGAAGCAAAAAGAGTAGAGACAGATGGGAGCAAGATACGGCAGGTGTGCGCGGTGAAATGGTTTTATGGCTTGTTGAGCCTTGATGTTATCTTGTTCGGCCACTGGGAGGTGAGCTGGCCTAACGAGTTCGGCCTGGGGCAATGGTTCCAACTTGCACAGGTCATAGGAAATTCGATTAAGGAGTATGTGTCCTTGTGGAATTGAATTCAGCTGGATTAAGGCCTATGTAAAGGGCAACACATAAATGGGGGCCAAGGATTCAGAACGAGAATGACGATTTCGAGGTGAAATCGTCATCCCAATATGCTGAAAATATCTATACATGGTGTGCTCGTCATTCTCGGTCTTTTGATACCAAATTCGTCATACTTCGACGAAGTTTAATTCTCGAGTCCAGAATAATTATACGAGTCCAGAAGTTTCAGAACCACAAACCCTCCTTTTGCCCTTACATAGGCAATTAACCTGTCCTCATGCTAATCTGAGTCCAGATCTATATTCCTAAAGTCATTGAGATGTTGCTGTAACATCATTCCAGTACTTAGTTCGTCTCTTGATACAGGTTCCCTTACACATGGTGTGACACAAAGGCCACATATTGCAGGAGCACACTGCACGCATAGACAGAACAGGAAAAGAATGGCTAAGACCATTCCAATGACTATCAGAATTTTCCATCCCCAGGCGGATATCAGTTCCCAGAACCATCCCATTAACGACCAATCTCCTTTTTCCACATGAATAGATTCGGATATCTTATGTAGTTTGGAGATGGCCTGGTACACTGTTGGAGCGTTATCTGGGATGAAAACGCAGCAACTCGATTGGATCAATCTGCATACCCCACCTCGGTCTGCAAGTATGACATCTAACGCGACCCTGTTCTGAAGGGTCATAAGTCGATCCGACTGGAGCTCAGCAGTCAAGTTACTAAGGGCACCAGCAGTTTCAATCACGGTGGACTCAACTACCCTTGTCAATTGCCTGATGTTCCTGCTGTTAGCCATGGATCCCCAGAACGGCAGAAAACCCTTTGCGAAGTCCCCAAATTCTTGACCTGCAGTGTCTTCTGTACGCAAGACACCTCTAACTATCCTTGTCCTGTGGTAATCTGCCGCTGCTGTGTAGGTGGGAGGCAACAGAAATGAAACAAAACATGAGCCCGAAAAGTCAGGGGGCAACCATGTATAGGCTCTATCATGGCAGATGAAATAAGTACCCTTAGCTGCTAAAAACGCGGGGGAAGTCTGGGCTGCAAAAACATATGTTTTAGTGCAGATACTTTTCCCTAACTGAGCCCTGGGATTCGTGCCAATACCTTGCAGACACAGATGACCCTGATGGGGTACAATCCAAATCGGGGACGATCTCTTAGCTTGCTGCTTCTCACTCAGAGTAGCTCCATATCCAGTCATGTTCCATCCTATGTATACCAGTGTCTCATCTCTCGGGATAGTCTCATAAGAAATACCTTCCTTAATCATGTCTACTATACCCTTGACTAGAGCACTTTTTGTAGGATTGTCTGTTACAGAACGTAGGGGGTAGATTTTGTGTGCATATATGAACATTGTCCTATATGCCCATACAGAACCATTGTGACTGAATGGCAGGACCAGATAAGGGATACCTTTGTCCGTGGTGTGGGGCATAAGACCGCACACCCAACAGTTAGTTGTGTTCATTACGAGTTGGTGTTGGTGCAAGAGCTGAACAAAGGAGTTCTTAATGAACTCCAGTCTCCTATTGGATTCATGGTCAGGAAGGGGGTGGAAAGAATGAGAGGAAACAGTAGGAGGAGGTACGGGTGATGCAGTGGGTGCAAATGTTACACGAAAAGAGAATAAAACATAACTTATTAAAAATATCATTACACTGAATAGCATAAAAATACACAATATTATAAAACTTTTCTTTGTCATCACGTTACACAATTTGTGCTTAAAGTTCGTTCGTTTGGCAGGTCTCTCCACATAGGGAAACTCCATCCTCTCTAAAGTGCTGCCCGCGGTGGGAGGTTGCCTCTGCTAAGGGATGCTTCTGTGAGTCTAGGGCAACTCCCTTGGACCAACCAGAACTACCGACCTAACGTCATTAGCTGCACCCCAAAGACTTTAATCAACCGCGGCCCTAGCAGCGGAACCCGGATGGCGGTTCGAAAAACAAAAATAAGCAAGTTTCTTGGATGGGAGAGCTGCACTTTCAAAAATAGTACTTGGGAGGAAAAAAGAAATATCTGTTCATTAGTTCATGGATCTTGGTCTCAAATTGCAAAAGAAATCGCTTTTTATTAGTTCGTTTTCCTCGGTTTTAAATTATATCGTTGTCTTCCAGGTATTGTCTGACCCTGGAACAAAAGTTCAGACTCTGTAGTGTTCAATCGATTGGATGGCGGCACAGCCTTGTGCAAAATGTTTTCATTTTCTCGTTCAGAGTCAGTTCCTTTTACATGCAAGTCATCAAAAGGGATGACATGTGGCACTGTTTTAGGTTCTGGGTCAGCGACACCCTTCGGGACCCACTGGTCATGAGGCAGAGGGAAAGAGATTTTCTTACAATGGATCCCGTGGACCCAGATGGCCTTCCCCTCCACCCGAACGGCTGATCTTGTGGGAAGAAGGACGAGGTGAGGTCCAGTCCACCTGGGCTGGTCGTTCTTCGTTCTTTGAAAGTTTCTGACAAGAACCCAGGAACTAGGGTCGATGGCGTGACCCGGAGTCTCAGAGACCGGAGGCAGGGTGTCGTGAACCTGTTGATGCAAAACACGCAATTTAGCCGTCAATTCATACAGATAATCAAGCAAAATAGGGTGCTCAAGCTCGCTGAACTTAGTGGGTCTAGGCACTCCCCATATGTTGGCTGGCTGGCCAAAAACGATCTCGTAAGGGCTGAGTTTCACTCGTGAATGCACAGTCATTCTGGTGGACAGGAGTGCTAAGGGTAGAGCATCAGGCCATTAAAGAACTGTGCTCGCTTGGATTTTGGCCAATTTAAGTTTTAAAGTGCCATTGTAGCATTCTACTAATCCAGCTGATTGGGGGTGATTTGCAGCGTGGAACTTCTGCCGAATACCTAGCCCTTCACACACTCTCTTCATCACACGACCCACAAATTCACTTCCATTATCAGACCAGACCATTCTAGGCATTCCAAACCTGGGGAAGTACCCTTTCACAAGGGCTTTTGCTGTGGACAAGGCAGTGTTGTCTTTTAGGGGATAGGCTTCCACCCATCTTGAGAAGGCACAAACAACAACGAGTACGTATTTTAAGTTGTTGCACCTCTCCATGTGGATGAAATCTAGCTGCAAAACCTCAAACGGATACGTAGGAGGTGCAAAATGACCAGCTGGAGTTGGGGTTCCCCTACCGGGATTGTGTTTCAAACATACCATGCAATTCTTAACCACATTCTCTGCACACTTGGGAATCCCTGAATTTCGCCATACTGGAGCCAACAACTCGCAAATCCCTTTTACGCTGATATGAGCCATTCCATGAGCCATTGTAACCACTGCAAGCACATATGCATCAGGTAACAACCATCTCTGATGCTCTGATAATTCAATCCAGCAACCATTTGCATCCATTCTACCCGTACTTTCTCTCCACATGCTCAATTCTTTCTCTGTGGCCTCAGCTTGAATGGACTTCACACTCTCTATTGTGTCTTCACACATTCCAACATCACCAGTCCATCTTGCAGGGCCTGCAACATACATTCGGCTCATTATATTCTTTGCCGTTTCTTTCGCGATCTCATCAGCAAATGCATTTCCACGACCAACATCATCATTCACCTTCTTGTCAGCACTACATTTCACAATCGCCATTTGCAGGGGCAAGGTCAGTGATTCAAGAAGCTCATTCACCAACTGACCATGCTGAATCTTAGCTCCATGCGAAGTCAGGAACCCACGTTCTCTCCACAATCGTCCAAAACTGTGAGCCACTCCAAATGCATACTGATTATCAGTGTAGATAGTCACTTTCATTCCTTTGGACAACACACATGCTCTTGTGAGTGCAATCAATTCTGCAGCTTGAGCTGAACTATGTGGCACGCGTGCAGCTTCAACAATTGTATGCAAAGTCGTAACGGCATATGCTGCAGTCGTGTCACCACTCGGGAGCTTGAAGCATGAACCATCCACCCATAATGTACCATCACATTCAGCAAGAGGAGTATCGGATAGATCTACTCTCCCTTTCGTCTCTTCCTCTGTTCTGAGAAAACAATTGTGCTGTTCTGAAACACCTGATTCCTCTACAATTGGCAACAATGTGGCTAGGTTTAAAGTACTGCACCTTTTTATGTGCACATGACTCGCTAGTAATGTTAATTCGTAACTGGACAATCGAGCACTAGTTAAGTGCTGTGTCTTGGTTCTATTTAACAACGTGTCTACTGCATGTGGGACCATCACGATTAGTGTATTATTCATTACTAGACCAGCAGACTGTCGAATAGAAACAGCTGCTGCTGCTGTGGCTCTTAAACAACTTGGCAATGCTTTAGCTACCAGATCCAAAGTCGACAAAAAATAGGCACATGGACGCTGTCTACCTCCAAATAACTGAGTCAACACAGACAATGCACAGCCCTCTTTCTCGTGGACATACAATGTGAAAGGCTTACTGTAATTGGGGGTACCTAACACAGGAGCCGAACATAATGCTGTGCGCAATTAGAGAAAACTTTTCTGACACTCTTCAGACCAAGGAATGGGATTGGGTGTATTTTTACACGTTAATGCCACCAAGGGTTTGGCTAATAACGAAAAATTTGGAATCCACTGTCTACAGTACGATGTAATGCCCAGGAAAGCACGCACTTCTCTCTGTGTTCTTGGCACACTCAATTTCGCTATTGCCTGAATTCTTTCTGGGGTCAGTTTCCTTCCCTCCTTCGATAAGAGGTGACCTAAGTAGGTCACTTCTTGTCGGCAATATTGCAGTTTGGAAAGTGACACCTTGTGATGAAGATCACACAGATGACGCAATAATGACAGCGTGGCCTTTTTACAAATTTCCTCAGTGTCTGCAGCAATGAGCAAATCATCCACATACTGTAAAAGAGCGGCACCTATAGGAAAAACAATCGTATCAAGCTGTGTTTTTAGAGCTTGACTGTATATCGATGGACTTTCACAGTAGCCCTGAGGAGCGCGTTTAAAGCGGAAGCTGCGACCTCCTAAACTGAATGAAAAAATATCCTTGCTTTCCTCAGCAATCGGGATGCTGAAGAAAGCATTCTTCAGGTCAATCACCGAAAACCAAGAGGCAGATGCTGGAATCATAGTCAATAATGTGGTAATGTCGGGGACAACTGGGAATTGTGGCACAACAATTTTATTCACCTCTCGAAGATCAATCACGAATCTGTACACAGGTGGCTGGGAAGGGTCAGTTCGTTTTAAAACAGGCAGAACAGGACTATTGCAAACGTTGCCTCGTGTTTCTTCAATCACATCCTTTTCAATCAATTCGTAAACGATCGCTAGCAAAGCTTTTTCACCCTCACTAGATATCCTATATTGTGGAATTCGTGGCATTTGAACATTAGCTTTCAATGTCACAACATATGGTGGAATTTCTAAAAGACCCACATCATTAGGACCAGCGGCCCAAAGGATATCTGGAAGAAACGACAATTCTGCTGGCAGTTTATCCCTCGACAAATACATGGGGGAAACCACTTTCTTGCCTAAAGTAAGTTGTACTCCTGAAGGCGAACAGTACAAAGTCGCATACAATCTTTTTAACAAATCCAATCCTAGCAAGTTTTCAGCACAACCTGTTGTCAGAATGAGGGGTGCTTCGAATTCGCAAGGACCAACAGAAAGAGACAAAGGGTCAGAAATCGGATTTCTAACTGGGGCGCCAGAAAAACCTACAGGAACGTTCATTTTGCCAGACAAAGGTGCGCCAGGGAGTTTGGAGTGCATAATAGAACTCTTTGTAGCACCAGTATCCAACAGAAAAGGCTCTGACACACCTGATGTAATCACCTCAACGTACGGTCCACTCTGATCTACTGGAACTGAAACAACTCCCTCTCTTTGTCTATGGCTGTCCTAGCAATCATTACCCTCCAAATACTCATCTTCTGTATAGTAATCATCAACATAGTATTGAGCTGTCCTGTCAGATGCGTTGTTCTGCTGATCGAACCTATTCATAGAATTTTGTGGTGGAAAGGGACGTGCGTTCTGAGGGGCGTTTCCACGTCCTCTACCTCTAGGCGCTTGCTGAACCCCACAACCTCTTACACCAGAAGTACCATTGGCACGCTGTAACAAAATAGGACAACTATACTTGAAATGACCTTCTTCCTTGAAATACGAACACTGGTTGGGGCCTACAGGGTCACGTGGCTGAGTGTACTCGGCTCTTTGCGAGTTCCTCTGATACTGTTGAGGGTGCTGAAAATTATTCTGGTAGTGATTCTGACCATTATTATTTTGATTACCACCACCACGTGGCGGATATGCTTGCTGTAGCAAAACCTTCGTTTTAACTCCTTAGTTTTCTTTTCTACTCTATCTTTCTCGTCTTTGTCTCTATTCTCGTAATATTGTTCAGTAGCTAATATCTGCGCTGAAGATGAGACTGCCCAAGAACTTTCTGAATCCTTTAACTTTTTACATAATTCTGGAAGCAGATTGTGCACGAATTTATCGACGAACAATCTCTGACCACCTTCTGTGGTCATATCTTGACCGCTGTGGTCGACAAATGTTTCTTCAAACCTGGTGAAGAAATCTGAGACTGTCTCTTCTTTCTTCTGCTTGCATGCAGACAACTTATCCCAATTTACGCGCATTGCAGGCATTATCGTTTTCATGTAATCAACTATTCTACCAGGGAGTACTGCTATCAAAGGCTCAGGCTTAGCACCACCAACTTGTCGGGCATCTGCAGCAGCAATATTAGCCACCTAACTCCTGATCATGATCTGTATGATGAATTTTACCCCATAAAGGCTGTGGAACAACATTCCCAAATAACATATTGATATCGGCTAAATTCATTATGCATGATCCAGCAGTCTGTGACAATTCTTTGTAATACCCTGCAGGATTTTTACGCGGATCAGGTAATGTCTGTTTGAGCGCTAAAACTTCAGCTCGCTTCCATGGGACATGTACCCATACACGCTGAAAATGTGGCAGAATAGGTGGGTTAACAGTTGTGTGGCCCTCTCTCCATTGTGGGGGAACTTCTCTCATTGTTTATTGCCGCACCTTTTTCCTACTAGACGCACCAGGCTCAGATTGTGACCCAGAAGTGCTCCGCTTACTCCGATATGATAACAATATTTCAACCGCTTGCTCTACATCGGGACCTATAATCATGCCCTCTCCAAACTTAAACCGTACACGACACAACTCTTGCGGGTTGCATTCCAGATCATTGTCTTCCAAATCCTCACAAAGGAAAACACACATCTGTTCAAAAACATATCTCTGCGTCGGTGCTTCCCATTGATGGAAGACTTCCATGACAGACTCTACATCGTACTTTACAGTGTCCATAACCCATTTCCGTGCTAAACGATTCAATGAGTCTCTCTCTTGATAGTCAGGCAGTCGACTGCGCAACTGTCTTCGTCCCATGTTAGGGGTCGTAGTAGGCGACCCAAAAAGAGGTGTGAAAAGGTTAGTAACAGTGCTGGCCATTTTATGCCGAATGGAAGGTGAAACTGAAGGAAGAACGGGTGGAAAAACGGGGTGAGACAAGGCAGGGGCAGAGACAATAGCAGAGGAGGCATCAGGAGAAATAGAAGGAGCACTAGGCAAAAACGTAGAGGGTGCATTAGGAGAAGTAGAAAGTACATTAGGCAAAATCGTAGGAAACACAGGTGAAACAGATGTGGTTGGTGGGCCTGGAGCAGGCTGCACCGTAGGGACAGGAGCCAGTTGAAGAACAGCTGGTGAGTGCTGTGGAGGAACAGGGGGCACAGGTTGCACAACTAAAGGTTGCGGGGGTGCCGTGGCATTTTGCGCATAGGGGGGTGGCAAACTTAATAAATGCGACATTAATGGATCCTTTTCACGCTCTTTTGCTGCCTCTTGCTGAAGAGACTGCAAACACAACAATGATGGACAGAATGTGGATCAATGTCACACATTCACCCCAGGACTGGGGTGAATGTGTGACATTGATCCACATTCTGTCCATCATTGTTGTGTTTGCAATTACCGCTCTAAGTGTACTGGGGATGCTCAGACGTGAGTCCCAGGCACTCCACACCACTGGAGTCAAGCTAGCCGGGCTGATGAGAGGTGTTACCTCGAAACCGGGCCGGTCCTCGGATGCTTGATTCCGTTCTGGGAAGGACATGGCTTTTGTAGTTCGGACTGGACTGTTCCCATGGGGCACAGGGTCAGCGCTGATTTGCATATCGCCATTGTCTAACCCAGGGTGGTGTGGAGTGGAAAAACGATGGATTTGGGCCCAGATCTTTGGACTGGGGTGAATGTGTGACATTGATCCACATTCTGTCCATCATTATTTTGTTTGCAATTACCGCTCTAAGTGTACTGGGGATGCTCAGACGTGAGTCCCAGGCACTCCACACCACTGGAGTCAAGCTAGCCGGGCTGATGAGAGGTGTTACCTCGAAACCGGGCCGGTCCTCGGATGCTTGATTCCGTTCTGGGAAGGACATGGCTTTTGTAGTTCGGACTGGACTGTTCCCATGGGGCACAGGGTCAGCGCTGATTTGCATATCGCCATTGTCTAACCCAGGGTGGTGTGGAGTGGAAAAACGATGGATTTGGGCCCAGATCTTTGGACTGGGGTGAATGTGTGACATTGATCCACATTCTGTCCATCATTGTTGTGTTTGCAATTACCGCTCTAAGTGTACTGGGGATGCTCAGACGTGAGTCCCAGGCACTCCACACCACTGGAGTCAAGCTAGCCGGGCTGATGAGAGGTGTTACCTCGAAACCGGGCCGGTCCTCGGATGCTTGATTCCGTTCTGGGAAGGACATGGCTTTTGTAGTTCGGACTGGACTGTTCCCATGGGGCACAGGGTCAGCGCTGATTTGCATATCGCCATTGTCTAACCCAGGGGGGGGGGAGTGGAAAAACGATGGATTTGGGCCCAGATCCTTGGACTGGGGTGAATGTGTGACATTGATCCACATTCTGTCCATCATTGTTGTGTTTGCAATTACCGCTCTAAGTGTACTGGGGATGCTCAGACATGAGTCCCAGGCACTCCACACCACTGGAGTCAAGCTAGCCGGGCTGATGAGAGGTGTTACCTCGAAACCGGGCCGGTCCTCGGATGCTTGATTCCGTTCTGGGAAGGACATGGCTTTTGTAGTTCGGACTGGACTGTTCCCATGGGGCACAGGGTCAGCGCTGATTTGCATATCGCCATTGTCTAACCCAGGGTGGTGTGGAGTGGAAAAACGATGGATTTGGGCCCAGATCTTTGGACTGGGGTGAATGTGTGACATTGATCCACATTCTGTCCATCATTGTTGTGTTTGCAATTACCGCTCTAAGTGTACTGGGGATGCTCAGACGTGAGTCCCAGGCACTCCACACCACTGGAGTCAAGCTAGCCGGGCTGATGAGAGGTGTTACCTCGAAACCGGGCCGGTCCTCGGATGCTTGATTCCGTTCTGGGAAGGACATGGCTTTTGTAGTTCGGACTGGACTGTTCCCATGGGGCACAGGGTCAGCGCTGATTTGCATATCGCCATTGTCTAACCCAGGGTGGTGTGGAGTGGAAAAACGATGGATTTGGGCCCAGATCTTTGGACTGGGGTGAATGTGTGACATTGATCCACATTCTGTCCATCATTGTTGTGTTTGCAATTACCGCTCTAAGTGTACTGGGGATGCTCAGACGTGAGTCCCAGGCACTCCACACCACTGGAGTCAAGCTAGCCGGGCTGATGAGAGGTGTTACCTCGAAACCGGGCCGGTCCTCGGATGCTTGATTCCGTTCTTGGAAGGACATGGCTTTTGTAGTTCGGACTGGACTGTTCCCATGGGGCACAGGGTCAGCGCTGATTTGCATATCGCCATTGTCTAACCCAGGGTGGTGTGGAGTGGAAAAACGATGGATTTGGGCCCAGATCTTTGGACTGGGGTGAATGTGTGACATTGATCCACATTCTGTCCATCATTGTTGTGTTTGCAATTACCGCTCTAAGTGTACTGGGGATGCTCAGACGTGAGTCCCAGGCACTCCACACCACTGGAGTCAAGCTAGCCGGGCTGATGAGAGGTGTTACCTCGAAACCGGGCCGGTCCTCGGATGCTTGATTCCGTTCTGGGAAGGACATGGCTTTTGTAGTTCGGACTGGACTGTTCCCATGGGGCACAGGGTCAGCGCTGATTTGCATATCGCCATTGTCTAACCCAGGGTGGTGTGGAGTGGAAAAACAATGGATTTGGGCCCAGATCTTTGGACTGGGGTGAATGTGTGACATTGATCCACATTCTGTCCATCATTGTTGTGTTTGCAATTACCGCTCTAAGTGTACTGGGGATGCTCAGACGTGAGTCCCAGGCACTCCACACCACTGGAGTCAAGCTAGCCGGGCTGATGAGAGGTGTTACCTCGAAACCGGGCCGGTCCTCGGATGCTTGATTCCGTTCTGGGAAGGACATGGCTTTTGTAGTTCGGACTGGACTGTTCCCATGGGGCACAGGGTCAGCTCTGATTTGCATATCGCCATTGTCTAACCCAGGGTGGTGTGGAGTGGAAAAACGATGGATTTGGGCCCAGATCTTTGGACTGGGGTGAATGTGTGACATTGATCCACATTCTGTCCATCATTGTTGTGTTTGCAATTACCGCTCTAAGTGTACTGGGGATGCTCAGACGTGAGTCCCAGGCACTCCACACCTCTGGAGTCAAGCTAGCCGGGCTGATGAGAGGTGTTACCTCGAAACCGGGCCGGTCCTCGGATGCTTGATTCCGTTCTGGGAAGGACATGGCTTTTGTAGTTCGGACTGGACTGTTCCCATGGGGCACAGGGTCAGCGCTGATTTGCATATCGCCATTGTCTAACCCAGGGTGGTGTGGAGTGGAAAAACGATGGATTTGGGCCCAGATCTTTGGACTGGGGTGAATGTGTGACATTGATCCACATTCTGTCCATCATTGTTGTGTTTGCAATTACCGCTCTAAGTGTACTGGGGATGCTCAGACGTGAGTCCCAGGAACTCCACACCACTGGAGTCAAGCTAGCCGGGCTGATGAGAGGTGTTACCTCGAAACCGGGCCGGTCCTCGGATGCTTGATTCCGTTCTGGGAAGGACATGGCTTTTGTAGTTCGGACTGGACTGTTCCCATGGGGCACAGGGTCAGCGCTGATTTGCATATCGCCATTGTCTAACCCAGGGTGGTGTGGAGTGGAAAAACGATGGATTTGGGCCCAGATCTTTGGACTGGGGTGAATGTGTGACATTGATCCACATTCTGTCCATCATTGTTGTGTTTGCAATTACCGCTCTAAGTGTACTGGGGATGCTCAGACGTGAGTCCCAGGCACTCCACACCACTGGAGTCAAGCTAGCCGGGCTGATGAGAGGT
This sequence comes from Lissotriton helveticus, assembly GCF_964261635.1. Lineage (NCBI taxonomy): Eukaryota > Metazoa > Chordata > Amphibia > Caudata > Salamandridae > Lissotriton > Lissotriton helveticus. The sequence goes on from NC_136070.1 coordinate 294,445,242, forward strand.
GTTACCTCGAAACCGGGCCGGTCCTCGGATGCTTGATTCCGTTCTGGGAAGGACATGGCTTTTGTAGTTCGGACTGGACTGTTCCCATGGGGCACAGGGTCAGCGCTGATTTGCATATCGCCATTGTCTAACCCAGGGTGGTGTGGAGTGGAAAAACGATGGATTTGGGCCCAGATCTTTGGACTGGGGTGAATGTGTGACATTGATCCACATTCTGTCCATCATTGTTGTGTTTGCAATTACCGCTCTAAGTGTACTGGGGATGCTCAGACGTGAGTCCCAGGCACTCCACACCACTGGAGTCAAGCTAGCCGGGCTGATGAGAGGTGTTACCTCGAAACCGGGCCGGTCCTCGGATGCTTGATTCCGTTCTGGGAAGGACATGGCTTTTGTAGTTCGGACTGGACTGTTCCCATGGGGCACAGGGTCAGCGCTGATTTGCATATCGCCATTGTCTAACCCAGGGTGGTGTGGAGTGGAAAAACGATGGATTTGGGCCCAGATCTTTGGACTGGGGTGAATGTGTGACATTGATCCACATTCTGTCCATCATTGTTGTGTTTGCAATTCTTGCTGAAGAGACGGCAAACCTGGATAGCATTTATCTATTGCCATTTTACGTTGCCTGTGCAACTGCTCGCTTATCTGCTCTTCTTCATTGTCTTTAAACTGCATAGCAGCTTGCATTACTGAAAGTCCCCCTTCTCTCTTATTTTTCTTAGCTAATTTGATTTCCTTTTGTTTGGCTTCTTTACGCCATAGGCGGAAAGAGTCGAACATTGCCGGCAGGGCTTTCTTCTTGAACAGTTTAACTTCAAGGTTGTCTAAGATTTCGGTATCAAAGCTACCATATTGGGGCCATTTTAAAACACCATCTTTTCTTGTGTATTTGATCCACACTTCATTGTATGTGATGGGGCCTACCCCATGTTTCACATATAACTCATAAGTTGGAGTTCCAACCGGAGGAACCGGACATGAGTCCTCCAATCGGGAGTCCCTATTATTACAACCAAGACAAAACAAATTTCAAAGTCTAAGACTAGGCATCTTCACTCTCTAGTCTAGTTCCAAACTTCAAAGGATTATCGATTACGATATTTCTCGTGAATACACGAGTCCTTCGGTTTTGGTGCTTGCAAGTACCAACAATTATCCAAAAGGATACCCAAGACTAAGACCAACTAAGGACTGAGAGACGCTCCACTTATACTTAACTGAGATATCGATGACGTCACCGGAAGACTCGTCTTAGTGTTTCGCTCTACCAAACTTCAAGGGTCCAAATCAGGGCGATAGCCAGGGCAGCAGTCCTTTGTAGCCGTCGGGAAGCAGGGAACCTCGCAGCAAAGACCTTCGGACCACGTCGACATGCGGGGGTCGATGAGGTGGTTGGCCGTCCTCCGGAATTTTCACACGAAGCTCCTCACAAACCTCTGGCTGACTGGTACCACTGGAATCGCCCCAAACGTTGGGCGCCAGCTGAGGTACTGGGTTTTTAAGAACCGGCACAGAACCGGCAACCCAACGGTGTCAGGGTACACCCAGAGACCTCGGGTTCTTCCTGATTCAGACCACAGAAACTCAGAGTCTTCTAGGTGAAGTCAAGGATCGATTTTATTGGCTGCAACCAAGGTAACAAGTGTCCTAGAAGTACAACACACGGGGAAGTATATTCTCAGGAGACTGCTCGAATTTACAAAGTCAGGCTTCTCTCTTTATACAGAATATTCAGCTTCAGGCAAACATTCTTCGAATTTGCAGTATATCATTTACAGGTCTTTGTTACAAAAGAAAAGCAGAGTCATGATGACATGTACATATTTCACTTTGTGCTGCCCACAACAAATCACCCGGCAGGGCCCAACATTTCATCAGATATCGATGGACCCCCAATAAAACAGGCACCTCCCCACCATAAAGTAAGTGAAGCAAAAAGAGTAGAGACAGATGAGAGCAAGATACGGCAGGTGTGCGCGCTGAAATGGTTTTATGGCTTGTTGAGCCTTGATGTTATCTTGTTCGGCCACTGGGAGGTGAGCTGGCCTAACGAGTTCGGCCTGGGGCAATGGTTCCAACTTGCACAGGTCATAGGAAAGTCGATTAAGGAGTATGTGTCCTTGTGGAATTGAATTCAGCTGGATTAAGGCCTATGTAAAGGGCAACACATAAATGGGGGCTAAGGGTTCAGAACGAGAATGACGATTTCGAGGTGAAATCGTCACCCGAATGTGCTGAAAATATCTATACATGGTGTGCTCGTCATTCTCGGTCTTTTGATACCAAATTCGTCATACTTCGACGAAGTTTAATTCTCGAGTCCAGAATAATTATACGAGTCCAGAAGTTTCCGAACCACAGGTTGAGTGGTGTGAGTGGGGGTTGCCTACACCAAGGAGCTGATTTTGTGGCTCCGGCTTGCAGCTCTGCCAAAGTCGTTGCTTGGCAACCAACTGACGTGGAGTGCAGCCCGCCCTAATTCTGGAGGAACAGGGTGCCAGCCCAGGAGTTGTACAAAAGGGGGTGGTGATGGACGGAGCATCTGAATCAATCAAACACTCACACCCAGTCAAAAGATCTGGGTTTAATCCATCACTGTTCTTTAGCCCACTCTGCCACCCCAGTTCAGACATGGCTATATGCAAATCAGTCTGACCCTGTGCCTCATGGGAACAGTCCAGCCCGAACTGCCAAGCCATGTCTTCCCTGGACCGGAAACAAGCTTCCGAGGACCGGTTTCTGGCATTCCAGCCGTCTTCAGCCCGGCTTGCTTGAATCCAGTGGCAAAGTGAGCAAGGGACTCATGTCTGAACATACCCTGCCACACTTATGGCGGCCAAAAGCGGTACAAAAGGGGGTGGTGATGGACGGAGCATCTGAATCAATCAAACACTCACACCCAGTCAAAAGATCTGGGTTTAATCCATCACCGTTCTTTATCCCACTCTGCCACCCCAGTTCAGACATGGCTATATGCAAATCCGTCTGACCCTGTGCCTCATGGGAACAGTGCAGCCCGAACTGCCAAGCCATGTCTTCCCTGGACCGGAAACAAGCTTCCGAGGACCGGTTTCTGGCATTCCAGCCGTCTTCAGCCCGGCTTGCTTGAATCCAGGGGCAAAGTGAGCAAGGGACTCACGTCTGAGCATACCCTGCCACACTTAGGAGTTGTGGCCGTTGCGGGTGCTCCCAAGGGATGGGAGCAGAGCTCGATAACTTTCGTGGTGGGCAGGCCCTTGTGGTCCGAAGAAGATGTGCCAGCTTCTGTCTCCTGCAACCAATGATCCAAGGCAGTACCGGGACACCATTTAGGGAACTCACAGATCCCAGTGCGGACACTAGTAGCTGTGGTAGGGTATTGCCTATGTTGGGGGAGCGACAGAGTGAGGCCTCCCTAGGAAAGCTTATCAGTGTATGGGTGTCCTGGACCCTCTTATATCCAAAGTAGGAGACAGGAGAATTCTCTGATGCATTTCGGGAATTGTCGCAGTGGCACCGCATGGTAGGGGGCAGCTGCACCCTTACCTGCTGTTGGGGGGTACTTGTCCTGGTGTAGACATTACGGGGAGAGCCTGCGATGGAGGCCCCTGCTTTCTTGTGACACTCCAAGGAATTACCACACTCACTGTGGTAGGTGGGCAGGTGGCCCTGTAACCTATTTGTAGGTACTGCAACTTCCATATTGCACCTGATAGGAGAGTAAGGGAATTGGCATCCTATAAATGGATTGATAATGTACCTTTTATGACAAAGTATATTGAGTTAACATACCAGGATTTGTACTATATGTACAGTATGGAGTGAGTATGCATTTTTCCATATCACATTTCATGTGTTTATGGCCATACTAGGGAAGGAGGTGTTTCCTTATGTAATGGAGATTTTCCAGGGTGTGCAATCTATACGCATTTACTATAGTGCACTGATGATGATGTTATGACAACAATGGAGTCTCTTTTGTGGTGTGCCTAGTGTGTCAATGCTGTGTGAGTGTGTTGCGCAAACACTTTACACATTGCCTCTGGGATAAGCCTGACTGCACTGCCAAGCTACCAAGGGGATGAGCAGGGGTTATCGTCGATGTATATCTCCCTTGCCCTGACTAGATTGGTGGGTTCTGCCTGGCTTATATGCATACGAAACCCAATTTCTAACAAACTCTGTTTCAGATTTGTTTTTATTTTCTATCATTTTGTATTTTTTGTATTTTTCTCAAAGAAAATAGCAATGAGGGGGGGGTTCCAAAAGGATGTTGACAGACTACTTACCAGCTGTCAGGGTAGTGTTGCAGTCAAGGCAATATGTCTCAATGCGCCTTAACTCAGGAGACATTTTTGACTGTTGTCTCTCTGCTTCTGTTGGCACTCTCCCACAGGAAGCAGATGGTGCAGCCCTGGAGGTGGATGGCCCTACTCCAGATCTCTCCTTCTGTGCCCTTTTCAGGTAATTCTTGTGTTAGGCTTTTAGGTGGTACAGCATACCTGTTGTACCACAAGAGTATTTTTTGACAGTGCCCCTTGAAATTGTCTTATTGCACAAGCTGCATTCCACAACTGTTTTGAATTCCCCAAATGGAACTGTGAATAAATCCCAGGCAATACTCTGCATTGTAGGGCCAGGTCCGTCATCATCAAAGTATTCCAGATGTTACTCTGCCTTCTGCTCCTCTTGTTGCTGTGGCACCTCCTGCTGCTTACTCCCTCCTGTTGCCATTTTGATTGAAAAAAATTGACAAAAAAAGCCCTCAACAGAGTTCTGCACAATTAGTACAACAAACCTCCAAGAAAGGACTAAATACCCACTGGAATATTCAAGAAGGACAACATTGGTGGAAACTTCATTTGGAGGTTAATGAAAAGTGTCTTTTCCAATCATATCTCTTTGTTATCAGGTCACATGATCTTTGTGAACGCCAACATCATCACGAATACCGGTGGCATTGTGAAGACTGTCAATACATAAAAAAAAGTTGTACATTAATACTATTAAGAGAAATACAAGTTTAAACACTATATTAGAAAACAATTGCAAAGGAGTATATACATGTTTTACACTTTTTCTAAAACATACGATCTTCGTGACTTTTTTGCGAAATCGGAACATACTTGTCACAATAATTACCGGTGAATTCACAATGAAAAAAATACTTTGCATATAAAACCACAGTCACTCACAGACCCTTTCCAAATTCATAAACAACCTCACACAGCCACTGAGAAACTCCCACTCACAGGCCCACACAGACACTTATACACCTCTAAAGGAGCCACACAGGTGCTCACACAATCATTGTGAATATTTACAGGTTACAAATATGGATTTATTTTAATGAAAACCTTAGAAATTCAATGATAAAAAAAGCTTACAAGGACATTATTGTTAGGAAATAAAATTAAAAACATCTTAGAAATTCAATGGAAAAGGAAAAGGTTACAAGAAAATTTTAGTTCAGAAATAGAATAAAAAACCTTTACAAGTTACTGAAAAATGAAAGGTTACAGAGACATTATCGTTATGAAATAGAACAATAAAATACCTTAAAAATTCACTATAAAAACTAAATGCTTCAGAGACATTTTAGTTAGGTGCAGATTTCACTTGTACCAAATCAGAAATTCAGCAGTTATAGTCCCCTGCAATGCACTTCTTAAGAACTCATATATTACATCACTCATGACATGGTTAGAGACACCACTGATGATATTTTAAATGACATCACTAATTACCTAATACAGTGAATGTGTTTTCTAAATGTTTATGAGAGTTAAACATATATACTAAAGTCCTACAAAAGGAAAACAGTATACTTTCTGTGAGTGGCTGTGTATGTATCCATGTGTGTGTGGTGTCTCGGTGCCTGTGTAGGTGTGAGTGGGTGTGTGAGTGGCTGTATGGCTACATAAGTAGGTATGTGAGTAGCTGTGTGGGTGAGTGAGTGGCAATGTGAGTTATGTACTGGTGAGTGAGTGGGTGTGTTAGTGGCTGTATTGGTGAGTAAGTGCTATATGGGTGAGTGAGTGGGTGCCTAAGTCTCTGAGTGGGTCTGTGAGTAGGTGTGTAAGTGTCTGAGTGATTTCTGTGTTTCCTTCTACTACTCTGTTTTGCCTTTTCCGCTTGTTTTTCAGTCACCTGTTTTGTCTTTCCAGCTCTTTTTTCTGCCCTCTATTTCTCCACTCTTCTGCTCTTTTTTGCCATTCCTCCTTGCTTATCTACCCTCTGTTCTGCATATTCTGCTCATATTTCAGCCCTCTGGTGTGTATTTTTGCAATTGTCTTCTCACTCTAAAAAGGTGAGCTAACACAATTTCAGGGGAGGAGGAGGACTGTGCAGCACCCTTCCCCGGGCTGAATCAGCCCAGAGGAACCCATCCCCCAGGGCTCAGCTTTCATTTACTAGGGGAGAGGGAACCTTCTTGCCCAGGCCGATGTTGGCCCTGGGGACCCCATCTCTCGGGACCTGTCCTCGTTTCCCTAGGATCGCTGGAGTTTACCCAGTGTATCCAGTGTGCCTTGGGACCATCCCTCCTGGAGGAATTAGTGACACTGTGGACCCCAAACCCCCAAGGTCGGCTCTTGCTATGCCCTAGTTTGCCCACCCCCTGGACATAGCTGTTTGCTTTTGCTTGGCGGGCTGAAAGCTCCCAACAAGCAACAACAACACAATGGTTCTAGCAGGCAGGAGCTGTCAAAGTGCTACTTCCCATTGCAAGTGGAGGTTTCATCTTTTTCACAGGGATGATACTATTGCTCTTACACACAGGGAGCTTTATTTCCATCAGCTCCCTACATGCAATAGCAATGCTGGCTCCGGCAGGAGGCAGGGAGCCACCTGAAACGGAGGGGGCGCTTTTTAAAGTTATTTGCCCCAGAGAGGTTGTGATCCCTGGTGAATGGAGGTCTGCAAGGCCCCCCCTTTCTTTCTATTTAGCTCTGAAAGTTGGTGGTCCCAAGGGGTCTGTGTAACCCCCTCTATTTTTTACTATAGCCCTGGGAAAGTGGTGGTCCCAGGGAACTGGGGGTGTCTTTGTAGCCTACTGCTCACTTTTTTAAATTAACGCCCAGGGGAGGTGGTGGCCCTCTTGGCCCATGGGTGTCCATGCAACCCCCCGCAATAATAAAAACATAAGCCCCGGGGAGGTGGTGGTCCCAGAGGCATGAAAATGCCCTTAGAAGGGGGTCAATGTACCCCATTCTTTATTTTTTAAATATGTGTACATGCCCCCGGTACCTCTCCCAACTAGGAGCTTTAGTATAAGAAGCACCTGAGACTGTATTTGTTTTTTGCTGCAAATTCACGATTTGCTGGAAAAAGTTTTTTAAAGTTTTTTTTTTGTACTGGTGGGAACCCCAAGACCAAGGTTTAATGAATGAAGAGACTTCTAAAACACAGTTACTGCACAGAGGTGTATTGGCACTAAGCTTAACAAACAACACTTGTAGTGATCATCTATATCTGTGGAAAAAGCCATGTTTTCAATGACTTTCTAAAGTCAGATAGCGAGGCAGCTGTTTTTCAGTTCCAAAGGTAGGCTGATCCAGAGTTTAGCAGTGGACCTGAAGAAGCTTCTGCTTCCCCAAGAGGTACCTCTGAATGATGGAACCACCAGGTTTTTTGGGGAGCTGGACGTAAGGATCCTTCTGGGTGAATACCACTTCAGATTATTCTTGAAATAGGAAGGACCATGCCCTTGATGTGTCTTATAGGCCACGCAGAGAGTTTTAACAGCAATTTGGTGCTTCACAGGTGGACAGTGGAGTTCTCTGAGGGTCGCTTTTGCTGACTGAAATTTAGGAATCTTTAGGTGGAATTGTGCCACGGCATTTTGATGAGTTTGGAGCTTCTCTAGTGGGCTCATTGGAATGTTTAAATAGAGGCTATTGCAATAGCCCAGTCTTGTCAATGCTAGGGTGATGACCACACTTTTTAAGAGAACGAAAGGTAAATAATGTTAATTTTTTTTGGGTATCAGTCTTATTGTGTGGAAGGAGGCTCAATTACCTTATTAACTTGCTCCCTATAATTCAGGTCATTATCCAGCTTCACACAGAGTTATTTTACCTTTTATATTGGGGTGGCCACCAAGCTGTGAACCAGAAAGATAGATTATTCCCGAATCGAATAGGTTTGGTCTTGGATAAGTTTAATTTAAAACTATTTCAATCCATACATTTGCCTATGGCACTAGTATAGTTACTGTATGTATCATTGGAGTTGGCCTCGATTTTTTTAAAGTGACACAACACTTTGCATGTCATCAGCATAGGATGACAGAAATAGAACATCATGGGCTCAACGAGGAACCCTTCAGAATACCTCAGAGCGAAGAAAAATATCTAGAGGGAAACTCTTCAACTGACACCACTTATTGTCGATTAGAAAGGAAAGACTGAAGAAGGGCAAGCTCTGGACCCTTAATCCCCAGTCTCTGCATATGGTACATGGTTGACAGTTTCGAAGGCTGCTAAAAGATCCAACAGGACAAGGGCTGAGCTCCCACCTCTGTCCAGAGTTGCCCTTATTTCCTCTGTTGCCACTACAAGCATGGATTCTATAATGCTGCCATGTCTAATTCCGAACTAGGTGTCATCAAGAAAGTGGTTAGTCTCAATGCAAAAGGCAAGTTGCTCGTACATCACATTCGTCACTAAATTTGCAGGATAAGGAAGCCTTGAGATAGGGCAATAGTTGTTAAAATCCATCCTCTTAAGATTGGGTTTTTTAGTAGAGGGAGAACTGAAGCTTATTTTTAGTGAGACGGAAAGACCCCAGTCTGAAACATATCAGAGAAATATCAGTCAAATAAGGATCTATTGTTTCAGTTATAATATGCACTAACTTCAATGGACACGGATCCTGGAAGGAACCTGATTTAGTTTTGGGAATGGCCTTAATAACAAACTGTTCTACTGTAGGTGCCTCAAAGTGCCAGAGGCATGTATTTCCAGCAATTGGCTCAGGGGCCTGACTAATGTCAGACCTAAGCATATTCTTAGTGAAACATTGAATGACGATGAAGAAAAACTTGCTAAAGAGTCACTTGGGTTTCAGGGTATTCCTACCCTGCCCCTTTTCTTTTTCTCACATTTCTGTGGGAATCGGCTTAAGCTGAGTCCCAAGATTTTCAGGTGTTTGCGGTAACACCTTGGCATGCACCACCAGCAAAATTTGGGTGCACGAGATAACCCGTGAACCGGTGGAGGAATACGGGGTACGTATCTGGTGAGTCCCCATGTCTAAAGTTGGAAGAGGAATATGAGGCAATGGCTGGAGTGGAAGTCGGGGTTCTGTGCGAGGAAGTCTAGACATGCTGGGATGCTGTCTTTTCGCATTATGCCACCAGCCTCACTCAGAAGGCCATGGAAAACCTGGTGCTGGGCACTGCACACATTTTTGTGGTTCGGTGAGGATTTCAGGCTTTAAGTCCAGTGTTGAGAACGTCTCTGGACCCTGCATTTGGTCAGATTGTCACCTGCTCAAAAGCCAAGTATGTGCTACACAAGAAGGTTTCTGTGCACGGGGTGACATTTTTTATTTTGGATTCTGGACACTCTGAAATCTCTGTGGATATTATGAGCATTAGTGCATGGCGATATGAGGCTTTTGAAAGTGATTGAACAGGCTGACAATTTCATCCCAGAAACAGAGTGAACTCAATATTAGACACGTGGTAGTGATAACCATAGAGAGACGGGAAATGCCATGAAATATTTTTAAGCATTTTGATCTAAAAGCTCAAAATAAATATTTAATAAAGTTTTCTGCTCACAAATCAACAGTTCCAACAGAAAATATTGATGGTAATGTTTTCTGTACTGAGTTCTCAGAAACACGACTATTGCCAGCAATGAATGTGGGTCAAAGGGTAATTAATTGTGCAGAATCATTTTAATGCTTAATATGTCAAATATATGCATGGTGAGCACTTATGAACTGAAAGTTAACTTTGGAATTCTGTTTAGCGGTAGGTCTGTTTATCTGAGACAGTAATATGTCTAGGTTTATGATAGTGAGGAATTTTAAAGGCTTTTTAACAATATGGCAACGCATTGATTGACAAAGGCTGTTTGCAACCGAAACGTGTCTCATTGTTTCGTTGCTGGGTCGGGAGAGATCTGACACATAAAACTGACCAGCATTTTGAATCTTTGTGTGCATGCTCCTTCCTTCATTTTGGAATTGGTACTGTGTTTGTATATATTGGCTGTCGGGGGAGTTTGCGTAGTCACGCTATGCAGAAGTCTGCGATGCTGCTGAAAAGTTCACCGAGCTAAGTGAATTTCCACAGGTGCACAGAGTTGCTTCTTCTGCCCATTCGCGATGCATTTTTCCTGTCCGGAAACGCGTATTACGCGTTCGGACGCTTTTTACGTTCTCGGAGGGAAATATTGCTCACACTTCACCATGTGTTTGCCAATGGGTGCACCCATCTTCTTTTTCATTTTTTGCTACGGTTATGTGCCTGTTTCTATTCTCCCTATTTCTTTTCTAGAAACTTTTTTTATCTTATTTTATTTATTATCTACCCCTCTCTATTCCTGATTGTATATTTTGAATGTTTTCCTACTTTTTGTCTTTTTTACTGCTTTTTTCACTCTTTCTCTATTACTTGTCTTTTTCATTTCTTTTACTTTTGTTTTTAGCTCCTACTTTTTCTTTTCCGCCCCGCCTACCGAGAACCATGGCAACGCGCCAGGGGAAGACTAGGAGGGCTCGGAGTGAGAGCTGCGACCGCCTTCTTTTTGGAAGGTGGTGCCCACAAGAGAAGCAGGCACGGGCCTTATTTAGTGAGGCGGAGGTGCCGCACTGTTTTTTTATATCCAGCACCACCTCTCTTAACCCTGGCAGCAGCAGACAGGGCTGGGTCCGGGTATGGGCTCCGCGAGCGTCACCAGCAGTGGGCTAGGGTACGCCGGGCAGTGTTTCGATGTCCTGGGGTCCGGGGCATCCATAACCAATTGACGCACCCGTGGTCTGATATCCTGGACCTGGAGCATGACCTGCTGGACCTGCTAGGTGTTGAGGTCTCGGGTGTTTGGTGAGAAGCTATTTATATTACTATTTTGAATTCTTCTGTTTTGACTATTATTTATTGCGACAGTGAACATTATTTATTTCGCAAATAGCTAACATGCTGCTGCTGCTGACGTGCAGATAAGGTAACCTATGTTTAACATTTTTATATTATGTGATTGTTACTTCAAGACAGGTGCTCAGTGCTACTAACTAATTGTTGTACTTGTTTGCAACTTTGCGCTCTCTTGGACTGGTTATGTAAGAGAGGTTAGAGAATTTAAGTTAGGTAGATATTTAATCTACATAGGAAAAACTCCAGTCCTTTCCTTTGTCCTGTCAGGCTGTCCTGACTCCTGTCACTAAGATAGTGGTAGTAGTTAGTTAGTTAGTCTTATTTGGTAATTTAGCGGCCTGTATTGTGACTCGTAAGTGACGTGTCCTCAGGCTCTCACATGACTTCAGTCTTAGTAGAACTTTTTGTAGTTCTTATAGTGAGTGAATAATAGCAACCAACAATTTGGTGTATGCTGTAATTATGCATGCGTCCATCTATGTATTAAGAAGAATAAATGCAGACTTAGTAATTGGCCCATCAAAGGGGGTTGTTGGAGTTGAGAGAGTATCTGAGAGATGATTGGAAATGAGTCCTGAACTTAGAATCTAATATAATTTTTTTGCAATTCATTCCAAAGTCAGGAATAGGCTGGCTAGGTATGTGTAAGGATTCAGGAATCATAATTGAACTGTGGAATAATAATGATTTGATGGTACTCGACTGCAATACATACTAGTTGACTCTTTGGTTAAAAGCCTAGGGGTCATTATCAATGCTGACCTCTCGCTTCGCGGACAGGTGGGAGCTGTAATCTCCTCTAGTGTCCACCAATTGCGCAAAATTAGGAAAATCGCTCATCTGTTGACCCACTCTGCTTTAACACAGGTAGTATTAGCCCTCATTCTTTCACGGCTTGACTTCTCCAACTCGATATATTTGGGACTGCCAATCGGCCTGCAAAAAAGACTTCAAATGGTACAGAACCAGGCAGCAAGGCTGATTGGGAAACAACTCAAATGGACGTCCGTCAAGCCAGTCCTGAAGAAATTACACTGGCTCCCGATAGCTCAGTGAGTGGCAATTAAAACGGGCTGCGTAGCCTTTAAGGCTTTGCGAGGCAATAGCCCTAAATTCATCAACAGCATGATCACTAAGCACACCCCCACGCGCAATCTTCGCTCCGCACATCTCAATTTGCTTACTGTTCCGACCTTTAAACGGAAGCGTTTGGGAGGCTGTCGCTTCTCTTACCTGGCCCCTAGGTTGTGGAACTCACTGCCTCTGACACTCAAAAACAGTGACAATCGCTTGAGTTTCAGGAAGGCACTAAAGACATGGCTATTTGAGCAAGCTTACACTTGTAAACTCTAACGCTGGTACTATCTCACCGCCAGCACTTGGTCGACAGCGCCATGAAACTCAAGGGTGTACGTGCGCTATATAAGCATCTATTAACATATCATAACATACTAGTTGAATACGCTGATGTGATTGATTTAGCGTAGGTCAATGTTATTGCAATTGCCGTTTCCTGTCTAAAAGTATTTGTTAAGCAATTATATTTATATATTTAACACAAATCATTTTTTGTCTCTTTACATGATCAGCATCTAGGGGCAAGAAAAAGACTGGGGCAGTTGGCAGTGCGGCGGGTGTGGGAGCTGGAGGGCCCTACAGGGGCAGCAGGTAGCATCTCATGTGCAGATGGCTGTGCTGCTGGCCCCAGTAAGTCCTCCTGGCGTTGTAATATATTAATATGTCCCTAAATGTTACCGCTCTATTTTTTCCATTTCCTAATTTTAATTTTTCCAAATTCCTCTTCAATCTATCAATTCTAAATTCTTGTTTTTGCTCCTCCATTACGTACTACTAAGTACTGCTAACATTGTTTCTTCTAGTGTCTTTTTTTATTTTTACATGAAATCAAACTGCATCTGACTAACCTCTGCACTGACTCTGTATTAGACAGTCTATCTGTAGCTTGCTTTCTTCTGGGTTTCACTGAGCTTTCTCTCTCCCCTTATGTGGTTTGCCTAATAGTGGTACTGTAAGACACAGAGAACCTATTGGTCCTAGGCTACTACTAGTTCTAGTAAGGACTCCTTACTACTACTTGTAGCATTAATGTGGTGTACAGACTGCAGATTGCATGCCCAAGACAAGTAAGGTATATCCATAAGTCTGGGAATTGTGAGATGAGAAGGCTTTAGTTTGTTTTACTGTCTCATCATGCTCAATCAGTAATGGTGGTCACTCACGTTGAACAAGAGCAGGACCCCCAAAGTGGTGTATTTTACTTTTTTTAATCCAAGCCCAGTACTTTTTTTAATAGCAGCAATTGATGGTGAACAATGAAGAACTGTTACTGTGCACCATGGCTGGAAGGAAGTATAGAGAGGAGTACAAGGACGGCACCATTTTCCAACTAAGAGAGGCCTCATGTCTGCCCAGTTGGCCACTCTTTCTTCTTTTAAAGAAATTAGATGCACCTTAGCTCTGGTCACTGAGTCCAGTCCTATGGGTTGCCTTCTTCTTGATAGGCTTTTAAAAAATTGCCACCAACAAAAAGCCCATTTGGATAGTATTTTGTTCTTTTTGATAGGACATACTGTCTACTATACTCTAGTATCTGAATTGAATATAGTGATGTGAGTGGTGTATATGTATTATGAATTTTCAATCTTGCTAATGAAAAAAATAAATGGGGGAGGCATATATGACATCTAAAAAAAATGTAAAAAAAATTCCAGGCGTACCGACCACCAGTGCCGGGGCCATCGGTGAGAGCCACCATGCCACTCCAGAGGGAGCGGATGCGGCAGCCACAGGGGTGAGCCAGCAGCAGTGGTAGGTGGTGGTAAGTCATATTCCTTACTTATTGAGAATGATGAATACACTTGCCTGTGTTGTATAGAGTTTTAGGATCCAAACAAAATTTACCGATTCATGCCCTTATATAGGTACAATTCACGTTGCCCTTATGTAGCCATAGAAATCATAACCATATTTAGACATAGACCATGCAGTCCAAATACAGGCATGGCTACTTCCACTTGCTTGCCATAACGATTTCTTGGAAAAATCGGCTTCAGCATTCAGGGACATCCCCTTGCTTGCATATTGATTTGTCCAGGAATTCATAGAGTTTTCAAAGTACTACCATTCCCTTGGAGTTCTTTGATGACGTTATTATGCCCATCTTTACGTCAAACTAGGCACCTTCCAGGTATAAATATGCATACACTTGCCCTAAGCAAATACACGGTGGTTCAGAGCATCTCGACTATCTACTTGCCCGGCGCAGCTCGCTACAGCAAGTGCCGAAGGAAACCGACCCTCCAGCTGATGCACTGATCGAGAAACTGTCCTTTCTCTCGCTGAGAATCCAGCTCCAGTGTTTCCAAGGTCCCCTGGTGGGGTGTTGGGAAATCGAGTCCGGAGACAGAGATACCAGACCTCCTTCAATCTAAAACCAAGGTACGGAGTTGATTAGGCCTAGAGAGAAATCTTGGATAGGTTCTTGGCAAAGAAAATAAACCTATGCTACACCACACTTACTTCTTCCCCCGTACTTGACTTAGGTTAGGTACATCGGGGTAGACGTATTTTAGAAGCACCAGTTGAGTACTTTTAGCCTTGGTTATTCATGTATGTATTTATCTATGGATTAGAAACCATATACTGCTTTTACAGTATTATTTTATAATACTCTTCTTGCTGTACGCATTATACTTTACAGCAAGTATTACAATTGTAGCAGTTCACTTTACTTTTATGAGAAAGAAGACTGTTCAGTAAATCCTTTTTATTGAAAACGCCTGTCTCTCTATTTTCTCTGCAACTCAGATGAAATAAAGCATGCAGGATTGACTGAGTAAAATATTTATCTATTGTTTCCATGACTCTGAAGATACATTTATTCTTGGGGAAACAAAGTTGTCATGTGTATGCGGTTGTCAGAAACGAATCCCTTCTTGTTTATTTGAGAAAGTTTCTAGTGACCTCTGAGCTAGCTGGAACTCACAATTAATTCTAATGTACTCGATAGACACCTAGTTGACCTAAGTCCTACGTCACATCTATAGGATATATTATTCCAATGCGCAGAGCCAATTGGGAATGTAGGAACTACACTACAAGGCGCCCAACTTTTGGTAAGGCACTAATTTATCGCTAGATACTAGAGTAATTCAGTCGTGCTTTTCACATAGACCCATTTTCCCTTTAAAATACTCCAATAGATGTCTAGAGTGGGTAAAAGGATAAAATATCCACCATAACTGAGTAGGACGAAAATCCTATGTATTAGTTTTTGGTTTGTTCAATGTTGAAGGATACAGTGTTCCAAAATATTGTGCACCTTATCTTTGTTTTCTTGAAACTTGCTCTGCAAACTTTCAGTCACCAAAATGGCTGACGAGAATAATCCCGGGGCCAGTGGAACTGCAGCATCTACAGCCCAACCGGGTTTAGACATGACAGGTTTCGAACAAAATGACCCGGATGCTATAATCATCCCAGAAAATTTAAGGAAAGCCATCACTATAAAACTTATAGCAAATGGCCTATCACCAAGAGGTGGTAGGGTAATTTTTGTCATAGAGGCACATGAATATCAGCAGACAGAGGTATTCTATTCATGGATTTTCTTCCCTGCTTCCCTGAAGCAAATCCAGTATCACATGTTTTTCACTTCTACAAAGAAGAGGAAACTCCAATGGAATACACTCCTTTTGAGGATGTTGAAATTCCACTCACTTACCTAGAGCATGCGCTCTGGTTTAAAGGCACCCTACAACATCAAAATCACATTACCTGGTTCGGTCCACTAGGTAGACCAGGAGCAACATGGCTGGTACTAGCCAGCTATATACCACACCCTGTCATTGAAGAAATGTCAGGTGAGGAATTATTAGTTCAACTAAAACAACTAATAAAAATACATAGACAATTTGTTCAATATGTCATGCGGACTCTAACAGTCTAACCTCCTATAAGGATTCCACAGCAAACCCCTCACCAGGGGAACACAAATAAAATAACACCACAGACTATACAATCAGTCATTGGTAAATTGCCCACAAAAAGGGAACAAATTCCATTCTGGATAGCTAAAAAAATTACTCAAATCGAGGCAGTATTTCCCGATACTACCCTTCATGAGAAACACAGGATTTTAACAATCTGTTTACCAATGGGGATCGAACCACACCTGGAGGACTTTCGACCCTTGGGGTACACTCTTTGCTGCAATCTACACAAAAACACATGCGGGTCGATTCCGATTCGGGAAAAAAAATGTCCGTACGATTTGTATCCGGAGTCCTCTCCATACAAATCGTACCAGTCCGTCTAAGTCACGTAGTATGATCCGTATTCTGTGAATCCGTCCGAATCGTCGCGATCCGTACGTATTGCAAGGCTGAAACTGTGAACCGTACGACTCGTACACATGGCGTACGACTCGTACACATGCGATCATGGGGTGTATGCACCGTACCCCATGTATGATGGGTATACGCACCGTACCCCATGACGATGGGTGTACGTACCGTACCCCATGTATGATGGGTGTACGCACCATACCCCATTTGTATCCGGAGTCCTCTCCATACAAATCGTACCAGTCCATCCAAGTCACGTAGTATGATCCGTATTCTGTGAATCCGTCCGAATCGTCGCGATCCGTACGTATTGCAAGGCTGAAACTGTGAACCGTACGACTCGTACACATGGCGTACGACTCGTACACATGCGATCATGGGGTGTATGCACCGTACCCCATGTATGATGGGTGTACGCACCGTACCCCATGACGATGGGTGTACGTACCGTACCCCATGTATGATGGGTGTACGCACCATACCCCATGTACGATGGGTATACGCACTGTACCCCATGTAGGATGGGTTTACGCACCGTACATGGGGTACGGTGCGTATACCCATCGTACATGGGGTACCGAGCGTACACCCCATTATCGCAGGGGTATGCACTGTGCCCCTGCGATCATGGGGGGTACGCACCGTACCCGGGGGGGCGTTCTGTACCTTTTTCGGCGCAAACTCTGCTTTTATGGCTGTTTTCAGCTCCCGTAGAAAAAGGGTCATACGGAGCGTCTTCGACACGTATCGTACTTGCTGGGTCATAAAAACCAGCCGCGAACCGTACAGATGTCACGTACAGTGGGTTCCGAGGGAGAATCATACAGAGATTAGAGTCGTACGGTCTCTATACGACTCGTGGTACGAATCGTACTTCGTCATACGTACGGGGGACGTTGCAGGGTACGATTCGTACGGGAAAAACTTTCCGAACGACTATTCGGAGCGGTTTTTCCCGAATCGGAGTCGGCCCCAAGGTGTTCCGTCTATGCGGTAATACCATGTGTCCTGAAACAGATTCAAATTGAATACGGGGCAGAGCCTGCTTTGAATCTAGGTATAAAATTACTGAGAGATTTCAAACAGATCTCAGCTATAATAATAGCTAATATTAAAAGTGAGGTCGCCTCTGTGGCGATCCGCCAAGAATTAAGAGAATTTGATGTAACTGAGCAAACATATGAACAAGCCAGAATAATTGAAAAATCCTATGAAGAACTAGATAGAGATAGTTTGGGTGGGAAACCAGTCAAACCCCAACTAACAGAAAGTCCTGAAAAGGTCTTTATTAAAAATACTCTCACTACTCCTAAAAAGAACTGGGAGAACACTAAACAATCTTCTAAAGAGAAGCGTTCTCAGTCCAGAGGTAGGTCTCCTCAAAAAGAGCCCTCTGAAAAGACGTATAACCTCAGGAATAGGGATAATTTGAGAAAACCTGATAGATATCAAGATACTGATACACGTTCCTCTCGTACCTTTCAGACTTCCTCACAGAAATTGGAAAGAAGAGGATGGTCAGAACACAAGGAAGAAAGCGCGAAGTCCAAAGACGATCAACACGTTTCAAAAAATAACGGAGCTCAGTTCACCAAAAAGAAGGTAGCAGGTCTAAAAATCAGACATGCCGAGGATCTTGAGGACACAACTCAAGAATGGGGAGTGGGCCCAGACAATGCTGGACAGCGCAGCAGAAGTCACCATAGCCAACAAGATCTTGAAGGATCATCTGGAGACAGTGGACTTGAATGAGTACATTCAAGTTGAAACAGCTGATACCAGGATTAGTGTACCCCATAAGTTATATGAAGTAATGCTCTGGGTGGAGGGGAACTTAACTAGGAAATTAAGAGCAGTCTTTTGGGAGAAGCTCTCTAAGGGTTATAACATTCTTTTAGCTGAAAAAGACTGGCCACCAAAATTTGTCAGGGAGTGCCCACATGGCAAAGACATCATTATGGCAGCTTTCTCCAATCATATTCCAATTCACTTCAAATACACCTATGCCAGAAAATGGGCTGTAGACCAGGCTCCAGCATTATATAAAAATCATGTAGGATGGGATGAGGATTCTCCTCACCATAAAATCCAATTAAAAACACAACCAACTGCACAGAGGCAGTATCCAGTTAAGCAAGAAGCTACAAAACAGGTCAGGGAGATTTTAGATCAACTTGAATACCAAGGGGTGATTGAAACATGCACCTCGTCAATGAACAATCCTTTGTTTCCTGTCTCCAAACCAGACAATACATATCGTCTAGTATTTGACTACAGACATTTAAACTCTTGTTGCAAAACCTTTGCAGTACAAAATGCACACAGTGCTGCTCTAATGAATAACATTGTGTATAAAAAATATAAAACCACATTAGATATTTCTAACAGTTTCTTCTGTCAAAACATTGCACCTGAAAGCAGGTACTTGACCCCATTCTCAATCATGGGGACACAGCGTCATGTCTGTCATCTCCCCCAGGGATTCAAGAATATTCCGGGGTTATTTCCAGCTAGAGTTACTATAAACGTATGATGATGAGGCATTATCTTATGTCGATGACATCTATCTAACAGACGATGACTTGGACAGGCACTTGAACAGAGTGAATAGCTTTATACTTGGATTTGCCTCTGAAGGGTATAAATTCAACTTTAAGAAATCAAGAATTGCCTACCTCCCGTCCTTTTTCTAGGATATGAGTTATCAAGTGAAGGCAAAATCCTGGCAGCCAATTGTTTAGAAAGGTGTGCACTGCTCCAACCTCCAAAAACGCTGAAAAATATACAGTCAATACTAGGTTTCCTAAATTTTGGAGGAACTTACATTCAAAACTACGCAGAAAGCGTAAACCTCTCTACGAATTTATCAAACCTGATTTCAAAACTACTAATTGGACTCAGAAACACACAGACATGCGTAAACATACCCAACCTTGTAAACAGAATCATCCCAGGAAGATACGGATACACGTACTTAACCTTTAATGAAGGTGAAAAAGTACCAATTGCTTATGAATCAAGCTGAAATGAAATTCACTTCTACAGAAAAAATTCTGACAGTGGTTCAAACTGCAGTAGCAAAAGAGAGATCTCGAGCCCAGGAGAAACGCATAATGGTCATTACTCCTGTACCTGCTTTAGAAGCCGTGACAAACCTTGCATCTAAGATGGATACAATGGGTTAACTCTCTTTCTGCCACAGACGTTGAATACGTTTCTGACCCTTATTTGAAAACACAAGAATTTCTACAATATGAACAAGAATGTCCTTTGCCCACTGAGATTCTGCCTCTAGAACAATACGAATGTATAATTTATACAGACGGATCAGCACAGCCCGCAATTGGGGGTAAACAAGCTTATAGTGCTGCGTGCGCGGTTGTTAAAGGTCGCTGACGCGATGGTAAATTCCGACCTATGGTCACTAAAACACAATCTCTCGGAGATTGTACAGCTCAGCGAGCTGAACTAAAGGCATTCGAGATGGCGCTTAAAAATGCTGAGCGCGAATTCCCCACACTCATAGTGTGCGATTCGTATTACTGTATTCAATCTTACAATGAATACTTGCAGAATTGGATTCAAAATGGTTTCAAAGATGCAAAAGGTGGCACAATCAAGCACAAGTTGCTTCATTCATTGGCTGGGAATTCATTGGCTGATGAAGCCATGAAGGCAGCTGCGCAAATGGCTTCCGTAACTCCAATCACTCGTTCTAAGACAAAAATAGACAGGGAAATAATGCTAGCTGTCAATGCCACAAGCAAAGGTAGCGGTGCAGCATTACCTCTAAACTATCCACTCGAATATTCACACATAATTGATGCCACTCCGTTCCTTTTGCTTGAATTCCTGGAGTGGGGGATAGAGTAATTCCAAACAGGAGACGTAGAGTAGCTTTGATACACGAAGCACACTTGGGAGAGGGTCTGATACATCAAGCGATCTCTAAATCCATACTAGAATTAAAAGAGACATACTGGTGGCCAGGGATGAATACCCACATTCATGAATTTGCAATTAATTGCCATGACTGCAACAGAGATCGCAGAAGACAACGCCGCCAGATACCTGACTACAGTGTAGCCAGTCCAGTACATTCACCTTTGTTAGACAGCAATAGACTATCTACACGCACACGTCCCTATGAACAAATGTGGTTCCATAACTATTAGTACAAGATTCATTTGAATGTGGCCTCAGCGCTCGGCTGACGCCCGAACTGTATTGATTGATTTGGGAGTCTTTATCGGCACATACGCATTCGGCACACTACATTCTGACCAGGATCCTGCGTTTAGCTCCAAAGCTTACTAGGAGGCCATGGCCATTTCTGGGTGTTGCATTGCGGTGTTCTAGTCCATTCCATCCTTAGGGAAATTCGGTAGTGGAGAGAAAAAAACGGGATATAAAGCAAACTATAACAGCTAGGGTATTAGGCTTGGGTGACGGGTGGGTCAAACATTTAATAAGTGTCCAACGTAGTCTAAATATTCTGACAAGAAATTCCTTTTTGGTACTAGAATGCTTGTCCAGGACCTTGATCATCACACTTCAGTGGTAGAACAAAAACCCCTTGATATCAAAGACCGTTTGGCTGTTTTGCAAGACTTAAATGAAACAAGGAGAAGTCAAAGCAACACATTGCAGAAGTCAACGACCACTGAAGGGGAACCACCCGTCCCAGCAAGGCCTGTCTGGATTCCAAAAATTGGGGATCTAGTCAGAGAAAAGATCGTGGATAAAAAGGAATTTGGACCTGCTTACAGAAAACCAGTACCTGTGCTAGCATTCCACAGATCAAGAACAGTGTTACTGCTGCCCCTTGCTGGAAGAAAGGAGAACAGGTTTGTGTCTATCGACCTGGTAAAACCACATCATGTGGCCAACGACCAAATCTTGCTACTTTCCAAGAGGTTCAAACTGAGAGAATCATCACCTTTGAGGAATCTGCAGTGTGAAAAGAAGAACTAAGCAATAAAGCTATGGAACTTGTGCCTCTTGAGACCCAGATAACAGTTTGTCAAGAAACTCCTGTCTACAGTGATGTAGCATCTGACTATACTAATATGACAAGGTATCCAGAAGCTCCAGCAATTTCAAGTAATCCTGATGCAATACCTACAATTGAAAGAACTGCCTCTGGCTATTTCATTAACTTTAATATGTTTTCCGAGGATCCCAGGGAGCCTGAAACGACGCCAGCAAATAACACTTTTAAAGAACAAGTAAGATACATTTTTCAGCAACTTGAAAAAACGTATCTGTTTTCACCATGAGTTGAACTTTGGATTCTGCTAGGCGTACTTTTCTCCTACTTTGGCTAATCCTTGTATTAACTTTGGGAATGCTGATTAATGGAAGATATAGTAAAGTGGACACAGCAAGTAAGAAAATCAACTTACTCCTCAAGCCACACAAATCATCTCATCGTGAACAAAGAGACTTGACATCAGTGAAAATCACAGCCATTCCTATATCTGGTGGTATAGCATGGGACAGAACTGATTATGACATCTTTGGCCCTCCACAGCTGTTGAAGATTCTACATCAATACAAGGTTTCCTTGAGTGACATTGTTTCATCCAGCACATTTTCTGATGATTGGGACTTTGAGACTGTTAATAATATGATGTCAGACTTAGAGATATCTGCAAAATTTACAAAATATGGATATTTAGAAGGTTCCTCAGATCATGAACAACTGTACTGTTATAATCACTATGGGCATCATTATTTGCACACATTTGCAAACCCTAGACATGTTTATACTTGATATCAATGGGAACACTGTCCAAAGCCAACAAAAAGCAGCTCCAAACTTTCGTGGAAAAATGTCCACACTTTACAGGTTTTAATGTCTCAATTCCAGAAATATTTTACTTTAAAAATGTTAACAAGACAAAAATGAAAAGTATGTTGACTATTACTAAGCAAATTTATTCTGCAGCCTTTTATGCCCAGCTTTCCTCATTAGGTTTTAACTTTTGGAGTGACAACATTGAAACAAAAACTGTCTGGGGCACAAAAGACTGGCAAGTGCAGGGAATAGATGCTTTATTTCAAGCCTGCATTATACCTGAACAAATAATAATTTTGAACGACACTGTGCAACAGACATCTTGCCTTGACCTAGCCAAGATAAAAGATTTGAACAAACCGTCCATACCTACACCTACACCTGATAGTAAAAACACTACAGAAGGAGGGGTCAATGTAAAAATTATTTTACCTAAAAACAGAACTGATCCTGCTTGGAAAAAATGGTTAATCTGGCCCACAGACACGAATAACTGTCAAGATAGATTCCCGAACACGACAGAAGGGTTTACATTAACTAGGCCAGATCAAAGATATGTCCAGAGACAACATCCAGGGACAGTAACAACATACAGTGTAGGGCTTCGAGTGGCTAAAAAAATCTACACTTACAGAGGTAAAACAACACTTATCTTTACTTAAAGATGGCGTCGATTTAAGGGACTTCTTACTAGGTCCTGCAAAACGACGTCATAAACGTTTTATATACGCTGGTATATATGCCATTTATAATTTAGCTTGGAAAGTGACACAAACAGAGACTGCAGAACGAATGCAAGAAATTTATTGTATTCATTTAGAGAAAGCTCTCTCTGTAGTTGACAATGGGTTAATGACTCTGTCATCCAGAATTTATTCTTTGGACAGCATAGTATCCTCTCCCATTGACATAATCAAACAGGACTTGCTCATGTTACAGCATGGACAGTCACAATTTCGTTCTATAATGCTTTTAGGCTAGACGTTACAGAATCTTCATTCTAGATATGTGCCATGGCATCTAATCAACACCACGTCATAGGTTTCTGTATTTAACCTTACAGCTAAACAAATCACTTTGGCACAAAGAGGAGCAGACTATATACGGTGCTGAGCTTTGAGAAACTGGAAAGATTACCATTAACTTTTTCAGAAAAGCCTGCAACAGAATGGCAATTATTTATTTATTTATTTTCTTATAAAGCGCTAACAATCATCCGAGTAGGATATCACGGCGCTGTAATTACTAAAGTGCGTGGACAGTTGGCATGGGTCGAGTTGGATTAATCTGGATGGGGAAGAGGAAAGTTTTCAGATGTTTCCTGAATGCCAGGTGGCATTCTGTGAGTCGGAGGGCCACAGGCAGTTCGTTCCACTTGGAAGCTGCAATGTGGGAGAAGGCTCGCTCACCCATCCTGGCTCTCTTTACCCGAGGGGTTCTGGCACGTGCCGAGAACTGAGAGCTGAGGTTCCTGGTGGGAGCGTAGAACTGAATCCTGTTTCTAAGAATAAGTGGGCCTGTCTTATGCAGTGCTCTGTGTGTTA
Source organism: Lissotriton helveticus (assembly GCF_964261635.1). Lineage (NCBI taxonomy): Eukaryota > Metazoa > Chordata > Amphibia > Caudata > Salamandridae > Lissotriton > Lissotriton helveticus. The sequence continues at coordinate 294,469,038 of NC_136070.1, forward strand.
TACACATCATTTTAAAAGTTGCTCTTTCCTTCATCGGCAACCAATGGAGATCACGCAGACAGCTCTTGGCTGAGTCAAATTTTCTTTTCATGCAAATAGCTTTGGCCGCTGCGTTCTGCACCATTTGGAGCTTGGTGAAGAGATAGTCTGCCATGCCTAAGAACAGGGAGTTTCCATAGTCCAGCCTACTCATCAGGAGAGACTGGACTAGGATCTTTCTACACTTTGTGGGAATCCAGGGAAATACTCTTTTAAGCATTTTTAATATTGCAAAGCCTTTGCCGCATATGGCAGCTACGTGGGTTTTCATGGATAGGGAGGTGTCAATTGTTATTCCGAGATTCCTTGCTGTTGGTGTCGGAGCCAGTGGAGTCCCCAGGGCTTCTGGCCACCAGCTGTTGTTCCACAGTTGAGTGTGACTTCCAAACAGCAGAATCTCCGATTTGTCTGCGTTTAGTTTAAGGCAGTGCTTGTGCATCCATCCAGCCAGTTCAGAAAGACAGTTGAGTAACCTGTCTCTGGGGTTGTTCCTCTCATCCAAGATTACAGTTAGTTGGGTGTCGTCGGCGTAGGAACAGATTTCGACACCCCACTTTCTGCCTATTCCAGCAAGGGAAGACACAAAAACGTTGAACAATGTTGGGCTTAGCGAGGCCCCCTGTGGGACCCCGTATTTGATGTTCCGGCGTGGGGATGAGAACCTGCCCATGTGCACTGATTGCGTTCTATCCGATAGGAAGGACCGCAGCCATCCCAGTGCTCTGTCCCTAATGCCCCTAGATGCTAGGGTTTCCAGGAGCAGGTTGTGTGGGACGGTGTCGAATGCCGCCGAGAGATCCAACAGTATTAGGGCAACTGTTTTGCCCTGATCTACATGCATTCGGATATTATCCAGCACGCCAGGAGTGTTGTTTCCGTGCTGTTGTTGGCCCTAAAACCCATTTGTGAGATGTCCAGCAGGTTGTTTGTTTCGAGAAAACTGGCCAGTTGCCTGTTGACCAGTTTCTCTAGGACTTTCGACAGATAGGGAAGTTGGGATATGGGTCTATAGTTGGCCGTGTCGTTGGTGTCTAAACCTGCTTTTTTTAGAAGGGGAGTGACTGTAGCGTTCTTCCAGCTGGTTGGGAATTCTGCCGCTTCTAACGAGTGATTCAGTACTTGAGTCACTGCAGGACAGATTAGTGGAATCAGTTGCCGAAAAATATGGTGGGGGCATGGGTCCAGGGGGGAGCCAGATTTGATTTCAAGCATAGCTTTGCCCACTTCCTCTTCAGAGAATGGGCCAAAGAATAATCACTCTGCCTGTCACGATTTTCCATTTTCAATATAGTTTGAGACATATACCAGCTGGCATGTATGAAAGGTTGGGTAAAGAATACATTAAGTCATCCTGGGAATTACCATACACACACAGATGTTGGAGTGGCGGTAAAGAAGTATTTCTTAGTGGAACAAACTGCAAAAGCGCACTAAGCGGTACACTTTTCTGTCAGGGTATTAATTTACATGGAGCCTGCGACGGTTCTTCCACCAACTTATCCTGCCACCTGCAAGGTCCTCCAGCTGCAGTGATAGATCCAATTTTTAGGCAGCTTTCTAATGGTAGCTATATTATGTTGAATGATCACAGCTGCTGTGGAATGTTGCCAGGAATAGCCTATCTCGTAACGGTGTCAGCCAGGGTCACTTGTTGTATCCAAGTATTGTTTCCTAAAACTAATACAGACGGGGAGTCGCCGCTATGGCCTTCACTGAACGTCTCTTGTATACGAATTGATACTTTAAGCAGAATGAAAGCCATTCTTTTACAAAAAACTGTGCCACTGACCTCGTCCAAAGAGACGTATGACCTACAAGTTGCAAGGTCCTCTGCAGAGATAGATGCCCTATTATCGACAAACTGCCTTGTACATTTCTTAGAAATGTTAGGTCATATCTTAAACATGTCTGATACCAGTGGTATTGTACATGTATAAAAAGACATTTTTTTCGGGACTGTTAGCACCTTTTGAAGCAGTCCTCGGCATATTTCCAAACTGTGTTCGATGGCCTGCCTCTCATTTTGGGACTCGTAGCAGGAATACTATTCTTGTTCCTTCTGCTCCGATATGGCAAGTCCGGTCACCAGCGACACCCAGATTACCATAGAGAAACCTCTCCTGGCGATGAAGTGTCATGAGCGCATGATACAGATTCTGGGCTTGGCTCGTTTAAGAGATTTAAATACCACATGGTTCTATCATTCTGACCAATCTGGCAAGATTGCATCTTACCTGTTCTACGATGCCTGCTATGTGGAGAAGAATGCGTGTTGAACATCTGTCTAATACTTCCATCAGCACTGCCAATGGATGTTAATACTTTGCTTGGTTCAGTAACGCCCCATGCATTGTGTTGTCCCCAGCGGCTACCAATCCTGTTGATGGCATTCGTTGAGGTCTCAAAAGCGCAAGCTGCTGACGGTGAGATACGTGGATCGACAGGCATACAGGTACCATCTCAATCTTCTTCGAACATTGCTAATGCGGCTAACGCTGACGGCGATGCTTCACATTTTTGTGCAATCAGTTTACTTAACGAAGTGGTCCAACTTTCACCTACTGTGGTAGACAAATTCTTTACCAGCTTAGAAGATTTGATGTTTTCTCCAAACAACGAGAATGACTTTTGAAGTTAGCACACAGCGTTCTATGGGACTCTGTATTCGACCTTCACTTTTCAAAACAAAACTTCCAACTTTAGAACTCTATTTTTTCTACGATTTGACTTTTTCCAAAATTGAACTTTTTTTGGCACAAAGTAATCTGCTTAAAGTAGAACTATTCTTAGAGAACAAGAATTCTTTGAATACTTCCAAGAGACAATATTTGAACTTGTCCACAACTTAAACAATTTATAAACTATGTCATGGAATGGTCTCAACCTTTTTTCTTCTGTATTTAAGAGCCATTTGATAAATGTATTAGTCATTCATTCGGATAGCATCTCCAATGTCATACTATTTGCTTTGAATGAAAACATTGCTTTTAAAATGCGTACTGCCCAAATGCTCATCTTTCATGTACAGCCATTTTGAATGCATTCTATGTCCTTTGGGAGGGATTTTTACACATCATGCTTTAGATATGTTTTATATGCTTGAAATTTAGTAATGTCGAACATAATAAAGTGGAGTGGGTGTTGTATTGCAATTTAGGATCTGAATGAAATTTACCGATTCATGCCCTTATATAGGTACAATTCACCTTGCCCTTATATAGCCATAGAAATCATAACCATATTTAGACATAGCCCATGCAGTCCAAATACAGGCATGCTACTTCCACTTGTTCCCCTTTCTTGCATATTGATTTGTCTAGGAATTCATGGAGTTTTCAAAGTACTACCATTCCCTTGGGGTTCTTTGATGAAGTTATTATGTCCGTCTTTACGTCAAACTAGGCACCTTCCAGGTATAAATATGCCTACACTTGCCCTAGCAAACACACGGTGGTTCGGAGAAGCTCGCTTATCTACTTGCCCGATGCAGCTCCTTACAGCAAGTGCTGAAGGAAGTCGACCCTACAGCTGACGTACTGATCGAGAAACTGTCCTTTCTCTCGCAGAGAATCCAGCTCTAGTGTTTCCAAGCTCCCCTTGCGGGGTGTTGGGAAATCGAGTCCCGAGACAGAGATACCAGACCTCCTTCATTCTAAAACCAAGGTACTGATTAGACCTAGAGAGAAATCTTGGATAGATTCATGGCAAAGAAACTAAACCTCTGCTACACCACACTTACTTCTTCCCTCGTACTAGACTTAGACTAGGTACATCGGGGTAGGCGTATTTTAGAAGCACCAGTTGAGTAGCTTTAGCCTTTGTTATTCATGTATGTATTTATCTATGGTTTAGAAACCATAAAATGCTTTTAAAGTATTATTTTATAATACTCTTCTTGCTGTACGCATTATACTTTACAGCCAGTATTACAATTGTAGCAGTTCACTTTACTTGCATGAGAAAGAAGACTGTTCAATAAATCCTTTTTATTGAAAACGCCTGTCTCTCTATTTTCTCTGCACCTCTGATGAAACGAAGCATGCACAATTGACTGAGTAAAATATCTATCTATTGTTTCCACAACTCTGAAAATACGTTTATTCTTGGGGAAACAAAGTTGTTATGTTTATGCGGGTGTCAGAAAGTAATCCCTTCTTGTTTATTCGAGAAAGTTTCTAGTGACCTCTGAGCTAGCTGGCACTCACAATTAAGTCTAATGTATTCAGTAGAGACCTAGTTGACCTAAGTCCTACGTCAAATCTATCAGATATATTATTCCAATGCGCAGAGCCTATTGGGAATTTAGGAACTACACTACACTTGAAGGGTGTACACTCAGTACTAGTAGTACACTGTCCTTCTGCTGAGGCTAAGTTGTTGCTTGTGAACACGGAACAGCTAAAGAAGACACCCTGGCCTTTACTTAAACATTAGAATTTGCAGCAGGGATTGAGTAACTAATGGCATATTCTCAGTAGCGGTCAGCAGTAGGTGTTTCTGTAGGGCGGTGATGTAGGCAGGGGGAGGGGCAGGGTGGGGGGTAGTAATGTATGGATTACGGAGTTTTACAGGTAAGGAAACATTTAAATAAATAAAACGAATTTCGTTGCGCTCACTGGATCACAAAATGTGATGCAGTGCGCGCAACAAAATTTGTTTTATTTATTTAAATGTTTACTTACCTGTAAAACTCCGTAATCCATACATTACTACCCCCACCCTGCTCCTCCCCCTGCCCATGTCACCACCCTACAGAAACACCTTCTGCCAACCGCTACTGCATATTCTATCTTCAACGATTTTAAAAGTGCGACCTTCTGAATTGAGGGGCATCCCTCACTCGCACTCAAAGAATGGTAACCAAGTAAAAAATGTTGTCAGTAAAGTTTTTTTCGTTTGAATAAACTGATATTTCTCAATGGTTTTCATAGGTAGTTTTCATAGTCAATATTCATAATTCGATCATTATGATAATTTTTCAAATTCCATTCATATGATTTTTTGCAAAAGCCAGATGCATTTTGGGCTGTGGCCCTTCATCAGAGGCGTATCATCCACGGTTTGGAGGAAACGTACGGTTAGTGAGGCTATGACACATTCCATGATATGGAAACAATTGTGTGTAACAATAAAGCAACAAACAGCCAGCTTTGCATTGTACAAACGTGCCGTTGGGTGGTTGCGTCCATACTGCCCCTCCTACCTAAACATGCTGAGAATGGTGGGCCACTGAAGCAGGTGTCTTCTTGTTGCCAGATGTTGTTAGGCACAATGCCACATTTTTTTTCATTGTGATACTCTGTTGCCTTGGTGTCTCACTCTCAGCCTGACTCTTACCTTTGTGCCACTGAGGTGTTGCTGAGGCTGATGAAGATGTGGGCGGTACCACTGCAGTGCTGAGGACAGGGCTACTTTATGTTCCAGAGAAACTGTCTCCCTCTTGTTCACCTTCCACCGCGATCGTATCTTTTACTTCTTCATCACCACCAACAGCAATGGGTGCAGTTTTACTCTTTTGGTGTTCCTCCCACTTGACCAAGTGGTGTGTTTTCAGATGGGTTGTTTGGCCTCCGGTACCATAGTTTGTACCAAGCTTACCCCAACGTACAACTTGTTTACAAATGGAGCATATGCAACGTTCTCTTCCTTACTGCTAACCGAAAAGAAGTCCTAAATTGGGGAGGTAACTTTCTGAAGCTGCTGGAGGTGCCACTTGCAATGCCGGATGAACTGGAGAGCGGGTGTGGAATTAGACTCTGTGCACTATCACTAGCTACTCCTACTGATGTAGTTGTGCTGGATATAGGTCACTGCCGGGCCTTTGCAAATGTAAATATGAAAGCTGGAGGTAGTGTAGGTGTTATATGTGATGGTGGTATCCGTGCCACATCCATCACAGCAATTTGGAATGGGGTAATGTCGGTCTCCACTGGGGCAGGACTGAAGTCCATGATGACTGGCTCGTCATCATCCTCCTCTTCTACATCTACCACCATAACTCTAAGGCTTTCTGGAACCTTCCTTTTCCCCAGCCTTGTCCCATGGTGTCTCTCACTCTCAGACTGAGGTGGTGGCTTCCAAGTGGTATCTAGATCATCAGAAGGGGGGCTTGCAGAAGAACCCGATGGACTAACCCTCCTTTTCCTGGCTGGGGATATGGTAGACAATGGATCTTCTGAAAAAGTGGCTTGCTCTTCTTCCTCTGCAGGAAGCTCAGTTTCCTGAACTGCCTCTACTTCAGGAGGAACAACTACTATTGTGGGCGGTGGCTGTTGTTGTAAACTTATCTGAGTTTCCTGCATTGATTGGGTACTACTTTGGATAACGATAAGTCAAGTTCAACATCGCTGCTTGTTGGCGTTGTTGTGATGAGACTGGCTGCCTCTGCGACAGACATGGGCATGAACCTAGGTTGGTGGAGTGGGTCTACTGATGCAGGGGTGTTGCTCCCAGCTTGATCCCTAGACACCGCTTCTACAGGCACAATTTTCGGTTTCCCAAAAAAGATCTTGGTCTGCACACCAGCAGTTGTAAGTGCTACTTCCTTCTTATTCTCACTGGCAACGTCTGGAGGACCTGGCACCTTTCTTTGGGGCCATCTTCTTCAGATGTCAGCAGCACACAGTGGCACAAGTTGAAGAGATGTCTGTGGTCACACATCATGTGACGTGCGCCGCAGGACTTCTGTCTAGCACTACAATAGGTGATGACGCTTTCTCCTCTTTTGTGCAACGAAATGCAAAGAAGCAATAAGAGCATCAGTGAAATACCATTTATTGTTGTGGATCAATTAACTACTAGTACAAACAAACAAAAAGTCAGTCAGTTAGTGTTATTATTAATATTATTAAATTGTATTAACTCAGTTATTAAAAAAATAACAGTGTAGCCATTAGAGAGACTTTGACAACAAGGGATTTCATGGTGTACTATAAAAGACTTTGACAATAAGGGATTTCATGATGTACTATGTACACTCAGGAAAGATAGGAAAGAAGAAGAACAAAAATAAAAATACAAATGTAATAGAACTTGTTTGGCATTGTGAATGTGATTGTGCATCACACGGGATGCAACATCATTCAGGAAGCAGCAGCTGGCAGTACGGATGGAAGCAGTAAGCCAAGTGGAACAAAGGAAAGACATGCAGGCCTATGGCAAAAGCAGCACGCTAACTACCACCACAAAATGGCCACTAGCCACTCACACAACAACAGCAGGTGGCCTGTAAAACAATGAAATTAAGCAGGCCCCTTATGGCCAGTCAAAGGAGGCATGCTAAACAACACAGCTTTAATGCAACAATGCAAAAACCAAACGCCACAGGACTAAAAAAGTTTTTCCAAGTTACACAACTACCATACGAAGCACACATCCAACAAAGGCATATATTTAACACACACGAAAAAGTGAAATATACCCTAAAAACACATTTTGCAATTCAATCCAACGCCATCCATACCCTAAATGATGTTTAAATTCAACAGACACACCAGGAACAGTTGTTTCATGCCCATGTGAGTAGCTCTGGGCCTACAGGCTGAAAGGCCTATTTTCAGACTACTGGGCTAGTGAATTAAATATATGTTGCAAATTGATTACAAAACTAGTAGAAAAAACTACATACTAAGAAAAACAATTAGGCCCCTACTGAAACTACAGGCCACCCACAACAATATATAGTTTTTTAAATGATGAAAAGTACAAAAAAATGTAGGTGCAATGCCTCAATCAAATAAACAACACCAATTTTACAACTTACTTGTAAAATCTCAAATCCAAAAGTCCTCAAATCAAATATGATATGATGCAGCAGACACAAAGAGTGATCCTTCCAGCTCCAAATCCAAATGTAAAGTGAACAGGACATGGAAAAACCACTGGGAGAAGTCTGCTGGACAGGAAAAGGACGTTAGAGACTCTGGGACACTTCCTTCCTCTGAAATAAAAAGTTGGAAAAGAAAAAATACTCCTTACACAAAAAAGTATAGCCAAATGTCAATCTGAGGAGTTTTTTTCATCCAAATCATCATTTCGAGAAGGTTTTATGCTGCTCTAGAGATATTTTTCGCCAGCTTGCAAATTCTGCGTGTTCAGCATCGCGATCTTCACGGAACTTCCACCGGAAGTCCAATGGCTTGTCCAAATGACGTGTTTGTGATCACACACTCTCACTGGACCGAGCGGCCGGCTACCATATCTCGCAGTGCTCGCAAACTGATATGAAATGTCGTCGGGGATCACAGACATCGCGGTAAGTCGCTCCTGTGTATGCAAAAATGCATTTTGAACGCGCAAACAAAACAAAAACTCTGCTACGTTGCAGATCACAGAGTTTTCGGTAAGTCTGTGTTCTACATGAAATGCGGAGTTGCCAAAAATCTTCAAACTCTGCGAGTGGAGTTTTCCACCAAGGGTTAGTATATATAATTACAAGTAGGTATTTATAGTTAGGACCTAGTTTCCATAGGAAAAGCTTTTTTTCTTTTGCCAATATCTTTGGCGCCATTTGACGAATCTTTGCAAAATGTTCAAAACTAATGCCTAGCTCAGGTCAGCTCCCGTCTTGAGAGTGCGGGGCCAGAGAAAAAAAAGGGGGTCCCAAATGCATTTTCTCCATGTTAATTCACATAGGAAACTTTAGACACAGCTACAGCCCTTACTGCTAAACGGAATTATTCCAAATTTGGCAAAAGGTTAGCTCTTGGTTCAGAATGCATTCTTTGTGTTAAACCGTGGAAATCCATTCAGTAGTTCATGAAATATTCATATTTTAAAAAATGATTGATCTGGTGACTGCTGTGGATCCGCAAACCCTCCTGAGCACGAGCTTGACTCTGATTGGCTGCCAACACTTCAAACAAGAAAGTGTTGGCAGCCATCTTGTGACTCGGTTGAACCAAGTCACAAGAGTTGTGTAAAAAGGGGTGTGGCCTCAGAGCACTCTCAGCAAACCAGCTATGTGGGGCTTACAGGAGGTATCTGGTGGGCTAGTTGGACCCCAGGGACCCTCAGGATTCAAGCAGACTTAATCCCCCAACCAAGAATACGCCAGGAGGTGCGTTTGCAGAGTGGTGGTAAAGGGAGCGTGGCCTGTGTTCACCTGTCAGCAATCTCACCATATCTGGGGCATACTGGAGGTATCAGGCAGGCTAGTTTGCCCCTAAGGGACCCCAGCAGTGAAGGGGACTTTAATCCCCATCCAAGAGCGAGCAAAGGAGTGTGTTTGTAGAGTGGTAGGAAAGGGGGCATGGCCTGCTGTGACAACTTAGCAATCCCCTGGGTGGGACTTATTGGAGGTAATAGGAGGGGAAGTTGCTGGGGGCCAACTACCCTTCCTGTTACCTCCAGTATGTCTCACACAGTGGGATTGTGAAGAGGTCTTCGGAGGCCATGCTCACCTTTCTCCACCTTTCTCCACTACTCTGCAAATGCACCTCCTGGCACAGAACTGGTTGGGGGAGTAGTCTACTTTACTCCTGAGGGACTTTGTTAGCCAAGTAGCCCTCCTGGTACCTCCTGTAGGTCCTACACTGTGGAATTCCTGAGCGATGGTCCGAGGCCCAGGCCCCTTTCTGCACCAATCTGCAAACATGACTACTACCTTATAGTTAGAAATTAGCATGTCAAATTCAAATAACTTTATTCGGTTATTTGTTTCAAACCATCAAAGTACACAAAAATAGAACAATCATCAGTTTCCATTCTAAAAGTATAAAATTAGAATGCCTTTCTGATGCTTGGCTAAAATATACAATAAAAAAGTGGTTGATAAAAAAACACTTAAAAAATGCAGAAAAGACTAACTTCATTACAACCTTCCAGCTAATAACCACAACGCTTACAAGGACAATAAAAAGAGGAGGAGCTCTAATGCAGTACAGTGTACTGCATTAGAGCTCCTCCTCTTTTTAGGACCCCTTCCCATTTGCAAATGCTTTACCATCTACTTGAAGTAAGTGGTAATTGCGAGTGTTTTGCGACCGCAAAACATTTGTACATGATTTTAAGACTCGCTATTTGGAAGGGAATGCCCCTTCCAAATAGCAAGTTGCAAAACCTATTTAGCGAGATAGGCAATGTACATGGCCCAATACGTTTTTGCATGTGAAAGCGGGTTCACGAACCCGTTCGCGCATATAAAAACGGATCGTACATCTGGCCCTTAGTATTTTATATTGAAGTAATAGCCCCTCTGTCACATGTATTTCATTTGTTTTATAGCATCTCTCATACCATTGTAGGATGTCAGAGCACTTTAGACCACATACATATAGAGACATTGAATCGTACATGTAAATCAGTGTGTATATAAAATGTTTAAAGAGTGCTTGGTTTGGAAAAGCACAAACTCAGGATTCACAACATAACACAGTGGCTAACACTGACTTTAACATTAAAAATGTATTTCCACCCAAAAAAATCTTTTTAGCAGCATCAGGATAATGAATAACTGGGAAAAAACAAAAGTTACTAACTGGTACCATGCGGTTTGCAAGCAGCTCCTTGATGACAGTTTATAGGTCCCTCTGCTACATTACGACTGTCACTTCTGAAGTGCACAGTAACAAAAGAATCTCTGTGACAAAAGCAGTAACCACGGACCTATGCACATAAAATGCGGCTTTTTAAAATGCATGTTACACGTTCTTTGCAGTAGGCACATTAACCCTCTGTGCTACATTAGTTAAGTCAAAGCTGCCACTAAACAAAACTCTCCTTGCTCCAGCAGGTACATTAATCACTGGCTTTATCTTGACACTTTTATTGTTGCTGGAAAGCTGCTAATTATACAAGAAACTTTTCTGAGCTTTTAAAACTGTTGCCTGCGGACCCCCTGGGAATGTGCCACGGACCCCTGGGAGTCCGAGGACCCCAGTTTGGGAAACACTGCAGTACACAATTCATTAATTTAATTATCCAATATATCACAATCTTGAGCGTTTAATATTGCAATGAAACCTAAGGTAAAAGCTTCTGTTGAGTTATCCATAAGGCAAATAGAAAGCGGCTAACAGCAAAAAATATTGGCCCAGATACATTCGTTTTTAGGATTCTGTATCCAATCTGATATTGCTTGACTCCAAGGTTTAGGAAAATTGGTCTTATCCACCTCCTGCGCATCTGTTGGTATGTAGGGCAAAAGAAAAGTACATGTTCTTTGGTCTCTAAGGGTCTAGTGTAGGCGGGACAAGAATCTAGTAGTAAACCAACAGCCTCTTTTCCAGGAAACTTTAGGAGCTGACATATAATCTGTTGGCAAGGGGGGGCGAGATTTGATCCAAAAATGGTTCAAATTGCAGACACGATTTAACAGTTAAAAATGTTGATGTTAGCTGACCATTTGAATGCTCCTCCACCACCGCCCAATACCTGGCTTTTAGTCTGAGTAAATCACCTCTTGTGGCCCTGTCTGGGCATTCCCATAGATCTTATTCATCGCATTATATATGTGGTTACTAGCGGATTCATGGATCCACTTTTTCGCTTCTGATCTCGGTTCTGTGCCGTTTGGCCTCATATCATTGAACCTCCTTTTTAGTGGCTTTCAGCAACTTTAGCTTTTCCTGTTGTGGAAAAGTAAATTTTGCCATGTTCTGTGTCCCTACGCCTCATCCATCATATGTTATGTGTGCATGACCAATATGCATATGTTGTTCCCCATGTCCGATTAATGACGCAATTATAGTTGTGTCCACCTCTGGTATGTCAGTTTCCAGTCCTCGTGAATACTACGAATATCAGGCCTATGTAAAGTAATGTTGCCACGTTTCTCAGTTTGCACGTTATTCCATTATAAAGTCCCCGTTTCTAGGCCTCAAAAGGGCCCGGACATCAGATTCAGCTCCTGTCTCCTGAAGCCTCGCTGAGGAGCGATACAGCCCCCACCTGTATCCTCGACCCTTCACTTACTTCCTGCCTCGCAGTGCCCGGTGCAGCTTGGCTCTGCCTCTGAGTCTGCCAAAAGTATGTTATAGTTCCAGTTATCAGTTCAGTCCTCCTTCCCTGCATTCCTAAGCTACTGAACTGCATCAATAGTTTCCGTCATTGTCTAGCCTTCTCGTCTCCATGTTAGAGAAATACTGTATTTAATGGTCATTTAGTATTCTTCATCACGCACTACATGTAGAATAATGCATGGTCCAGTCTTAGAGTCAAGTTAGCTTTTCCCTTCATGACTTCTAGTTTATATCAACATGTTCCCTAAACATTAGATACCAGATAGGGTTTAGGTACATGTCGCTCCGACCCTCCAGACTCTAGTCTCTGCTCCTAGCACAGAGTTCATAGCCCCCAGTTTCTCCTAGTAACACGTCATTGCCAGTTTTCGCGCACCATTAGGTTAGAGGTCCCGGCTCCTTAGGTAGCCCCCTCCATGGTTTCCGCCCCATTCATGACATATTCTGTTACGTTTGCATCACATGTCTATGTATACTCCCAGTTACACCTACTTTTACTGTTATCTCTCGCGACTGCAACGCGTCACGCCTTCTGCTCCACCCACTGTTACGCCTACTGCAATGTAATGCTATGTGTTTGCGCTATGTATATAAGTTGATGTATTATTATTAAAAGTTAGCGCGCTCATTCCAGATCAAGCCCCGGCAGCTGCTGGGCCCCGGTTGTCCTGCCGGGCCCTGTTACCCCTGTTCCTATGCAGGTTGTCCTGATCCTGTCCTTATGCTGTAATAAACCTGCAGAAACTCCTACTACCTCGAATCTTGACTCTTATTTTATTGAGCTATCTGTTATTCATTCATTCATTCAAAAATAGATCCGGTATTATTTATTTATATACCACATAATGGCGCCCGAACAGGGACTTGCCCTTTCCCCACGCGTCGGTGAAGCCACGCCGACCCCCTGACCCTCTGCAGTCGTGACGGAACCATACCGTGCACTGGCAGATATTTCTGCTTCAAGTATCCCTCAGGCCCACGGAGGAGACGGAGGAGGCGGTCCAGCATCCGAACGAGACGGTGGAGGAACGCGGCGAGTCCCGACCAGAGCCCAAGCCGAGAGTCCAAGGTCCGAGGTATCCGGAGGCCCATCCGTAACTGAAGTCCGAAGTTCGTCGTAGCAGTCCAGTCCCGTCCGAGGCCTTCCGTTCCGTGCTGCCCGGTGAGTACCATTGCTGGGGTAGTATCTAGACAGGGTCAGTCTAAATTGACTCCTGGTCCGTGGGTTGGTGGTGCCCAGACTCACAAACAAAGTGTTCACCTAGGTGGATACGGGTCTTGATGCGTCCCTTTATGGGACCGGTATGTTCCATACTGTTACAGCAGTGCATCCAGTAACTCTAGTCTGTTCCGTTCTCGAGAAAATCTGTTCTATTTCTGTTCTCAGTATTCCAGGTAATATTCTGTTCGAACTGTTATTTATAATGTTCTTTATGTATTTTAATGTTGTGGTATGAGTGTGATGTGATTTCGTGTTTTTTTTTGTGTATTGTATTGTGTCTAGATTACAGTTCAGTCATGCCTATATTTTCCAAGTTACGTCAGTTAAAAACTAGAAAGGGTCTGTTAGAGGAAGCGGTTCCTGTCCCGCCTAGGGACAGTCCAGGTCACTTTATGTATCAGAAACATGGCATAAGCGCCATAATGTATCTAGATTTATGGGTAGAGTATACCAAACAGTTAGAAGAAAAGTATAGATGGCCCGTATCGGGTACATGGGATGCCGAATGTATCATGCGAGTAGAAGAAGCATTATGGAAAAAGAAAGCCAGACAGTCACAGAAAGATGCCATCGAGTTATGGCGTAAAGAAGCGCATAGAAGAACGGAAAAGGAAGTCAGAAAGTCAGAGTTAAGTAGAGAATCCCAAGAACGAGCCCAAGAAAGAGAATTAATCGAGATAGGTGAACAAGTCAAAGCCGAACAGTCAGACAGACAGAGGCATGCCCTCATTAAGGGTATGTATCCTCTTCTTGCCGAAGGTGTGCCAAAAGCGACCCCAGAGGCATCTAGTAATTTCCCGCCACCATTAGTTCCGACCAAGCTACGTCACAAACCGACCGCAGCTGATATTTTTATTTCGTCCTATTTGGACGACACAGTCCCCGAATATGCAAATCCTGTTCGCGCTCCGCCAGTCCCTGTAAATCAGGCACTTCCTGCTCCTTCAGACAACGGGGTGCCCTTAACAGCTCCCCCGGCCCAGTCCGCCATACAAGTCCAGCCCACGTTACAACTACCGACCCTGTCAGCACGAAGAATGTCAATCGACGATTCCAGTTTAGGGGCCGCAGGAGGAGGTCCTCCTCAAACCCCGCCGCCACACAAGCGTTTAACGTTAGCCGAATTACATGCACAAGCATCACAGCGTACGCCTAGATATCAGTCTGTTGCAGAAATCAGACAAGCCCTTGCCGAATGTGTCTATGATCCAGTCCCAGGCGAGGATAATATGGTTTTATATTCATTCCGCGTAAGAAAGGTGGCCGAGTATCTAGTCACCTTACCGAATATGAAAGAAGATCTAGACAGAATATATCGTTTCATCCGTACAGGGGATGATCCAGAAAGTATTGGCGAGATTATGTCTCAAAGGAAAGCCGAGATTCAGCTCATGATATTAAAGTTCCTGATCAATTGTCTAATAAGAGAACAAGATTACCCGTCTAAAGATCCCGCCGAAATGAGAATCCTGACAAGGTGGAGTGATAATATAGCCGAGGGTAAGCACAAGACCGTCGGTGCTATGGAGAGTATGTACAAGAAAATCCGTAAAGAGATAGTAAAGATACACGAACAGCGTAAAGCAGCACAAGTAAGCGAGAAAGAAAGTATCTCTGATCCTGAAGAGGAAGACGAGAATTCCGCCAGAATAGCGTATGTAGGAAAATCTAGATTTCCAGATCGTCATTTACGTCTAGAACACAAGTCTGTTTTTCATCATCCAGCACCAGAACTAGGTTCTCTAGAACAAGTATTTCAAGCTACCGATCACATTCTGAAATCACGAGTCGGTTACAGTGAATTAAGTACCATGCATGAACAAGAACTAGCCCGATCAGCAGTCCGATGGATTACTGATTCTACCACTTTTCCAGACGAAATAGTGGCACAAATGTTT
Organism: Lissotriton helveticus; assembly: GCF_964261635.1. Taxonomy (NCBI): domain Eukaryota; kingdom Metazoa; phylum Chordata; class Amphibia; order Caudata; family Salamandridae; genus Lissotriton; species Lissotriton helveticus. Next base: position 294,484,157 of record NC_136070.1, read on the forward strand.
CTGAAACTGCCCCCAGCCGAACAACGACTGGTGGGTATGTATATGATCCAGCACCTCATCACTCTGTGTGAGGGTCAACATTCTGATCCAGGTCCGTTGCATGATATTCTGAACGAGTTACTCCAGTATAGATGGAGAGGTCTAGGTACCGATTTAATTAGTGTCATTCTAGAACAGCGTCACAAATACAGAACGTTTCTGAACCCGCATTTTGTTCATGTCTCACCCCCAGAAAGTAAATCATTCTACATAGACAGACAGAATCCGTTACGAGAAGTCCACCCAGTCCAAGGGGCGGGTGGCGTAATGCAACAAGTGTTTGTATACACTCCGATTTCAAAGATGGAACTTCTTGAAATGAAGAAATGAATTCCCTGTCATGACAAAGATCCAGCAGGGTTCCATAGAGAATTAAAAGACATGCTCCGTATGGGAGAATACACTTACCCAGACATCATTAAAATGTTAAAGGTCCTGTTACCCGCAGGGGTGTATGAAAAGCTAAAGGAAAAAGAATGGGAGGTGGGAGAGAAAAAGATCGATTGGGCAGCTCTAGAAGCTGAAGACAAGGCACGAGTACCAGGTACCGGTCTTGGAGATAAATGTAAAGAATTACCAGAATTACTGATTCAAGTTTTACCCAGATTATTGACAACGAGAAAAGAAGACTGGGATGCAATCTCAGCCTGTAAACAGAAACAAGATGAAGATATTAGTGATTTTTATTCTAGATTTGAAAAATGTTTCAGTATTAACAGTGGTCTCAAGACAAGTAGTGAGTCATACCCTCACCTTTTCGTTACCAAATTAGTCGAGAATTCAAGTCCACAAATTAAAAACCGAGTTTTGAAAGTCGAAAGCACCTGGCAAGCAAATACCCCGTCCCAGATGCTCCAGATGCTCCAGTACCACCAGAATAGAATCAGGGAAGAGCAGGAACATGAGAGAAAACGTATGAAAGACACGAAAATGAAAGTGCTAGTTGCACAATCTGTTCCTCAAGACAGTCAGAAGAGGGGTCTGAATCAAGCCAGTCATCCTGCAGCTCCCGTTAGAGGGAACTGCAATTATTGTAAACAGCCAGGTCATTTTATAAACGAGTGTGCAGTTCTGAAACATAACATAGCTACTGGTAAGACTAAAGAAAGACCACGTCCGCCTAGACAAGAACAAGTTTCACAGACTCCGCAGTCACAGAATGCACAACAGACAGTTTCCGCACCGCAGCCTATTGCTGCAACACAGCACGTTACATCGCAGATGTACCAGTATGCACAGTCTGAGTATCCAGAGTACCAGCCATATTCATGAAACAGCCTAGAGAGGGAGGTAGGCTTGCCTCTCATCGAGATACCTGTAGATCAAGAAGGTCCCTATGTTCACAGTCAAGTATTAGGGAAAGACAGAAAGTTTTTGATCGATACAGGGGCAAGTAGGACCACAATTAGTCACGCCGAAGTTCCAGGGGCTCCGCTCTCAGGCTCAAGAAATGTTTCCCTTGGATTTTCAGGAAAGCCAATAGTTAATGAGATATCTAAGCCAGTCACTCTAGAAGTAGGTCCATTGTCCCGTACTACTGATCTGTTACTTACTAAGTCATGTCCAGAAAACCTATTAGGTATTAAGACACTGAAAGAATTAGGTGCAGTTATTTGCTGTTCCCCAGAGGGAATACGTCTGTTCCTACGTGACTTTAAGGGTCACTATGTATTACGAGATTTTGATTCAAGATTGTCTAATGTTCCACAGCACTTATGGGCGCAAGGTCCAACTGATGTAGGTTACATGCAAATCACACCCCATCGTGTGACTCTCAAACCAGGTGTAGTGTTACCACGAATCAGACAGTACAGATTGCCACCTGAGGCTGTAGCAGCCTTATCCCAAATTATTGACGAGCTCATCGCTCAGGGAGTAGTTGTAGAAACTGACTCCAATGTATGTAATTCTCCGATCATTCCAGTCATGAAACGTACTGATCCAAATGCACCCCCAGTATATCGATTAGTGATTGATTTACGAGAGCTTAACAAATGTATTATTCCTCAGTATCCAGTTGTCCCAGATATCTCTTCCCTGTTAACAGCCATTGATTCCGAAGCCATGTTCTTCACTGTCATAGACCTCAAGAATGCATTTTTTAGTGTTCCAATTCATCCAGACAGCCAGTTTCTTTTCGGATTTTGTTTAAACGGAAGGAGCTATATGTTCACACGCGCTCCTCAAGGTTTCACAGAAAGTCCTAGTATTTACAGTCAGGCACTCAAGAGACAACTAGACAATATTCACATGCCAACTGACACTGCCCTGCTCCAGTATGTCGATGATCTACTGATCACAGCCCGTTCTGAACGTGCCTGCGAGCGAGCATCCCTTACAGTCCTGTATTTTCTAGCCGAGATGGGGCACAAGGTGTCACCTTCGAAGCTTCAATTCTGTGTTCAGCAAGTGGTATACTTAGGACACTTGCTGTCCAAGAGGGGTAGGCAGTTGACACCCGACCGTATCCAGTTAATAGCGAGTCTTCCCCAGCCCAGAACCCAGAAGGAGGTACGTGCCTTTATCGGCCTTACTTCTTATTGTAGACAATGGATTCCCCAGTATGCATTTCTAGCCAAGCCACTGATACATTTAACGACACAGGAGGCAGCCGTATCGACTGTCCTCCCTTGGACATCTGACCATACACTTAGTTTCAACGAGTTAAAGAAAGCCCTGTGTCAAGCTCCAGTTCTAGCTACACCGAACTACAGTAAGCCTTTTACACTTTTCGTTACTGAACGCGAAGGTACAGCATTATCTGTTCTCACACAAGATCAAGCAGGACAATACAAGCCCTGTGCTTATTTTTCGAGCACATTAGATCCAGTCGCCCAGGCGTTGCCTGCGTGCCTCAAGTCAGTTGCAGCCACAGCACTAGCTATCAGACAAAGTGATTCCATAGTTTTAGGACATTCCCTGACAGTACAAGTTCCACACTCCGTAGAAGTTCTTTTAAACCGAACACAAACACAGCACTTGACAATTGCACGTTTAACAGGTTATGAATTGACACTGTTCCAGCCACACATAGAAATCAGACGCTGCAACGTCCTGAATCCTGCTACACTGTTACCATCAGTTAGTTTAAATCCAGACACACATGATTGTGTGGAAGTAGTTAACATTACGACTAAGCCAAGACAAGATCTGACAGACATTCCGTTATCAGATCCTGACCTGACACTTTATGTGGATGGTTCATGTATGAGAACTAGTACAGGAGAACTAGTCGCCGCATATGCAGTAACTACTGACACCGAAGTTATTGAGACACACCGTATTGACACCCTGTCCGCTCAAGCAGCAGAGCTAGTCGCCCTGACACAAGCCTGTATACACGCCAAGAACCTGAAAGTTAATGTTTACACAGATTCACGTTACGCATTCGGAGTTGTACACGACTTCGGAGTGCTCTGGCAGGAGAGAGGTTTCATGACTTCTCATGGAACCAAGATTCAGCATGGTCTCCTTATTCAAGCCCTGTTAGATGCCATACATTTACCGACATCTATTGCTATCATGAAATGCAAAGCACATACGAAAGTTACTGACATTACTTCCCAAGGTAATGATCTAGCAGACCGCACAGCCAAGCTTACAGCACAGACTCCAGACATTCCAGTTAACATGACACATACTCCAGATCCGATTACATGCATGACAGTTAAGGACCCTACACAAGATGTCATAGATATACAGTTACATGCTACCCCCGATGAAATCAAGAAATGGTCTGAACAAGGAGGGGTCCAGACAGATCAAGGATGGTTAACGAAGGGTAGAGCCACATGGTTTCTCCCCGACTCTATGGTTCAAGTCATTATCAATACCGCACATAGTCCCGCACATTTAGGAGAAAAAGCTATGTTAGACAGTATCCAGAACATTTGGTTCAACAAGCATTTACGAGCTGCAGCTAAGCAGAAAGTCCGTACCTGTATGATATGTTGTCAGTTTAATCCAGGTAAAAGCGTCCCGGTGGAACAAGGTGGTTTCCAGCCCCCTGACCACCCTTTTGAAGTCCTCCAGATGGATTATATTCAGATGGAGCGATGTCGAGGTTTCAAGTATGTCCTTGTAGTAGTATGCGCTTTGTCCAGGTGGACAGAAGCATATCCAGTCCCAGATTACACAGCCGCGACCACTGCCAAGCAGTTGGTTCGTGAATTTTTCCCTAGATATGGACTCCCTAGAGTCGTATATTCTGATAACGGCCAGCCATTCTCATCTGAACTGATGAAGCACGTTTCCCTGTTGTTAGGGTACCAGTGGAAGTTTCATTGTGTACGCCATCCTGAAGCAGCCGGTCTAGTCGAAAGACATAATCAGACCCTGAAAATCCGTATTGCCAAAGTCTGTAAAGAAAAAGGTGTGGACTGGCTAGTAGCTCTGCCAGTCGCTTTGTTTTATATGCGCATGGTCGCACATTCCAGATCAGGTCTGTCCCCGTATGAGGTCGTATTCGGCCGCCCCCCTAACATGTGGGGTACTCCTAGACCCCGAAGTATTACCGATGTTTCATGTAATATGCTGACAGATTACCTAGCTTCCTTGATGTCTGCCCTCAACTCATGTCGTTCACAGGTTGCTGCCGCCTTTCCAGACAATACCGAGGTGGCACCACATGAAATCGTTCCAGGCTCCCTAGTGATGGTCCGGAATTTCGACAGATCAAGTCCGCTGGAACCTCGTTGGAAAGAGCCACGTCAGGTCCTCTTGACCACCCGTACCGCCGTGAAGCTGGAAGGCAGAAAAGGATGGATCCACCTTTCTCATGTTAAACTTTTTAAAGGACTGAAATCGGTTTCTAAAAACATTTCCCAGGATTTGAAGGACTGCCAGAATATTGCTCTTAAGGACTGTCCCGCACAAGACATTATTACAACCCCTCCCTTGTTAGAGAAAACTCCGCAACAGGAGTATAAGTTAAAGCTAAGGTCTAGTAAAATAAGTCAGTCAGTTTGATTGTATAAGTCCTCCCCTAGGTGAAACGGTTAGACTGTTTCTGACATGTATAAAATAGACCCCCATAGTGAGAGAGTCAGTCGAAGTTCAATTCAATGTATCGTTTTTCTGAGTTTCGTATTATTCATCAGCATAATGATTTCCTGCACCAGCTATGCGCTCTATCTGTATTTTCCAGTTCCTCATGTAAATATGTCTGCTAATGCTACAGTAGAGCACACGTTTAGTGATCTGCCTCCTCACGAATATTCTTACCGCCTCGCTATGCGCAACAACACATTTATCCGTATGTTACATTATTCACACCAGACCAGCAATGCCACTAATTGTTGGGTGTGTGGTCGACTCCCCCCTTTTCAGACACCGAAGGGAGTTCTGCCACTGTTTCCTTATCCATTCTCACATAATGGTTCGTGTGGAGCATGGTCCACGTTAACGTCATCCTCAACAGATATGTCTTTTCTTAACAGTACATGTTTTCCAGACAAGCAAGGTTTCCCCCACAGAACAGGTTTAGATCTAGAAAATGAAGTTTATAATTTAGGTAATTATTCGTCGAATTTCATGGTCCTAAATGTTCAGTCTGATACTACTCCAGACTTACCTGCTATTTCAGTACTACCAGTCAAATGCGAATTATGTGTCCGTAATTATGGTTCCGTACACGTAGGACATAGTGATTGTACTACTGTTATCAAGTATAGTGACAGTAGGAAATCTGTTTTCAAAGCTTCACGTCATTCCTATTTTATTTGTGGTCAAACTGCATATGTTCGTCTGCCCCTCGATTGGGAGGGAACCTGTTACATTGCTTTCCTACTGCCACCTGTTTTCCTAGCCCCATCTGATTATCACAGAAACACACATCTAGTACACATTAGACATAGAAGGGAGTCCCCAATTGTCGATTATACTGAAACTGCTCTAGAACAGTATACAGATTTCAATAAAGGTTTCTTCTTCTTTGTAGGACCTGTTCAGAACAGTAAACTGATCCGTAGGTTAACCAGAACCCTTGAAGCAGTAGTAAATGAGACTGCCTCTGCTCTAGGTAACTTAACCGAAGAACAATCTGCTATGAGATTTGTCGTTTTGCAAAATCGTCTCGTCCTTGACGTCATACTGGCCGATAGGGGCGGGGCCTGTAGAGTCATCGGATCTAGTTGCTGCATTTTTATTCCAAATAACGCACCGTCTGTTTATTCAGCTATAACCAGACTCCATAAAATTGCCCATCTGTTACACCAAGATCCAGGCACCTGGACATGGTCCGGTTGGTTCTGGAATATAATTTCCGCCTGGGGATGGAAAGTCCTGTCCTTTCTAGGTATTGCAGTAGCGATCATATTTAGCTGCTGCCTCTGTATACAATGTGGCCCTGCGATTTGCAGCATGTGTGCTACCTCTTGTATTCCTAGTCCCAAGCCCCGTTCTAAATCCCGTTCCAAGACAATTCGAGACGAGCAAATGGTACTGTATGAAATGATAGATGGTATCATGAAAATTGATGTTTCCTGATGGAAACGTAGTGACAAGGAGGGAATGTGGAAAAGTAAATTTTGCCATGTTCTGTGTCCCTACGCCTCATCCATCATATGTTATGTGTGCATGACCAATATGCATATGTTGTTCCCCATGTCCGATTAATGACGCAATTATAGTTGTGTCCACCTCTGGTATGTCAGTTTCCAGTCCTCGTGAATACTACGAATATCAGGCCTATGTAAAGTAATGTTGCCACGTTTCTCAGTGTGCACGTTATTCCATTATAAAGTCCCCGTTTCTAGGCCTCAAAAGGGCCCGGACATCAGATTCAGCTCCTGTCTCCTGAAGCCTCGATGAGGAGCGATACAGCCCCCACCTGTATCCTCGACCCTTCACTTACTTCCTGCCTCGCAGTGCCCGGTGCAGCTTGGCTCTGCCTCTGAGTCTGCCAAAAGTATGTTATAGTTCCAGTTATCAGTTCAGTCCTCCTTCCCTGCATTCCTAAGCTACTGAACTGCATCAATAGTTTCCGTCATTGTCTAGCCTTCTCGTCTCCATGTTAGAGAAATACTGTATTTAATGGTCATTTAGTATTCTTCATCACGCACTACATGTAGAATAAAGCATTGTCCAGTCTTAGAGTCAAGTTAGCTTTTCCCTTCATGACTTCTAGTTTATATCAACATGTTCCCTAAACATTAGATACCAGATAGGGTTTAGGTACATGTCGCTCCGACCCTCCAGACTCTAGTCTCTGCTCCTAGCACAGAGTTCATAGCCCCCAGTTTCTCCTAGTAACACGTCATTGCCAGTTTTCGCGCACCATTAGGTTAGAGGTCCCGGCTCCTTAGGTAGCCCCCTCCATGGTTTCCGCCCCATTCATGACATATTCTGTTACGTTTGCATCACATGTCTATGTATACTCCCAGTTACACCTACTTTTACTGTTATCTCTCGCGACTGCTACGCGTCACGCCTTCTGCTCCACCCACTGTTACGCCTACTGCAATGTAATGCTATGTGTTTGCGCTATGTATATAAGTTGATGTATTATTATTAAAAGTTAGCGCGCTCATTCCAGATCAAGCCCCGGCAGCTGCTGGGCCCCGGTTGTCCTGCCGGGCCCTGTTACCCCTGTTCCTATGCAGGTTGTCCTGATCCTGTCCTTATGCTGTAATAAACCTGCAGAAACTCCTACTACCTCGAATCTTGACTCTTATTTTATTGAGCTATCTGTTATTCATTCATTCATTCAAAAATAGATCCGGTATTATTTATTTATATACCACTTCTGAAGTGCACAGTAACAAAAGAATCTCTGTGACAAAAGCAGTAACCACGGACCTATGCACATAAAATGCGGCTTTTTAAAATGCATGTTACACGTTCTTTGCAGTAGGCACATTAACCCTCTGTGCTACATTAGTTAAGTCAAAGCTGCCACTAAACAAAACTCTCCTTGCTCCAGCAGGTACATTAATCACTGGCTTTATCTTGACACTTTTATTGTTGCTGGAAAGCTGCTAATTATACAAGAAACTTTTCTGAGCTTTTAAAACTGTTGCCTGCGGACCCCCTGGGAATGTGCCACGGACCCCTGGGGGTCCGAGGACCCCAGTTTGGGAAACACTGCAGTACACAATTCATTAATTTAATTATCCAATATATCACAATCTTGAGCGTTTAATATTGCAATGAAACCTAAGGTAAAAGCTTCTGTTGAGTTATCCATAAGGCAAATAGAAAGCGGCTAACAGCAAAAAATATTGGCCCAGATACATTCGTTTTTAGGATTCTGTATCCAATCTGATATTGCTTGACTCCAAGGTTTAGGAAAATTGGTCTTATCCACCTCCTGCGCATCTGTTGGTATGTAGGGCAAAAGAAAAGTACATGTTCTTTGGTCTCTAAGGGTCTAGTGTAGGCGGGACAAGAATCTAGTAGTAAACCAACAGCCTCTTTTCCAGGAAACTTTAGGAGCTGACATATAATCTGTTGGCAAGGGGGGGCGAGATTTGATCCAAAAATGGTTCAAATTGCAGACACGATTTAACAGTTAAAAATGTTGATGTTAGCTGACCATTTGAATGCTCCTCCACCACCGCCCAATACCTGGCTTTTAGTCTGAGTAAATCACCTCTTGTGGCCCTGTCTGGGCATTCCCATAGATCTTATTCATCGCATTATATATGTGGTTACTAGCGGATTCATGGATCCACTTTTTCGCTTCTGATCTCGGTTCTGTGCCGTTTGGCCTCATATCATTGAACCTCCTTTTTAGTGGCTTTCAGCAACTTTAGCTTTTCCTGTCATCTATCATAGTGATCCTTATCGTGCAATAGTTAGGTTTTATTTTCTGGCCGGGCTTAGCTCTGCCCCGTTGCACCACGTGATTGGTCTAGTGACCTTCTCTCATTAGTATTTAAATCTCTGGTGTTTTTCCGCACCGTTTGGAATATTCAAGGTTCACAACCATTTGGTTGCCAGCAATTAGCACAGAGCTGCAAGAGCTGCCTGCATCTTTCATTCCGGTAAGCGGTGTTTTGCCTATGTATGCAACTAGAGTCGTAGATACATCGGTTACGTATAAACATTGTTGGCAGTTTGGTAATATCTCGTCTCGCATTTTGGTTTACTACACTTTGGTGGGAGCTTTGATACATCAGTCACCTATATACATTGCTGGCAGTTTGATAATACCTTATGATAGATTAAGCTAATCGGGCATCCTAGCTCTATTTCCAATATTATTATGTCACTTGCTACGTTCATTTTACACATTAACCTGTTTGACACTCGAGGGCATGTTTTTCCCTTTTCCCAGTATCACGTTCGGATTGGATACTTTTTTTAAACATCTTGCAGCTACTTAGTTTGCCGCGTATCAGCTGTATGTCTTTTGCAAAATATTTTGCCACTAATATATACATGTGTGGTTTTCAAGTCTTGCCGCTCTTAGGACCAGCAGCTCGTCCACGTTACATTCATCATTTTCCTAACAAGGTATGTATTTCTTAGCAGAAATTTTCTCCATAGTCAGGCCCCTTCTATTTGTTGTGTGGATGTCGCAATCTACTGCATCCACATTTTAGGGTCATGTACTTATTTCCTTCTGGTATTTCTAGAATCGACTCTCCTGTAATCATTGGAGTTCTCGGACATATCTCGGGCTCGAGATAGGCCATTCCTGCATGAGGTATATGCTCCTCATCTTACATTTGTTCTCCCTATTTTCAAGTCTTTACACTTATTTGTGTTATTGTGGAACACTTATAATGTACTTTGGTATGGTAACAAATGGTCTTCTTTTTGCTGGTTTTCTTCAATATTTTTCAGAGCCATAATACAGAGGTCTATGTGTGATGAACTTACCTCATTTTTTTATGTTGCGTTTTTCTGGACCCATACCCTCAAAGACTAAGCTCCTTTCCACACATCTTTCTGGAGATCTTTGGTAATACTCCTTACTTATTCCCTGCATTCTTACTAGGGATTGTATGTTTTGTCATATTAACCAGGTCTGATCCACTTTATTGTGTTGTGATTATTCCTAATTAGGAATCTCCATGCCGAAGCTCATTTAGTATTTTTCTTTCATCTTCAGAGACGTCTACTATTCTTTTTGTGGTAAAGGTGTTTTGTTTCTAGACATTGCTGATATTTTCACCTGTTTTAGCAATGCACATCATTGGTATTAGTGTCTCGAGGGGTTTCTGTAATGTTACATGTTTTTAGTAAGTACTGTTGTAACTATACAACTTTCTTTTTATTCTGGCTCTTTTTCCTCCTTTAAAGAGAATGTGAGATATTGACTCATCTCTTGTATCCATAGGCTCATGCCATTTTTTGTATCAAATGTAATTATGTTACAATAGTAACACTTTCATTGCCTATATATATGACATGTATGTATATACTATCTTTTTCAGAGCACAACTTTCAGAGGTGATACTCCTGTTGAATATCCAAATATTGTTATTGTTGGTCATTACATACCGTGTATCATCTGTATCATTTATTTATTTTATTTATTTATTTATTTTGAAAGTTTTATATAGCGCGGACAAGATCCTTGCGGATATCAGAGCGCTTTACACAGAAGGAGTACATGAGGGAGCATAGTCAGACAGGTAAATCAGATGAGCAAACAGTACATCGTCAGACAGGTAAATCAGAAGGAGCAAACAGTACAATCAAGTAAATCATGCATAGGGTGCAATATGAGCTAACGATCGGTGCATTAAAAACAAGTAGAAGTATAATACTGCAATAAAAGGCATACATTCGCTAGTTGATAATAGTCTAAAGAGGCCATTTCTTAGGGTGCTATATGAGCTAACGATCGGTGCATTATAAACAAGTAGAAGTATAATACTGCAGTAAAAGGCAGACACTCGTTAATTAATAATAGTCTAAAAAGGCAATTTCTTAGGATGCTATATGAGCTAACTATCGGTGCATTAAAAGCAATTGGAGGTATGATACTGCAAAAATGGCAGACATTCGCTAATTAATATTAGCCTAATGAGGCTTTCTTAGGGTGTGTTCAAGTAGTGAGAAAGACTAGTCCAGGATGGCCGACAAAGAGAGAGAGAGAGAGAGAGACCAGTCTAAGATGGCAGCCAAAATGTAGGGATTACAGAGTTTGGTTTCTCTTTCTACTCTGGGAATGTCGAGTTAGTCCATCTTCCATGTTGATTGAGGGGGAGAGCAGAATTCAGCTTCTATGCTGCTAGATGGTGGCTTATCTCTGTTTTGCTGCTCCCTGACCGCGTTGGTATGTAGCTTCATGGTCATCTGGTGGGCAGGGGGGCGATTTATGGTTCCAGCTTTATGGCCCCAGCCAGATTAGTCAATGGAGAGTGAAAAAGCCCGCGAAAATACCAGTCACATAAAGATATCAGTATAGAAGTCCGGGCAAAGCGTAAAAAACCTGCATGAGTGTTTAAAATGATGGGATTGCGAGTAGTTGCCCTTCGAGTCGCCCCTGAAGCTGTTCAAATAGTTTTGTGTGCTGTATTCCAGGCAGAGAGTGAAAAGACCTGCATGGGTATTTTGGTAAATAGCTCTGCGTGCAGTTCCTTACAAATCAATCATATACGCTGCAAAAGTTATATATATCAATTTAGTTTGTGTGTGTATAGTATGTATGGTTTTGCATGAAAGCGGTGAGAAGGTTGTGCACTTGTGAAAGTCTCTGTAGGAAATGTTTGTCACTCGTTCTATTATGAACACATGTTTTTATTATGCATTCAAAAATTAGATATCAAAGAATAAATAAATATTGTGTACTTTTCTAACCTTTTAGTGTCACTATTGTGTTTCCCTCTATTATGATATAAGGGTTGTGACATATTGAAGTAGCCCTAGAATGTTTACATCATTCCCATAGATCCAACATGTTCATCAATTGGCACCAATCTGCGATATTTTTAAACCAGAGTAGTTTTTTTACACTATTGATCATCAGTACCTCCCGCATTGAGTTACGGTAGTCAGTGAGCTGAGCTGTTGTCCACAATCACAACCAATAGGTTAAGGGTTTCAAGGTGCCATATCACCTATTCTCTTCATCCCTAGATCACAAAATAGGGGAATCAATGGGGTGGTAATGGGTACCGAAAAGAGTGACCTGGTAAAGATGTTTTCACAGATCGTTAGTTTGTTTACACTAATATGGCCGATATGCAGTGCTCCACTTTGGGCTTTGGCATGATAAACGTCCAGTGCTGGGATTAGGGATTGAGTGTATGACTGTTTATGGAATCTTAGTATTGATTTGGAAATATGGAATAAGACAAGGTAGCTCTTATCTAACTGTTGTTCCCATCTAAGTGACTCACACAGTCTTATGCCAAGGTAATCAAAATGCTTTACCCGCTCAAGAGGTTTGCATTCAATCCTAATCTCACATAAATCCTCCCCGCACTTTCCCAAACACTATATATTTTGTCTTAGCAGTATTGAGAAGAGGTGTGGCGCCGCGGCCAGGGTGACTGACTCCGGAATCTGGGGATCACGGTTCGTACCCCGGCACCGGCGGCAGATTAGCCCAGCACCATGTGACTCTGGGCAATAGCTTGCTTGATCTTCCTGATGGCCCCCAGCGCCTAGAGACCCTTACGGGTGATTGTGCGCTTTACAAATGTGGATTATTATTATTATTAACTCCTGTCCCTGCAACAGTCTAAAAAGGTGTCCAATAACATTTGCAGACCTATGGGTGTTGTGGATATTAGTAAAGAATCATCTACAAAGAGCAGGATTGGGACTTTCTCACCATTCATTGAGGGGGAATCATTCCTGCATTCCATTAATCTGCTTGTCACATCATTAATGAACAGAGAGAATAATGTGGGGGCAAGGACACACCCCTGGTGCACCCCTCGCTGTGTCAGTATCTTCTCAGTTAATTCATAATTTTTTCCCCACCTGACCTGGGCGTAATTATCCTGGTGAATTTTGGCTATCAATGCTACTATATCTACTGGAGCACCAAAATCAAGCATTGCTTTCCATAACATATCACGCAGTACTTGATCAAAAGCTGCTCTCAGATCTACAAATACTACATAAAGTTTTTGTTTTCTTAGTTGCACATATTTCCATATTAGTAAGGGAAATCTGAGCCTGGTCGCATGCACTTATTTTTGGACGAAAACCTGGCTGATAAGGGGACAATATCACATTACCGTTCATCCAGTCTTGAAATTTGTCTAGAACTTGTCTGGTAAATCGTTTGCCAATTGTCAATCAGACTGATGGCTCTGTAGTTGGTGGAGCTAGCGGCATCACCCTTTTTATAGACAGTGATTATCTCAGCTCCCCTCCAGGTTGCTAGAATATCCCCACCAGCTGCTATACAATTAGACAAGAGATTTATGCATGGGGCCCATATCATGGGTTCTGATTTATACAGATAGCATTTTAACAATCTTTGAAATTCACTGAAAATACCATAGGTTTCAGGGACAGTATAATGAGAAATTAGCATTGAAAAAACCTCAGAAATTCAGTGAAAAAAACAGTTTTCAGGGACGTTATAGTTAGTTGGACATTTTATTTGTACAAAACTGGAGAAATTCAGCCCTTATAGATAGTTGAGCTAACTATAACTCACGCCACGCAATGCAATGCTGATGTCATCACATATTACATCACTCATGACATGGCCAGTGACATCACTCATGACATCTCAAATGACCACTGATGACAACACTGATGACATCATCCAGTAACTGAATTTTATAGAAATGTTTTATTTATATATAAGCGTAAGTGTACGCGTCGAAACCAATCCTTGGTGTGTATATATATATATATATATATATATATATATATATATATATATATATATTTTTTTTAACAAGAACCTCCGTTTGAAGACGCACACACAAGCGGTATTTTTTTGGCACCCAGCACCTCCTTTATTCATTAAAATTGAATTCGCCTTACGCGTTTCGGAGCATTCACGCTCCTTGGTCACAGGCATTGCGGCATGGTGGCAGGAAAAGTCAAAGGGGGCGTCGCCCGGCATGCTCTTTTGTAGCATGCTGGTACTTGTGGTCTAGTACAATCCTTTAGTAGGTTATATGCCTCATTTGTTTGTCATTAATTACTTATAGTAAGTTTCCTCCCAACACGATATTGTCACAAGTGTTCATAGCTCTCCAGTGGGCTTTGAATCAAAGGAACGCTGTATTGCGGTATGAGCCTTCGACCGCCTTTTCCAACCGGAGACTGTGCAAAGTTCAGTGTCTCCATGGTCCCCTTTGTTTTCGACGGGGCGGTGCAGTCTTCGCGGCTCGGTTTGCCGCCATAGTTTTTTTGAACAAGAACCTCCGTTTGAAGACGCACACACAAGCGGTATTTTTTCGGCACCCAGCACCTCCTTTATTCATTAAAATTGAATTCGCCTTACGCTTTTCGGAGCATTCACGCTCCTTGGTCACAGGCATTGCGGCATGGTGGCAGGAAAAGTCAAAGGGGGCGTCGCCCGGCATGCTCTTTTGTAGCATGCTGGTACTTGTGGTCTAGTACAATCCTTTAGTAGGTTATATGCCTCATTTGTTTGTCATTAATTACTTATAGTAAGTTTCCTCCCAACACGATATTTTCACAAGTGTTCATAGCTCTCCAGTGGGCTTTGAATCAAAGGAACGCTGTATTGCGGTATGAGCCTTCGACCGCCTTTTCCAACCGGAGACTGTGCAAAGTTCAGTGTCTCCATGGTCCCCTTTGTTTTCGACGGGGCGGTGCAGTCTTCGCGGCTCGGTTTGCCGCCATAGTTTTTTTGAACAAGAACCTCCGTTTGAAGACGCACACACAAGCGGTATTTTTTCGGCACCCAGCACCTCCTTTATTCATTAAAATTGAATTCGCCTTACGCGTTTCGGAGCATTCACGCTCCTTGGTCACAGGCATTGCGGCATGGTGGCAGGAAAAGTCAAAGGGGGCGTCGCCCGGCATGCTCTTTTGTAGCATGCTGGTACTTGTGGTCTAGTACAATCCTTTAGTAGGTTATATGCCTCATTTGTTTGTCATTAATTACTTATAGTAAGTTTTCTCCCAACACGATATTGTCACAAGTGTTCATAGCTCTCCAGTGGGCTTTGAATCAAAGGAACGCTGTATTGCGGTATGAGCCTTTGACCGCCTTTTCCAACCGGAGACTGTGCAAAGTTCAGTGTCTCCATGGTCCCCTTTGTTTTCGACAGGGCGGTGCAGTCTTCGCGGCTCGGTTTGCCGCCATAGTTTTTTTGAACAAGAACCTCCGTTTGAAGACGCACACACAAGCGGTATTTTTTCGGCACCCAGTACCTCCTTTATTCATTAAAATTGAATTCGCCTTACGCGTTTCGGAGCATTCACGCTCCTTGGTCACAGGCATTGCGGCATGGTGGCAGGAAAAGTCAAAGGGGGCGTCGCCCAGCATGCTCTTTTGTAGCATGCTGGTACTTGTGGTCTAGTACAATCCTTTAGTAGGTTATATGCCTCATTTGTTTGTCATTAATTACTTATAGTAAGTTTCCTCCCAACACGATATTGTCACAAGTGTTCATAGCTCTCCAGTGGGCTTTGAATCAAAGGAACGCTGTATTGCGGTATGAGCCTTCGACTGCCTTTTACAACCGGAGACTGTGCAAAGTTCAGTGTCTCCATGGTCACCTTTGTTTTCGACGGGGCGGTGCAGTCTTCGCGGCTCGGTTTGCCGCCATAGTTTTTTTGAACAAGAACCTCCGTTTGAAGACGCACACACAAGCGGTATTTTTTCGGCACCCAGCACCTCCTTTATTCATTAAAATTGAATTCGCCTTACGCGTTTCGGAGCATTCACGCTCCTTGGTCACAGGCATTGCGGCATGGTGGCAGGAAAAGTCAAAGGGGGCGTCGCCCGGCATGCTCTTTTGTAGCATGCTGGTACTTGTGGTCTAGTACAATCCTTTAGTAGGTTATATGCCTCATTTGTTTGTCATTAATTACTTATAGTAAGTTTCCTCCCAACACGATATTGTCACAAGTGTTCATAGCTCTCCAGTGGGCTTTGAATCAAAGGAACGCTGTATTGCGGTATGAGCCTTCGACCGCCTTTTCCAACCGGAGACTGTGCAAAGTTCAGTGTCTCCATGGTCCCCATTGTTTTCGACGGGGCTGTGCAGTCTTCGCGGCTTGGTTTGCCGCCATAGTTTTTTTGAACAAGAACCTCCGTTTGAAGACGCACACACAAGCGGTATTTTTTCGGCACCCAGCACCTCCTTTATTCATTAAATTGAATTCGCCTTACGCGTTTCGGAGCATTCACACTCCTTGGTCACAGGCATTGCGGCATGGTGGCAGGAAAAGTCAAAGGGGGCGTCGCCCGGCATGCTCTTTTGTAGCATGCTGGTACTTGTGGTCTAGTACAATCCTTTAGTAGGTTATATGCCTCATTTGTTTGTCATTAATTACTTATAGTAAGTTTCCTCCCAACACGATATTGTCACAAGTGTTCATAGCTCTCCAGTGGGCTTTGAATCAAAGGAACGCTGTATTGCGGTATGAGCCTTCGACCGCCTTTTCCAACCGGAGACTGTGCAAAGTTCAGTGTCTCCATGGTCCCCTTTGCTTTCGACGGGGCGGTGCAGTCTTCGCGGCTCGGTTTGCCGCCATAGTTTTTTTGAACAAGAACCTCCGTTTGAAGACGCACACACAAGCGGTATTTTTTCGGCACCCAGCACCTCCTTTATTCATTAAAATTGAATTCGCCTTACGCGTTTCGGAGCATTCACGCTCCTTGGTCACAGGCATTGCGGCATGGTGGCAGGAAAAGTCAAAGGGGCGTCGCCCGGCATGCTCTTTTGTAGCATGCTGGTACTTGTGGTCTAGTACAATCCTTTAGTAGGTTATATGCCTCATTTGTTTGTCATTAATTACTTATAGTAAGTTTCCTCCCAACACGATATTGTCACAAGTGTTCATAGCTCTCCAGTGGGCTTTGAATCAAAGGAACGCTGTATTGCGGTATGAGCCTTCGACCGCCTTTTCCAACCGGAGACTGTGCAAAGTTCAGTGTCTCCATGGTCCCCTTTGTTTTCGACGGGGCGGTGCAGTCTTCGCGGCTCGGTTTGCCGCCATAGTTTTTTTGAACAAGAACCTCCGCTTGAAGACGCACACACAAGCGGTATTTTTTCGGCACCCAGCACCTCCTTTATTCATTAAAATTGAATTCGCCTTACGCGTTTCGGAGCATTCACGCTCCTTGGTCACAGGCATTGCGGCATGGTGGCAGGAAAAGTCAAAGGGGGCGTCGCCCGGCATGCTCTTTTGTAGCATGCTGGTACTTGTGGTCTAGTACAATCCTTTAGTAGGTTATATGCCTCATTTGTTTGTCATTAATTACTTATAGTAAGTTTCCTCCCAACACGATTAAAATTGAATTCGCCTTACGCGTTTCGGAGCATTCACGCGTAAGGCGAATTCAATTTTAATGAATAAAGGAGGTGCTGGGTGCCGAAAAAATACCGCTTGTGTGTGCGTCTTCAAACGGAGGTTCTTGTTCAAAAAAACTATGGCGGCAAACCGAGCCGCGAAGACTGCACCGCCCCGTCGAAAACAAAGGGGACCATGGAGACACTGAACTTTGCACAGTCTCCGGTTGGAAAAGGCGGTCGAAGGCCCATACCGCAATACAGCGTTCCTTTGATTCAAAGCCCACTGGAGAGCTATGAACACTTGTGACAATATCGTGTTGGGAGGAAACTTACTATAAGTAATTAATGACAAACAAATGAGGCATATAACCTACTAAAGGATTGTACTAGACCACAAGTACCAGCATGCTACAAAAGAGCATGCCGGGCGACGCCCCCTTTGACTTTTCCTGCCACCATGCCGCAATGCCTGTGACCAAGGAGCGTGAATGCTCCGAAACGCGTAAGGCGAATTCAATTTTAATGAATAAAGGAGGTGCTGGGTGCCGAAAAAATACCGCTTGTGTGTGCGTCTTCAAACGGAGGTTCTTGTTCAAAAAAACTATGGCGGCAAAGCGATCCGCGAAGAGTGCACCGCCCCGTCGAAAACAAAGGGGACCATGGAGACACTGAACTTTGCACAGTCTCCGGTTGGAAAAGGCGGTCGAAGGCTCATACCGCAATACAGCGTTCCTTTGATTCAAAGCCCACTGGAGAGCTATGAACACTTGTGACAATATCGTGTTGGGAGGAAACTTACTATAAGTAATTAATGACAAACAAATGAGGCATATAACCTACTAAAGGATTGTACTAGACCACAAGTACCAGCATGCTACAAAAGAGCATGCCGGGCGACGCCCCCTTTGACTTTTCCTGCCACCATGCCGCAATGCCTGTGACCAAGGAGCGTGAATGCTCCGAAACGCGTAAGGCGAATTCAATTTTAATGAATAAAGGAGGTGCTGGGTGCCGAAAAAATACCGCTTGTGTGTGCGTCTTCAAACGGAGGTTCTTGTTCAAAAAAACTATGGCGGCAAACCGAGCCGCGAAGACTGCACCGCCCCGTCGAAAACAAAGGGGACCATGGAGACACTGAACTTTGCACAGTCTCCGGTTGGAAAAGGCGGTCGAAGGCTCATACCGCAATACAGCGTTCCTTTGATTCAAAGCCCACTGGAGAGCTATGAACACTTGTGACAATATCGTGTTGGGAGGAAACTTACTATAAGTAATTAATGACAAACAAATGAGGCATATAACCTACTAAAGGATTGTACTAGACCACAAGTACCAGCATGCTACAAAAGAGCATGCCGGGCGACGCCCCCTTTGACTTTTCCTGCCACCATGCCGCAATGCCTGTGACCAAGGAGCGTGAATGCTCCGAAACTCGTAAGGCGAATTCAATTTTAATGAATAAAGGAGGTGCTGGGTGCCGAAAAAATACCGCTTGTGTGTGCGTCTTCAAACGGAGGTTCTTGTTAAAAAAAAATATATATATATATATATATATACACACCAAGGTGTATTGAGGAATGAGTGGGTGAATCAATGTCCGAATTGGTAATTTAGTGAGTGTGTGACTGACTCTATAAGTTAGTGAGTAAACATGTCTCTGTGAACACATGGGTGAATGACTAATCAGTGTGAAATCAGCAGTTTTTGAGAAGGTAATGTTCAGTGGCAGCTGGTAACATTTGAAAGTGCCAGGGCATAAATGTTGGGCATAATTTGTATATAGCAAGCGATGTGAACAAGTTAAGTGGACAAATCTCTATCAGGGGGAGTCCCTCTCCTGAGAAAGAAATGAAAAGAATACTGGCAAATGGTGCATTTTAAAGCAAATTAATTTAGCGCTAAAGCAAGGCTTATTGAGCAGTGGGAATGTATAGTCTTGAAATATTAAACACATTAAAAACTGTCACATGTCTTCTTGCATTAATTTGTTCAACAGTTACTGTAATGTGTAAATTGTTCTGCATGACAACTTTAGCCTTTTAAAATGTATGCTTGCCCAGTGTCAGGCACTGCATGTAGAATAAAGTTTGGAAAAATATGCTCTAACCAGATTTCGAGAACCACCCACAGATTCTAGCTTTAACCAGTCATATAGACAGGTGTGCAGCTAGTTCTTTAAGTAAGTTGAAAAATGTGGGTGCTCTCTATAAAAGAGCCTGCCAAATACATTTCTCTGATTCCCATAGTGTGGCATAAGACCAGTATTTTGGTTTCTCTCTGAGATGTAATTTTATCCAGATAAATGGCATGGCAACTGACATACACCTAAAGTCTGTCAATATTAACCCTGGGCATTGAACTCCACTCGGTTGGCGGAGGTGGCGGAATTTTGCATACTCAGCATTCCGCGGAGAGTGCAAAGTTCCTGCAAAACCTCCGACTCTGCAGCAGTGCGGAGTTCAGCTCGGACCTTCCCGCCTCCCACCCCCCGCAATAAATATTTTTTAACTAAAATGTACAATTAAAGTAAATTAAAAGCGCGCTTACCTTACAGTGGAATCCCGGGCTGCTCTCCTCCTCCTTGCTCTAATCATCTACGTCAGGCATACATCATTGTAGGACTGCACTGGCACGTGCATGAGCAGTCCTACCATGACGTACACGATTACATCGAGGAGGAGGGCAGCCCGGGATGCCGCGATAAGGTGAGTGCACTTTTAATTTACTTGAATTGAAAATTTTAGGTAAAAAATATTTATAGCGGGACGGTGGGAGGCGCGGAGCGGAGCTCCACTGAGCTTTTGGGCAACTCCTTGGAGGTCTGCATACAACAACTCTGCCTGCTATGCCCAGGCCTAGTCAGTATGATTGGCTTTGTCACTGGGTGTTAGCTGTTTAAGATAAATGAGTAACAGCAATGATTTCTTATAAATAATTAACATTGGAAATGTTTAAATTCTGAAATAGTGAGTCCATGAATTAAATAGCATTGAGGCCTGTTGAAGGAATTTTGGCCTTCAATTATGTGTGCTTTATGATAGATATGTATCCTCTTTTTCTCTGCACATCTTTAACCTCCCTCTCCTTTCTCTTCAGCATCCTCTTTTCACTCTTTCCAGAATGCCCTTCCTGACATCTCTTTGACTTTACCACCCCCAACATGCACTGCACTCCCTCAAATTTAAGCACTTTAATTTCTCTTACTTTTGCATTCTAAATATTTTGACATCAGTGTTTCCTCCTTCACACAAATATCCACAGAATTTCACTTGCACATGGAATGCACAAACATTTTTCTGTGTGCTCTACAGAGAGGCCAACCCACTAACAGGCACTTTGTTTGGTTTTAGCCTTAGTGCCTGAGCGCTCAATCAAAGCCCCTCATAAAAACCTGGCATGGCTCAAGCTTCAAAGTATGTACAGAAATAAATGCAGATAAAAAACACCATTATAAAAAAGCTAATTTGTGGGGAATGCAAGATTAGGTAAAGCATGTAAAAAAAAAGAGGAACTAAATTGTTAAAATGCATTCCCTCGATGTTCCAAATTGTTAAAATGCATTCTCTCGATGTTTTTAACATTCATTGTTTGTAAGTAAAACCATGTTTTTAGATTCAGTGTTGGCTCAGGGGCATGTTCACAGAGACAGTTCAATGCCATACATCAGAGAACTGGACACTCAAAGCACTTGTCACACAGTAAGCACACATCTCTCACTCTGGACCTGACTCAGATATTTGGATCCATTTCGCAAGGGAACAAGAGTGACCCCTGCTCCCTATTTGGATCCATTTCTCAAGGGAGCAAATGATGCAGCTCCATTTCTAAAGGAGCAAGCAATGTACAGTAAGGGCCTCTGGTGTCACAGTAGGGAGGATAGAGTGATGAGGGGCCTCGGCACACTATACAGAACACAGCATTAGCTTGCACACACTTACTATTACCGAGAATAAGGTACCAGATCAGATGTGCTTCCATCCACTCTCATGTATGATGAAAGGGTAAGAGCTACGTCTTTGAATGACCGATGTCTATGAAGACTCCTACGGCCGAAACCTTGATGCTTATTGCGTCACTGGCCTACAGTGTACATACAACTAGAGACTCCAATGGCAATGAAGGGCTTTAAAACAGAAAGCCCTGCATCATACATCACATTAAGCAAATTGATTTACTGC
Organism: Lissotriton helveticus; assembly: GCF_964261635.1. NCBI lineage: Eukaryota > Metazoa > Chordata > Amphibia > Caudata > Salamandridae > Lissotriton > Lissotriton helveticus. The sequence continues at coordinate 294,505,737 of NC_136070.1, forward strand.
CTGTCTCTGTCTCCGCTTCAGAGGGAGGCAGGCAGCCTGAAACAGACAACCCAGTCTTAAATACATCAATTTATTTATATAGATGAGATCATATCTCTAAATAAATCGATCTATTTTATATTTTTTAATGTAAATATGTAGGAATTTTCAGAGGGGCGCAGCCCCGCAGCCCTAATGGAGAATCTGCCCTGCATAATGTTAAAAAAATAAGGATAACTAACAGATCAAAAGATAACAATTTGACTGGTTGGCCTCTACATCCACTGTGATGGTGGCTAGTCATTTCAGGACTCATAGACTCAGTCCTGAAAAGTAAAACAAAACAGCATTTAAAGGGGCAGGGTAGTGATAACCTGACCCCCCCAATGGGGGCTATCCAAATGTTACCTCCAAGGGCCAGAATTGTTTTTGAATATTTTGCCTGCTGTGGGTCCCTTGGTCCACCTGCGTACCTAGCATAGTGCTTGCAGTTACAAGGGAGGATGTAAAAAGAAATAAAACAATGTGTACAGAAGCATTGTTTCTTCATAATCTGGGACCCCATCTCCCAGGGTCACAGACAGAATAAGGTTAGGTGCATTGCCCACTTCTCTGTTTGTGTGTTGGGAAACAAGCCACATCGGCCTGGAGCATCCATGCATGTGGGTAGGGGACATTGTTGAGATCCCAGTGCAGGCAGAAGAGCAAAAAAAGAGTTGCTCTGGCTGTTATGAAGCTTACCCTCACATGCTGGATCACATACATGGCCCAAGGAAGCCACTCACAAATACACTACCCACTATGGTTGCAAAGCCTTGGTGCTCCACCTTTGGTACCCGATGCACCCTCCAAATGTTGGTTCGACAGCTCGGACTGGCATGCCTAAAAACAAATAAAAGGAACACAACTGGGGTCATAAGCATATGCGGGCTCCACTCCCATCCCTCAATGAGCTGTCCAACATGTGGGTGCCTGGCGTGGGACCGTGCACACCTGAAAACTAACAAAAAGTTCCCACTGTGGTCAGGATCACTCCAACATGTGGGTTCCCCAGGTGGCATTCACAGCGGCTTGCAAGGTAAACCATTTCACGCAACCCAGATTCAATTGCAAAAAAACGGATTCATTCATTTAGTGGGAGCTCCATCTATGAATCCAGACCTGAGAAACCTTCCAACTCTGGCATCACTCATAAAGATATAATGCCCCACATTTACAAGTGTGTATTCTCAACTGCATAAACTAGGATAATGTCCTATTTAGAAATAGGGATAGTCCCAGCCGCAACAGTGTGCACCCTGAATACTGAACCCAGAATATTGATGACATAATATGGAGAAAATATATCAAATATTGACAGTCAATTAAGGCTAGAATTTTTGCACCTAACTGCACATTTATTTACCAACACAGTACATGTATGTTCAAGGTTTGTAGATGTGAAGTCATGAATAGTAAATCCAAACTATATGCACTTATCATTTGATATTTTGACTCTTGATTAAGGGTGGGCGTAGTTCGCGAAGTAGCGCTACCCGAAGCTACGCGAAGTGCACTTCGCACTACGCGAACTTCACGTAGCACTACGCGAGCTGCATAGTAGCATGTTCGCACTGTGTAAGATGCATTTTCAATGATTGCACAGTGCGGACAAGCATCTGGCACTGTGCAAGCATTGAAAACGGCATCTTGCACAGTGCGAGCTGTAGTTTTCTGCTGCTCGAGTAGATTATTACTCGAGCGGCAGCTTTCTCAACGCGAACAGGTAGTTTCTCATTGAGAGCGGTCGCGAGCATGCGCAACCACTCACAATGAGAAACCTGACCTCCTCGCGTTGAGAATCTCGCCGGGATGTCATTTTGCTTGCTCGCGGTCGCGAACATGACGTTCAGGACCGCGAACAAGCAAAAAATGACCGCTGCACTACGCTACGCTGCACTACGCATGTTCGCACTGTGCTACGTGCAGCTCGCGTAGTGCGAAGTTGCGAAAACTTCGCAAACTCTGCGAGCGGAGCGTAGTGCTTCGTCCAGGGTTACTCTTGATATTTTGTCTTTGATATTCTTGTACCACGATATTCTGGGGGATGATATTCAGTAATATAATTGCATCAACTTCACAGGATTTCATAACATATCGCTTTAATGAATACTGATACTTTCAGGTTCATTGATTGGCCTTTTTGCTCTACTCTACAACAGTAGTACTACAAAGTGGTTCCCATTACAAGCCAACACTTTATTAAACAATCAAAGGTATACATATTTAAGAGGAGACTTATAGAAAATATGCATGCCCACCCCTGGTCTATGGATCGACTAAAGACAGCTCTTTAAATTTATGAGATAAATGCCCGTTTAAATACAAAACCCAATGATTCAATTACTTGGAATTTATCAAAACAACGAAATGTTGAATGCTACATGTGTGTGTTTGCTGGTGACATGCACACAATGTGACTAGTTAGTTTTGAGCCCTCATTGTGCATACTTACCACACATTGCCTGTGTGCTCAGCAATCTTGCCAGAGAGAGACAATATTTCATATTCTCATGTGAATTTAATAGGCTAAGGTAAAACTTGTTTTTCATTATGGTGTGTTTATCTCACTTTCACAGGCTTGGCAATAAGAGAATTCACTACTACCACCTAGTAGTGAGGGTTGGACTAGAAAACAGCATCAGGTCTTTCAAAAAATGGTCAAACCAGCCCCAAACTCAGTGAAGCCATGACTAGGATGAGGCCATGAGGGCATTGTTGGATCATCCAAGCATATGCTACTCTAAAAGGACCTTTGGGGTGTCCACCTCAATGGGAAAATGTCAGATTAGTACAATGGGAACTAGTGTGTGGGGTGCAGCACACCGTTGGATTGTATTGACGTAGAATAGGTATACTTCAAGTAGCTTTTTCTGGGTGCTCCCCTCTGACCCCGGGGGATTGGAAATTATGATGATCAAAAGTGCAGTGTCAACCAAATGGCACTGTGCCCTGTAGGCACTCCTTGTTGGGACGTAGTCCCTGGCGGTACTAACAATGTACTCAGTTTCTTATTCCAAATAATGTAGTCTGCAACCGTTCATAGTTGATCAAAAAGGATTGTGTTTATTCAAAACATCATTAGATTGCTTATTTGTAACGTTCAAATTCTTTGCATGGGTGTTCAATATTCAGTATTCAAAAGTGAAAATATCGCTTCTTCATTCGATGAACAACTCAAATTGCGATGTGTACAGCCCTATGCATTTCGGGACCCATGCCCTTCAACTGAATATTGAACACCCATGCAAAGAATTTGAACGTTACAAATAAGCAATCTAATGATGTTTGGAATAAACACAATCCTTTTTGATCAACTATGAACGGTTGCAGATTACATTATTTGGAATAAAAAACGGCTTACATTGTTAGTACCGCCAGGGACTACGTCCCAACAAGGAGTGCCTACAGGGCACAGTGCCTCTTGGTTGACACTGCACTTTTGATCATCAGATTAGCACAATGGCCAGTCTGGCCATCTTACCAGTATGCATTGTATCTGTCATCACCATTGAGAATATCGCCCAATAACCTAAGCACTATATAAAAGATATGAGAGATATACATATAATATCTATTCATGATATCAATTTGTTCTCATACTGAATTATTTTCACAGGTACTGAACAACAGAAAGAAAGAACTGTTTCACAGAAAAGAAAATACTATTCCTTGTTAAACATGTCCTTAACAGCTTTTTGCAGTTCGATTATGGACAAAATGCATTTCTTTCATTTGTTGTTCCAAAGAAATCATATGTTTCAGTCCAGATTGGAACCGCAATGTTTAATGATGATAAAGAACTGCCAACACGTGTTTTGTCACTGATGTGACTTTTTCAAGGCTGTACAACAGTGACATAAAGTAAATTTCAGCAATACGCAATTCAAGAGAAAAGTTGATTTGGTGCCCAACCTAAAGTGAGTATCGATAGAGAAATGTTTTACCAGATGAAGACCTAGAAGGGAAATAGTTCCGTGAGTAGTAGATCAGCAATGGTTTGGGTGCTGACAGAATGATAGTAGATATTAGTAGTATGTATGAAATGTTATAATAGGCTGGCCTTGCAGAACTGCATATACGCAGTGAGAATAGTAAGCTATGAAAAGTAGATGTAATGTTACACCAGCTGTGTAAGATTAAATATATCTAGAATATGGACTACCTTCAAAGAAACTGTCTCAGCTTAGCAAGAAGTTAGTATGGCGGAGGAAGGAAGTCGTCCCAAGGGCTTCTTAGTACCAGTCTTGGTTGTTATATGCAAAATAAATATGATAAAAATTGGGTAAATGTTTGTGTGCCTATGTTAAAGGTCGTAGTGTGGTTCATGACCTTCTAAAATGAGGAACTTACATTTATTCATGGTATTAATATCTCCAACTTTGGATATCCTGTGGGTAACAGTTGCGTGTAGTAAGTAGACCTGGACTCCCCACCGAATGGACTCTTATCACCTTCAAATCAATAACCGGGACTCTTTTCACTTACAGTGCTCTGAAATACCCAACACGTGACAAACAAGTTTAAAAAAAAAGCAAGAGAGGGCGATAATGAGGGAAAGCTCCTTAGATACCTGTAAAATTTTCACTAAATATAGGACTTTCGATACATTTAGACACATTTGTTTCAGATTAAACAATTATGACATTTTTCAGCAAGCCACTGCACAAAAAACTAATTTTATATCTTTTCTACAATACACAGTTTAAATACATTTTAATTGTTTGTGTTTGAAAGATAACTCTGCCTCCTTGTGAAGATGTTTATATTTAGTTATTTAGTGCTGAATTTGTAATGCTTATTTTGCAAGCAGAAGTAGACTGACAACGATTTCTCTTTTATGTTTCAAAATAAAAACTGCTAACGAAAAGCAAATCAAATAAGGTAATTTTTCTCACATTGCACAGGGAGGGCGACAGTGTCGGGTCAGAAGAAATGCATTAGGTGGAAACCAAGTATTGAACTTTCAATGCCTTAAAACTAAATCTTTTATAATCTTCTCCAAACTTTCATTGTAAATAAATACAAAATCATTGCCTAGAATGAGAAGGAAGATAATTGGGACGGAAAACTGAACTCAATAACCCATGCTAGACGAGAGCATGCAAAGTGAAAAGAATCAGTCCCAATTTAATGTTATTCCCTGCTCGCTACTTACTTCAGAATATGAAGCAGAAAGTGCTTTGCAAAATTCACAACCATTCATTCTCCTTTTGGTATGTATTTATTGAAGCACACCCTTTCATTTTAAAACTATTTGAGTTTCACGTAGCCCTAGACTATTCTATATTAGCATACAGCTCTGGAAAATGCATTTCAATCAAGTGTGCACATATGGGGTTCTATGATCAAAATGGCTGCTTGCTAATCAAGTTTTACATTGAGCAACAACCAACCGCTTCCTTTGTTCTTCGAGGGATTTTTAAAACCCTTAGACCATAAAGAGTCATTTATCAAAAATGATCTCTGTGTCTGCCTCATAAATATTAATGAGGTAAGCATCAGATTGTGAAGCCTTCTAAAAAGTATTGAATGCTGGGATGGAGATCTGGACAGGACAGCAGAATCACATCTTGAGCATTTTGATTCACAATGCACCTTCTTTTGGACCCCTGTCCCTTAACCGCATGCGCGCTAGCGGTTTTCCCGCTGCACGCTGCGTTTAAAAAAAAGCCGCGTTACATGACGAGCTCAGCTCGTCATCAGCATGCGAGCGGCGTAACTCATGACGAGCTGAGATCTTCATGAGCGCCGAAGTGGTTAAAGGGAACAGGGATTACAATCATACAAACAGTGGCACATTATGAATTGGATATTGAGGAGTGCACGCAGTGTTCATGTCAGCCACAGTCTGCACCTGTCAAAGTCTGAAGCCTGCACAACCAGAAGGTGAGCTGTCCAATTTGGACAACTTAGAGCAGAGGTCTTCAAACTTTTGTAGGGTGAGCCCCCCCAACTCAATTTTTTTAGCTGTTGGGCCCCCCCAACACCAGACAAAAATTTCTGGAATCTGGTACACTACATAATTGACCGCCGCGTGCATATCCTTGGCCATATCCAGCAAATAATGTTCTACATAATAAGAGTGTTTAGTTAAGTGCAGGTTTGTGAGTGGGTGTGCTGAAATGACAGATTATTACATGGCTCAAACCACCATTTTCCTACATAAAATGTGCGCAAATTGTTTTTAATAGGATGCTTTGTTTTACACATGACATTGTTTGATAACACCACCAACCTAAATGTGACAGGTGTGCCTGTTTTTAGCCACAGATGGTCAATCTGTGGATGGGTTTTTGCTACTGCCATCCTCAGGTTGTGCTCCGCATCCAGGGGCAGATTTACAAGGAAGTGCCGCAGTGTGGCACAGCAAGCCCCTTGGCTGCGCCACGCTGCGGCACTTCTGAAACACTGGGATGCGAAATATTTACAAGAATATGACATATCTCTGTGCTTCCCCCTTTGCTGGCGCACAAACTGCAGCCATGCGCTAGCGTAGGCATCCTTGTACCATGGTGCAAGGATGCCTGCATCGTGGGGAGATTGTTTTTGTGCAGGAATGGGCAACTTCCTGCACATAAACAATCACTACAGGCATTTCCCTCTTTCAATGCATGCTGTAGTCACGTGATTATTCATTGCAGACTGACACAGGAGAACCACGGACAGAATCGACTGGGAGAGAGTGCATCACTAACGAGTGCACGAACGAACACTGGCGGCCGGACGCCATTAGCACTGAGTCCGTCACGCAAAACTAAAAAACGAGAATTCCATAAGACAACAACACACACAAGTTGTGGATAAATCACAACCCCCCTTTTTCTCACCCTGCGCCACTAAATGGCAAAGATATGTGGTCCTGACAAGAACACCCCCCATTAAGGGTGTTTGAAACGCGTAGACCTTTCTACGCGACCTTAGGTTTTTTGAAATAATTAAAAACACAGAGTGAAGTGAAACTCGCACCAAGGTCGCTTTCTTGAATTCTGTTGCGAACTCTGATTCATTGATACTATAATGACAGTTGTATATTGTATATTGTGTAAATAGGAGTGTGAATGGGATTTTGAATGGTATGATTGGGAATGGTGAGAGCTGCTTAGTGAAGTAATTTCGTATATTTGTGATGTACAGAATCAATATTGTAATCTGTGTCTTTTGTGTTTAAGTGCCTAAAAAAATGTAAAATGTGTTTGGTATTATAAAATGTTGATATAAAAAGATTCATTTCAGACAGAAAAAGTAGTCTCGTCTATATAGTGTTTTGAGTCACTATATCGGTGCAATCATTCCAGGACTAATACTGCAGTACTGGTATTGTTGTTTTGTTCAGAATCTTAGTGAGGCTTGACCTTACTGCTTTGGAGCCCGAACCCTTCCTTGGTTTATTGCTGTAGAATGCAGCACACATTGAATGAGGGAAAAACGAGGAAAAATGAAAACATTTCTCCTCGTTGCGCCTCGCTAAGCCACCTCTAGGGTGGCGTAGCATTCAGACGCATTTCCAGATTTACGATTCCTCGAAAATCTGGAGATGTGTCATGTTCCATGGAACACCCACAGCAATACCCATGAAACAACCCTTCAAAACAAAGTGCTACGTGTGAAGGGGACGTATTTACAAGGAGAGGAAAAGTCACACAGGGTGGCTTTTCCCTTCCTTATAAATATAGCAGAGCCCCCTGCGCCACCAGTACGTCATGAAAAGTGACGTACTGGTGGCGCATGGCGCTTGTAAATCTGCCCCCGAGTCTTTAATACCACAAGTGCTTAGAACCCAATCTCACATAAATAGAACGAGCTGAAAGGCAAGAGAGTTTGAGAGCAGTTTCTCTCAAACCTGAAAATTCTGCAAACATGTTCAGCGAAAACAGGGACTGTAAGGGAGACAGTGTCCCCTCCCACATTTCCTCCTTCTCCATGAATTCCCTCACTACCACTCACCAACGATGCACCTCATCTCTCTTAATTTTGTTATAGCGCTACTCATTGTTTACTCACACTTAGTTCTGTGATCTGCATGGTACACATTCTATGGAGCAGGCACATTAACCCTCTGCGCTCTGTGGGTGGCAGGAGTGCTCATGTGAGTGCACGGTGAGCCATGCGACAGTTTGCGAGTAGGGTAAGAGGAGTGACTGCAGGGTGAGAGAGTTGACCATATGAATTTGGGTGCAGATATACGTGCAGAGTGGGACAAATTAATGTATGGTAAGTGATGGACTTATTCGAGTGAGATTGCAGATTGAGCAGTGAGGGGGACAGGTGAGTGAAGTGTCACTTGAGCGCAGGTTGAGTAGTGTGCTTGTGTGATTGCAGGGTGAGGTACAGGGAGAACAGTGCAAGTGCATTGTGAGTGCAGAGTGATCACTGTGAGTGCAGGGTAAGTGGGTGAATGGTGTGAATGCATGGGGATCAGTGTGAGTGCAGGGTGAGCGTGAAAGTGAAGGGCGAGAAAGAGAAGCGAGTTTTCTGAATGCAAGGTGCATTCCCAGACACTTGAAGTAACTCAGAATGTTATTGACGGCAGTGTAGGGTTTCAAATGTGTTAAACTATTGCTAATATGGCAGTAACCAGGGATTAGGGTGGAGGAAATAAATAATGTGGTGATCCTGCAACAAACTCCCAGTCTTGTGATTAGGGTTACCATGAGGAAAATCGAATTTTGCCCTGTTATGTGTCCCTACGTGTTCCCCATCATATGTTATATGTGCATGATCGCTATGCATATTTACCCCCTTGACCGAATAAAGACGCATTTACAGTTGTGTCCAACGTTAGTATGCCAGTTATCCAGTCCTTCTTAAAGCAACGTGAATTAGGCTTCTAGGCCTATGTTGCCAACGTCTTTACATTATGCACGATAAATCATCGAGTTGCACCCGTTTCTAGGCCTCACAGGGCCCGGACACCAGATTCAAGCCTCAAGTCTCCTGAACCACTCCGAGGAGAGATGCAGCCCCGCCCGCATCCCTGACCCTTCACCTACTTCCTGCCAAGCAGCGCGGTGCCCGGCCTGGCCTGCCTGCCTGTCTGCCAAGAATATGTTATGCCTATAGTTATCAGTTCAGTTCCCCGGCTTCACATTCCTAGCTAACGAACCGCATAAACATCTTCATCTATAGTCTAGTCTTCCTGTCTCCAGGCAAGAGAATTACTGAATTAGTATCCATAGAAGATCCATAGCACACGCAATACATGAAGAAATATATGCATGCACTAGCCTTAGTGACAAGTAGCCTTTGCCCTGATGACTTTTAGATTCAAGCAACATGTACTCTAAACACAAGATATCAGATATGCTATAGGTACAGGTCGTTCTGACATCCCAGACTTTAGTCTCCACTTCTAGTGCTAGAAGTCAGAGCCCCCAGCTCTCCCCAGTTACACGTCATGAGTCATGACCCGTTTGCACGCACCAGTAGGTTAAAGGTTCCAGCTGCCCATGAAGCCCCCTCCATGTATCCACCCACTTATGACACTTCTGTGACGTTTACATCACACACCTCCGTGCACGCCCTGTGCACGCCTTCTTTTTACGGCCATATGTTCTTATCTTCCGTTTGTCACTTGTTACGCCTACTGTATTCAATGCAATTGTACTGTTTTACTATATATACTGTATGATGTTAATGAGATATTAGCTGTCCCGCCTGTCCCTCTTTTTCTGAGACTGTCCCTTCCTGAACCTTAGCAGGTGATGGAACCCGATGGTCCATTGGCTCGAGCCACTTAATTAAATCCCGTATGACTCAGATACCACGGATTCTGCCTCTTATTTATTGAGCTATCCTTTTCAGTTAATGCATAGAAAAATAGTACCGGTAATTATTTATTTATTTACCACATAAATGGCGCCCGATAGGGACGAGCCCCTTCCCCACTCGCCGGCGATGTAACGCAGGCCCCCTGACCCTTCTACAGCCGTGACAGACCCCTACTGCGCACCTGCAGGTATTCCTGCTCAAGTCTCCCTCAGGCCCACGGAGGAGACGGAGACTGCGGTCCGGCATCCAGACGTGGCGGTGTGGAAGGCGGATCGTCCCGACCAGAGCCCAAGCCGAGAGAGCAAGGTCCGAGGTATCCTGAGGCCCACCTGTTTCCGAAGCCCGAGGCGCATGCATAGTGCGTAGTAACCAGACGTCGTAGCAGTCCAGTCCAGTCAGAGGCCTTCGGTTTTGCTTCCCGGTGAGTACCATTGCTGGGAACGTATCTAGACGGGTTCATTAATTTGTGCCCGGTCCGACGGGTTTGGGTACACAGATCCGGTCCGACGTGTTCACTTAGGTGGATACGGTATGACGTGTCTCTTTAGGAGACCGGTATGTTCTGTACTGTTTCAGCAGTGCATCCAGTAATTCTAGTAAGTCTGTTCTCTGGTGTAGTTTCTCGAGAAGTTCCAGTATTATGTTTCGATGTATTATGTTTTCAATGCACTAGGTAGTATCTGTTCGAACTGTTTTTAATGTGATTTTGATGTCGTGGTATGAGTGATTTGTTTTGCTATTCATTACTGTGTTCATTGTGTATTGTGATCAAGTTCAAGTACGGTTCAAATATGCCTCTGTTTTCAAAGTTACGTCAGATAAAAACCAGAAAAGCGTTACTCGAAGAATCAGTTCCTGTCCCTCCTAGGGACAGTCCTGGACATTTCATGTATCATAAACATGGCTTAGATGCCATACTGTATCTAGACTTATGGGTGGATTATAGCAAAGATCTCGAAGAGAAATATAGATGGCCTGTTTCAGGAACATGGGATGCCGTGTGCATCATGAGAGTAGAGGAAGCATTATGGAAAAAGAAAGCCAGACAATCCCAGAAAGATGCCATAGAATTGTGGCGTAAAGAATCGCATAAAAGAACAGAAAAAGAATTCAGAAAAGCAGAATTAAGTAGGGAATCCTCAGAAAAAGCCCAAGAAAGGGAATTACTAGAAGAAGGTGAACGAGTTAGAGCAGAACAGTCAGACAGACAAAGAAATGCCCTTATTAAAGGTATGTATCCCCTTCTCGCCGAGGGTTTGCCTAAGGCGACCCCGGAAACACCCTGTAATTTACCGCCACCATTGGTCCCGACTAAGCTACGTCATAAACCGACTGCAGCTGAAATCTTCCTTTCTTCCTATTTAGACGACACTGTCCCAGAATATGCTAATACGAATCCTACTCCGCCTGTTCAACTTCAACACCCTGTTAATAACGTAATTACTGTGCCTCCAGCCGTTGGTCCCAGGAATCCTGTTAATGTGCCAGTACCCCAGGACCAACCCACATTACGTACGCCTACTTTACCAGTCACATTACCAGCAGCCGCACATTCAGTATTAATGGACGATTCTAGTTCAGGAGGAGCAGGGGGAGGTATTCCTATCACCCCGCCTCAAACAAAACGACTGACGCTGAGAGACGCAGCATTACAGCGCACGCCAAAAGTGGCTACGTACGAAGCCCTCAAAAAGTACCTTACTGATTGTAGATATGACCCAGTGCCAGGCGAAGATCACATGATATTATATTCCGTACGTTTACGACGAGTTGCAAACTTTTTGATTACCATATCAGATATGAAAGAACATTTAGACAGAATATATCATTTCATCCGAACAGGGGAGAAACCAGAAAGTATTCACGAAGCTATGGCACACAGGAAAGTTGAGATTCAAGGCATGATTTTGCAATTTTTAATAAATTGTTTAATAAGAGAACAGGATCATCCTGATAAAGACAAAGATGAGATGAAAGTCCTGACAAGATGGAGTGACAACATAGCAGAAGGAAAACACAAGACACAAAATTGTATAGAAACCATGTACAGAAAGATTCGTAAAGAAATTATAAGCATACACGAAAGGGAGAAAGCAATGAGAGTAGCCGAGAAAGAGAATAACTCTTCAGACGAAGATGTAGACACCGAGAATCCCACCAGAATAGCGTATGTAGGTAGGACGAGACCTTTTGACAGACACACACGCTCAGACTACAAGAAAGCTTTTTCTCCTCCCGTACCAGAACAGTGTTCTCTTGAACATTTATTCCAGGCTACCGATAAAGTTCTGAAACTACGAATAGGTTACATGACTCTTAGTACCAGGCATGAACAGGAACTAGCCCGATCAGCAGTTCGATGGACTAGTGATTCTACCACGTTTTCAGACGAAATAGTGGCCCAAATATTTCTGAAGCTTCCCCCAGACGAACAGCGACTGGTGGGTATGTACATGACCCAGCATCTCATTACACTGTATGAGGATCAGCATTCTGATCCAGGTCCTTTATATAATGTATTGAACGAATTACTCCTAAACAGATGGAAAGGTCTAGGTACCGATTTGATTAGTGTCATTTTAGAACAACGCCACAAATACAGAACATTCCTGACTCCACATTTTGTTCCTGTTCCACCCCCATTCTACATAGATAGACAGAATCCCTTGCGAGAAGTGCATCCTGTTAAGGGAACGGGGGGTGACCTCGAACGAGTATTTGTTTACACCCCTATAACGAAAATAGAACTACTAGAAATGAAAAAGTTAGTGCCCTGTCACGATAAAGATCCAGCAGGGTTCCACCGTGAATTAAAAGACATGCTCCGTATGGGAGAATACACGTATCCTGATATCATCAAAATGTTAAAGGTCCTGCTGCCTGCGGGCATATATGAAAAACTCAAAGAAAAAGAATGGGAGGTGGGAGAGAAAAAGATTGACTGGACAGCGTTAGAGAACGAAGATAACACACGAGTTCCTGGTACTGGTCTCGGGGAAAAAGCCAAAGAATTGCCCGAGTTGTTAATACAAGTCTTGCCAAGATTACTAGCCACGAAAAAGGAAGACTGGGATGCCATCTCAGCCTGTAAACAGAAACAAGACGAAGACACTAGTGATTTTTATTCCAGATTTGAGAAATGTTTCATTATTAATAGCGGTTTGAAAACAAGTAGTGAGTCGTATCCACATCTTTTTGTTACCAAACTAGTTGAAAATTCTTTACCACAAGTTAAAAATCGAGTACTGAAAGTCGAGAGTACCTGGCAAGCTAATACCCCGTCCCAAATGCTACAGATGTTACAGTACCACCAGAATCGAATCAGAGAAGAACAAGAACACGAAAGGAGACGTATGAAAGACACGAAAATGAAAGTACTAGTTGCACAGTCTGTTCCAGCAGATAGTCAGAAGAGGGGTACGAATCAAACTAGTCATTCTGCAGCTCCCGTTAAAGGGACATGCAATTACTGTAAACAGCCAGGTCATTATATAAACGAATGTGCAGTTCTGAAACACAACATAGCTACTGGTAAGAGGAAAGAGAGACCGCGTCCTCCTAGACAGGAACATGTTCCGTAAAATTTGCAACCACCGCAGAACGCACAACAGACAGTTACAGCACCGCAGCCTATAGCTGCCACACAACACGTTACACAACAGATGTACCAGTACGCACAGTCAGATTATCCAGAATATCAGCAGTATTCATGAAACAGCCTAGAGAGGGAGGTTGGCTTGCCTCTCATCGAGGTTCCTGTAGATCAAGAGGGTCCCTATGTACACAGTCAGGTATTAGGGAAAGACAGAAAGTTTCTGATTGATACAGGGGCAAGTAGGACTACCATCAGTCATGACGAGGTTCCAGGGGCTCCACTCTCAGGCTCAAGAAATGTTTCCCTGGGATTTTCAGGAAAGCCTATTGTTAATGTAATATCAAAACCAGTTTCCCTAGAAGTTGGTCCTTTGTCCCGAACTACAGACTTGTTACTTACGAAATCATGTCCTGAAAACTTACTTGGTATTAAAACATTGAAAGAACTAGGTGCTCTAATATGCTGTCCTCCGGAAGGAGTGAGATTGTTTTTACGTGATTTTAAAGGACATTATGTGTTAAGAGATTTTGATCCAAGATTACTGAATGTACCACAGCATTTATGGGCGCAAGGTCCAACTGATGTAGGTTGTATGCACATTACACCATATCGTGTTACTTTGAAACAAGGAGTTGTGTTACCACGAATCCGACAGTACAAGTTACCCCCGAGGCTGTATCAGCCTTATCAAAAATTATTGACGAGCTCATTGCTCAAGGAGTAGTTGTAGAAACTGACTCCAATGTCTGTAATTCTCCTATCATTCCGATTCTTAAACGTACTGACCCAAATGCACCTCCAGTTTATCGATTAGTGATTGACCTTCGAGAACTTAATAAATGTATCATACCCCAGTACCCAGTGGTTCCAGATATCTCTTCCCTATTGACTGCCATTGATTCCGAAGCTACGTTCTTTACTGTTATTGATCTCAAGAACGCTTTCTTTAGTGTCCCCATTCATCCAGACAGCCAGTTCCTTTTCGGATTCTGTTTAAATGGAAGAAGCTATAAATTCACACGTGCACCTCAAGGTTTCACAGAAAGTCCTAGTATTTACAGTCAAGCACTTAAACGACAACTAGACAGTATTCACATGCCAACTGACACTGCCCTGCTCCAGTATGTCGATGATCTATTGATCACAGCCCGTACAGAACGTGACTGCGAATGTGCATCACTGACCGTCTTGTATTTTCTGGCAGAGATGGGGCACAAGGTGTCCTCTTCGAAACTGCAATTCTGTGTCCAGCAAGTGGTATACCTTGGACACTTGCTGTCCAAGAGGGGTAGACAGTTGACACCTGACCGTATCCAGTTAATAGCACATCTTCCACAGCCCAAGACACAGAAGGAGGTACGAGCTTTTATCGGCCTCACTTCTTACTGCAGACAATGGATCCCTCAGTACGCATATCTAGCCAAGCCACTGATACAATTGACAACGCAGGAGGCAGCGACATCGACTGTCCTCCCTTGGACCCAGGAACATACACTTGTTTTTAATGAATTAAAGAAAGCTTTATGTAATGCACCTGTTTTAGCGACACCAAACTACAGTAAGCCTTTTACACTTTTTGTCACTGAACGTGATGGTACAGCATTATCTGTTCTCACGCAAGATCAAGCAGGACAACACAAGCCTTGTGCTTATTTTTCTAGCACATTAGATCCAGTAGCCCAGGCTTTGCCTGCGTGCCTCAAATCAGTTGCAGCCACAGCTTTAGCTATTAGACAAAGTGATTCCATAGTGTTAGGACACTCCCTGACAGTACAAGTTCCACACTCCGTGGAAGTTCTTTTAAACCGAACACAGACTCAGCATTTGACAATTGCACGATTAACAGGGTATGAACTGACACTGTTTCAGCCACACATAGAAATCAGACGCTGCAACATATTAAATCCTGCTACACTGTTGCCCTCGATTACATCAAAACCTGCCACACATGACTGTGTGGAAGTTATTAACACCATGACAAAGCCAAGACAAGACTTGACGGACATTGCATTACCTGACCCAGACCTGACACTTTACGTGGATGGTTCATGTATGAGAACGAGTAAAGGAGAGTTAGTAGCCGCGTATGCAGTGACTACTGAAACTGAAGTTATAGAAACACATCGTATTGACACCCTGTCTGCTCAAGCAGCAGAGCTCATCGCTCTGACCCAAGCCTGCATACGAGCTAAGAATCTGAAAGTAAACATATATACAGATTCACGTTATGCATTCGGAGTCGTTCACGACTTTGGAGTCCTCTGGCAAGAAAGAGGTTTCATGACCTCTCATGGAGCCAAGATTCAGCATGGCCCCCTCATTCAAGCTCTGTTAGAAGCAATACATTTACCGACAGCCATTGCCATTATGAAGTGCAAAGCACATACGAAAGCCACTGACACCATTTCCCAGGGTAACGATCTAGCAGATCGAACAGCCAAGCTTACAGCTCAGACTCCAGACATTCCAGTTAACACGACAAAGACAGATGTTCCAGATCAGACGACTTGTATGACAGTTAAGGACCCTACACAAGACGTCCAAGACATACAGACACATGCTACCCCAGACGAAATCAAGAGATGGTCTGAACAAGGAGGGGTCCAGACAGATCAGGGATGGTTGACGAAGGGAAAAGCCACATGGTTTCTCCCCGACTCTATGGTTCAAGTCATTATTAATACAGCACATAGTCCAGCACATTTAGGAGAAAAAGCCATGTTAGACAGCATCCAGAACCTCTGGTTTAACAAGCATTTACGAGCAGCAGCGAAGCAGAAAGTGCGTACCTGCATGATCTGTTGTCAGTTCAATCCAGGTAAAGGTGTCCCCGTGGAACAAGGTGGATTCCATCCTCCTGACCACCCTTTTGAAGTCCTCCAGATGGATTATATTCAGATGGATCGATGCCGAGGTTTCAAGTATGTCCTCGTAGTTGTCTGCGCTTTGTCCAGATGGACAGAAGCATATCCAGTCCCAGATTACACTGCCGCGACCACTGCCAAGCAGCTGGTTCGTGAGTTCTTCCCACGCTATGGTTTGCCCAAGGTCGTGTATTCAGATAACGGACAGCCATTCTCATCCGAACTCATGAAACAAGTATCACTTTTGTTAGGGTACCAGTGGAAGTTCCATTGTGTACGACACCCCGAGGCAGCTGGCCTCGTCGAGAGACACAATCAAACTCTGAAAATACGAATAGCGAAGGTCTATGCAGAGAAAGGTGTAGATTGGATGGTAGCCCTGCCGGTTGCCCTCTTCTACATGAGAATGGTCGCTCACTCCCGATCGGGTTTGTCACCGTATGAAGTAGTGTTTGGTCGTCCCCCAAACATGTGGGGTACACCAATGCCACGTAAAATCACCGATGTTGACAGTAATATGCTGACATATTACCTAGCTTCCTTGATGTCTGCACTACTTTCTTGTCGTTCACAGGTCGCGGCTGCCTTTCCAGACAACACCCAGGTGAAACCGCACGAGGTCGTTCCAGGCGATCTTGTTCTCATCCGAAACTTCGATCGTTCAAGCCCGCTGGAGCCCCGCTGGAAGGAGCCGAAACTTGTTCTGATGACCACAAGGACCGCCGTAAAGCTGGAAGGACGAAAGGGTTGGCTTCACTCCAGCCACATCAAGCGTTTCCATGGACTGCGTCCAAAGACTTTTCTCAAGGACTGCCCCGATACTGACTCTAAACTTCCCCTGTTAGAGAAAACTCCGCAGCAGGAGTATAAACTCAAGTTAAGGTCTAGCAAGTCAGACAGCGTTTAATTGTTTAAGTCCCTCTCGGGTGAAGCGGTTAGACAGGTTCCTGACATGTATCAGATAGACCCACATAGTGAGAGAGATAGACGTGACTCCAAGAAAATAAGATACTGTAAGAGTCTGCGAAGCAGATGTGTTGTTACATTATTGTTTATGTTATTTCTGAGTCTTACGATCACATGTATAAGTTATATGCTACATGTATTTTTTCCTCCTCTTGATTCGCATGTACATCTTTCCTCTAATGATACAGTAGAGCACACTTTTAGTGAACTACCCCCTCACGAGTTATCCTATCGACTTGCAATGCGCAACAATACTTTTATTCGTATGTTACACTATTCACACCAGACCAGCAATGCCACTAATTGTTGGGTGTGTGGTCGACTCCCCCCTTACCAGACACCGAAGGGAGTCCTGCCACTCTTTCCCTATCCGTTTTCACACAATGGTTCATGTGGAGCATGGTTTACATTAACATCATCCTTAGACGATAAGTCCCTTCTGAATAGAACATGTTTCCCAGACAAGGAAGGTCTTTCCCATAGGACAGGGTTAGATCTAGAAAGTGAAGTATATGATCTAGGTAATTTCTCCTCCAACTTCATGGTTTTGAATGTTCAGTCCGAGACTACTCCAGACTTACCTTCTATAACAGTTCTACCAGTGAAAGGCGAATTATGTGTTAGAAAGAATGGTTCAGTACATCTAGGACACAGTGATTGTAATACTGTGGTCGAGTATAGTGACAGTGGGAAATCTACTTTCAAAGCCTCACGTCATTCTTATTTTGTATGTGGTCAGACCGCATATGTACGTTTGCCCCTAGATTGGGATGGAACATGTTACATTGCCTTCCTACTGCCACCAGTTTTCCTGGCCCCATCCGATTATCACCGAAATACACATCTAGTACACGTCAGACATAGAAGGGAGATCGAGTCCCCAATTGTCGACCAAACTGAAACCGCATTAGAACAATATACAGATTTCAATAAAGGTTTATTCTTCTTCATAGGTCCTGTCCAGAATAGTAAATTAATACGCAGGTTAACCAGAACCCTTGAAGCAGTAGTGAATGAGACTACTTCCGCTCTAGGTAACTTAACAGAAGAGCAGTCTGCTATGAGATTTGTTGTTCTTCAGAACCGCCTTGTTCTTGACGTCATACTGGCCGATAGGGGCGGAGCTTGTAGAGTCATCGGATCTAGTTGTTGCGTTTTCATTCCTAATAACGCACCGTCTGTGTATTCAGCAATAACTAGACTTCATAAAATAGCCCATCAGCTACACCAGAATCCAGGCACCTGGACATGGTCCGGTTGGCTCTGGAGTATAATATCTGCCTGGGGATGGAAAGTACTGTCATTCCTAGGAGTAGTAGTAATGATCATCTTCAGTTGTTGTCTCTGTTTACAATGTGGCCCTGCGATTTGCGGCTTGTGCGCTACCTCTTGTATTCCACGTCCAAAGTCCTATTCCCAAAAGATAAAAGACGAGCAAATGATGCTGTATGAACAGATAGATGGTATCATGAATATTGATGTTTCCTGAAGGAAACGTAGGGAACAAGGAGGGAATGAGGAAAATCGAATTTTGCCCTGTTATGTGTCCCTACGTGTTCCCCATCATATGTTATATGTGCATGATCGCTATGCATATTTACCCCCTTGACCGAATAAAGACGCATTTACAGTTGTGTCCAACGTTAGTATGCCAGTTATCCAGTCCTTCTTAAAGCAACGTGAATTAGGCTTCTAGGCCTATGTTGCCAACGTCTTTACATTATGCACGATAAATCATCGAGTTGCACCCGTTTCTAGGCCTCACAGGGCCCGGACACCAGATTCAAGCCTCAAGTCTCCTGAACCACTCCGAGGAGAGATGCAGCCCCGCCCGCATCCCTGACCCTTCACTTACTTCCTGCCAAGCAGCGCGGTGCCCGGCCTGGCCTGCCTGCCTGTCTGCCAAGAATATGTTATGCCTATAGTTATCAGTTCAGTTCCCCGGCTTCACATTCCTAGCTAACGAACCGCATAAACATCTTCATCTATAGTCTAGTCTTCCTGTCTCCAGGCAAGAGAATTACTGAATTAGTATCCATAGAAGATCCATAGCACACGCAATACATGAAGAAATATATGCATGCACTAGCCTTAGTGACAAGTAGCCTTTGCCCTGATGACTTTTAGATTCAAGCAACATGTACTCTAAACACAAGATATCAGATATGCTATAGGTACAGGTCGTTCTGACATCCCAGACTTTAGTCTCCTCTTCTAGTGCTAGAAGTCAGAGCCCCCAGCTCTCCCCAGTTACACGTCATGACCCGTTTGCACGCACCAGTAGGTTAAAGGTTCCAGCTGCCCATGAAGCCCCCTCCATGTATCCACCCACTTATGACACTTCTGTGACGTTTACATCACACACCTCCGTGCACGCCTTCTTTTTACGCCCATATGTTCTTATCTTCCGTTTGTCACTTGTTACGCCTACTGTATTCAATGCAATTGTACTGTTTTACTATATATACTGTATGATGTTAATGAGATATTAGCTGTCCCGCCTGTCCCTCTTTTTCTGAGACTGTCCCTTCCTGAACCTTAGCAGGTGATGGAACCCGATGGTCCATTGGCTCGAGCCACTTAATTAAAGCCCGTATGACTCAGATACCACGGATTCTGCCTCTTATTTATTGAGCTATCCTTTTCAGTTAATGCATAGAAAAATAGTACCGGTAATTATTTATTTATTTACCACAACCAGCTCATTATTTTGATGGCCCAGGCGGTACAAAAATAAGCAGTCACCTACAGCTGTATTGTCAGTACTTGTCCATGCATACTTTGAAGAGCAAATATAAATTGAAATAACTTTTACTTGTGTTCTAGGGATGCCTGAATAATCTCTGGCTGATAATAAAAGGGAACATGCTTCTCTATATATAGACAAGCAATTTGCAGTCTGTTTAAAAGAACACATGGCTGGCTGGCATTTTGTGCGCCTGCCTGTGTAGTTTTAAATGAAACTTGGGGGCATGTTTACAATAACTGGCGCATCCCCGCATATCAGCAGGGATGCGGCAGTTATTGTGCGCCACAGCTCCGCCACTATGGATGCGCTGCAAAAAAAAAATGGTGCGCCGCATTTACAATGCGGCGGACCATTTTTAAATTTTTTTATTTCTAAAGTTTTATATAGCGCAAACATGATCCCGAGGGATATCAGAGCGCTTTACAAGGGTGTAGGTCCAGTATCTTCAAGCAAGTGATAGGAGCCCAATTAGGGTAAGAACTTGCACATAAGGAATCGTTTTACTTCCATTTTGAATGCCGCCGTGGAGGTGAGTCTGCGAATTTAAGGAGGGAGAGAGTTCCAGATCCGTGGAGTGGAGCCGGAGAAAGCTCTTTGACAAGTTCTCTTTTTTCGAAATATCTGTTTGGTATACCAGCGACAAGTTCGCAGTGCAGCTGCCATTAAATAGGTCCTCGGAGGAGGAAAGAGCGCAAGGTCTTGTGGGTGGGAAACCAGTGATATCCCTTCCTGTGTAGATGTTTAATGGGAAATCCAGAGATGCCACTTCCTGCACAGATGGGCAATGATAAACAACATCCACTTGCCTGGCTTCTTTTAAGGACAGTTTTGGCAGGAACGCTTCAAAAGGCATATTAAAGATATTTAAAGCAGTTCAGGCATGGCACTTTCAATTTATTTCAATGGCTGTAACAGCACGCAGAGAAGGTTTTCAGCTCCAGTCAGTCACTGGATGCCGCAGAAATAAACTTAAAGTGTCTAGGTGCTGAAACTGCTGAGGGATACTTAACTGAAAATTCATCTACAATGTTAATTTTTCAGATATTTTCATCCGATTTAGCCAGTCTCCAAGGTGCTTATCTATTCTGTCACTCAGCGTCCGTTCCTGTTCCAGCGTGCTTAGTATGGATTTAAAAGCAAAGCTGAGCTGATGTGCGATTGTAGGAGCACATTTCAAAGGTATATCGACATCAAAGTACTCTTGTGAATAGGAGGAAATATTTTTGATGGAGGAGACAGATTCAAATATTTCAAAGTTGAATGTGTCAAAGATAGCCCCAATAAGTGTGTAGTAGACACTAAATCTCACCAGGGGAAAGAGACTGCATTGGCAGATTTGTGGTGTGTCTCCGAGATGCAGGCTGCTACAGTGTTCTTTACTGAGCTAAGCAACAGAATTACAAAAGTTCTAAATATTTAGAATGTATCCACAATATACAAAGATCTCTCTCTGTGTGTTCCCCAAGTGACTTCCGAGCTCGGATACTAATACAAGCATGGCAGATATATTCACAACTTGAATATGGCGCTATACAATACCTAACAAAAATAATTATTATAATGTTATAAATGCGCAGCAGCACTACCGCAGGAATACTACGGGGCAAAAACAGCAAAAACTGCACAGATGCATCACGCATATGTGCCGTAAAAGTGGCACTATAATTTTGAATGCAAAGGAACAGGCTGTCTGTCTGTTTACCTTCAGTTTCAGTAGAGGAGACTTCCTGCCTCCTCACTGAAGCTGAATGAATTAACCCCCTCCTGGGCCGGTGAACACAATAAAAGCATGGGCACTTCGTGCCCCGTCGATTTCCCCTCCCTCCTCCCTTGACTTGCAGGGATCAAAGGTAAAATTAGAGTGGATTGCGCGCCCCCCCTAGGAAGGTGTTGCGGCCCCCCAGGGGGGCGCGCCCCACAGTTTGAAGAACTCTGACTTAGAGTTTACAGACAGTTATCTCTTGCCTTAGTCAGGCTGTAAGAGACTATTTGATACTTTGTTACCGCAAAATCAGATGCAAAGCTTTTTTACATTCACCTGCAAATTGCATGGTGGGAAGAACGCCATTAAGTTGTGTTCTCTTCTGTGATTCACAAGGGTTTGCAATGTTTGTATTGGTGTTCTTAATGCTCATTAGGAATTGGAATGCACTTTATTTGTTATGAATTGTGTGCTATGAGTTAGTTCATCTAGCCTGGGATGTGACAAACTCAAATCTCCATTGAGCTCTATAAATTTGTCCTACCAGTGTTATCAATGGGAAAACCACTAAAGGATAGGAGACTACTGACCTCTGCGATCTACAATAGGGGAAAATCTGGACATTGATCTATTCGCTAATAGGCCTGTCTAATTCAAAACTCTGACACCCTTGATGACCGTCAATACGAAGCTCCATTGAGACCTGCTCTTTATGCTGACCATCCACAATGATATGCAATGTGATACCTGTACTTCATGCCAACAGCGACCATACATGAACATTTACCAATATAAGGCACCAGCGAGAGTGTGCTACAGCAACAAGCCTTCCACAATGTTAGATGTGGCCTTCACTCCAAAAGCCTTCTCCTTTTGATCTTTTCCAACACAAACGGAACTCTTTGCTCCAGAACTGAGAAGGTAAGACTTCAGCAGGACTAACCTGGTCTCAGTGTCCGACCTGCGCTCCATTGCAGTTGGCCTAAACTTGTGACTTTTCACTGGTTCCACATAACCACGATTGGCACTTTCTGCTTCTTGGTGCTATTTCCCTCAAACCTTTAAAATTCCATAACTCTTCCTCTACTGATAGGATTTTGTTTGTTTTGGTCTAATTTTATTTAATAAAATGCACTCTAATTGTGCTAAAATGGTGTGAGGTTTTTCTTGTATTGTGTTTTCATTTTATTACAGTTTGTATGCTGCATTAATACTTTTCACATTGCCTCCAAGCTAAGCCTGATTGCTCTGGTGGCAAGCTACTGGATTGTTCATCGCAGATTAATTTAGTGCCTTTTGCTGTTCATCCTGGCAAGGTTTGCGGTTGTTGTTTGAGTGAGGCTTCCACCCCCACCCCAACAAATAACCCAGTTTCTTACTCAGATCTAATCTAATGTATTTTAGAAGGATAGCCCTAGAGCGCACACCTCAGTAAGAGTCATAGAAGTAGAACAGGGGGCAAAGCACCTTCCATGGAGAAGAAGGAAAATTATTATTATAGCACAAATGTTAACAGCTGGATTTTCCGATTTTTCACGAACTTGAAGTGGTTGGGTTTCAGTTTAAGGGATTGGGGTATTTTATCCCGCCATCTTGGGACGATCACCTGAAAAGTAAATTTTCTGATTCTAATCATGGTCCGGAGGAATTGAGTTTCTGAACTCATCTGAAGAGAAGGTCTGAGTTTGGAAAACATAGATAGCTGTGTGGGAGGCTGAATGATATGCTAAAGTTTGTCTAATATATGCAAGGCTTTAAAACGATTCACTTGTAAATAGATAGCCATCTATGAAATACTTGTAGAGAGTCTGTCTCTGAATCAAATTTTCTCCGGCAAAAAATGAGCTGCCTGCAGAATTTTGAATTTGTCGTATTCTGGCTTAGTACATCTTGGATTGGCCTAAATGCATAACATTACTGTAGTCAATCCTAGCATGGATGAAAACGTTTATTACCATTACCATGCATTATTACAGTGACCATGTGAGAGAAGGAACGTATCGTTAATTGGAAGAAACAAGATTTCAAGCTGGATGACAACTTGCTAGCTCTTAGTCAAGGAATATGACACAGCTCATAACACCTGGAACTGGAGGGGAACCAGAACCTAATGTAGAAAGCCATAGTCAGGTTTGGGGGTTATGGGCTACTAAAATCTACATCTGGGAAGAAGCCATGGACATATGTAAACATTAAACAAAAGGGCAGCTACACACAAACAATGAGGAAAATGCAAGGAGCTCTGTCTCTTTTCAGAAGATAGATTGCCACTCTGTACCATCATGATATTGTCAGGAACCAGTCCAGAGCAAGCTTCCTTATCCTTACATCTAAGAAGCAGAAGAACAACATTTCATGTTAACCTTTGTCGAAGGCCACTGAAATATCTAAGAGAATCAGGTTCCAACATTGCCACTGTCCAGTAAGAACTGTCTTTCATCAAGAATAGATGCAGTTGCACAGTCTATATTAGGGTGTAGGTGAAAACTAAAGCACAACACAGCCAATAGACGTTTGTTTAAAAAAGTTTGAAGTGGACTCATCACTGTGCTTTTATTTTAATGTTAAGTTGTACAGTAACATATAAATCCGCCTGAAACTCAAGGATCAGCCATGTTTGTTTTAGTAAAGGCAAATGTCTCAAAAGAAGCAAAGAATCCATGGTGGGACTGCAGATGACAGTACAGGTTTAGTCCCCTGGTTACTGTTTTGCAGAATGTAATGTCTGAATAATACAACCTTGTTAAATTCTCTCTGGTGTAATTGGGTTCTCTCTGCTTTAAGTGCTTGCACCATGGTAAATTAAGCCTTGACCCCCAGTGAATGATTTCCTGAGCCACAGATTACTGTTAAACTATCAGCTCTGTTATAACAAGGGGTGTTGACAAGAGTAAAACTCAAATCTTCATGGAAAATAAATATCTGCACCCCGCCTTTCTCGGAAATCATATCAAGCGTAAAAAATGTATAGTTGGGGGCACATCTTCCCCCGTCAGGGCTTACTGTCTTTCATCCGAAATGTTTCAGCATATGCCAGATGCTTTGTTCCTATTCAAACCAAGGGTCCAAGACCTAGGGGGGCACCTCATGGGGATCAGGACTCACGTCAGCAGAGGCCACAACAGAGTTCAGGTAGGTCCAGGGAAGTAACTGCCGCTGGTCAGTTGCAGGCAGGCATCAGGAAGCTTGTTGTATCCTTGTAGCTCTCATAGGTGCTCAGCCACCCTACCTTTTTGGTCACTCTGGGTAGTCTAGGATCAAGGAAGTAGGTCCAAAGTTTCATCTGCGGGGAACGAGGCAGTCCTTCAAGCAGCAGGGTAGTCCTTCTGGCAGCAGATATTTCCTTCTTCTGTGTCTTCCACAGATCCAAGAACTTCTGATGAGTGGTCTGCCTGTCCTATTGTTATACATGTTGCCAACCTTTGCATGGATGAGTTCCCTGACCTACCCCATAATCTGGTTCTGGTTAGTTATGTCTCTTGTCAAGACTCCAAACTGTCCAGGGTGACAAAAGGCAGGGCAGGCCTGATGTTAAGTTCCTTTGTGCTTTATGTAGGCAAAGCATTTTGAAGTGTAAGTGAGATTGGGTACTGCCACTTCCCAGCCATCCTGTCAGAATCGCCCATCCTGTCCACTCCTAAGCCTCTTTTGCCTCACTGACTCATAACAATACACAAACCCTGATGACAGAGCCATGTACAAGCATGTGACCGAGGAACCTGGTAGAAAGGCATAGTTGCCTGGGACAAGAAAATTCTAACTTTCTAAAAGTGGCATTTGCAGTATTGTAACTCAAAGAAAGAAAATTTTAAAATACAATTCATTTGATTGTAAACAGCATATATCTATCTGCTACCCATATGTAGTACGCACTTATCAAATATAATAAGGAACCCAGTGCTAGTCTACAGGCAAGATCAGCACTGAAAAATGACTGTAGGAGTTTTTCACTGCCAAAACATGTAAAGGAGAAGTACACATGTCCTACATTTTAAATACTACATACCCTGTCCCATGCGCTTTTAGGGCCTCCCTTAGGGTGCTTCATAACTATTGGAGAGGAAGGCTTGGGCCTGGAAAAATAGGTATTTACCAGGTCAAAATTGCAGTTTCAAACTGCACACTCAGGCTGCAATGGCGGGCCTGAAATATGTATTACAGTACTACTTTAGAGTGTGGCACAATGAGTGTTGTTGCACACTAGTAGAATTTAATTCACAGGCTCTAGGTACAGGTACTGCAAATAACTAAGGGGCTTACAATTAATTAAATGTGCCATTTATGTGTAATCCAAGTTTAGCATGATTGTAGGGAAAAGCCTAACCACTTTACCACTTTACCACTGGTTGAACTGACCAATCAAGCAGTAGATTTGTAGAGTGCTTATTGTTACTTGAGAGGGTATCTAGGTACTGGCAGGGTCCAGTTGATTTGCTGAAAAGCCAGGACTTCGGGGACTTTCGGAACTCTGGAAAAGATGGGGAGGTACTGAGATGAAAGTGTAGCTCACTCCATGTCTTCACTGCTAGGTAGGAGAAGAAGCGACCTACACATCTGCTACGTTATATGCGGGGGCTGATGAAAGTTCAGGCGGTGGTTTAGGTAGGCATGCCTGCAGTTGTGTAGAGCCTTGTATACATATGGCAGGAGCTTGAACTGGTGACTTTTGTGAACAGTGAGCCAGTGAGGGTCCCTGAGGTAGGGGGAAGGGGTGGTTTCATCTAGGGAGATCCAGGACAAGTCTGTCTCTTGCATTAACACATCTAGCTCGTCATGAGCACACGGCCACCGTGGCTCATGATGAGCTCAGCTCGTCACAAGCACCGGGGCGCAGCGCGTGCCCCCTCCTTCCCCCAGCACAGCGGGGGAATTAGCCCCGCAGGGAAGGGGTTAAGCCTCTAACTAGAGAGGTTACTTTAAGACAGAAAATTACACTGGTATGTTTTTTAAGAAAACATTTTTAATAATCATCTGCCAAGAGCTTATGGAGTTTTTATGAGGATTAAGCATGAGCGGATTTTGCGTATTGGCAATCCGCGGATCTGCGGATTTGCGTATTTGCGGATTGCGACAATACGCAAAATCCGCGGATCCTAGCGTATTTTTTTTTTGCGTGTTCGCACGGGTTTCCGCAAGTTCGCGAGGGTTTTATTGTACAAAACGCTCGCGAACGTGCAGAAACCCGTGCGAACACAATGTGCCTACTCATGGCCAAACGGACGGGGCTTCCATGCGAGTGCACATGCCTCTTGTGTGTATAAAAGGTCAGAGGCCGATCAGAGCAGCAGATGAAGATACAGAGACTCCAGGTCACAGGAACAGCACAGGGATTGTGCTCGTGAAAGTCAAGGATGCAAAGGCCTCTATCCAGCATCACAGATGACTTTCGATAAAGAAGGCATATTGCCCAGCCTCGACGACGCTCTCGATTGTTTCTGGGCTGATGAATGAGTCACTGCATTTGAGCTTCAACTAGTTCCAGTGACCATGTGTGTGTTTACAATGGCGCCAGCAAGCTGCCAGCGCCGTTGTAAAATAGTTACAAAGTTAGCTTGCACAGGAAGCACTTAGATAAAATAAAGCTGCACCTGCTTCGTTTTATCTAGTGGTTCCTGTGCAAGCTAACTTTGTAACTATTTTACAACGGCGCTGGCAGCTTGCTGGCGCCATTACATGAGTGGGTGGGGGTTCAACTTTTGAACCCGTTACATCCGCGGATTTTTTCGGATTTTGTGGAAAATACGTAAAATACACGGATTGCGTATTCACCAAAAATCCGAAAAATCCGCGGACGTAACGGATTTGCCGCCCATGCTTAATGAGGATGTGAAATTAAACATTTCATTTCTGTAAAATGAATATATACTTTTACCTTTAGCTGTTACGCCTTGCTCATGCTGAGTTACCAGATCTAACCATCCCAAAGTGAGGCACGAAGTTCCTTGGTTCCCAAAGTGCCCCATGTGAGATTTTCAGCATTCAGCTTGCTCATTGAAAGTGTGTAATAAATATTATTACTTACTGAAAGTCAGGTGCACTCTATTCCAGGATTAGACCCATACACCTGCCTACATGTCAGCAAGAACCTAATTATGTGATTGATAGTATAAATTTCTGTGCCACAGTATATATGATATTTTCATCCTACCTTGCCTTAGGGAGTTTAGATCAATTGCATTTGTAAGGGGATATCTTGTCAGTTTGCACTTTGATTCATATTTTTGCAATAAATACTCTTTCAGACTCATCAAAACTCTGAAGTTGGCATTTGATTTACAGGGTAATGAATATTTTCGAATTACAAAACATGGGTACAAGGTCGCAGGCTACAGGAGATATAAAGAATCATAATGCAGCGGTATTCAGACAGAATATCGAGTTGAAAATAACGACAGAAAAGAATATTGAGTCAAAAATATCATGACATGGAAATATCAACATCAAGAATATCTGTCAAAAAATATAGATTTATTAGGGAAGTAATATCGATTTAAAAAATTTAAAAGTCATTAATATCGTTTTCAAGATTACAGTTGTTTAAAATCTTATTTATAATTATTGTTATGTATTTTAGACTATATTTTAAATGTTTATGATGTCATCTTTTTGTTTAAATATTGTTTATGTTATATTAGTTATATTTTCAGAAGTTATGAAATGTAATTTAACTATATTTTTTGTTTTTTAGTTCCATAGCAGGTTGTGGGTTTACAGGGGTATAGGGTGGGAAGTAATTTAATTATAATAATTTAAGGAATTTTTGTATGTCATAATATTTATTTGATTGATATTTAATTATGATGATTGTGCTGTTAATTTATTTTATGTGAATGTTTTGTGAGAGTTGTGCAGTTTATACGGGTAAAGGGTGGGAAGTAATTCATTTTTAATTATTTAATAATTAGTTGTTAAATAAAATGTATTATTTAGTTGATAATTATTTTAATTGTTTAATGAATTTTGTTAAGGTGTGTGTTGTTGTGTTATAGGGCTAAAGGGTGGGGAGTGAAATAATTGTTATCAACAATAATTACTTGTTAAATACTAATAATTATTGAATTGTACATTTATCATTTTAGTTGTTTTATAAAAAATTAATTTTAATCCTAGGTGGGGTTGTGGGGTTAATAGGGGTAAAGGGTTGGCACCTAATTAATTTAAATGTATTTATATTTAGTTTTTAATAAATATTATTTGTTTAATTAATACATTTTTATGTTAATTGTGCATTTTTTATGGGCATGGGGTGGGAATTAAATTAGATTTAAGTATGTTATATTTATTTTCTAAGTAATATTCATGATTAATTTGCAATTCTATTATGTTAACTTTGAAACAAAAATTCTGTTCAATTTTATGAGTGTGTTGTGTATTTTGTGGGGGTATACTGTGGAAAATATATTACTTAAAATTCATTACAATTAATATGTAATTAATCATAATTAGTTTGTTAATATTTATATTAATTATGTATATAATGTTTTGTTTTAGTTATGCTTTAGGTGCAGGTTGTGAGTTCTGTGTGGATATAGGGGGAAGTAACTAAATAAAAAGTATATAATAAATATATTTTTGTTAATTATTACATTCTAAATAGATTTTTTATCTGTTAGATTTTTTTGCTTTATTTATGATTACATTTGTAGGTATTTGTGATATGTATTTAACATTGTAGTATGTTGTTATTTTGGTACATTTTTAGTATTAAATATATTTGTATTTTGTCTTCATATATTTATATTTCGATTTCTTTTGTTTTAAAAAAAAATAATTATATTTTATTCCAGAGATTTTATTTATTTTTAATGCTGCACTGGCTGGAGTGGAAATAGTAAATTTTACCCCTGCAATCAAACACTTACCCTACTGTTGCACTGACTGGATTGGGAATAGTAACTTTTACCCCGCCACAATTCAAAACTTTCACTACCTTTGCGCTGACTGGAGTGGGGATAGTACATTTTTACCCCTCCTGCAATCCAATAATTTCCCTAATGCTGCACTGACTGGAGTGGGAATAGTAAATGTTACTCCTCTGCAATCCAACACTTACCCCATTGTTGCCCTAAGTGGAGTGGTGATAGTAAATTTGACCCCTTTGTAATCCAAATATTTCCCTACTGTTGAACTGTGTGGAGTGGGAAGAGTTAATTTTATCTCTCCGCAACTCAAAACTTTTTCTACTGTTATATTGAGTGTAGCAGGACTTGTGTAAATTTGACAGCTTCTGAGTATAACACTTTGTCCACTCTTGCATACATTGTACTGGGAATAGTATATATGCATTATTTAAAATGTTGTAGTTTACCTTATATGGTTTGAATTTATATTAATATTTTCATGGTTATTTTAAATTATATTATTCATAATTATTAATATTTATAATATGTTATTTATTTTTAGTAGTTTTTTTCTATTATTCAATTGTATATAAACTGGTTTGTTTTTTTAAAAAACTATCCTATTGGATATGTGTATATATATTATTTTTTCATTAATTACATCTGAAAATGGTTTAAATTATAATATAAATTAAAAATATTAATTTAATATTATTATTCAAGTAGATACATACAGTAGTGGCCCGTGGAGGGAGTTCCGTGGGGCGGTGAGGTGGGGCTGGGGAGGGGCAGGGTGGGGGGTAGTAAACACCGAAATAGGGATGAACTGAGGTAAGTGAACAAAAATACATGAAACAAATTTTGCTGCGCGCACTGCTTCGCATTTTGCGATGCAGCGCACGCAACAAAATTCGTTATATGTATTTAATTGTTAACTTACCTCTGCTCATTCAAATTCCGGCGTTTACTAACCCCCCACCCTGCCCTTCCCTGCCTCACCGCCCCACGGAACTTCCTCCATTGGCCAGTACTGGATATATGTAAAATATGTATATATATAATTATATGTTTGTTTTAAATTTTTGAAAATCATTTCAATTGTTATATTTTCCCTCAAAAATATTAAATAGCTCTGTTTGAATTATATTATAATTATAATTTAATGTAATTAAAGTTTACTATTTCAATTTAAATATATTTAAAAAACGATATTTTATACAACTTTATTAGTGACAACGATATTTTTAATTTAAACCATTGGCCTCTATCATTATTTTTAAACATTTTCCCCTTCGCTTGATAACCACCCTTTTAAAGCAGACACGCTTATCATAGTTAAGACACACAGAGATTGAATTTAGTATCCTCTTTTCCAACTAACAGGAGACTCCACAGTCCCTCAGGTGAGAGTCACTTCCGTCAAGGCAGGTGTAGCATGAGCGATCTTAGCTTCATCCCATTCCAATTCCAAGATCACAGTCCTCTGTAATTGGTCTCCTTATTACTCATCACCAAGATGACCTTTTCATGGACGAGGATCTAAAGGAGAGCCATAAATAAAAGGTCAGGCCTGTTGCAGCGAAGAGCAGTGGCAGATACTGTAAAACTCATTATATCATTTTAAAAGATGGTGCTTTATTATGTTCAGAGATGGAAGTTATCATCTCGACCCTGGCATTGGAGTAACTGTCTACTCTGTCTTGAAGCAAATCCGAAGGCGAGCCCACAGAGGGTTTAGTCTGACCTTTACATTTTTATGCAAATGTTCCCTTTCAAGAGGGTGACTGCAGAGAGCTTTGAATAATTGCAGGCAAAGACAAGCCTACATTAACTCTTCTGTCTGTTAATGACTACATATATTTATTAAAGGGGAGGAATTACGAAAGAAAAAACTATCATTATTAACACGCACAATTCACCAATTCATTTTTCATAAGGCATATTCTCCAATAGTTTTATTTTTCTGATTTGACAGGTTTTTACACATTCCTCTCCCGGAACATTTTTGTAGAGTACGCTTTAGCGAACAGCACAATATAGTTCTTCTGAAAACAGTGACAATAGAGGAAATGTAATTTTGTTTCTGACCTTCTTTCCCTATGCCACCCTATTCCCTCTCAATTTTTTTCTTTCCCCGTCTCTATTCTACGGCGTCTTTCTTTATTTTTTTTGTTCCTTAGCTCTGCACACGGTCTACATCTCATTCAATTCATCCAATCTGTCTAAGCCACAGACAATCTCCTATATTTATGTCATAATTTCTCACCATGGTCTCTGCTACATTAAAGATGCTGTACGCAGTTGTCTAAAAACCCACAAGAGAAGACGAACTTGCCAAAAATTGCATTGCGTCTGCGTGACTTACTGTTCTATTGCCTGGTCCTCCAAAATTACTTGTAGAGGAGCTGTTTCTTCTGCTTCTATCTTCCCCTTTCCATTTTGTGACACCCTATTGTTTTTAGACACAGATTGCAGAAGAAGCATTAGGCTAATTTATACCCACGAGGTGGGAATTGTTACAATAGCGCAGTGCAAACTCCCAAGATTATTGGATTCAAAATTAGCACCAGGTAATGTAGTGCCCATCAGATCTCCATGCTCTGAATGTTTGCATTCACTCGTTTGCCTGGCATATAGACAGCACCAGTTGTTGTAACCCTAATCTTTGATGTGCGATCCTACACTTCTACGGTTATTGTATACCAAAGAAATGCCAAGAGGTGTACTGACCATTACCATGGATTAAACCCAGATCAGTTGACTGGGGGTGAGTGTTTGATTTGCTCAAACGCTCCGTCCATCATCCCCTTTTGTATCGCTTTGTTCGCCCTAAGTGTGGCAGGGTATGCTCAGACGTGAGTCCCTTGCTCACTTGGCCACTGGATTCAAGATAGCCTGGCTGATGAGGATTATGAATCCGAAACCGGTCCCAGGATGCTTGTTTCCGGTCCATGGAAGACATGGCTTGGCAGTTCGGGCTGGACTGTTCCCATGAGGCACAGGGTCAGACTGATTTGCATATAGCCATGTCTGAAATGGGGTGGCTGAGTGGGCTAAAGAATGGTGATGGATTAAACCCAGATCAGTTGACTGGGGGTGAGTGTTTGATTTACTCAAACGCTCCGTCCATCATCCCCTTTTGTATCGCTCTGACCATTACCTCCCCACCTTGAATTCCCAAGTTCATCACTGGCCATGTCGCTAGAACTTGTTCCTATAAAACTCCCTTTCTTCCCATGCTTAGTGCTGTTGTGTAATTCAACTCTCCACTTTCCTGGTTGCTTGGCACAGAGATAGAACCTTTTGCTCTAGGGTGAGGTCCCTCTGCCCCTTAACTTCCCATTCTGTCACCTGCTTCAGCACTAGTACCCACAACCACAGCTCTGGACCCAGACAGAACGAAGCAATCTGAGTTTGGCAGCCATGTAATGACTGCTGACAAATAGATTATACACAGGAGTACCCACCCTACCAGATAGCTGTGGTGAATAATGTGTCTCACTGAGACAGAATGAAACTATTGTGTTTGACGGTTTGTAGATGCTGACCATTGACTATGGATGTGGCGGATTACCTTGGCGTCCTACACTAGCATGGGAAATATTGCAATCATAATCCTTAATTCATGAATCACAATGAATTAAAATAAACACAGATTTATTCAAAGTCTGTAAGGGAATTCGGTCCACATGTCAGCTAATCCCTGCTTCCAGGTATTTATTATTTTACATTTTCTTGTATTATAATATTAATGGCAGCAAAATATATGTTAAACTTATCATTGGAAAATTAATCCCATCTGAAAAATTCACTCACTGATCGTATTTCAATGTGTTCGGCTTTTCATGAACTTTGTTCTACTGAAAATCAAATACTTTTCTCACTGAATGAAAACATGTTACTGATGGATTTGTGAAATTATTAGGGTGTCCAAATTACATATTTTTGGGTGGGGTGGATTTTAAGATATTTTTTGAACGTTTTAAAATGTAAGAAAAGGTATCTTTTCATAATACAATGCAGTTCACCAGTTTTTCTTGCAAGGTACTGAGAGGAGACCGGCTGAGCATGTAATGCCTATTGGTGAGCCGTTTTCTGTACAAGCCATTCTTCTGCTGATATCTAACACGATCATTTGTTCTGCATGAGATGAATAATCACATAAAAAAAAGCTAAGCAAACTTATAATGAAAAATGTTGATACATTTTGAAATGTTATGTAATGTAAAATTCGCCATCTCAATTTTGCGAAATTCATAACATTTTATTTCACAAAACTTGTGACTATAGGAGTTGACGTTTTTATTTCTTCTTCTGATGGAATGCTTCTACTTCTGCAGGAACTAGCTAGCTCTTCCTTAGCTCAGTCTTAGCTGAATAATCCTAACACTGATAGCAATCTTCTGACTTTGTCTTTCTTCAAGACGACTTTGGATATTTTTGTTAGATTCTTATTTGTTTCTTCATGTTTATATATTAGAAAACATACTCCCAACATACTTCACAGTCCTTTTCTCCTTTTCACCAGTGCATTGCCTTCTAGCGTTAGCACACAGAAATCAGAAATATTTTTTTTGTTTATTGTTTTTTTTACTAATCCCTAACTATAAATTAACCACTGATGTTATTTTGTTTCGTACCTAAACATTCCCGGAGATCCTGTTCTACTGAAATGGGCACCAACGAATACATCATAATAATGCAGAGGAACAAAGCAGATGTACTGAACCCCACCATTTCGTTTAATTGTAGTACTGAATTATGACAGTCAGTCACTAAACTCTGATTTTTTTTGTCATCCACCATGGGACAGAATGCACAGATTTGCACTACTGAGAAAATTGAGCAAATGCTCCTTTGCATCATGTTTGCGCTTGCATAATGTTCCACTTAGCAGATTTGACAACTGTTAAAATTAGAGCATATTTTATGTACTACGGCTGAAAGAACACGGTTTGAGAACTAATTGTAAGTCACAAATTCAACAAGTTTTGTTTTATATCTTGCTAATGCAGTGAAGTGAAATCATGAATCAATTTTTAAACAGATTAAGTCAGCTGTTTGTTACCTCATTTTTATGCTGCTTTTGAGATATGGAAGGTAGAAACCTGATTTAAAGTTAGGCCTGTCTCCATTTTTAAAAAGGAGAAAATGCATTATCTCCACAACGTTATAAATAAATTCAAAGGTCTAGAAAGTCCTGGTTTTGCCACATGCAGCAAAAGCTATTAGCACAAAAGGAAAAGAGCGCTTGTTTTGTTTTTGCACAGTTGAAATGTTCATGTGTTCTGGTCCGATAAAGTTAGGTGGAAACTACATGCCTCATTATGTACATTTTGTGTAATCTAGCAGTTTTGTCACATGCACTCTACAAGTGGTAGAGAACCATACAGATGTTTGGAAAATGGTACAAAAATGTAACATAAAATACCTACAGGTGAATTCAGTTTAAGGGGCCGATTAGGATGGCGGTTTTTCCGCGGCGGAGACTCCAAAGACCCACCGCCAAATTAGGATGGCTGGTGGGTCTGGAATTCCGTCCGGCGCTTTTCCGCCGCGGTCGGCTTCCGACCGCAGCGGAAAAGCTATAACATGGCAGGCGGTGTCTATGAGACACCGTCCGCCATATTATGATGTTGGTGTAAATATGCTTTTCCACGGCGGCTTTTCCGCCATGGAAAAGCATACGGACATTCACTTTGGGGGCCCGTTGCGGGCCCCCTGGGTGAATGGGGGGTGGGGGGTGCACATGGGGGGTACCTATGGTACCCCCCTGCATTTGCGTACACAAAGCAGCAGGCACCGTGCGGTGCCTGCCGCTTTGTGCATGTAAATGCAACACATGCATTTTTAACATTGCGGCGGGTGCAGCTTGAAGCTGCACCCGCCGCAATGTAAAAAATAGAGGATGTGACCGCCACCCTGGCGGTCACATCCTAATTGCCATGGAGGGACCGCCGCTGCCCATGCGGACGGTCCCTCCTACTCAGGGGTGGCGGACGGACGCAAGTCCGTCCGCCATCCTAATCGGCCCCTATGTGTCTGAAACTGACTGGCAAGATCCCTCCATTCCCATAGAACTAAGGACTCGTCTAGGGGTGTGAAATGTGTGTCATTTGTTTTTGCATACTTGTATGGAAACAATCTTTTTGCAAGTGTCCCCTCATATTTTTGCCCCCATTTGGACTACTAGCTGCTGTTTTTTCGACTCTGAGAGTGCACTTAGTCCTGCAAATTAGACCTCAGTGTCCATTACAAAGTGTATGTTGAATTGGCAATCCCGAATTGACAAGCACTGACTTACTTTTAAGTCCCTAGTAGATACCCAGGGAATCAAGGACGTGTAAGACAGAGGGTCCGATTCCGATGCTGTTTGGAAATCATTCTGACCAAATCAGATTGGGAATGGTTTGCAACCGACTTGGATCAGGAGAGTCCGACCAACCGAATATGATGCATCCGGATGCTTCCAGATACGATTCGGTTGCCCTCCCACTGACTGCAATGGAAGCCTATGCATATGCATAGGCTCCCATTGAAGAAAGGGGTGGCTGGGAATAATCCGGCACCCTGTGCCTGCCACACTGTGCATGCCTGAAAAGG
This sequence comes from Lissotriton helveticus, assembly GCF_964261635.1. Lineage (NCBI taxonomy): Eukaryota > Metazoa > Chordata > Amphibia > Caudata > Salamandridae > Lissotriton > Lissotriton helveticus. Next base: position 294,541,846 of record NC_136070.1, read on the forward strand.
GGGGACCCATCAGTGTCCCCTTGGGCCTGATTGGGAAGACTCCGGGTGCAGGTGGGCCCGCTATGGCCCCTCAAAGTCTGCTGATTCGAGTCAGATAGCATGATTCTGAAAGGCTGTCCGAATCCAGCATCGTAATTGGTCGGTCGTTCGAAAATGTGACTCCTAGAGACAAACAATTCTGCTCCGTACAACTCGGTCATTCTAAATGCCATGCAGTTCAGATTAGGATATTCCTAACGCCTAACTCGCATCGTAAATGGTTAGTCAGAAACTTTTCTAAATTGGTCGGAAAGACACGTTCCTGATCCGAATCGGGCGGAGCAAATGCCTTTAGGAGGCCTTCCAAACCACATCTGAATCATTCCCAAAGTGTCCACCTACGGCTGCAGCACTGATTGTGCCATCCTGACTTTAGTAACAAGGTACAAAATAGTTCCCAGCCTGCCACTGCAAACTGGAAGGGCAGTGTCACACTGCTAGTTTAACTTCTACATTCAAACCAATAGCAAAGCCACCACTTCCCTTAACAATACATGTAAGTATCTCCTAAGGAAGGCCTGTAGAGTCCTTTGACAGGGAAATGTATATTGTTTAGTAGATGTATATACTTATACATGTCTCAGCAGCAAAACCTCCAAATTGTCAGTTTCGCTATGGAAATGGTAGTAGACCCACTGGCTAATACAGGGTTACCGACTGACAACCCAGCCTAGCTAACATCTGAATGAAACTACCTAACTGGGTACTGCAAGGTATCAAATCAATTGTGGCATTAAACTTGAGCTGATGTGTAGGTCGAATTACATGTCACTGAGAAAATTGGGCAACTTGTAGGACTGTGCCCCAGTGGTCTAGTTGCCTCACACAGACTGGGACCTACAGACAGCTTTCTACTCACCTACATAGTAAAATTAATGGCTCCCAGGTTTAGGATCAAACACACCTTGCTGCAGAGTGAGGTGTTACTCCTCCTTCGCAAGAAGATACTGTGGGGTATATTCAGAAGAACGCATGATAACTACCGCAAGAGTAGCGTAACGCAACTTTCAACATCGCAGCCTATCACGGGAAAACAACTCTGTGACAACGTGGAATTCACAATGCAGCGATGGCATGTGATAGACACCAGATAACGCGTCAAATGTCTGCGTGAAAATCAATGCCACACCACAAAAATGATATACAGGAATGCAAAAAAACATGCAATGAGGCCAACCGCGATACAAAAAGTAGTGAAAATGAGCCACATGCCTGCAAATCCCATGCGTCAGGCTGGACAATGCACCATAAATACCACAGAAACAATACACCAGAAAGGAGCCAAAGCACGTAGCAACATGGATGCACCCTGACACAGCATGAGGTTCTTTAATTTTGACTCCATCTTACATTTGTCATCAATTTGTGTTGCCTTTACACAGGCTGCTCTATACATAAAGTGTCTCTGCCCTTTGGACTGCAACGTGTTGAAAACCCCCCTCTGTCCTTGCTTTGAAATCAATCTCAGACACCAGCTGGCCTAACTGCATACAGACATGTCCTGCCATTACTGATTGACCTATAGGTGCTGTAATTAATTTACTTGTGGGTTGGGCAGAAACGCGACGTAAGGGGGACGTCCTGGTTATATGATGCTTTTTTTTAATGTTCTCCTATTGGCTAATATTTTGCAGATCTTGTATGTCCATATTAGGTATTTTGCATGCTTGTAGAAGATAGGACTACCCCTTTCTTTTATGCTGAGTTTGTAACCCTAAGCATATAAAAGGCCTCTGTGTTTTGTACTCTTTAGACTGCCTCATTCAGTTGCCAAGGCTTCTGTGTGATGTAGTCTCACTTAATTAAGTTTAATAAAGATGTCTTTTCATATTTCAGTTTCTGTGCCAAGTTCTTTGTTTTAGTGAGACCCCTGAGAATGAAGATTACAGTTCTTCAAGCACAGAGGGCAAATCGAACCCCACAACCCCCACATACTACCAGCAAGGAAAATTGGGGTCGGAAAAGGCAAAGGAGAAGTGGGAGAGGAAGACGGGGTGCAGACCACAGGAAAACAAGACCAGCGTCACGGAGGTGACAGAACACTACCAGCAACTGACCCACTAGCAGACCACCTAGATTGCAGTCGGAGTGCCAAGGAGGCCAATCAAGGAGGCCAATAGGCGCCGGCATGACGTGACTACCTAACCAGGCACCAACCCGCTGCCAACAGGAAGGCAGCAACAGCGACAGGAGGTGACAGTCCAACACCACCGGGTGAGCTGGAGGAAACCCAGGCCACAGTCATCAGTGTAGGGACGGTGCAAGGAATATGAAGTACAGACACAGCTCGAAAGGACCTGACACAACCTCAACAGGGAGTGCCACGAACAGGGACTGGGAGGACGGGGGTGATGGGCACAAAGCCATACATGCACAACAAGGTGTATCACACTGCACACCCACAATCACCCAGGATCATGTCCCAGATCCCCATGGCACACTGCAGCACACAATGCAGCACACACATACCACGAACAGCACACCCACATAGATGAAAATGTGGAACAACTTGCATAGCTGACACTGATGAACAGAGGACACAACTGGCTGCGCACATGCACAGAAACATGCCTACTACATCTGACAGAGCCGGAAACTGAGAATGGAAATGTACGCGTACAACCTCCCATCTGTCATGTAGTCCAAATGTGCACTGTCCCACAGAAGAATCCAGTACCCCCAAAAAGTCACAACATACATTGCCATGCAGTCTGCATGCAAACCAGCATAATGCGCCAACATATATATCAATACAAAGTCAACATGCACCTTCCCTTCACATCGCAGAGGGGCACACAACACCTTCAGCAGAACACAGAATGTTACACTTCAGTGATGCCATAGAGGACCAACACACCGTCGACACTGATGCCCTAAAACAGCCCATGGATATCCCGCTCAACCCCCCACCAGGACCCGGCCAGCCAAGCTGCTCAGAGGAGAACACCAAGCCTACAACAGACTGCACAGCAGGAAGCACCCGCAATCACAGCTGGCTCACAACACTTAACCCACCCACACATGGCACCCCAATGACATGTGTCAGCATGCCACAAGGAGGTGGCCCAACAGATGTTGGTGGGGGCCAAACCCATGTAATGTGAACCAGGACACATACGTAGGTGTCTATCACCCATCCGGGCCCACCCACACCCCACTAAGGAGACACACACTGCCATAGAGACACATGCAGATACACATTAACAGTACAGAACCACGCCCAGGGGTGCTCAAATAGCTGTCTCACACCCATGTTGGCTCTACGTACGATGGCCTTGGCCACTCCTCTTACGAACTGAGTGGGTGACGACAAAGCTACATGTCCAAGCTCCAACACGCTGCCTGCAGTGACATGTCTGCATCCGATGTACACAGAACAATTTAGAGCCAGATGTAGGAGCCCAAATACCGGTCGGCAACGGCCGATTTTGGCCGTTACCGACCGGTATTTAGGAATTGGCATGTAGGGGTCATTATTTTACAGAATCTGTAAATTTACCGATTCGGTAAATTTACCGATTCTGTAAAATACCGAATCGGTATTTTTACCGATTCAGTAAATCCAAATGTAGGTGACACTCCTGAGAGTGCCACAGGCCCTTTAGAGTCTGTATTTTACCACACAATCCTATTGTATGGTAAAATACCGAATCCAGGTGTGCATGCACATCTGTGCATGCACACTGTGCAATGTGACACACAGACATGTATGTGTGCCACATGTTACACGTGCCTGTATTCGGGGTGCTAGAGGGTGTCAAAGTGACACCCGCTGCACCCTTGCAGGATTCGGTATTTACCGAATCGGTAAATACCGATTCGGTATTGCCCATTGATTCCTATGGGCTTCAAGGCCCATAGGAATCAATGGGCATTCGGTAAATACCGATTTTTACAGAATCGGTAAATCAAATACAGAATTTACCTACATCTCCCTCCTTCTATTTTACCGATTCATAAATACCGAATCGGTAAAATTCGGTATTTATGAGTCGGTAAAATATAATTACCTACATCTAGCCCTTAATGTCATAGGGCCCAGGGCCCTCATGCATACAACAAGACCACAGGGACACATGCAGACATCATGTTGAACTTGCTACGGGCACATGCGCCCGGCCCCTTTATTGGCAGGGCCACGTGTACAGTTGCACCTGTGCTGGATGTGTGTCGGGTGAGTGTAAACCCTTCCACACAGAATGTCTGGTGCTGGCAACCACTTGAACATTGGACACCAGTGCAACTGAAACAGAAAACACATGCATAACAGAGTCAACTGCTGAGAAACATGGAGTGAGCCGGAGAAAGTTCAGAGGACAGCCAATATGCAAACAGAAGTGCGAGTTGCAGTGCACTGGGGTTGGGACACTAGAGATGAGCGCGCTCATGTGAAGAAAAAGTCTCAGATTGTGTCCCTTCGATATAACCCTGATGCAGATGCAGTGGGGTGTGTTAGACCTGCATCATCTTCCCAATCAACGCCTCAGGACCCCCACACTATTTGAGGTGCCATCTGCACAACCGCTCCACAGCACAGAACACAATCAGCAGTGGACAATGGCCTGCGGTGCACTCTGTCACTGACACCTGGAGTGCAGATCAAGGTATCAGGCCGACGATGGCATCCACGACAGGTCTGAGCAACTCCGTAAGTCTGTCAGGACCACCGTTACAACTCTGGCAGATGGCGGTTGGAGGTGGTCATTGCGCTGGTGGCATGTGCCTGTTGTGGTGATGCGATGTCCAGGCCAGTCTGGACTCACTTTGGTGTGTGAGCCCTGGTGGGTGTCATCTACGCCTGGAGGCTGTGTACAGCGCAAGGCCACAGAAAAATGGCGTTGATGATCCCAAGGCCTATGCTTCAGGGGCCATCCAATGTCTCCAGAGAAGGGGTCCTGGACCTGACCAGCACAAATTTAGTGGCCCCGAATGCACTGCAGCTGGCACAGGCACCAAGCCAAGGGATGGTGACTTGCAGGTGCAGTCAGATGGGCCATGCGACCTGGGCGGGTCACCATCAATGTCCGGGGCGTATGTTGCGGAGGGTTGCGGGGGAAGGTGAAAGGTGTCCTCCAGGCCATGATGCAAAAAGGTTGGATTTTATCCAGAAGCAGCAAATGGAGGAGTGGAATGCGACAGCCTGGTTGCCACCACCAATTCGGTATCAGCTACATGAGGATGAAAACTGCCCCCTAGTCCATAGACTTAGACGCCACCAAAGTTCGACCAGAGAGTGTGCATGAATGTTGGGGAACAGACTTAGTGGCACTTGGGCTGAGACGGGATGCAGTCTGCGATGATGCAGGTACACTGATATGAACTCTGCCATTGCTAACTCATGACTCTGTGACCTCCTGGGCCACAGTGTAGGCCAGAGGGAGCGGTCAGCAATGGCCCACAGCCATGTGTTGTTGGCTCGTGATGCACATCGCTAGTGATGCCAGGGCAGTTGTGGGTAGTGTACGAACACCTCCATAATTATGATCCTTTTCTCTCCACCAAGATGCAAGGCATCATCCTCTTCCGCTTCTCCTAGCGTGCAATGATAAGTAATCTGCCTTTTCATATTCAATGTTCAGTTCCAAATATGTGACCTACTCAAGCGCTGCCTAAGCCAAGAGTAGTGTAGGCTGGAGGCAGTGGTCAACTCGGGCCATTCACTGAGTGTCGCCGGCATAGTTGGTGGCCCCACCGGCCTGCATAGTTCAGGTTCAGTGGCACCACGTGTTTGGTCACCTCTGTGACTGTGACCCCGGCTTTCATCCGGACTGAGCCACATCTTCCTCTTACTCCTCTCCTTGCGACCAATGATGTGGACTCAGCCATTCGTGATTCACGAATAAGTGCTGGGTATGAGACCTACTGGTCCGCAGTGTAGTCCTGGTTCCTCATCCATGTGTCGCCGGCTGGCGTTAAACAGGGTTTGTGGCAGCACTTGTCACCGGCTGGCATTGAACAGGGTTTGTGGCAGCACGTGCCACCGGCTAGCATTGAAAAGGGTTTGTGGCACCACGTGTTGCCGGCTGGCGTTGAACAGGGTTTGTGGCACCACATGCCGCCGGCTGGCATTGAACAGGGTTTGTGGCACCATATGTCGCTGGCTGTCGTTAAACAGGGTTTGTGGCAGCACGGGTCCCAGGCTGGCGTTGAACAGGGTTAGGGAGTGCACCACGTGTCGCAAGATGCCCATATGGAACTATGCCTCACTGATCGGGAGGGTCTAGTGCTGTGGCCACCGGCCCAGATTTGGGGTCACTGCCATTCAGGAGCCATGACACAGTTCAGAGGATGCCAGTAGAATATGTAAATGAGGAAGGAGTAATGTGGGCCAGCGATGGTCTGAGAGGCTGGCAGGGATTGCAGGCCTCGGGCTTGGAGCTTACGCAGGCATGTGGTGGGCCCTCCTTGACACACGCCGGTGTCGGCTGCTGATCAGTGTGGCCTGCTTGTGCAAGGTCGTGCCTGACGGGTTTGTGATCCAGCGGGCAGGATACGGCAGGTGCACAGGATCGCAGGCAACTCCACTAACGAGGATGGCGTCGGCCTCATGGCTGGGTGGAAGGCGCCACCCGGGCAAAGATGTTGGGCTTTCCAGAAGAGGACCACACCCAGGGCTATGTGCTTTTTATTTACACCCCTATGCTGACCTGGTGTATGCCGGGCCATCCGACTCTGCACACGCTTACAGTGGGGCCGTAACAGGCAACATTTTCATGAGAACCCCCACTGGCTGGGGTGACATGGTTGCGTCCACTGTCCACAACACCCCATACACCAGCGGTGTATGTCGCAGTGCATATGGGTGTGTTCTGCATACTGCGGTCTGTCCGGCACATCGCTGCCACTCTTGGCATTGTGTACTTTCCCAATGATGGCTCTACTGCATCCTTCACACATGCCTGGTTGCCACCTCTACCCACATCCGGCTATTGTGTGGCTGAGGTGCCATGCCGTTGATTGGTCATGTTCACGGCTTGCCCAGGTTACCATTGTAAGTTGTATTCTCGTGTCTGGCAGTTGGCATGTTGTTGTGCATGTTGGTTGTGATTTTGTGACATGTGCATTGCCAGAGTTGTAAATTGCATGGTTGTGGAGTTGAGTGGGGTGTTAATTTGGCACTTGCCAAGTGGCTGTGCATTTCCCTTGGTGCCATCCTGGGAACGCTGGTTACTGATGGACTGTCAGAGGGTGAAGGGATCATGCACACTTGCTGTGTATTTGGAGGCGACATTGGTGACGGTCCCACGGTAATCTGATGTAGCCTGCACATTGATTTGTGACGTGTGCTTCCTGTTGTGCTGATTGTGTGCTGTGTTACCAAGAGGCACAGGTGGGATATGTGTGCAGTGGATTGCCCCCAACACGTGCGTGCATCCGGCTATGGTATATGGTCCTTGCTTGGTCTCCTGCGGTTCCTGCGCATTGTGTTGGATGTATGGGGAATGGGGTGCCAGGGTGATAGTGATGTCCAGGACTTGGATGTGGCTGGCTGTGAGACTCCGCCAACTCTGGCGGGTGTTGGTTGGGGTGGCCAGCACAGCCAGCAGCTTGGTGTAGGGTGGTATGTTGGATGTCCGCTGTGTTGGTGCCTTAGGCCTGTTAGGCGATGATGGCCAGGATGCGTAGGATGGTGGTCCCTTTCAGCCTGTAGTGGACAGTGAAATTGTCAGATGTTGGTCCTGTGAGGCAGGTGTATTTCCGCAGGGGCCGCTGTCTTTGTCTGTGCTGCCTCTGTGGTGGTCGGTGGGTGGGGTGTGTGCAGGGTGGGTGTTGTGACCCTCTTGAGTGTCCGGGCTGCATGATGAGTGGCTCCATGGCATCTGTTGCCCTTCGGATGACGCCCTGGGCTCCCTTTTGTGGTGCAGGCTGCCATCCGACTTTACACCAGGTCAGAGCAGGTGTTAATTTGCTGTTGCTAATGTGCCTTATCGCGTGTTTTGTATTCTTATCGCAGATCTGGCGGGTTGTTGTGAATATTGAGGTGTTGTGTTTTGCGGCTTTTTGCACAGTAACGCCTACGCTGCATCTCATTAGCAATAGTTGCAGAGGTCCTCTGTGGCAATGTTTTTGCCGGCTGCTATCGTGAGTAAACTGGTGCTGTGGGCTGTTAGCACCAGCTTGTGAATGGGGTGGTAAATGTATCATGGCTTTTGCTGTGATAAAGTGCCATTAATTCTGCGATAGCTCCTTTTGAATATGCCCCTCAGTGTGGTAAACCAAAAGACGATCGACCAAGGGGCACCTGCTTCTGATGAGCAAATGGTGATGACACTGCCAAGGGGCTGCCCTTTGTTTAGGGAGTAAAGCTGGAGACAGGGACAGACAGGGAAGAGCAGTACCCAAACTGTTTTTTTCTGTGGACATGTATCCCCAGGTAGCCACAAAATAGGGTGGGCTGCTGAGCTCCTTACATCCATGGAGGGGTCCAGACATCTTAAGATTTGCCAGAATGGTGGACTTTGTGTTTGCCAGATGCCCCACGCTGCTGAAAGTCGTCACTCAGAGGATGGGGATCTGAAAGCCCATTGGCTAGTGATGGCGTGATCCCCTTAGGGCACTTTAACAGGATAAATTGGGTACCTCTGGCACCCTGGACTGAGGACCAAAGAAGGACTGCTCTGCTGACCTTGGAACTGTGCCAATTGAGGCTGTTAGATTGCACCTGCTGCACTTTTGGCTAGCAAAGTTTGGACTCTGCCAGTGGCTCGTAGCTTGGGAAAAATTAGATTCCCAGCCCCAGATCAAAGCAGTGACTCAAAGGATCAAACTGTGGATCTCCTGTAATTAGCGCTAAAGACAAAAGAGCTGAAGTTGCCCAAACCAGCAAGTTGCTAGCCACCAGAGAAGATTTGCTGCTAGCTGCCACTGGGCACCTCAAGCGACCAATCTTTGATGCCTAAAAGTTGCATCAGAGTCTGCTGGACCAGGGTGTGTTTTCAAAGTCTGAAGTGGGCATTCAAAAGGGACAAAAGTCCAGACTAAAGTATTTTGCTTCAACTCCTGTTACGGAGACCAGAAGCTCAGCTGCTACTGGCCTTCTAACATTAGAAAGAGGCTTCATGGAACCCTGAAGTCTGTGGCCAAAGATGTCCAACATCACCTGTGGCCCGAGGAACCATCAGAAAGGAACCCCTTTGACTGGACAAGAAACAAAGCATTCTTGAGCATCTGTTCATTCTGTATCACCACCTTCATGACCACTACATTATAGTTAATGACAGGTGTGCTTTAAAGGCCAACACTGGACTGCAAAATGCTCTAGTGGCCAGGTGGATCACTGACAGAATATCGACTGTCAAAATATCGACAGTCAAAATATCGAGGTAAAAATATAGAATGCCAGAATATCGACCTCCAATCTACAAACAGGTAAGTACAAAAATATCGACTCCAAAATATCAATAGGAAAAAATATAGACAGTCAAAATATCGATTTTTTCAAATATCTTAAAAGTAATTTTAAAAAACTATAATGATAAATATAACTATTTTAAACATACTTAAAATACTTAAATAAACTTAAAATTAATAAATAATTATTGTAACTTAAAAAAATATATATTTTTAAAACATATATATATATATATATATATATATATATATATATATATACATATTATTAGCAAAACATATACAATATTTTTTTGTAAGATAGCGAGAGTTTTAAATTTACTATTCCAACTCCACTGAGTGCAACAGTAGGGAAAGCGTTGGATAGCGTAGGGGTAAAAATTACTATTCCAACTCCAGCGAGTGCAACAGTAGAGAAAGCGTTGGATAGCGTGGGGGTAAAAATTACTATTCCTACTCCAGCGAGTGTAACAGTAGGGAAAGCGTTGGATAGCGTAGGGGTAAAAATTACTATTCCCACTCCAGAGAGTGCAACAGTAGGGAAAGCATTGGATGGCGTAGGGGTAAATATAACTATTCCAACTCCAGCAAGTGCAACAGTAGGGAAAGCGTAGGATAGCGTAGGGGTAAAAATTAATATTCCCACTCCAGAGAGTGCAACAGTAGGGAAAGCGTTGGATAGCGTAGGGGTAAAAATGACTATTCCCACTCCAGAGAGTGCAACAGTAGGGAAGACGTTGGATAGCGTAGGGGTAAAAATTACTATTCCAACTACTGCGAGTGCAACAGTAGGGAAAGCTTTGGATAGCGTAGGGGTAAACATTACTATTCCCTCTCCAGAGAGTGCAACAGTAGAGAAGGCGTTGAATAGTGTAGGGGTAAATATTACTATTCCCACTCCAGAGAGTGCAACAGTAGGGAAAGCAATGGATAGCGTAGGGGTATAAATTACTATTCCCACTCCAGAGAGTGCAACAGTAGGGAAAGCGTTGGATGGGGTAGGGGAAAAAATTACTATCCCAACTCCAGCGAGTGCAACAGTAGGGAAAGCGTTGGATAGCGTAGGGGTAAAAATTACTATTCCCACTCCAAAGAGTGCAACAGTAGGGAAAGCGTTGGATAGCGTAGGGGTGAAAATTACTATTCCCACTCCAAAGAGTGCAACAGTAGGGAAAGCGTTGGATAGCGTAGGGGTAAAAATTACTACTCCCACTCCAGCGAGTGCAACAGTAGGGAAGACGTTGGATAGCGTAGGGGTAAAAATTACTATTCCAACTCCAGCGAGTGCAACAGTAGGGAAAGCGTTGGATAGCGTAGGGGTAAAAATTACTATTCACACTCCAGAGAGTGCAATAGTAGGGAAAGCGTTGGATAGCGTAGTGGTAAAGACTACTATTCCCACTCCAGAGAGTGCAACAGTAGGGAAGACGTTGGATAGCGTAGGGGTAAAAATTACTATTCCAACTCCAGCGAGTGCAACAGTAGGGAAAGTGTTGGATAGCGTAGGGGTAAAAATTACTATTCACACTCAAGCGTGTGCAACAGTAGGGAAAGCGTTGGATAGCATAGGGGTAAAAATTACTATTCCCACTCCAGAGAGTACAACAGTAGAGAAAGCATTGGATGGCGTAGGGGTAAAAATGACTATTCCAACACCAGCGAGTGCAACAGTAGGGAAAGCGTTGGATAGCGTAGGGGTAAAAATTACTATTCCCACTCCAGAGAGTGCAACAGTAGGGAAAGCGTTGGATAGCGTAGGGATAAAAAATACTATTCCCACTCCAGTGAGTGCAACAGTAGGGAAAGCGTTGGATAGCGTAGGGGTAAAAATTACTATTCCCACTCCAGAGAGTGCAACAGTAGGGAAAGCGTTGGATAGTGTAGGGGTAAATATTACTATTCCCACTCCAGAGAGTGCAACAGTAGGGAAAGCGTTGGATAGCGTAGGGGTAAAAATTACTATTCCCACTCCAGAGAATGCAACAGTAGGGAAAGCGTTGGATGGCGTAGGGGTAAAAATTACTATTCCAAATCCAGCGAGTGCAACAGTAGGGAAAGCGTTGGATAGCGTAGGAGTAAAAATTACTATTCCCACTCCAAAGAGTGCAACAGTAGAGAAAGCGTTGGATGGCGTAGGGGTAAAAATTACTATTCCAACTCCAGCGAGTGCAACAGTAGGGAAAGCATTGGATAGAGTAGGGGTAAAAATGACTATTCCAACTCCAGAGAGTGCAACAGTAGGGAAGACGTTGGACAGCGTAGGGGTAAAACTTACTATTCCCACTCCAGAGAGTGCAACAGTAAGGAAAGCATTGGATAGCATAGGGGTACATTTTAATATCCCCACTCTAGTGAAAATAAATTAATCTAAATCACATAATTATAACTTAATCAATTAATACATTTTAATTACCAATTAAGAATTAATTAATTACCAATTAAACATTAATTAACAATTTATTTAAAATAAATACCAATTAATTAATTATCATGTGTAATTAATTATATTAAATTACTTCCCACCCTATTCCCCTATAAACCCACAACCCGCTAATACAAATAAAATAATATTATTCACATAATTATTAATTAAAAAACTTAATTAAAATTCATTATCATTTAAGAATTAATTATTTATCAATTAAAAATTACTTAACAATTAATTCAAAATAAATACCAATTAATTAATTAACATATTTAATTAATTATAATTAAATTACTTCGCACCCTATTCCCCTATAAACCCACAACCCGCTACAGAAAATAAATTACTAAAATTAAAATAATTATCAATTAATCAATTAAAATTAATTACCAATTATATTTTAATTAATTACCAATTAATAATTAATTAACAATTGATTCTAAATAAATAACAAAAAATAAATTAACATATTTATTTAATTATAAATAAATTACTTCCCACCCTATTCCCCTATAAACCCACAACCCGCTACAGATTTATATTACACAAAAAGAAAAATTAATATTAACTTACCTAAATTTCGATATTTTTGTTGTCTATATTATGTCTAGTCGATATTATGTCCATTCTATATTTTTGATTCGATAATATGTCCATTTTATTCGATATTAAAATTTTCTAGTTGATATTTTGGTAGTCTATATTATGTTTAGTCGATATTATGTCCATTCTATATTTTTTACTCGATATTATCTAGTCGATATTAAAAACTCGATATTTTGACTCTATACCGGCCAGGTAATGGCCCAAATCTACCCCATTTCCTACCCTAGGCCTCCATCCTGTCGGATTTGGTCACACAAACCTGGCAGGAGCAGTCAAACTAACTTTCACAAGCTTTTCAAAAGTTTACAAACATTTTGTTGATTATTGCTTGCGTTCAGTTGAAATTAAAAGTGATAATATCTTTGAAAAATCATATCTTCATAATCCTATGGTTGCTTTTGCTAATCTTGCACTTGTTCAAACACCTTGACTGGAGTTTATAAAGGTTTTGTAAATGCATTCCATGATAAGGCCCAAAGTCATATCATATAATACACACTGATCCTCACAGTAATTTCAGGAAAATTCAGTAATATTACTCATAAATATGCAAAACAGAAATCTGTCCTTTATTGCTATATTTCAGTGCGAAATGCATCATTGCATAAATTTTGACCGAAGGACACATTTTATACTAAAAAATAGTTTGAAAAACACAATTGCCACAAGGAACAGCCACACACGTTCTGGTTGTTTGGATTGTTTCTGCATTTTAATTTTGCTGTGAATGGCAACATAATTATGAGAAGTGGTGCAAATGCTACTTTTGGGAATTTTGTGTAGCATATCATAAAATTCCTGAAATTTCATGGGTATAATTTAAAATTCGCTTAGGCTTAGACTCATTTTATTGATTATTGCATTAGGATCTTCTGAGAAAATATTCAAGATCATTTTTTTCATTCAAGTAGTAGATGACAGGGAGGTCACTTACTGTTGGCCTCCAGTTTTCAAAAACATTGTACTTCACATTTTGCGTGGTAAATTATTATTTACTGTGGTACACAGAGCAGAGTTATTGTTCATTATTCTCACTGTTTTTTTATTCTGCTAACCTAAAGGAGGAGAAGAGACTTCGAAGCTAATGTGGATGGAAATATTGTACACTTTGCCCTGGGCCAGGAGCTGCTGAGAGTTGGCCGATATATTAGTTTCCCTTGCGAACGATGGGGTCTACTGGGAAGAGGCCTGGATTAGTGATATGTTACTATTTCCACTGGTGCTTTTCACTTTGACAGAGATAGATTGAATCCACGGGCCGTGCTCCTGGCCGTTTGGGACCACCCCTGACTGCTGCCAAAGACAGTGTTCTAGGTGGACAGTTACATATTTTTACAAAGGTTTAGCGGCCTAAACTGCTGGGACAGTGAAACATGTTTGCCAGCATTTAATTGCCTTTCGTGGGAATGAGAGGGATTTCAGTGACAGTGTTGCCAATCGGAGGAATTGATACATTGTTGTTTGTATCAGTGGAAAGAATGCTTATTAGAACTGAGACATTGTCGCCAGCCTCAGTAAAAAGACAGAGGACTGATTGCATGATTATATGTCACTATTTGTGTTCGTTTTTTATTTGTTTTGTAACAAATACAATCCAAAGAAATTTCCATTGGGGTCGCTAATATTCCTCCTTATTTGTTTTGTCATCCCTTTTGTGGTATAATACTTGTTTTTCTGTAAACAACATTGACACATTCATAACAACATGTAAAGTAAAGAGCCTTTAGTGATTGATATCGAAACTCTGTCTTCCTCTAATGCATTTAATCTGTGTTTAAGTTTCTCAACATACATCAGCACTTTAGGAAGTTTCAAGAATTTCATTCCCTCAGTTGCAGAATTAAATGCCTTTGTCACAAAATGTAAGTCTGGTTCTCCTGTGGATCTCACTCTCATCAAAGTTTTTCGAAACAACATTGCAGACCTAGACCCCTTCATTTATCAGATGATCACCTTATTTCTTAAGTTTGTTACTGCTTCATTAGAACTTAAGTAAGGTGTTTGTAAACCATTGTCGAGAAAGCCATTTTTGACCTCCTGAAGCAGTCAACTGCAGTTCCGTCACTCTCTTGCTTGCTATTGTCAACATGTTTGAAACAATAGTGCCTCTTCAGCTTTCAGCTTTTATTAAAGATCAACGCCATCTTGATGACTCTCAAAAGGTTTTCATTACTAATAGAGGAACGGATTCTGCCCTATTAGCAGGTAGCAGATTATTGGAAAATGTGTAATTCGACAACAATTCCACCAACACCTTAATAATATTAGCTAGAGAAGCTGCATTCAACACCGTTGACCGTGACATCTTAATAACAAAGTTGTGTCACTCTGGTGTCAAGGGCACAGCCCTTAAGTGGTTTAATTTGTTTATTTTTGATAGATCACAAAGGGTCAAGGTTATCAACATTACGTCCCCTTCTATCTTAGAAAGTATGGAAGTATCTTAAGGTTCTTTATTTTCCCCATTCTTGGTTAACATGTATGTTCTTCCATTTTCACATGTGATTAGGAAGCACAGATGTGCTTTTTTTTTATACAAATCTATCCACATTTGTATAAAAAAGCACACCTTATTTTCCAACTGCACATCAAAATTTCGACGGATTAAAAAATGAAAATGGACTTCAAATTTCTACTGTGATATTTTCCTCTGCTTTGCATCTTTACAGAACCAGACAAATGCTACCAATACTTTCTGTAAAGTGGTCATTCTACCATATCGAGTGTCATTGTCTCCCATTTAATTATTGTTTTTATTCTTAATATAGCACTTCATGCCACCCTGCTGTTTGTAAGCAATTTACCAACATTGGAAGGCTGAGTAGTTCTGGGATTTGAACTTGTAATCTGTAGATCATTGAACATCTCAGTGGTGAGCTTTTAACTCTCTAAAGAATCATGTCAGCAAGACTTACTGTTGGCAATGGGTAAGGAATTATTCTAAGGAGAAGGTAAATGCTATTCCAAATGCCATGCATTTGTTTCCCAAAAGCGTATAATCCTTGGCCTTTGATCTGAGTTTATGCAGCAAGCATGATTTCTTTCCAATAAATATTTTTGGTGTGGGGTTCAGTTACCCTTGGATCAGAATTGGTGTACAATATTCATTGATCTGGGCATAGACATCATTTAGGTAAAGCCAGGAACAGCAGGGTCTACCACTAATTTTCCTTTAGGTACGCTTGGTACTCTCATTACTACTTTGGGCTCAGAGGTTAAGAAGCCATAGCATACAGAGAAAGTAAACAGGGCTCTTGGAACTCTGCTCACTTTCCAGAGTGTTTAGACGTTGTCCTTGCATCAGCCATGAAGACGTAAATTGGATAATATTTAAGAGGTACTGGTGGGAAAAGGGTTCAACCCTGTTAAGTCATCAGGAAATGAGTGTAAGGGTGGATAATATTGTTGACCTCACTTCTGCCATTTCAGTGAGTTGATGCCAATGGTTTTAAAAAATTGTCTATTCTAGGAAGAACCAGCTTTCTCAACTTTTCTTTACAGCTACATTTTGTAGAATTAAAAATGTTGATCTAGGGAAACTGTTATACCCCAGTCACCTTCTGCTCATTCCTAGTGAATGCTACCAAGTTGCACCCATCTCTGATGAGTACAGCTTTACTCTGTCATGCCTGGCTTATTGGGCATGACATTCGTGACTAGCTTGCTCACCTCTGAAAGTTTACATTTTTTATGAGTTTGAAATTAGACTGTGTACTCTCCAATAATGTCAGTTTCTCCACCTGCACAGTAATTTTGCTTCAGTTTTGTCTCATTAATCCATTAGAGCACTGTGTATGAAACCGTTATGCTCACAAAATATCCCACTGTCACCCTTCTGTGATTCGCCGGATATTTTTCTTTTTATTAATAAACATTTTCCCAAATTGGCTTGAGTGCTGTTTTTTCACAATCTGATTATCAAACAAATATGCAACATGTATTTCTCAGCTCACCAGTAGGATGTTGGGTCACACCACAGGGTTATTACAGTTCTTTCGGTGATATATGAATTCATGTCAATACAAGGTTTTATATCAAATTCCTTTCTTTCTTGATAATCAGAGATCTCCGGAGAAGTAAGAAGGGTTGAGCTTCGAAAAAGTTATATAACTGTAATGTATACCATTTGTAAACATAATCTCATGAAAAATAAAGTAAAAATAAAACTTTTAAAATGTATATATAAGAAGAATAAAGTAATTAGCACTTAGAACTTACTCTGTGGTCCTCCGTGCATGCGTTTCCTCGACCAGAAGGGGCTTTAGAAGAAGGCAGGTCATCTCGACATATATATATATATATTCACTGAAAAAACCATAGGTTTCAGGCACGGTATAGTTAAGAATTAGCATTTAAAAAACCTTAGAAATTCACTGAAAAAACTATAGGTTTCAGGGGCATTATAGTTAGTTGGACATTTCTCTCGTACAAAACCATTGAAATTCCCCCGTTATAGTTAGTTCAGCTAACTATAAATTGCGCGCCCGCAATGCACTGCTGATGACGTCACATATTACATCACTCTTGACATGGTCAGTGACATCACTCATGACATCACTGATGACATCTCAAATGAATGACATCACTGATGACATCATCCAGTGAATGTGTCTTTTTCTGAAAATTAAATATGTTTTATATATGTATTTTTCAAGGTCGATGGAAGAATAAATGGGTATATAAGTGTCTAAATGGATTTCCGGCAGTCCGGAGACTATTGATGCCAGGGATCAAACCCTCACGCACATATTCCCTGTAGGTTTCAGTAGCCCATAGATGTATGATGCGAATGCATTGCATGTCTAAGGAAACCACTACTCACACTGGCGGTTTTCCCACGAAAGTATAAATATTATACTGCAGAGGCCCTTCGGATTTGGACGGACCATGATATAACTGAGGTGGAATCCCTATTTGCCGAAGGACAGCTAAGGACATACGCCCAACTGACAGAACAGTACGACCTCCCAGCGGGACAGTTCCTTACACATAGACAATTCTTAGATAGTTGTCGACGCTACTGGGATCTCCGTGAGGGGGAGCCCCCAACACACCGGGTATTGAACACGATCCTTCGTATGGGCACGGGTAGACACCTGGTTACATGGCACTACAAAGCGATCCGAGAGCTGGTCAATGCCCCCCTAGATGCGTTGCGACACACATGGGAGGATGAGGTGGGTTGGGGGTTCCATGATAAAGAGTGGGAGAGAGCGCTGGAATACCCCAAAAATGTATCTAGGAAGGCGCGCTTCAAAAACATACAATATAACATCCTACACCGCGCATATCTTACTCCACACAGACTGCACCGATTTTACCCTGACACACATTTTGCCTGCCCCGCTGTCAAGCTCCGGAGGTGGACTTTAAACACATGTTCTGGTACTGCCCGGTACTTAGGCAATAGTTGGATAAGATCTTACAGTTGCTTCAGGTGACGACCAGTCTCCCAAACATATCCGCATGGGAGACATGTGCCCTGGGAGTAAGTCATCTACAGAAAACCGATAAGTTACAGTGGCGTTTTGCATCCCTGGCCCTGCTCCTAGCGAAGAGGAGAATAGCCATGTATTGGCGGGCCCCAGTGGGACCCCCAGTGGAGGCATGGGTAGGTGCTATGAAAAAATGGGGAGCAGCGGAGGAAGAGACACTTAGAGATGACGAAGTCAAAGGGACATATAAACATCCAGTCTCAATGGAATGGGCACAGACGCTCTTTCAATTCCTGCAGGAAACGATAGCGGAAGTAACTCCTAAAGCCACACAATCCCAATCCCAACACTCATCTCAACCCCCCACAACACAGGTACCAGAACCCCGGAATAACTGAGCAGCACCCATCGCCAAAGTAATACCTAAGATAGACTAGACATACCCCTATGCAGGCCCACAGACCATTCCTCCCCCCATCTGGCACACGTATCGACATTACAGTAAGCAATCACAGCCAGTCACTCTGCTGCACACCACAACACTTCGCCCCGATCGCTTCTATCCCCCTATACACCTGATCTCCCCCCACGGTTCAAAGGTTTGTTTTCCCCCTTGGTTTGTTTCGAAGTTAAACTTATCCGTTAGGGTGTACATTCCCGAATCCTGATTTAGAGATGACATATATGGGTAAAGGTGAGGGCTAAACATCAACCCACACCCCCAGGATACAAGCCCAACAAGACACCGCATGATATACTACAAAATGTGAGGCCAGGCTGGAGGAAGACTCCCGGGCAGATGTACGTCACCCTGCCCAAGTTGTGTTGCTGTACGATAAGATCATTAGATGCATTGCAAAAGCAAATTATTAACTACATACCTGTAATTATATGTCAGGACATTGCAATGATGCAACAACAACTTGTACCAGGAAATGTGAAAATCTTAATAAAAACATTTAAACAAAAAAATAATAATAATTGTCTAAATGGATGATTTTTTTGTTGAAAAATTGTTTGTATAACTGACTGATTAAGTATATCTTAGTGAATACATGGGTTAGTTACTAATGCTTAAATATATACATATCGGTATCAGTCTCTCACTTTGTGTATAAGTGGCTGTCTATATAGGTTATTAGTTTTATTTTAGGAGTTGTGTCTAGCGCTTGCTGGACCCGAGGGTATCAGAGCGCTTCACAACAAGTAACTTATGTGCAAATAGGCAGTGCAGAGAATACAGGGGAACATAGCGGTACGGACATATAAGTAGTAGCAGGTACCTGCGCATGGAGACAACAAATACATTATATGTTCCTTTACAGAGACATAGATCAAGTATCTCCATACAGCTGTCGTAATGCACAGGAAGATAAAAGCATAGTTTCAGCGAGGGTGGCTTAGTAATGAAACCTGGTAAACCACAGTCTTTGGGTTGAGAGTCTAGAGGGTTTCTTAACACAACAATGCGAGTCTCTGGGAGGTTTTCTAGATCCAACTCAGTGACGTTGGTCACCTAGTTATAGTTGACGGGGGTGCCTGTTAAAGTACTTCCTTGTCTCCTATCTGCTCGCTTGAGAACGATCCAGAAAGAGGATTTTGAGTAGGCTTTTGAATTTTGGAAATGAGGGGATTGTTCTGATGTGAGGGGGGAATGGAGTTCCAGATTTTGGGAGCGTTTCCAGCAAATGATCTGGTCCCCGTTTTTTGTTTGCAAGTTTTTAGTGGGATGAGTAGAAGAGTATTGCTGCTTCTGAGGTTCCTGGCCTGGCTGGCTCTTTTGAGTTTGGTGGCTAGGTATTCCGGTTTGCCGGTGTGGAGTGCTTTGTGTGTGAGGCAGGAGGTTCTGAAGCTAGGTCTTAACTCAGTTGGGAGCCATTTGAGTTCTCTGAGTGCAGGGGAGATGTGTTTGAATTGTTTAGTTCCAGTGATAAGTCTGGCTGCTGCATTAAAGGTTGTTTTCAAGGGGGCGAGGTGCGATTTTGCAGTGCCAGTCAGGGCTGCGATCCCGTAGTCGATTCTGGAGTCGAGTTGGTTTTTTCAGTATCAGTATGACTGTCTGAGTGTCTGTATGGTTCGGTGGTGGGTATTACGTAGTGCATAGATGCATGAATGAGTGACTCAATATTTGTATGTGTTAGAGACAGCATGTATGCAGGACTGTATGGGTGGATGAGTGTGTGTATGGGTGTGTTAGTGAATAAATGACTGTCTCAATAGTGTCTTTATGAGTAACTACACATGTTTTAAACTAGTATATGTGAGTATTGGTGTATATAAGTGAGTATATAAGAGAGTGAGAGATTGGAAGAGTTACTGTAGAAATTATTCTGTTTCTATAAGTGATTGCTTAAGAGAGTAAGTATGTGTAAGTTTCTGTAGGAGTAAGTGTGGTGGTGTGTGGATAACTGTATATGCAATTTAATGGATGTTTGATACTTTGTTTGCTTGTGTGACTATGTGTGTGAGTACCTCTACGGATGAGTGTCACTGTGTAACAGGATGTATAGGTGTATAGATACAAATAATGAGTTAGTACATGTATGAGTGACTGTATAGGACTGTTGGTGAATGAGCGGATGTGTGTGTAGATCTTGGAATTACTGAATAGGTATGTTGTAAGTGGTATTGGTATGTCCATTGTTTTGAAAATGTTAGTTTCTAATTTTGAGTGTGTGTATCAAAGGTTATATTAGGGTGAGAGGAGGTCTGCCACTCTATCACAAGAATGATGTCATCAGTGATGTCATTTGAGATGTCATCAGTGATGTCATGAGTGATGTCACTGACCATGTCATGATTGATGTAATATGTGACGTCATCAGCAGTGCATTGCGTGCGCGCGAGTGATAGTTAGCTGAACTAACTTTAACGGGGAATTTCAATGGTTTTGTACAAGAGAAATGTCCAACTAACTATAACGCCCCTAAAACCTATGGTTTTTCAGTGAATTTTAAAGGTTTTCTAAATGCTAATTTGTAACTATTATGTGCCTGAAACTTATGTTCTTTTTACCTATACCTATAGAGATACGACATGTGAAGAAAGAAGAAAAAACACACAGAAAGAAGCAAAAGAAATGCAGAAAGAAACAACAGAAGTCCTCAAAGACGAACAAAAGTGCAGGGAGAAGGAAGACATGCAGAAAGAACAAACAGAGGAGCAGAAAGAGGCCTTGTTGCAAAATCATCCTGTACCCTCAACTTTTTTCAGATGGGTACTGGTGGTAACTGACTCTGACTAACTAGTCCTAGAGCCAGAGCTATGTTAAAAGACACTTAGAATACAGTTAAAACACCTACATACAGCTCTGTAATTCGCTAGTACATAATAGTGTAGGGGGATTAAAACTACCTCTTAACCCCTTCGACGCTCATGACGAGCTGGGCTCGTCATGAGGTAGCCTCCTCGCACGCTCATGACGAGCCCAGCTCGTCATGTAAAGTACACTTTACGGATTCTCAGCGTACGGGCGGAATTCCGCCCGCACGCATGCGGTTAAAATGCGCCACAGGGCGTGTTTGCACACTGGTGAAGGGAGGGGGGCCTGAGGTGACGTGTGCAAAAACACCCTGTGGCTGTGTTAATTTGGAGGATCAAGTCCCCTTGAATCTTGAGTGTCTCTTGGGTCCAACTAGCCCACCAGGTATCTTCAGGTAGCGCCACAGAGCAGCTTTGGGTGTAAAAAAGGGCACGGCTTGGATCATCTCTCTGCAACGCAGTGCAGTAGCGCTTACTGGAAGCACCTGGTGGGCTAGTTGGCCCCTAGGGACCATCCGGATTCAAGGGGAATTATTTCCCAAACTTAAAGCGCACCACAGGGCATGTTTGCACACGTCACCTCAGGCTCCATCCCCTTCCTTCACTACTGTGTAAACGCGCCCTGTGACCATTTTAATTTGGGAGATTAAGATCCCTTGATCAAATCAGCCCACTAGATACCTCCAGTATGCGCCACAGAGCTGCGCTGCACAAAGGTGTAAAAAGGGGCATGGCCTGGACCATCTCTCTGGAACGCAGCGCAGTGGCGCTTACTGGAAGCACCTGATGTGTTAGTTGGCCCTCAGGGTCCCTCAGGATTGAAGGGGAATTATTTCCCCAACTTAAAACGCGCCACAGGGCTTGTTTGCACTTGTCACCTCAGACCCTGTCTCCTCTCTTCACCACTGTGTAAACGAGCCTTGTGGCTGTTTTAAGTTGGGAGACCAAGTCTCCTTGAATCCTGAGGGTCCCTAGGATGCAACTAGCCCACCAGGTACCTCCAGTATGCTCTAGAGAGCTGTGTTGCAGAGAGGTGTTCAGAGGCCACGCTCCTTTTTAAAGCACTTTGCAACGCAGCTCTGTGGTGCTTACTGGAGGTACCTGGTGGGCTAGTTGGCACCCAGGGACCCTCAGGAGTGAATACAAATTAATTCCTCAACTTAAAACGCGCCACAGGGTGTGTTTGCACACATCACCTCAGGCCCCGTCCCCTCCCTTCACCACTGTGCAAACGAACCCCGTGGCGCATTTTAAGTTGAGGGATTAACTCCCCTTGAATCCTGAGGGTCCCTGGGGTGCAACTAGCCCACCAGCTACCTCCATTAAGCGCCACAGAGTTGCTTTGTGTATAAAGGAGCGTGGCCTCCGAAACACCTCTCTGCAACACAGCCCCCTGGCGCATACTGGAGTTTCCTGGTGGGCTATTTGGCCCCCAGGGACCCCCAGTATTCAAGGGGAATTCATTCTCCATCTGCAAAGGTGCCAGGGGGCATTTTTGCAAAGTGCTACAACTAGTGGGCGTGGCCTCTAGCACAATGCCAGTCTTTTATTTATTTATTTTAAGAAGAGGGCTGCTCTCTCTTCCAAAAACCAAAGCAGTTTGCTATGACAGAATGGTGATGGATTAAACCCAGATCAGTTGACTGGGGGTGAGTGTTTGATTTGTTCAAACGCTCCGTCCACCATTCCCCTTTTGTATCCCTGTTATAGCAAACAGCAGTGTACCAGGGTAGGGACCCTGGGACACTGCAGGAGCCGGCCCTGGGGCTTGGCGGTCCCCAGGGCCCTCAAGGGCTCCAGGATGGGGGGCCGCGCAGCTTCCCTCCCACCATTTTCAAAGCCCCGTGGGGTGGGGGTCCCTGGGGTATGTGGGGGTTCAAGCCCCCCCACACAGTTTTTTATTTTTTAAAAAAAATAGAAGCCGGGGGGGGGTGGCAGTCCCCGGGGCTGCGGGGGGGGGGTCCATGAGCCCCCCTGCAAATGTTTTTGAAAAGCCCCGGGGGTGGTGGTACCCGGGGCTTGGGGGGGCTTTGAGCCCCCCACCCATTGATTCTTGAAGCCTCGGGGTGGCGATCCTCAGGACTTGGGGGCCTTGGAGCCCCCTCACCCATTATTTTTGAAGCCCCGGGGGGTGGTGATCCCCGGGGCAGGGGTGCTGACAGCCCCGCACATATTTAAGAAAATCCCTGGTGGTGGCGGTCATCAGGGCTGGGGGGCTGTGAGCTCCATGACATATATTGAGAAAGCCCTGGGAGAGGTGGTCCCCGGGGCTTGGGGGGGCCTTATGAGCCCCCCCAAGCCCTGAGGTTTGATGCCCCAGGGGATGGTGGTCCCCGGGGCTGGGCGGGCTTGTGAACCCCCCGTATATAATGTATTGAAGCCTCGGGGGTGGCAGTCCCAG
The DNA here is from genome assembly GCF_964261635.1 of Lissotriton helveticus. NCBI lineage: Eukaryota > Metazoa > Chordata > Amphibia > Caudata > Salamandridae > Lissotriton > Lissotriton helveticus. Next base: position 294,565,364 of record NC_136070.1, read on the forward strand.
GGGCTGGGGGGCCCCTCTGGGCCCCCCATTACAATAAACATATTGCCCCCGGGACTTGGCCCCTTCAGGGGCTTTGATTAAACGAAGAGCAGGAGGCCACACTTTGTTTTTTTTATTATCGGCCGAAATTCACGCTGGGCGCACGAATCTCACCCTTTTTTTTAAATGCTTTGTTTGGGTCTGGGGGTCCTTGTGGGACCTCCTAAGCAGGCCTAGTGGGTCAGGGTGTTTCTACCCTGCCACTGTAGTGTAGTTCCTATTATCCCAATAGGCTCTGCGCATTGGAATAATATCTTCAATAGTATAGACCTAGGGCAGAGGTTAACTAGGTCTTCTACCGACGATATTAGACTTAAAGTTTTGTGTTTGCCAGCTAGCTCAGAGTTCACTAGAAACTTTCTCGAATAGACAAGGAGGAGTTTAACCTCTCTGGATAGACAAGAAGGGATTTAGTTTCTGACAACCATAGAACATGACAACTTTGCTCTCCCCTAATCAAGAGTGTATCTCTAGAGTTGTGTGAAAACAAAAGACAACTTATTTTACTCAGTCAGTTCAGTGCATTCTTAGTTTCACCAGATTGTAGAGAAAAGGAAGAGACGGGCGTGTTCAATAAAAAGATGTTATTTATTGATCAGTCTCTTTTCTCATACAAGAGAAATGAATCGCTATGATTGCAATACTTGTAGTTAAGTAAAGTGCATACAGTAGAGACAGAATTATAAAATAATACTGTAAAAGCATTGATATGGTTTCTGAGCCATATGATACTTTAAAATGGATAAAATAGATACATACATACTCAACTGGTGCTTCTAACCACGCCTACCCCAGTGTACCTGACCTAAGCCTAATACGTGGGCGGGAGTAGCTAAGTAGCAGTTTAAGTTAAGTTTGTTTTGCCAAGGGACTGACTAGAGAATTCTCTGCAAGGGGTTATTCAGTTCTGTACCTGAGATCTATAATGGTGGAGGGCTGGTATCTCTTATCCCAGGTCTTGATATTCCAGCTGCCTGCGAGGGCTGCTTGGAAGCGCCGGAGCTGCATTTCTCTGCAGGAGAAAGGCAGCGTCTCGTTCTCAGCGCGTCAGGAAGGCAGGGCAGCGTCTGTGGGCTTCGCTTTCTGCTGGGCTCCTCAGCACGTCTCGCTGCTCCAATCTCGTCACCACCGCATGTGTTTGCTTAAGGCAATGTCGGTAATATTTATACCTGAAAGGTGCCGAGATTGACGTAAGGATGGACATATATACGTCAATAAGGATGTCATATGAACGGGCTCGTTCGCACATTCTTTTGCTGAAGTTCTCGGTGAAATCAAAACAATGGCTATGGGAATTTCCCAGGTCGCTGTAGGTTTGATTTGTTTTGAGAACTCCGTATGCCTTATCAGGGGCTGGAGGAATATCGCTTGTCTAATTAGATGGCATGCGTTATGACCTAATCAGATAACGCGCTTCTGTGCCGTGGTGTGGCTTAATCAGATAACGGTTTTTGCACCGTTGGTTCGCTGCTAGTTAATTATTAACCAAACCAGGGTCAGGAATAGGGGAATCGATACAGTACCTATAGGAATACATCACACCACCTTTTCACGTTTCGCGCATTTCTTTTACAGATTTCGTGTGCCTAGGTTCTACCAAGGCACAAGATGGATGCCAACACTTCCTGCTTTGGAGTGTTGACAGCCAATTAGCATACAGCTCGTGATTGGGTTGGTGCACACAGGGTGCACACAGGGTGAGCTTTCCGTTCTGCAGTTTTCGCTATAACAGTGTCTAAAGTTACCTATGGTAAAAATATTTTTTCACCACTATTTTTTCAATTTCTCAGGAACTACGGAATGGATTAACACCATTTGTAAAAAAAAAAAAGACGCTTTCTGAACTAAGGGCTACCTTTTTTCAAAATTTGGTGTAATTCCGTTCAGCAGTTCGGGCTGTAGCCGTGTTTACAATTTCCTATGGGAAATAACATGGGGAATACACGTTTTGGGACCCCCTTTTTTCCCGGCTCCCGTGTGACGTATCACCCCAAAACTTTCAGGATTGGAGAAAACCTAAGTGCTCCACGAGTTTTTAAAATTTCACGAAGATTCGTCAATCGGCGCTAAATATATTAAAAATAGAATGTTGCAGATTTCCTATGGAAAATAGGTCCTAACTATAACTACCTACTGGTGCCGCCAGTAGGTAATATATATGTATATATATATATATATATATATATATATATATATATATATATTTATATATATGTATATACATATATATATCGAACTCCACAATCCTGAAATGCGTGAGACCAAAAGGCGACCACAAAAGCAGGAAGAGACCACAACGAAGGAAGATAAAAAATTAAGGTGCTTTTATTCCGCAGTTGGGTAGCAGCATGACGCGTTTCGTCCGGAGCACCCGGACTTGATCATATTCCTCAGAAACATGTACCCTTCAGCTACTTGAAAGAGGCCACACCGACGTGCTTTTCAAGTTCTTTATTTTCAGGGAGAAAACAGCATAACACGTTTCAAGGTCAACACCTCTTAATCATATCCCACAGATCAGGGGTGAGTTTGTTTGCTTTTTAAATAACGTAACTGAAACATCGAAGAAGGACCAGTGTCCATGTGTTTGATTTAAAGAGGCAATCTGGGTACATGTTTTTTATATATTCTTTTACATGACAGGAATGGTAAGTGCTATTTAATGTTCATACTCCAGATAGTTCCTCTTTAAATCAGATGTTTTTCCTTTCATATTTCCATTCCTTCATTCATATATTGTACAATGCCCATAATGCCTCACACAATGTCTTAAGGTGCTTGGTCCTGTCATGTGAAAGAATATATAAAAAACATGTACACGGTGTTGACCTTGAAACGCGTTATGCTGTTTTCTGCCTGAAATTAAAGAACTTGAAAAGCACGTCAGTGTGGCCTGTTTCACGTAGCTGAAGGGTGGGTGTTTCTGTGGAATATTTGAGGTGTCTGACACACCTGAGACAGGCCCGACCCAAGAGGCTGTGGCGCTCCTCTTTGTCAGTATCTGCGATTGGATTATGTTGAAAGGTGAGCCCGCTGACTGAGACACTTGTCATGGAACAGGATGAATGGAAGGGCCACAGTGAAAGGCCCGCCTCACCCGGGAGATGAACTTGCAATCAGTCAGGGTTTGCCGAAGGGATTTCCCTAGGCACGACATGCATGGTGCATAGTCCGCGGCTGGACAGCCACGTATAAATTGTGGCTCCAAGGTTGTCCACCTTTGAGTAGCACACGAGCAGCTGAGAACATATGGAGCTTCGAAACGCTTCGGGCAGATCCATTACGGAGCGGCATCTACAAGCGGATCCCAGTCCTCACCTACACATAAATCAAGCTGCTGCTCGTGTGCTACTCAAAGGTGGACAACCTTGGAGCGTCAATTTATACGCGGCCGTCCAGCCGCGGAGTATGCACCACCCCGTCATCCTTGGGGGTCACGGCAGTGAAACAGCAGCCGTACACGGGATCGAGGACGGGCCCACTTGCGGGATCCATACAGGACTTGATAATGTGCTTTCCGCACCACACTTCCCATAATACACAGTCTCATTTGAGCCTCCCATTGGTGTGTGTGTCATACGGAAAGTGGAGAAATGGGTTAGCGGTTGCGCACACCGCTTCCGTTAAAGCCCCTGAAGAGAAGCATATGGAGCTTCGAAACGCGTCGGGCAGATCCATTACGGAGCGGCATCTACAAGCGGATCCCCATCCTCACCTACACATAAATCAAGCTGCTGCTCGTGTGCTACTCAAAGGTGGACAACCATGGAGCAACAATTTATACATGGCCATCCAGCCGCGGAGTATGCACCCCCCCGTCATCCTTGGGGGTCACGGAAGTGAAACAGCAGCCCTACACAGGATCGAGGACGGGCCCACTTGCGGGGTCCATACAGGACTTGATTATGTGCTTTCCGCACCACACTTCCCATGATACACAGTCTCATTTGAGCCTCCCATTAGTGGGTGTGTCATATGGAAAACGGAGAAGTGGGTTAGCGGTTGCGCACACCGCTTCCGTTACTCCCCTGAAGAGAAGCATATGGAGCTTCGAAACGCGTCGGGCAGATCCATTACGGAGCGGCATCTACAAGCGGATCCCCATCCTCACCTACACTTAAATCAATCTGCTGCTCGTGTGCTACTCAAAGGTGGACAACCTTGGAGCGACAATTTATACGTGGCCGTCCAGCCGTGGAGTGTGCACCACCCCGTCATCCTTGGGGGTCACGGAAGTGAAACAGCAGCCGTACACAGGATCGAGGACAGGCCCACTTCTAGGGTCCATACAGGACTTGATTATGTGCTTTCCGCACCACACTTCCCATAATACACAGTCTCATTTGAGCCTCCCATTAGTGGGTGTGTCATATGGAAAATGGAGAAGTGGGTAAGCGGTTGCGCACACCGCTTCCATTAAAGCCCCTGAAGAGAAGCATATGGAGCTTCGATACGCGTCGGGCAGATCCATTACGGAGCGGCATCTACAAGCGGATCCCCGTCCTCACCTACACATAAATCAATCTGCTGCTCGTGTGCTACTCAAAGGTGGACAACCTTGGAGCGGCAATTTTTACGCGGCAGTCCAGCCGCGGAGTATGCACCACCCCGTCATCCTTGGGGGTCACCGAAGTGAAACAGCAGCCGTACAAGGGATCGAGGACGGGCCCACTTGCGGGGTCCATACAGGACTTGATTATGTGCTGTCCGCACCACACTTCCCATAATACACAGTCTCATTTGAGCCTCCCATTGGTGGGTGTGTCATATGGAAAATGGAGAAGTGGGTTAGCGGTTGCGCACACCGCTTCCGTTAAAGCCCCTGAAGAGAAGCATATGGAGCTTCGAAACGCGTCGGGCGGATCCTTTACGGAGCGGCATCTACAAGCGGATCCCCGTCCTCACCTACACATAAATCAAGCTGCTGCTCGTGTGCTACTCAAAGGTGGACAACCTTAGAGCGACAATATATATATATTACCTACTGGCGGTCGCCAGTAGGTATATATAGTTAGGATTTTTTCTCTATGGGATTTTTGAACATTCTATGTCTAATAACATTGGCGTTTGTGGACGGAATTGGCTGAAATTTTCAGGAAAATGGAACATTTTGTTTCTGAGCAGCCCCTGAAAATTTGGGGGGGTTTCGTCAAGGGGGGGCCGAGAAAAAAGGGGGGTCCCAAAACTCGTTTTTCCCATTCATTTTTCCATAGGGCGGTTGGCCTCACTTTTAGCCCGAACGGCTGAATAGATTTGCACAAAACTTGGCAAAATTGTAGGGACTGGTAGCCCGATGTGCCTTTGCTAGGTCTCAAAATATGTGCTCCAGTGGATTTTGATAAATTAACGTTCAAAAAAATATATATATCTGTAACAGCGCTCGGGGTAGCGCTCCGGTTCACGTACTTGACGCGTAACGGAACTTCGCGAAGCGAAGCTGATTGGCTCTCCGGTGTCTGTCAACATTCTAAACAGTCCGGAGCGGCCGCCATCTTGTCTCTCGGTAGGATCGAGAGACAAGAGGAGGCCAAAACAAAGGGGGAAATGACCATAAGGGGGCATAGTCGATCCTCCCTCACCCTCTAGGTTTGATGTGAAGGCTTTAAAAGGGCCCCGCAGGGGGGGTCCCAAAACGCGTTTTTCCCATTCATTTTTCCATAGGGCGGTTGGCCTCACTTTTAGCCCGAACGGCTGAATAGATTTGCACAAAACTTGGCAAAATTGTAGGGACTGGTAGCCCGATGTGCCTTTGCTAGGTCTCAAAATATGTGCTCCGGTGGATTTTGATAAATTAACGTTCAAAAAAATATATATATCTGTAACAGCGCTCGGGGTAGCGCTCCGGTTCACGTACTTGACGCGTAACGGAACTTCGCGAAGCGAAGCTGATTGGCTCTCCGGTGTCTGTCAACATTCTAAACAGTCCGGAGCGGCCGCCATCTTGTCTCTCGGTAGGATCGAGAGACAAGAGGAGGCCAAAACAAAGGGGGAAATGACCATAAGGGGGCATAGTCGATCCTCCCTCACCCTCTAGGTTTGATGTGAAGGCTTTAAAAGGGCCCCGCAGGGGGGGTCCCAAAACGCGTTTTTCCCATTCATTTTTCCATAGGGCGGTTGGCCTCACTTTTAGCCCGAACGGCTGAATAGATTTGCACAAAACTTGGCAAAATTGTAGGGACTGGTAGCCCGATGTGCCTTTGCTAGGTCTCAAAATATGTGCTCCAGTGGATTTTGATAAATTAACGTTCAAAAAAATATATATATCTGTAACAGCGCTCGGGGTAGCGCTCCGGTTCATGTACTTGACGCGTAACGGAACTTCGCGAAGCGAAGCTGATTGGCTCTCCGGTGTCTGTCAACATTCTAAACAGTCCGGAGCGGCCGCCATCTTGTCTCTCGGTAGGATCGAGAGACAAGAGGAGGCCAAAACAAAGGGGGAAATGACCATAAGGGGGCATAGTCGATCCTCCCTCACCCTCTAGGTTTGATGTGAAGGCTTTAAAAGGGCTCCGCAGGGGGGGGTCCCAAAACGCGTTTTTCCCATTCATTTTTCCATAGGGCGGTTGGCCTCACTTTTAGCCCGAACGGCTGAATAGATTTGCACAAAACTTGGCAAAATTGTAGGGACTGGTAGCCCGATGTGCCTTTGCTAGGTCTCAAAATATGTGCTCCGGTGGATTTTGATAAATTAACGTTCAAAAAAATATATATATCTGTAACAGCGCTCGGGGTAGCGCTCCGGTTCACGTACTTGACGCGTAACGGAACTTCGCGAAGCGAAGCTGATTGGCTCTCCGGTGTCTGTCAACATTCTAAACAGTCCGGAGCGGCCGCCATCTTGTCTCTCGGTAGGATCGAGAGACAAGAGGAGGCCAAAACAAAGGGGGAAATGACCATAAGGGGGCATAGTCGATCCTCCCTCACCCTCTAGGTTTGATGTGAAGGCTTTAAAAGGGCCCCGCAGGGGGGGTCCCAAAACGCGTTTTTCCCATTCATTTTTCCATAGGGCGGTTGGCCTCACTTTTAGCCCGAACGGCTGAATAGATTTGCACAAAACTTGGCAAAATTGTAGGGACTGGTAGCCCGATGTGCCTTTGCTAGGTCTCAAAATATGTGCTCCAGTGGATTTTGATAAATTAACGTTCAAAAAAATATATATATCTGTAACAGCGCTCGGGGTAGCGCTCCGGTTCACGTACTTGACGCGTAACGGAACTTCGCGAAGCGAAGCTGATTGGCTCTCCGGTGTCTGTCAACATTCTAAACAGTCCGGAGCGGCCGCCATCTTGTCTCTCGGTAGGATCGAGAGACAAGAGGAGGCCAAAACAAAGGGGGAAATGACCATAAGGGGGCATAGTCGATCCTCCCTCACCCTCTAGGTTTGATGTGAAGGCTTTAAAAGGGCCCCGCAGGGCAAAAAAAAAAAATCGTTTTTTTTGCGTGGGGAGCGCCCGGTACGCTTTTGTGCAATGGGCGGTGGTAATCTAAATGATGAGGGGGGGGGGGGGCAGCGTTCAAAGCACATCAGCGTGCATAAACACGAAAATGTTTTTATCTACCACGTACTTGACTTATCTCTCTGAGATGCATTCCCTTGTGTCTCGCAATGGTAGTCTGTTCATTACATAGATCGCTCGAGGGCGGTAGTACAGACCACGCGTAGGAAAGGGTCAAAAGCCAGGGGTATAGGAGTATGTAACAAGCGAGCCATTTAATTGAAAAAACTAAACGTGACAAACGGTTGCAGGATCAGTGAAGGTTGATTTTATAATTGAAAGTATAACAGGATCAGTTACAATAAAATCGTCAATACGCACACCATGGGCGAGTATCATGGGTAACATTACTTCGAAGCTTTAATAATACAATAATCAATAATGAAAAATCGACATCAATAGGGTTGTCCGTATGCCCAGTCAGTACCCTTCCCCGCACACCATGTGCACAAAGACCGCATACATCCCCCATAACGTCAAGGCTACGTAACTAGAACGTCATAAGGAGTTGCAAGTCGCTCCCATACTGGCGCCATTTTGGTCAAGGCCAGGCAGGTCCAGAGTATAGTTCAATGTCTCCAATAAGTAGCGGCAGGACCAGAATCCCTTTCGGCAGTTCAAAAAGTTTGTTAGCGCCAACAGAAAGAACAGGCAGCATGAACCATGACTCAAAGGCGAGGGAGGCAAAATCTTCCCTACCGGGTCACGCTGAGGTCCCACCGAAGCTGATCAAGTTGGCAGTCTACAGTGTCTCTTAGTAATTCGGACAAAAACTGGCGTCAGCATGAGAGCACTACCATCCTGTGACAATGTTGTGGCCACTTCCGGAGAGCGGGACAGCAGGCGTATCCCTCCGCCGATGCACTGAATCAGCCTCCCTCACGGCACCAGATGTGGATAAGGCGGCGGACACCCGTGGCAGCGGTATATCCATGGGGGATAGTCGAGCAACAGTGGCGGTTGCCCCCATCGGAAGCCCGCGGGAGTCGAGGGCCAACGACTCTCGTAGAACCTTTAAAACTGAGAGGACGTCTTCAAGAGTGGGGCTCATGTCCGAGCAGGCAAGCAGAATGAAATGCTTTGCATTTGTAGACTTCAGTTCAGCGAAGACCCAGCAGAATGTTATAAGTAAATGTCATGGCACGAAGTTCAGTGGGCGGTTTGTCATTGTGAAAGCTTCAATTAAGTTGAATGGCTGCAAGAGCCCCGATTACACCAGCAGCCCTGTTAATATGCCGATCTTGGGAAAAGTTCCTCTGTTGGATTGCAATGGCTGCAGTGATGGTCTTGGGAAACTGCTTCCGAAAACTCTAAAGGCCACGAAAGCTTGCTATGCTGTTCCTTTGGAAATGCGGTGCTGGGTGATGGAAGTTATTGAAGAGTTGGCAGTGGTGTTTTTTGTGGATTTTGGACACTCTGCCACAGTCCATTCGAGTTCCAGGGTAGACCAGAGTCGTTCTAGTGGACCAGGCCCAAATCCGGGGAGTCGGCCGCCATTTTGAGCGTTCCGCAGCAACAGCCGCTCTTCACCCCGGCCACCGGAGCGGGTCCCCGGCCATCCAACCGAGTGGAACGCCAATGGCAGTCATGGTGCAGCTGACAGGGGAGTGAAACGCTAAGGCTCGCCCTGCTGCAGCTGACCGCGGGGACGGGCCTTTGCGCGTGGTGTCGCCCCCGGGCTATTTGAACAGCGGTCCTCCACCCCTAGGCCGCCACCTATGCTACCTCGACAGGAACAGCGTCATGCATTTGGTTCGATGTTGCAGCAGGCTGCCATGTAAATAGTTATTTAATAAAAAGTTTTACCGTGTTACTTTGCTGGTGTGTTGTATATATTTATAATATTTGCATAGGGTTTGTCGTTATTTTGGGCGGGGTGGGCGGCGGAGCCGAGCTAACTTCTCTTATTTAGTCAGCACATAAATTGACTTACTGGTGCGCATTATTTTGGGTGTACATTTGGGATATCGGTTGGGGTCGGGTTCGTCGTACTGAAATAACCCTTCAAGTTTCTGGTGTAGGCTACTCTCCCATTCACTAGCTCCAGAGAGAGTCGTTCCTAAGTAAGGAAAGTGCTATATTGTTTTTCGTCCTTCACATGCGGATACCATGTTCGGGCTTATTTTTCTCATTCCATTAACCGTTCGATCACCACCTCAGTCATACAAAAAGCATTCTTTTATTGACCCAGTCGTGCGCCACACATACTCATTCAAACCGTACAAATCAGGGCCCATGCGCACATTCATACCATACAATCTTTCACGCTCCCAGTGATGGTCTGCACTCCATGCAATATCTCACAGCGCTTGTCTATGTCTTTCCCTACATGGAGCACGGTGCGGTCCATGTCCACTCCATTCTTCAGTCGGAACTCCGATGTAACCTACAGAGGAGAAAAGAAAGGGGAGGGGATACAGCATTCAGAGCATGTCAGCGCGCGCAAACACGAAAAAGCTTCTACTTATCATGTATCAGACTAGCTGCAGGAACGTGTGATACAACAGATCTTGGCTATCCCTTTCGCATTATTTTTCTGTGTAACATATCCTCCCCTTCTTATGATGCAAAAAAATGTTTCATTTTGTTTGTCTCTAAATTCAAGTTCCCTCTTCGTGTATTTGTTTCTCAATTAGTCGTATTTTATGGGACAAAATACCACACCTTACATTCGGCAGATACCTTAAGCTACGGTCGACCATTTTCTAACAATTCTGGAAAAAGGGCAGGTGTGACGGTTACAAATTTCAATCAATCCAAAATTCAGGCAAAGGGTCTGCATTATCTGTTTTCTATTGTTTGGGAATAACAGCCATTATTCAAAAACCCAACCAACCTAGACGATTGTTATGACGCTGATTCCATACTTCCTTCGAAAACTGTTTATTGCAAAAATGTCAGTATACAAATACGGGCCTACAACCACGTGGGCCGCCACGGAGGAAACTGGAATCGTATATGATGAGGGGACATTTACACTGTAGAAAAACGTAACGGGCGGGCCATTAGGTTGCAGGAATTAAGGTGTCTAACAGTTGCGGAATCGGTGGACGTTATTTTATAATCAAAGTACGACAGGACCAGTTACAATGAAATTATCTAGATATACATTTCCGGGCAAGGACCATGAGTAACGTTAATTCGAATTTTTAATAGTACAGTAATCAATAATACATCAGAACTTAATATCAATATGGATGTCCAAATGTTCAATCAGTACCCGTCCCCGCCCGCCATGTGCTCCAAAACTGCATACATATCTCGTGATATCAAGGCTGAGCAACCAGTACACATCAAGGAGGTGCCAACATGTGGGATACATATTATCCAAATAGAAGCAGTCACCTCGAGAATGTTTGTCTGTATGAGGTTCTACAAAATTACATATTCAAGAGGAACATCAAAGAAGATATTGATAAAGGAGTGTATGCTGTAATTGGAAGTGAGGGATGTCTGGTCATTTTGGGCGAGGCCGGGCAGGTCCAGAATATAGTCAAAATGTCTCCACCAAGCAGCGGTCGGACCAGAACCCCTTTGAGTAGTCCAAAAAGTTCCGTTAAATGACAACAGAAGGGACAGGCAACAAGAACCATCAGTCAAAGAGGGGAGGGCAAGTTCTTCCCTACCGGGTCACGTTGGGGCTCCACCGGAACTGATTGAATTGGTAGTCTACAGTGTTTCTGGATGTTTCAGACTGAAGCTGGCGTTCAGCATGAGAGCACCCTGTGGCTACGTCGTGGCCATTCCGCGAGCAATCATGGCAGTCGCTCCCCACCGGAAGTCTGCGGGAGTCGGGGGCCCCGGTGACTCTTGAAGAATCTTCAAGGCTGAGGGGACGCTTTTGGGAATGGGGCCCATGCCCTAGCAGTCAAGCGTCCGAGTTCCAGGGTTGCCCAGAGCCATCCTTGCAGGCCAGGCCCAAGTCTGTGGAGGCGACCGCCATTTCGTGAGCTCCGTGGCAGCCGCCTGTCGCTGTACCGCAAGAGTGGGTGCAATTCAGCCGGATGGCGGGTGAGACGCTGTAGCCGCAAGAACATGCGAAACTCAACCGGCCGAGTGAGGCACTGTGCCGCAAGAGTGGGCGTAACTCAGCTGGCCGAGCGAGGCACTGTGCCGCAAGAGTGGGCGTAACTCAGCTGGCCGAGCGAGGCACTGTGCCGCAAGAGTGGGCGTAACTCAGGTGGCCGAGCGAGGCACTGTGCCGGAAGACCGGGCGTAACTCAGCTGGCCGAGCGAGGCACTGTGCCGCAAGAGTGGGCGTAACTCAGCTGGCCGAGCGAGGCACTGTGCCACAAGAGTGGGCGTAACTCAGCTGGCCAAGCAAGGCACTGTGCCGCAAGAGTGGGCGTAACTCAGGTGGCCGAGCGAGGCACTGTAGGTCTTCCTCTCACAAAGATGAAAGTCAGAGTGAGGAAACAAGGAGGGGTTTTCATCATTTGGGACAAAAAATAGTTCTAAACCAATGAAAAGTGTCATTTTTAGGTCACATGACCTAGCCTTACATCATTAGGAAACCAAAAGTGAAATGAACCTATGAAAATTTTTATTAACAAGTCACATGACCTGTTATGCTTACGTTACGCGCTCCGCGCCGTGCCGCGCCCCGGATCGCTTCCGGGAAGCTGCGCTTCGCGCCTCGCTTCGCGCATCGGGTGCGCTAACGCGGCACGTCATATGATGCATTACGCGACAACGCGATACTACAGTGTTTCTGGATGTTTCAGACTGAAGCTGGCGTCAGCATGAGAGCACCCCGTGGCTACGTCGTGGCCATTCCGCGAGCAACCATGGCAGTCGCTCCCCACCGGAAGTCTGCGGGAGTCAGGGGCCCCGGTGACTCTTGTAGAATCTTCAAGGCTGAGGGGACGCTTTTGGGAATGGGGCCCATGCCCTAGCAGTCAAGCGTCCAAGTTCCAGGGTTGCCCAGAGCCATCCTTGCAGGCCAGGCCCAAGTCTGTGGAGCCGACTGCCATTTCGTGAGCTCCGCGGCAGCCGCCTGTCGCTGTACCGCAAGAGTGGGTGCAATTCAGCCGGATGGCGGGTGAGACGCTGTAATAGCAAGAGCAGGCGCAACTCAGCTGGCCGAGCGAGGCACTGTGCCGCAAGAGTGGGCGTAACTCAGCTGCCGAGTGAAGCGCTGGGGTGCAGCTGAGAAACCTCCACCTGGGGAGGTGGGGGAGGCTCGTTCGCGCCGCCTCTCCCTTCCAGTGCACCCCACGCCGTCTCCTGGCGCAGGTATATGTGATGGTCGGACCAGGGCACCGCAGGACATGTCTTCAGGTCAAACGGATTGTGGGACAAGGTCCAGAATGGAAGAGTCACCAAAAGGCTAAAAGTTCCGCCGGACCCCGGGAGCCGGCCGCCTATGTCGGGGGCGATCTCAGGCCACACCAGGGCAACAAGACTTGGGGAGGGGGCAGGAGCCAAGCGCCCTCTCCGAGTCCGCGCCACCACACCGCCCCTCGGGGGCCTCCGTCAAGCGGCTCATGGAGGCACCGCAGGCAGCGGTTCTTCAGATCAGTGGTCTCACCGGCAAGGCTCCCCTCCGTCAGCAGCGATCGTTGGCGCTGTGGTGGCGGCCGGAGGCCCCGCCTAGTCAACGCTTCGGCCTCTCCATCTCGTAGGCCGCAGAGTAGTCGGGGAGAAATCCCGGGAACGCCGGCATGCATTTGGATCGATGTTGCAGCAGGCTGCCATGTAAATAGTTATTTAATAAAACGTTTTACCCTGTTACTTTGCTGGTGTGTTGTATATATTTTTATTATTTGCATAGGGTTTGTCATTATTTTGGGCGGGGTGGGCGGCGGAGCCGAGTTGTCTTGCAGCCATCATGGCGTCGAGCTCGGTTCCTCTCACTAGTTTCATATTTCTCATGAGGGGTTGTTCCTAATGTTTCTATTTTAGCGAGGTCAAAAAGAGATCCCATTAGTGGCCTACTGATTTTGCTTGATTCCTTTTGTTTTTTCTAACGATTTTTCACTATCTGCAAAGACTAAACAGAGTATTGCGACTCTGTGCTTGTTTGTAAATAGAGAATGAACCAAAGAGAACCAATTCCAAAACAGTAAATGCTTGGATAACAATCAATCAAATGGAGAGGGAAGCAGGCACGACGGATTACAACGGGGGCAAAGGCCTGCGTTACCTACCCTTCACTATCTGCAAAGAGAGAATACTCCTAAAAGAAAAGAGGGGGGGCAGCGTTGAAAGCACATCAGCGTGCATAAACACGAATTTTTTTTTACCTACCACGTACTTGACATTTTAAAGCTTTTGATATTTGCTAATAAAAAACCATTGAAATTCACTGAAAAAACCATAGGTTATAGACCATATATAGTTAGGAATTAGCATTTACAAAACCTTGAAAATTCACTGAAAAAAACATGGGTTATAGACCATATATAGTTAGGAATTAGCATTTACAAAACCTTATTTTACTCACACAAAACCATTGAAATTCCATATATAGTTAGTTGCACTAACTATATATAGCGCACCCGCAATCCACTGCTGATCATGTCACATATTACATCATTCATGACATGGTCAGTGACATCACTGATGACATCTCAAATGACATCACTGATGACATCACTGATGACATCTCAAATGACATCACTGATGACATCACTGATGACATCTCAAATGACATCACTGATAACATCTCAAATGACATCACTGATGACATCACTGATGACATCTCATGTGACATCAATGGTCACATCACTGATGATATCATTCATGTGACAATACAATGCATCTACTCACACTTTAATATAACCTCTGTTACACCCAGTGTTAAATACAGAATATAATTTTTTAAACCATTGACACACCAATACTAGTTACTACATACGCACTCACTGATTCCTATGTCTACACACACATTCACTCATTCACCCATACAATCATTCATACATACAATCACTCATCTTTACAACACTATCATATGCACTCATACACCTATACAGACACTCACACTCTGCCATTCATCCATGGAGTTACTCACACACATAGTCAGTCCTGTAAAGAATCAATCACACTTCCATTTTCTAATCTATACAGTTAAACATAGAGTACCTTACATTTTCAAATATATACTAACACATTCTTACTCTCTTATACAATCACTTATACAAGAACACATTGATCTGCACAGAGTCACACATCTCCCAGCCAGCCACACACACACTCAGTCTCCCATACAAATACTTGGACAATCAATCAATAACCCATATAGTTACTCATATAGCTACTGATCAACACATGCAGCAGTTTACAGAACAACAGACATAATGATGCACAAATTAAAACAGTTTAGTCACTAACCCATGCACTCAGTGAGACACATTTAATCACTCACTCATACAGTCAGTCACGCACCTACTAAATCTTTTATTTAGACACTTCTACATCTACTAATTTTTCAATATGTAAAACATATTTAAACTTTACAGAAACACACAGTCACTGGATGATGTCATCAGTGATGTCATCAGTGATGTCATTTGAGATGTCATCAGTGATGTCACTGACCATGTCATGAATGATGTAATATGTGACATGATCAGCAGTGGATTGCGGGTGCGCGATATATAGTTAGTGCAACTAACTATATATGGAATTTCAATGGTTTTGTGTGAGTAAAATAAGGTTTTGTAAATGCTAATTCCTAACTATATATGGTCTATAACCCATGGTTTTTTCAGTGAATATATATATATATATCCTTGAGGATGAAGGATCACAAGAAAACAACAGCTAGCCAGGGAAAAAATCTGGATCCCAAAGGATACAATGAATCACAAAGAAATAAAATAGCCAAGAAAGAAGTGACTCAAACAGATAGATTCACCAAAGAACAAAAATATATTTCCACTACAACGTTTCAGCTTCCGCCTTCCTCGGGTAGTTTCAAGATGGTAAGCTCAGTGGCTGCACAGATGACACAGCTGAATTTACAAAAAGCACCATGAGTGAAGATTCCATTTGGAATTTGGAATCAATGCAGCCCTGAGAGTTCTTAAGATATGCAGTAATCAGGTTGTATTGTCAGTAATGTTCAGTCCATCTGGATGCAATGATTTTAAGCGGTACATCCAGAAGTTTTCCCTGGAGTCCAGTAGTGCTTCCTTTGAGACATGTTCCACGGGGAAAATCTTCAAATCTGATCGTGAATGATCCACAAGGTTCATTGCTGTGTCTCTAAAAGGTACATCACGTGTGAATACCTTTTACAAACATCATCAGTTACTAGTTATGTTACCAGAAGGACCTATGCAATAAGGCAGCATCTTACATGTCGCTCAACATGCATTATTTATGTGATTCAGTGCCAACGGCAAAGCTGTAAAAAACAATATGTAGGCCAAACAGTCAATGGCCTCCGCACACGATTCAGGAACCACAAATCAGCAATAATTAATAAGAAAATTGACCAGCCTGTAGCCAATCATTTTAACCTTGTGGATCATTCACTATCAGATTTGAAGATTTCCCTGTGGAACATGTCTCAAAGGAAGAACTACTGGACTCCAGGGAAAACTTCTGGATGTACCGCTTAAAATCATTGCATCCAGATGGACTGAACATTACTGACAATACAACCTGATTACTGCATATCTCAAGAACTCTCAGGACTGCATTGATTCCACATTCCAAATGGAATCTTCACTCATGATGCTTTTTTAAAATTCAGCTGTGTCATCTGTGCAGCCACTGAGCTTACCATCTTGAAACTACCTGAGGAAGGCGGAAGCTGAAACGTTGTAGTGGAAATATATTTTTGTTCTTTGGTGAATCTATCTGTTTGGGTCACTTCTTTCTTGGATATATATATATATGTATATATATATATATATATATATACATATATATATATATATATATATATATATATATATATATATATATATATTCACTGAAAAAACCATAGGTTATAGACCATATATAGTTAGGAATTAGCATTTACAAAACCTTATTTTACTCACACAAAACCATTGAAATTCCATATATAGTTAGTTGCACTAACTATATATCGCGCACCCGCAATCCACTGCTGATGATGTCACATATTACATCATTCATGACATGGTCAGTGACATCACTGATGACATCACTGATGACATCTCAAATGACATCACTGATGACATCACTGACGACATCTCAAATGACATCACTGATAACATCTCAAATGACATCACTGATGACATCTCAAATGACATCACTGATGACATCACTGATGACACCATCCAGTGACTGTGTGTTTCTGTAAAGTTAAAATGTGTCTTACATATTGAAGAATGAGTGGAAGTATAAGTGTCTGGACAAAGGATTTAGTAGGTGCATGACTGAATGTATGAGTGAGTGATTAAATGTGTCTCACTGAGTGCATGGGTTAGTGACTAAACTATCTTAATTTGAGCATCATTATGTCTGTTGTTCTGTAAACTGCTGCATGTGTTGATCAGTAGCTATATGATTAACTATATGGGTTACTGATTGATTGTCCAAGTATTTGTATGGGAGACTGAGTGTGTGTGTGGCTGGCTGGCTGGGAGGTGTGTGACTCTGTGCAGATCAATGTGTACTTGTATCAATGATTCTATAAGAAGGTAAGTATGTGTTAGTATATGTTTGAAAATGTAAGGTGCTCTATGTTTAACTGTATAGACAAGAAAATGGAAGTGTCATTGATTCTTTAACAGGACTGACTACGTGTGTGAGTAACTCCATGGATGAGTGGCAGACTGTGAGTGTCTGTATAGGTGTATGAGTGCATATGATAGTGTTGTAAAGATGAGTGATTGTATGTATGAATGATTGTATGGGTGAATGAGTGAATGTGTGTGTAGACATAGGAATCAGTGAGTGCGTATGTAGTAACTAGTATTGGTGTGTCAATGGTTTCAAAAATTATACTCTGTATTTAACACTGGGTGAAACAGAGGTTATATTAAAATGTGAGGAGATGCATTGTATTGTCACATGAATGATATCATCAGTGATGTGGTCATTGATGTCAAATCAGATGTCATCAGTGATGTCATCAGTGATGTCATTTGAGATGTCATCAGTGATGTCATCAGTGATGTCACTGACCATGTCATGAATGATGTAATATGTGACATCATCAGCAGTGGATTGCGGGTGCGCGATATATAGTTAGTGCAACTAACTATATATGGAATTTCAATGGTTTTGTGTGAGTAAAATAAGGTTTTGTAAATGCTAATTCCTAACTATATATGGTCTATAACCTATGGTTTTTTCAGTGAATTTTCAAGGTTTTGTAAATGCTAATTCCTAACTATATATGGTCTATAACCTATGGTTTTTTCAGTGAATTTCATTGGTTTTTTAACAGCTAATATCTGTAGCTGTAAAATGTATTCTTCTTTAAATCCAAAAATATATTTTATATGTTTATGAATAATTTTTTTTTTTTATATTTTTTTTTCTTCGTTCCCGCTTCGGGAATCGGGAAGCTTCCCGTTAGCTGACCTTGATGCCGCGAAATAGACCGCGAGCCGGTAAACGTTTCTTTACCGCAACTGCCGCGTTAGAAAACAACATCGTGACGCCTCCCGTCCGCATGACGTTTCACGTTGTCGCGTGATACGTCATATGACGTGCTACGTTAGCGAACTGGTACGCGAAGCGAGTCGCAAAGCGCAGGTTTCTGGAAGCAAACCGGGAGGCCCTGCAAAGCGCTTAACGTAAACACAGCAGGTCATGTGACTTGGTAATAACACTTTTCATTGGTTCATTTCACTTTTGGTTTCCTAATGATGTAAGACTAGGTCATATAATCTAAAATGAACACTTTTCATTGGTTGAGAACTCTTGTTTTTCCCAAATGATGAAAATCCCTCCTTCTTTCCTCACTCTGACTTTCATCATTGTGAGAGAAAGACCCTTTGTGATCACTGAGCAATGGCTTCTTTAGTAGCTTCAGCTGGTGCTTCCCCACCACCTCCACCACATCCAAGGAAGAGTGGACCACCTGCTCAAGTTATAATTCAACAAGAAGAGGAAGAAGAGGAACAGAACGACGAGCACGAAGAGAGGCAGTTTTTGCCTGAGGAGCCCAGGACGTCTCACCGGAAAGAAAACTTCATTTGGCAATTTTTTTAAATTCCCAAAGGTCAGAAAAAAGTAAATGCAAGATACGTAACTTGCCTTATATGTCAAGATAGACTGTCCAGAGGAACCGAGAAAAAATACAGTTTCGGAAACTACACAATGCATCGCCATATGACTAGGTGGCATCCTAACAACGACAGTGCTGCACAGTTTCGGAACGACCTAGATAATCTCCCTATTATGGCCAGAAGATCTGTTGTACCGGAAGTAACGGGACCAGAGGGCAGGGAGATGGTGCCAAATATACAAATGAGATTTGGTGAAGTAAAACACATCTGCGTATATTGCGATGGATTCATTTGCTACGGAGAAAGAAGCATCACTCTGATCAACAGAGCTATTGACTATCATATGCAAGTTTGTACGAAACGCCCAAAATAATAAATACTTTTTTTTTGTTTTGTTGCTCCTGTTGAGCCCTTTACAATGAATCGTTTTCATTGCCCCCTCCAAGAAAAACCCCAAAAAATATAAAACTGTTCAGAAAAATTCAAAAAAAGTAAAAAAATTTTCCGAAAAATAATAAAAAAAATATAAAACAACAAAAACAATAAAAAAAAAGTTCTTTTCAGAACTACCTCCCCGTTATTAAAAAATTGGTACAATATTTGGAACTGTGCCAACCTCTATTTCTCTTAGTTTGCTTCCCAGTTCGCTCGCCGGTACGCGAACCGGAAGCGAACCAAAAACAGTAAGTATAAGGGAAGGAAACAGACACTTATGTTAAAAGAAAGACAGCTATAGGGGAGTAAACTAGAGATACTATTACCCGTAATCCACTGCTGATGATGTCACATATTACATCATTCATGACATGCTCAGTGACATCATCAGCAGAGGATTGCGGGTTTTTTGGCAACGTGCCTTATCCACGGTTTAATAACGCTGCCTTTTGCTTTATATAAGTTTTCAAATTGTATGAAATATATACCAATAGGTCGTTATGAACCTTTAGGTAGTGCTTTTCTTCATGAGGTCTGGTCGCTTCCATACACATACAGATGTTTCAAAGATGATCAAGAAGTTTATCTGAATGGAGAGGAATGCACTGAGACGCCAGATCATTCACTAATGTGTAGGCACATACAGTTACACGGTTCATGCAACAAACACCGACCAAATATGGCTTGCGTGTTGCAAGGCACGCCAGTTCCTGCTATCATCCCCACGTTCAAGTTGTTGGAAAATGGTAGTTATTTGATGCTCAATAATGAAGATTGTTCTGGGTTAATTAAAAGTATTCCTTTTATCGTAACAGTAAGTGAACGGGTTATTTGCTGCAGAAATGTTCTATTTCCTCCCACACATGAACATAGGGAGTTTTCAATCTCGCCACAAATACCAACCTTGGGAGCAGATTTCAACGGCATGGCAAGAATAAGAGCTCTTTTGTCTCAGAGAGAGGTGGCCTTGAGTTCGGCCCGTGAAACTTTCGTGCTTCACATAGCGAACACCCGTACAGAGGTGCAGACCCTTTTCAATTCAGATTTGCCTTTCCATTTCAGCAAGATGGTTCGGACTATCTTTAACGCATCCTCCACAAAGGCCCTGGCGCACTTTTTTAAAGTTGTTACCAGTGGTCTCGTGACTTCATTTGAGAAAATCTTTGGAGTCATCCCTGCTTTCTTTCATTCTATTTTTTCCACTCTGCTTCGTGGATTGCCATTTTTACTTGCATTACCAGCGGACGCTCTTGTGCTTTTTTACATTTTTAAATATGGATGTCCCTCCTATGCAACCTCCCGCCCTGCAGCTGCTGACACTGTTCCGCAATCGCATGCTAGAATATTATGGCACAATGCCGTTGGCGATATTAAGCACGGCACATGGATTATCTTTTCGATTCTCCTACTTCACCTGTGTCCAGCCTGTATTTCACTGCCTGACCTGTGATTTCGATTGGGCCATTGATTTGTGTCTCTGCGGACCGGTTTCTCCTGACGTCGACTTTAATCAGCTGATGACTCCTATCATTACTCACGAGTTGGTTTGTCCTGGCGAAAGGATTATGGCTGTGGCATTGATGCATGGACTAATTGGTCCCTGGAATTTACTGGCGGCAACACAGTCTTTCTTGGAACAGAGCTTTCTTGAAAACCCACCGAGCTGTCCTCTGATGGTGATAGAGGATCCGGTGCTGGGAGAGCACGTATGTTCTTTTCCGCTTTTAAATTGGATGGCTGAACTCTTTTCGGATGAAGACGGTGACTTCCTATTGGAGGCTGTTGCAGCTTATTTTGCATACACAGTTATGTCATAGACCTTTTTCATTTTTGATATGCTGAGTACTAGCATTTCATTGACAATTCATTGACTTATTTGTCAAGTTTTTATTATTTAGCTTGCCTATTGGCTTAAGACTCGATAAAGTACTTGGCTGTTTTATTTTTCTTTAGCATTAAATTTTCCTAGTTTTTAATATTTTACCTTGCGGACCGTCCACATATAAAGTTGCAATCTGCTCTCATGAGATGGCACTTCTATTATCTTATTCAGTTCGTTTCCGGATCATGGGGAGGTGTCATCTAGGTCCTGGATATCTTTACACCGTGTTAAGTTAGCATGGGCTCATTACCGGTTTAAACGCTATTTTTCCTTTTTTGCAACTTCTGCACACGACACTTAGTTGTTGCTTTAGTTTTCAACCTAATAGTTCATCGTGATTTACATGAGAATAATATGTTATTGCTCTACTATCTGCTTTACTTGTTAAACTATATCTGTACAGCGAGTGCTGAAGTTTCAAGAACAACACGATACAGAATTGTTATGAGGTCTGATCTCCACGACTTCATACTCATAACATAAGTGCAGCTTCTGCCAATTCTGGGCATGAGGCGGGTTTTATATTGCTTTGCCGAACACACATACACAACACTTGATGCGGTTCACATGAAGAGAGAGCTGGTGTATGCTGATGTGATTCCTTCAAATCTAAGACACTAAAGTATGGGCACGCCCTAAACCAACACAAAGAGACCTTCTTAGCAAATAATATAATATGTGTATTAGGGAGGGTGAGATATAAGCAGCCGCGGGCCGTGGAGGGAGTTACGATGGGGCAGGGAGGCGGGGAGGGGGAGGGGCAGGGTGCAGCCCTCTCCACCCTGCCCCTCCCCCTCCCCGCCTCCCTGCCCCACCGTAACTCCCTCCACGGCCCGTGGCTGCTTATAAGTGTTGCTAACTCTTATTCATTTACAGCATGTTAACATACTGTCACCATTCGCTTTTTATGTACTAGTAACTATGCTGGTAATTTTGCTACTGATAATATGTGTACTTGTATTATCTAAGATACTACGCCTGAGAAGACGGCATTAGTAAATAAACATTTCAAATACACATGTGTTCTTCTTAACTCCATGTTCTGGTTTCTAAGAAATATATAACGACCGACTGTTCATGAGTTCCACGTATCCTGAGGTACTATAAGTTCATATTCTGGATTGTCTAAACATTGAGAGTTTGTTATATCCAATGTGACACTGTACCTAGCTTGCTAAGGGGTTTTTGAGTACTAAGGTGAGTTTTGGGGCACCCTAATTCGCCGAGGTTCCAATCCTCTGTCCACAGTTCTGTGTGAGAACAGAAACCCTGCGACAGGGGCACCCCCGACCCTTCCTGGAGCTTCATCACACTTGCGATACAACTCCAGCAATGCGCCACCTTTACGGCACAGTTACATCACGCATCTGTGCTGTTTTTGCCCCATGATGCGCCGCATTGTAAATGCAGCACACCATAGGTGACGGAACAGCGGCACAGAATGACTAACACATCCCTGGTGATGCGCCAGTCATCATAAATCTATCCCTATGCTTCTTATCTTGTTCGAGATGAACCGCCATATGTATCATCAAAGTTTTTTGCATTTCCTAAATAGCGAACTTTAAGGAATAAATAGCGATTCTTTACCATTCCTAGTTTGCGATTAGCTATTTGCTAATTACAAATTACCCATTCATTTCCTTCATTTCCATAGGGCGGTTGGACTCACTTTTAGCTCGAACGGCTGAATGGATTTCCACGAAACTTGGCAAAATTGTAGGGACTGGTAGCCCGATGTGCCTTTGCTATGTCTCAAGATATATGCTCCAGTGGTTTTTACGAAAATTTACTTTGAAAAATATATATTGGGCTACATTGGCCTATATATATGTTGGAGCCCAAATGTAGCCCAATGTAGCCCAATGAAGCCCAATGAAGCCCAATGTAGCCCAATGTAGCCCAAAGATGGCCGCCAGAGACAAAAAAAACAAATGTAGCCCAAATATCAGCCAGATGTAGCCCAACTATAGCCCAGTGACAGAATGACCAATCAGCTTCGCAAACCTCCGTTACGCGAAGCGGAGCGCTGTTACAGATATATATCTTTTTTTGAACGTTAATTTCTCAAAATCCACTAGAGCACATATATTGAGACCTAGCAAAGGCACATCGGGCTACCAGTCCCTAATATTTTACCAAGTTTCGTGCAAATCCATTCAGCCGTTCGATTATTATTATTATTATTTTTTTTTGCCCCGCGGGGCCCTTTTAAAACCTCCACATCAAACCTAGGGGGTCAGCGAGGATCTACTATTCCCCCTTATGGTCATTTGCCCCTTCGCTTTGGCCTCCTCTTGTCTCTCGATCCTACCGAGAGACAAGATGGCGGCCGCTACGGACTGTTTGGAATGTTGACAGACGCCGGAGAACCAATCAGCTTCGCTTCACAAAGCTCCGTTGCGCGAAAAGTACGCGTCCTGGAGCGCTGCCCGGTCCGCTGTTACAGATATATATCTTTTTTTAAACGTTAATTTCTCAAAATCCACTGTAGCACATATATTGAGACCTACAAAAGGCACATCGGGCTACCAGTCCCTACAATTTTGCCAAGTTTCGTGCAAATCCATTCAGCCGTTCGGGCTAAAAGTGAGGCCAACCGCCCTATGGAAAACTCAATGTTAAAAACACGTTTTGGGACCCCCCTTTTTTCTCGGCCCCCCCTTGACGAACCCCCCCCAAATTTTCAAGGGCTGCTCAGAAACAAAATGTGCAATTTTCGTGAAAATTTCAGCCAATTCCGTCCACAATCTCCAAAGTTATTAGACATAGAATTTTCAAAAATCCCATAGAGAAAAAATCCTAACTATATATACCTACTGGCGACCGCCAGTAGGTAATATATATATATATATATATATATATATATACTCCAAAAGCGGTTCGCTCTTTCGGTTTGCTCGGTGCTCCAAAAGGTACGTCACCCTTGTGGTTGAACCAACCCGCTAAACATACAGCAATCCCTTTGCGAAGAAGTAAATAGGGTCACACTCCAGCAGGTATGTTCCAGTGATTAATTTATTCTTAAATCATTTATTCAGTCTGCAAAATACAGATCTAACCAAACGCGTTTCGGTATTGCAAAATACCTTGCTCACGCCTATTTGACTTACACGGTCTGCCTTGTTTTAAAACATTTGTTACTAAGAAATGCTATTACCTCATTTCCGTTTACAACAGAGTTTTCCCCTCCGACTCCTGGGAGATGTAGTTCTCTGTGTTTGCAGTAATTTACTATGTGAAAATGTGCTCAAAAGACAGTGATAAATTCCATTATAATACAATTACACAAATAACTATTGGAACCAGTATCATTACTCAAGGGTTGTTTGTTATATTCCTACTTAAGTCAGAATAGTTCATGAAAGTCAAATAAATGTCCATACTTAAACACAATGTAACAACCTGCATGATTTATTGTATCCTTATCATCCTCCATTAGATGTTCATTTCTATTTGATGTGGTTAACTTTTTCTGTGCCCTTCAATGGTGATGGACTTTGGGCGTTTCAGTTGCTAGCCACCCATTCAATGTGCATTGTGTCTTTTGTTTTGTCAGGTTTATCCCCTCCAGTGGAGGTGTACACATGTCACTTCATGAGGACCACGTTATTTATACCGGGTTTAGCCTGCTTTGTCTTCTATCTTCCCTCCAGTGGGTTAGTCGTGCTTTCGTTGGTGCCTATTTTCCATCGCAGATTGAGTGTTATCTTCCTGGTGTGATATGTCTATGATTGCCCACTATGGGGGGCTACTTATTAAATGTGTATGTAGAATTCTTCCAACTGGTTTAAGCCATGCGGTGTCATACTTTTAAAATTTAAGATATGGCATGATTCGTTTTGTCGCAGCACTTTCTCCCTGTTGCCTCCTCATGCACTCACTGGTATTTTCTCTATCCCATAGAATTTCAGAGATTTCCAGTTTCCATTGTGATATAGCTCCATATGTTTGGCCACTGCACTGTTCTTGTCCTTATTTTTTGTGGCACGTACGTGTTCAAGAATTCTTTACTTCAGTTCGCATGAACTCTATATTGACTCTCACACGTTATCAATTCCCTGATGTGCCAGACTTTATTGTTAGCCAATGTTGTTTCTGTCACTGGTTTTGCGATCTGGCACACCTTGCAATTGTGACATTTAATGAAGCCTTTGGTTTTGAGCAATGTGTCCTTCGGTTCTTTTGCTTTAAAATGGCTGTGTACTAACGGATTTTTAGATTTTTGGCTCTGCCATATGTTATCGTTGGGTGTGATCCCATTCTTTCTCCTATTGTACCATTCAGCTGCAGAATCTTCCAATTCTTTTTTATTATGCCACCAATATCCTTAGATTCTTCTTAGAAATCCATTATTAATCTTATAGGTTCCTCCTCATCTTTTGGTGTAAGGCATTCCACTCTTGGTCTTTCGTTTGCTCTGTACCAACACCTGTCTCACAATGCTTTTGCTGTATTTTCTGTTTTTAAATCTTTTTATTGTTCCAGCACTGAGCTTTTTCCATCCTCACTGCATATTCTTTATAGTCAGGGCGATTCTCCATATGTTATGCTTGATATCAGAGAAGGTTGGTCTAAACTTATTGCTTCCAAGGTACCATTCGTTGCTGTGCTCTTTCGATGGAGTGTGGTTTCCAGATGGTTATTCTTCACATAAATTTCAGTGTCCAAGAAGGTTACCCTTTCATTGTTGATTTCATGTGTGAATCTTAAATTGGGTATACTGTTATTTAAGATTTCAAAATACTCCTGGAAATCATCCACATTCCCGTTCCAGATGATTAGAAGATCATCTATGAATCATGTCCAGCTGACTATCTTTCTTGTATGTTTCGCATGTTAGATATTCCATGCTACCCCTTTCTCCCACCAGCCCATTACCAAACGTGCGTAACTAGGGCTAAAGAAAAGCCCATAGCCGCTCCATTTTTCTGGCGATATAAGTCCTCACCAAATAAGAAGACATTGCATGTGAGGCATAGTAAGATCATATCCGTCAACATCTTGGTGTGTTCTTTATAATGAATATTTCTTTCTTGTAAGTAATGATAACAGCAGTCAAACCTAGATTGTTGTAAATATTTGTATATAGAGCAATCACATCCATTGTTATTAGATGGTAAGTGCTTTGCCAGGTCTCCTTCTGTAAGATCCTCAGTAAGTCCGTTGTATCCTTAATATATGAGCGAAGATCCGCCACATATGGAATAAGAAAGTAGTCAATGTAATTTGCCATCGGTTCTAGAAGGGAGCCCTTAGCTGACAATTTCAGAAAAACACACATTCACTGGATGATGTCATAAGTGATGTCATTTGAGATGTCATCAGTGATGTCATTTGAGATGTCATCAGTGATGTCATCAGTGATGTCACTGACCATGTCATGAATGATGTAATATGTGACATCATCAGCAGTGGATTGCGGGTGCGCGATATATAGTTAGTGCAACTAACTATATATGGAATTTCAATGGTTTTGTGTGAGTAAAATAAGGTTTTGTAAATGCTAATTCCTAACTATATATGGTCTATAACCTATGGTTTTTTCAGTGAATTTTCAAGGTTTTGTAAATGCTAATTCCTAACTATATATGGTCTATAACCTATGGTTTTTTCAGTGAATTTCATTGGTTTTTTAACAGCTAATATCTGTAGCTGTAAAATGTATTCTTCTTAAAATCCCAAAATATATTTTATATGTTTATGAATAATTTTTTTTTAAAATATTTTTTTTTCTTCGTTCCCGCTTCGGGAATCGGGAAGCTTCCCGTTAGCTGACCTTGATGCCGCGAAATAGACCGCGAGCCGGTAAACATTTCTTTACCGCAACTGCCGCGTTAGAAAACAACATCGTGACGCCTCCCGTCCGCATGACGTTTCACGTTGTCGCATGATACGTCATATGACGTGCTACGTTAGCGAACTGGTACGCGAAGCGAGTCGCAAAGCGCAGGTTTCTGGAAGCAAACCGGGAGGCCCTGCAAAGCGCTTAACGTAAACACAGCAGGTCATGTGACTTGGTAATAACACTTTTCATTGGTTCATTTCACTTTTGGTTTCCTAATGATGTAAGACTAGGTCATATAATCTAAAATGAACACTTTTCATTGGTTGAGAACTCTTGTTTTTCCCAAATGATGAAAATCCCTCCTTCTTTCCTCACTCTGACTTTCATCATTGTGAGAGAAAGACCCTTTGTGATCACTGAGCAATGGCTTCTTTAGTAGCTTCAGCTGGTGCTTCCCCACCACCTCCACCACATCCAAGGAAGAGTGGACCACCTGCTCAAGTTATAATTCAACAAGAAGAGGAAGAAGAGGAACAGAACGACGAGCACGAAGAGAGGCAGTTTTTGCCTGAGGAGCCCAGGACGTCTCACCGGAAAGAAAACTTCATTTGGCAATTTTTTTAAATTCCCAAAGGTCAGAAAAAAGTAAATGCAAGATACGTAACTTGCCTTATATGTCAAGATAGACTGTCCAGAGGAACCGAGAAAAAATACAGTTTCGGAAACTACACAATGCATCGCCATATGACTAGGTGGCATCCTAACAACTACAGTGCTGCACAGTTTCGGAACGACCTAGATAATCTCCCTATTATGGCCAGAAGATCTGTTGTACCGGAAGTAACGGGACCAGAGGGCAGGGAGATGGTGCCAAATATACAAATGAGATTTGGTGAAGTAAAACACATCTGCGTATATTGCGATGGATTCATTTGCTACGGAGAAAGAAGCATCACTCTGATCAACAGAGCTATTGACTATCATATGCAAGTTTGTACGAAACGCCCAAAATAATAAATACTTTTTTTTTGTTTTGTTGCTCCTGTTGAGCCCTTTACAATGAATCGTTTTCATTGCCCCCTCCAAGAAAAACCCCAAAAAATATAAAACTGTTCAGAAAAATTCAAAAAAAGTAAAAAAATGTTCCGAAAAATAATAAAAAAAATATAAAACAACAAAAACAATAAAAAAAAAAGTTCTTTTCAGAACTACCTCCCCGTTATTAAAAAGTTGGTACAATATTTGGAACTGTGCCAACCTCTATTTCTCTTAGTTCGCTTCCCAGTTCGCTCGCCGGTACGCGAACCGGAAGCGAACCAAAAACAGTAAGTATAAGGGAAGGAAACAGACACTTATGTTAAAAGAAAGACAGCTATAGGGGAGTAAACTAGAGATACTATTACCCGTAATCCACTGCTGATGATGTCACATATTACATCATTCATGACATGCTCAGTGACATCATCAGCAGAGGATTGCGGGTTTTTTGGCAACGTGCCTTATCCACGGTTTAATAACGCTGCCTTTTGCTTTATATAAGTTTTCAAATTGTATGAAATATATACCAATAGGTCGTTATGAACCTTTAGGTAGTGCTTTTCTTCATGAGGTCTGGTCGCTTCCATACACATACAGATGTTTCAAAGATGATCAAGAAGTTTATCTGAATGGAGAGGAATGCACTGAGACGCCAGATCATTCACTAATGTGTAGGCACATACAGTTACACGGTTCATGCAACAAACACCGACCAAATATGGCTTGCGTGTTGCAAGGCACGCCAGTTCCTGCTATCATCCCCACGTTCAAGTTGTTGGAAAATGGTAGTTATTTGATGCTCAATAATGAAGATTGTTCTGGGTTAATTAAAAGTATTCCTTTTATCGTAACAGTAAGTGAACGGGTTATTTGCTGCAGAAATGTTCTATTTCCTCCCACACATGAACATAGGGAGTTTTCAATCTCGCCACAAATACCAACCTTGGGAGCAGATTTCAACGGCATGGCAAGAATAAGAGCTCTTTTGTCTCAGAGAGAGGTGGCCTTGAGTTCGGCCCGTGAAACTTTCGTGCTTCACATAGCGAACACCCGTACAGAGGTTCAGACCCTTTTCAATTCAGATTTGCCTTTCCATTTCAGCAAGATGGTTCGGACTATCTTTAACGCATCCTCCACAAAGGCCCTGGCGCACTTTTTTAAAGTTGTTACCAGTGGTCTCGTGACTTCATTTGAGAAAATCTTTGGAGTCATCCCTGCTTTCTTTCATTCTATTTTTTCCACTCTGCTTCGTGGATTGCCATTTTTACTTGCATTACCAGCGGACGCTCTTGTGCTTTTTTACATTTTTAAATATGGATGTCCCTCCTATGCAACCTCCCGCCCTGCAGCTGCTGACACTGTTCCGCAATCGCATGCTAGAATATTATGGCACAATGCCGTTGGCGATATTAAGCACGGCACATGGATTATCTTTTCGATTCTCCTACTTCACCTGTGTCCAGCCTGTATTTCACTGCCTGACCTGTGATTTCGATTGGGCCATTGATTTGTGTCTCTGCGGACCGGTTTCTCCTGACGTCGACTTTAATCAGCTGATGACTCCTATCATTACTCACGAGTTGGTTTGTCCTGGCGAAAGGATTATGGCTGTGGCATTGATGCATGGACTAATTGGTCCCTGGAATTTACTGGCGGCAACACAGTCTTTCTTGGAACAGAGCTTTCTTGAAAACCCACCGAGCTGTCCTCTGATGGTGATAGAGGATCCGGTGCTGGGAGAGCACGTATGTTCTTTTCCGCTTTTAAATTGGATGGCTGAACTCTTTTCGGATGAAGACGGTGACTTCCTATTGGAGGCTGTTGCAGCTTATTTTGCATACACAGTTATGTCATAGACCTTTTTCATTTTTGATATGCTGAGTACTAGCATTTCATTGACAATTCATTGACTTATTTGTCAAGTTTTTATTATTTAGCTTGCCTATTGGCTTAAGACTCGATAAAGTACTTGGCTGTTTTATTTTTCTTTAGCATTAAATTTTCCTAGTTTTTAATATTTTACCTTGCGGACCGTCCACATATAAAGTTGCAATCTGCTCTCATGAGATGGCACTTCTATTATCTTATTCAGTTCGTTTCCGGATCATGGGGAGGTGTCATCTAGGTCCTGGATATCTTTACACCGTGTTAAGTTAGCATGGGCTCATTACCGGTTTAAACGCCATTTTTCCTTTTTTGCAACTTCTGCACACGACACTTAGTTGTTGCTTTAGCTTTCAACCTAATAGTTCATCGTGATTTACATGAGAATAATATGTTATTGCTCTACTATCTGCTTTACTTGTTAAACTATATCTGTACAGCGAGTGCTGAAGTTTCAAGAACAACACGATACAGAATTGTTATGAGGTCTGATCTCCACGACTTCATACTCATAACATAAGTGCAGCTTCTGCCAATTCTGGGCATGAGGCGGGTTTTATATTGCTTTGCCGAACACACATACACAACACTTGATGCGGTTCACATGAAGAGAGAGCTGGTGTATGCTGATGTGATTCCTTCAAATCTAAGACACTAAAGTATGGGCACGCCCTAAACCAACACAAAGAGACCTTCTTAGCAAATAATATAATATGTGTATTAGGGTGGGTGAGATATAAGCAGCCGCGGGCCGTGGAGGGAGTTACGATGGGGCAGGGAGGCGGGGAGGGGGAGGGGCAGGGTGCAGCCCTCTCCACCCTGCCCCTCCCCCTCCCCGCCTCCCTGCCCCACCGTAACTCCCTCCACGGCCCGTGGCTGCTTATAAGTGTTGCTAACTCTTATTCATTTACAGCATGTTAACATACTGTCACCATTCGCTTTTTATGTACTAGTAACTATGCTGGTAATTTTGCTACTGATAATATGTGTACTTGTATTATCTAAGATACTACGCCTGAGAAGACGGCATTAGTAAATAAACATTTCAAATACACATGTGTTCTTCTTAACTCCATGTTCTGGTTTCTAAGAAATATATAACGACCGACTGTTCATGAGTTCCACGTATCCTGAGGTACTATAAGTTCATATTCTGGATTGTCTAAACATTTAGAGTTTGTTATATCCAATGTGACACTGTACCTAGCTTGCTAAGGGGTTTTTGAGTACTAAGGTGAGTTTTGGGGCACCCTAATTCGCCGAGGTTCCAATCCTCTGTCCACAGTTCTGTGTGAGAACAGAAACCCTGCGACAGGGGCACCCCCGACCCTTCCTGGAGCTTCATCACACTTGCGATACAACTCCAGCAATGCGCCACCTTTACGGCACAGTTACATCACGCATCTGTGCTGTTTTTGCCCCATGATGCGCCGCATTGTAAATGCAGCACACCATAGGTGACGGAACAGCGGCACAGAATGACTAACACATCCCTGGTGATGCGCCAGTCATCATAAATCTATCCCTATGCTTCTTATCTTGTTCGAGATGAACCGCCATATGTATCATCAAAGTTTTTTGCATTTCCTAAATAGCGAACTTTAAGGAATAAATAGCGATTCTTTACCATTCCTAGTTTGCGATTAGCTATTTGCTCATTACAAATTACCCATTCATTTCCTTCATTTCCATAGGGCGGTTGGACTCACTTTTAGCTCGAACGGCTGAATGGATTTCCACGAAACTTGGCAAAATTGTAGGGACTGGTAGCCCGATGTGCCTTTGCTATGTCTCAAGATATATGCTCCAGTGGTTTTTACGAAAATTAACTTTGAAAAATATATATTGGGCTACATTGGCCTATATATATGTTGGAGCCCAAATGTAGCCCAATGTAGCCCAATGAAGCCCAATGAAGCCCAATGTAGCCCAATGTAGCCCAAAGATGGCCGCCAGAGACAAAAAAAACAAATGTAGCCCAAATATCAGCCAGATGTAGCCCAACTATAGCCCAGTGACAGAATGACCAATCAGCTTCGCAAACCTCCGTTACGCGAAGCGGAGCGCTGTTACAGATATATATCTTTTTTTGAACGTTAATTTCTCAAAATCCACTAGAGCACATATATTGAGACCTAGCAAAGGCACATCGGGCTACCAGTCCCTAATATTTTACCAAGTTTCGTGCAAATCCATTCAGCCGTTCGATTATTATTATTATTTTTTTTTTTGCCCCGCGGGGCCCTTTTAAAACCTCCACATCAAACCTAGGGGGTCAGCGAGGATCTACTATTCCCCCTTATGGTCATTTGCCCCTTCGCTTTGGCCTCCTCTTGTCTCTCGATCCTACCGAGAGACAAGATGGCGGCCGCTACGAACTGTTTGGAATGTTGACAGACGCCGGAGAACCAATCAGCTTCGCTTCACAAAGCTCCGTTGCGCGAAAAGTACGCGTCCTGGAGCGCTGCCCGGTCCGCTGTTACAGATATATATCTTTTTTTAAACGTTAATTTCTCAAAATCCACTGTAGCGCATATATTGAGACCTACAAAAGGCACATCGGGCTACCAGTCCCTACAATTTTGCCAAGTTTCGTGCAAATCCATTCAGCCGTTCGGGCTAAAAGTGAGGCCAACCGCCCTATGGAAAACTCAATGTTAAAAACACGTTTTGGGACCCCCCTTTTTTCTCGGCCCCCCCTTGACGAACCCCCCCCAAATTTTCAAGGGCTGCTCAGAAACACAATGTGCCATTTTCCTGAAAATTTCAGCCAATTCCGTCCACAATCTCCAAAGTTATTAGACATAGAATTTTCAAAAATCCCATAGAGAAAAAATCCTAACTATATATACCTACTGGCGACCGCCAGTAGGTAATATATATATATATATATATATATATATATACTCCAAAAGCGGTTCGCTCTTCCGGTTTGCTCGGTGCTCCAAAAGGTACGTCACCCTTGTGGTTGAACCAACCCGCTAAACATACAGCAATCCCTTTGCGAAGAAGTAAATAGGGTCACACTCCAGCAGGTATGTTCAGTGATTAATTTATTCTTAAATCATTTATTCAGTCCGCAAAATACAGATCTAACCAAACGCGTTTCGGTATTGCAAAATACCTTGCTCACGCCTATTTGACTTACACGGTCTGCCTTGTTTTAAAACATTTGTTACTAAGAAATGCTATTACCTCATTTCCGTTTACAACAGAGTTTTCCCCTCCGACTCCTGGGAGATGTAGTTCTCTGTGTTTGCAGTAATTTACTATGTGAAAATGTGCTCAAAAGACAGTGATAAATTCCATTATAATACAATTACACAAATAACTATTGGAACCAGTATCATTACTCAAGGGTTGTTTGTTATATTCCTACTTAAGTCAGAATAGTTCATGAAAGTCAAATAAATGTCCATACTTAAACACAATGTAACAACCTGCATGATTTATTGTATCCTTATCATCCTCCATTAGATGTTCATTTCTATTTGATGTGGTTAACTTTTTCTGTGCCCTTCAATGGTGATGGACTTTGGGCGTTTCAGTTGCAAGCCACCCATTCAATGTGCATTGTGTCTTTTGTTTTGTCAGGTTTATCCCCTCCAGTGGAGGTGTACACATGTCACTTCATGAGGACCACGTTATTTATACCGGGTTTAGCCTGCTTTGTCTTCTATCTTCCCTCCAGTGGGTTAGTCGTGCTTTCGTTGGTGCCTATTTTCCATCGCAGATTGAGTGTTATCTTCCTGGTGTGATATGTCTATGATTGCCCACTATGGGGGGCTACTTATTAAATGTGTATGTAGAATTCTTCCAACTGGTTTAAGCCATGCGGTGTCATACTTTTAAAATTTAAGATATGGCATGATTCGTTTTGTCGCAGCACTTTCTCCCTATTGCCTCCTCATGCACTCACTGGTATTTTCTCTATCCCATAGAATTTCAGAGATTTCCAGTTTCCATTGTGATATAGCTCCATATGTTTGGCCACTGCACTGTTCTTGTCCTTATTTTTTGTGGCACGTACGTGTTCAAGAATTCTTTACTTCAGTTCGCATGAACTCTATATTGACTCTCACACGTTATCAATTCCCTGATGTGCCAGACTTTATTGTTAGCCAATGTTGTTTCTGTCACTGGTTTTGCGATCTGGCACACCTTGCAATTGTGACATTTAATGAAGCCTTTGGTTTTGAGCAATGTGTCCTTCGGTTCTTTTGCTTTAAAATGGCTGTGTACTAACGGATTTTTAGATTTTTGGCTCTGCCATATGTTATCGTTGGGTGTGATCCCATTCTTTCTCCTATTGTACCATTCAGCTGCAGAATCTTCCAATTCTTTTTTATTATGCCACCAATATCCTTAGATTCTTCTTAGAAATCCATTATTAATCTTATAGGTTCCTCCTCATCTTTTGGTGTAAGGCATTCCACTCTTGGTCTTTCGTTTGCTCTGTACCAACACCTGTCTCACAATGCTTTTGCTGTATTTTCTGTTTTTAAATCTTTTTATTGTTCCAGCACTGAGCTTTTTCCATCCTCACTGCATATTCTTTATAGTCAGGGCGATTCTCCATATGTTATGCTTGATATCAGAGAAGGTTGGTCTAAACTTATTGCTTCCAAGGTACCATTCGTTGCTGTGCTCTTTCGATGGAGTGTGGTTTCCAGATGGTTATTCTTCACATAAATTTCAGTGTCCAAGAAGGTTACCCTTTCATTGTTGATTTCATGTGTGAATCTTAAATTGGGTATACTGTTATTTAAGATTTCAAAATACTCCTGGAAATCATCCACATTCCCGTTCCAGATGATTAGAAGATCATCTATGAATCATGTCCAGCTGACTATCTTTCTTGTATGTTTCGCATGTTAGATATTCCATGCTACCCCTTTCTCCCACCAGCCCATTACCAAACGTGCGTAACTAGGGCTAAAGAAAAGCCCATAGCCGCTCCATTTTTCTGGCGATATAAGTCCTCACCAAATAAGAAGACATTGCATGTGAGGCATAGTAAGATCATATCCGTCAACATCTTGGTGTGTTCTTTATAATGAATATTTCTTTCTTGTAAGTAATGATAACAGCAGTCAAACCTAGAGTGTTGTAAATATTTGTATATAGAGCAATCACATCCATTGTTATTAGATGGTAAGTGCTTTGCCAGGTCTCCTTCTGTAAGATCCTCAGTAAGTCCGTTGTATCCTTAATATATGAGCGAAGATCCGCCACATATGGAATAAGAAAGTAGTCAATGTAATTTGCCATCGGTTCTAGAAGGGAGCCCTTAGCTGACAATTTCAGAAAAACACACATTCACTGGATGATGTCATAAGTGATGTCATTTGAGATGTCATCAGTGATGTCATGAGTGATGTCACTGACCATGTCATGAGTGATGTAATATGTGACATCATCAGCAGTGCATTGCGGGCGCACGAGTTGTAGTTAGCTGAACTAACTATAACGGGGGAATTTCAATGGTTTTGTATGAGTGAAATGTCCAGCTAACTATAACATATGTGTAACCTATGTTTTTTTTGTGAATTTCTAAGGTTTTTAAAATGCTAATTCCTAACTATAACGTGTGTGAAACCTGTGGTTTTTTGCAGTGAATTTCTAAGGTTTTTTAAATGCTAATTCCTAACTATAACATGGCTGCAACCTATGGTTTTTCCAGTGAATTTCTAAGGTTTTTTAAATGCTAATTCCTAACTATAACGTGGCTGAAACCTATGGCTTTTTCATTGAATTTCAAAGGTTTTGTAAATGATACATTTTAAATGTATTAATTGTTATTTTTTTATACTGATTTACTACATTATTTTAAATGATTTATTTTTAGATATTTTATTTTTTAAATTACATTACATATTTTTTGTATAAATAAAAAAATAAATGTTTTTAAAAATATTGAAATTGTATTGAGTGCGCTGAAAGATGCAGCACTGAGGTCTCTCCTGATAACAGGTGAGTAAATCAGAATTCGTAGTTCGGCTGATTTTTGAGGAATTTTTTAAAGTTCCAAAACTCCACACTTAGAAAAATTTCCAAGTGAAACCAGTCAATGTTAGCCTATGGAAGGAAATTCAAGTTACTGTAACTACGATTAGAATTACTTTCCAGGATCAGTAGTGGGTTGAAACATGCAGCACTGAGATCTCTCCTGATAACAGGTGAGTAAATCGTAATTCATAGTTCAGCTGATTTTTGAGGAATTTTTTAAACTTCCAAAACTCCACACTTAGAAAAATTTCCAAGATAAACCAGTCAATGTTAGCCTATGGAAGGAAATTCAAGTTACAACACTCTGCATCGCAGCTCCGTGGCACTTACTGGAGGTACCTGTTGGACTAGTTGGCCCCTAGGTGACCTCTGGATTGAAGAGGAATATATTCCCCAACCTAAAATGCGCCACAGGGCGTGTTTGCACACATGTCACCTCAAGCCCCGCTCCTACCTTCACCACGGTGCAAACATTCCCCGTAACGCGTTTGTTCTAAGTTGGGAGATTAAGTCCCCTTGCATACTGGGGATCCCTGGGGGCCAACTAGCCCACCAGGAACCTCCAGTATGCGCCAGGGTGCTGCGTTGCAGAGAGGTGTGAAAAGGGGCGTGGCCACAGAACACCTCTCTGCAACGCAGCCCCCTGGCGCTTTTTCAGAGGGGGAACTAATTCCCCTTGCATACTGGGGGTCCCTGGGTGCCAACTAGCCCACCAGCAACCTCCAGTATGCGCCAGAGGGCTGCATTGCAGAGAGTTGTAATGAGGCCACGCCCCTTTTTACACCTCTCTGCAACGCAGTCCCCTGGCGCATTTGCAGAGGGGGAGCTAATTCCACTTCCATACTGGGGGTCCCTGGGGGCCAACTAGCCCACCAGGAATCTCCAGTATGCGCCAGTATGCGCCAAGGGGCTGCGTTGCAGAGAGGTGTAATGAGGCCATGACCCTTTTTACACCTCTCTGCAACGCAGCCCCCTGGCGCGTTTGCAGAGGGGGAATTAATTCCCCTTGCATACTGGGGGTCCCTGGGGGCCAACTAGCCCACCAGGAACCTCCAGTATGCGCCAGGAGGCTGCGTTGCAGTGAGGTGTAATGAAGCCCCCCTTTTTACACCTCTCTGCAACGCAGCCCCCTGGCGCGTTTGCAGAGGGGGAACTAATTCCCCTTGCACACTGGGGGTCCCTGTGGGCCAACTAACCCACCAGCAACCTCCAGTATGCGCCAGGGTGCTGCGTTGCAGAGAGGTATAAAAAGGGGGTAGGCACCCCGGGACACTGCAGGAGCCGACCCTGGGGGGTGGCGGTCCCCAGAGCCATCAAGGGCTCCGGGAGGGGATCCATGCGGCCCCCTCCCACCTGTTCAAAGCCCCGGGGTAGTGGTCCCCGGGGCTGGAGCGTCCGTCACGGATCCCCCTATTTTACATATTAGAGCCCCGGGGAGGTGGCGGTCCCCGGGGGTTGTGGGGGGGCCATGAGCCCCCAAATACTACATAACAAACCCCATGGGGGTGGCGGTCCCCAGGCCCCCAACATACATACACAAGCCCTGGGGGTGGCGCTCCCTGGGGCTGCGTGGGGGCCATGTGCCCCCCGCTATCATAATTACTTTGCCCGGGGGGTGGCGGTCCATGGGGCAGTGTGGGGGGGATTGCCCCCCCCACACATTTTTTAATTATGCCCCCGGGATTTGGTCTCCCCGGGGGCTAATTTTAAAAATGCAGATCGGATTGTTGAACCCCCCCACACAGCGTTTTTTTTATTTAAAAAAACAAAGCCCGGAGAGTGGTGGTCCCCGCATACTACATAACAAAGCCCCAGAGCTTGGGGGGCCTTAGAGGCCCCCCAACATACATACACAAGCCCTGGGGGCGGCGATCCCCGGGGCTGCGCGGGGGCCATGTACCCCCGCTATCATAATTACTTTGCCCCGGGGGGTGGTGGTCCCCAGGGCAGTGTCGGGGGGATTGCCCCCCCCCACACATTTTTTAATTATGCCCCCGGCGGCTAATTTGAAAAAAGCAGATCGGGTTTTTCTTTTTTCACGGGGTACCCTGCAGCTTTTATTTTTACCTTGGGGTCCTTGTGGGACCCCCTGAGCTGGCCTAGGGGGTCAGGGTGTTTCTACCCTGCCCCTTTTTGCGTTCTGCACGTTGGTTTTTTACTGCTGGTTTGGAGTGTTGACAGCCAATTAGCATTCAGCT
The DNA here is from genome assembly GCF_964261635.1 of Lissotriton helveticus. Taxonomy (NCBI): domain Eukaryota; kingdom Metazoa; phylum Chordata; class Amphibia; order Caudata; family Salamandridae; genus Lissotriton; species Lissotriton helveticus. The sequence continues at coordinate 294,603,289 of NC_136070.1, forward strand.
TGTGCTCGGGAAGGTACGCGTACTGTAAGCTTACAGTAAGCTCCTCATGATATATCTATGATTTTACTTTTGAATTTCCGAGCAACTACTGAACGGATTTATACCATTTAACAAAAAAATGAATATATATATATATATATATATATATATATTACCTACTGGCGGTCGCCAGTAGGTAGTTATAGTTAGGATTGTTTTCCATAGGAAATCCGCAACATTCTATTGGGAATAACTTTGGCGCAGATTGAGGGATCTGCCTGTAATTTTCCTCAAATGTGCCTCCCTGCGCTCCGCTCCTTTCCTGAAAGTTTGGGGGGGATTTGAAAAGCAGGGGCCGAGATAAAAGGGGGTCCCAAAACATGTTTTCCCCATGTTAATTTCCATAGGGCGGTTGGACTCACTTTTAGCTCGAACGGCTGAATGGATTTTCACCAAACTTGGCAAAATTGTAGGGACTGGTAGCCCGATGTGCCTTTGCTATGTCTCAAGATATGTGCTCCAGATGATTTTGAGTAATGTAGGTTCAAAAAAATATATATATCTGTAAGCGTGCCCCGGTACGCGCACCGGGGAGCGTACCAGCGCGCAACGCGAGTTCGCGCGCGGAAAGCTGATTGGCTCTCGGGTGTCTGTAAACATTCTAAACAGTCCGGAGCGGCCGCCATCTTGTGTCTCGGTAGGATCGAGAAACAAGAGGTGGCAAAAACAAAGGGGGAAATGACCAAAAGGGGGCAGGGTAGACCCCCCTGACTCCCTAGGTTTCATGTGGGGGCCATAAAAGGGTCCCGCAGGACAATTTTTTTAAAAAATTTTTATCGATTTTTGCGGGGGGAGCGTCCGGTACGCGCACCGGGGAGCTCACCGGGGAGCGTACCAAGAGGCAAACCCAGTGAAACAGTAAAATAATAATTTAAAGTGCTTAGAGGTAGGGTAGCTCTGCATAGATTTGTTGTGTTGTGTGGGTGATATAAGTACCAGCATGTAGGTACCAATGCATAGTTTTAAATTCAATGTAGATTGTCTCCTCTGTAGATAATTTGCATGTTGTTACAGAAGTTATTGTGGTATTTGGAATCCATACCATAGTTTGTCAGGAAAGTAGAAACAACATGGAGGCAGGAGATGAAAAAGAGATGTCAAATACACATTGGAGATAATATAGTGGGAGAAAGGAAGTAATTATGAGCAAAATTACTATGTAACATAAAAAAGTTGCACAGTATACTATAAGTCTCACATTATATTATATTCATTTTGGTACTATTTCATGAATTACATATAAAAAAGAATAATGTCTGGAACAATTTTTAATTATTAAATAAAAATGTATTGCTCTGATTTTTCAAAATTTAATAACACTTCCAACGTTATTTCGTCAGGAATGTCCTCATTTGGATTCCATGATTCCATTTCTTCCAGACATTTAAGAAACTCTTGATCAAGAGACTGATCCAAAAAGTCTAAATCATCAATCTCTTCCTCTGGGTTGTTCTCGAGATCAATTTCGAATGAAATATTAAATTTCTTTTGTTCTCCTTCCATTTTGTTGCTGTAAATTGCATAAAAAATAAATATATCAGTAGAGATAGGGCACTGTTAGGTTAAGTTCAGACAGGTACTTCTGAGTTTTTAACAGTGAAGTTATCTTTGGGCAGTGTATGGTATCAGGCAGGAAGTAGAACTATTAAAAAGTGCATGTGATGAAGCCTAAGTAAAATCATAATTATACTAGAGAAGCCTAACTTAATCCATAAATATAATCAAGAAGCGTTTCTCAAGCTATAACTATAACAGAGGGACAATAAATAACTATTAGAAAACGATTTTACTAATTAATTTAAAGTGCTCCTTACAAATTAACAACTTACTTTTGAGAGAGGTGAAGAAGAAAAAATTTGAAAATCCTTTCAAGATGTACCTCAGGTAGTTGTAGTCAAAATGGCTGTGTTTCCCTCTTTTTTCATTTATATTCATGTACATAACCAATCAAATGTCAGGAAATAATACTAGAAATTGAAAGTAACATTTTAATTGGTTGTAAATTCAAACACTTCAGATATGTTTTTGTCATGTAATTTACCTCAGGATATTTAGACAGGGCTACAGGCCAAATTGCTCAATGGAATTCCATCAAATTTGGGAAAATGGTAGGGACTGGTATGTAGTATGGCCTATTCTATATTTGGTGAACATCTCTACAGAGTTTTTTATGTAATTTAACTTTTAAAATGTTTGGGGAGCGCTTACCGGTGAGCGTCCCGGTACGCGTACCGGTAAGCGCAACGGGAGTCCTCCATCTTGTGTTTCGGAAGAATTGAGACACAAGATGGAGGACAAACAATGTTGGGAATGGGTGAAAGGGGGAACGGTAGACACTCCCTGACCCCCTAGGTTTTCTGAGGGGGTCTTAGGAGGCACATATAGGCCCAAAAAAAAATATTTTTTTTTTACTTTTTCGCGGGGGGAGCGCCCGGTACGCGTACCGGGGAGCGTACTTTGGTGAAAAATAGTGAAAAAAGTTAGAGAAAAGTAATCGTTTTGAGTGATCATAGGTGGGGTAGCTCTGAAAAGAGCTTTTGGGTTCTGTGGCGGATTTAGGTACCTACAAGTAGGTTTCAATGCACAGTCTTATATTCAGGAGGAATATTCTATTCCCCTCATCTGAGAAGTGCACACCATCTCCTCTGTAGATATCTTGCATGTTGTAACGCAAGTTATTGTTGTATATTGAACCCATTCCATAGTCTCTCATGTAAGCAGAAATAGATTTATTCACGTTTCCGTGCTTTCTCAAATTGTCGACAAAATTGGTTGGACCACTTCCATTTCTGTCTTTGGCATATATTGGAATATACCAAGGCAGTTTGTGGAAAAAGTGTCATCAATTGGCCAAAGGTGTCCTTTAAAACCATCTCCAGACCTACCCCAGTCAAAGTGCCCAGGTCATTTCCACCACAGTGCAAAATTATGAGGTCAGGGTGTGGCAGATGGTAAAAGGTTTTTACCAATGGTATCAATTGATGACATCTCAATCCTCTTTGGCCAATCCATTTTATGTGCACCTTTGGTAAATCAAGGTTGTGAAAATTTCTGATAGCTGCATACCTTTGAGCCCAGTGAATGTAGATATGTCCAATAATCCAGACAGAGTACATGGTGAGAGGAGGTTCTGGTGCAGTCACATGAAGTGTAGGAATGAAATGGCAGTTGGAACAGTAGGAGTTTGCAAAAAAAAAAACTGTGGAGTTTCAGTGCTCTTGAATCACAAGCAATGATTGGTGGATTCAGATAGTTGAAAACTGAAAGTTAGGGTGCATGGTTCTGTTCTGTGAAAGAAGTAAATTGAATGGTTAAGAAAAAGTCATTAAAAGAAAGATTGCACCTGATAAGCTGGTGTATTGAGAGGTCAAACATCCTTGCTAAGTTCAATTGCAACATTGTAGAATAAACTTTTAACCCTGAGAGGTGAGTGAGGAGGGAGTTGCTATGGTAACAGGCAGAACGGGCTGAGGGGGGAAGGGTGTTGGTTTGAAAATAGAGAGGGAAGAGTTTTAATTGGTTAACATGAGGGATATGTGTGTAGAATTAGAGGTTTTCTGTGCCATTCATGGTTGCAGTGCCTGGAGTACATACCTTTTGCTCTGCTAAGGAATTATTGGTGTGTGTATCTGACACTGTTCTCAATCTCCCAAAGCATTTGTAAAGGTGAGTTATGATTCATTCATTATAGATAGAGAGTTTAGATTAGGAAGCAGACTGAGCTTCTTTGCTGTTGGTTTGTGTCATTTTTTTGGTAATGCTTGGTAGGAATGTTTGCAAGAGAGAGGAAATGTATTTTGTAATATAGTGAGTTTTCAGTACTGAAATGGAATGCTTGTACATAGGAGCTGCGCTCTGTTTCTAAAATGTAATTAAAAAACGATTTTGGGGCAAATCAATGGCTTTTACATTTTTGAGAAGGAATAAATAGTGTGTGCATGATTACATAAAAATATTTGAACCTTTTGCAATCATGTCACCTGTGTTACCTCAGATTAGGAAGCAGACTGAGCTTCTTTGCTGTTGGTTTGTGTCATTTTTTGGGTAATGCTTGTTAGGAATGTTTGCAATAGAGAGGAAATGTATTTTGTAAAATAGTGAGTTTTCATAACTGAAATGGAATGCTTGTACATAGGACCTGCGCTCTGTTTCTAAAATGTTATTCAAAAAATTATTTTGGGGCAAATCAATGGCTTTTACATTTTTGAGAAGGAATAAATAGTGTGTGCATGATTACATAAAAATAGTTGAACCTTTCACAATCATGTCACCTGTGTTACCTCAGGTTAGGAAGCAGACTGAGCTTCTTTGCTGTTGGTTTGTGTCAGATTTTTGGTAAAGCTTGTTAGGAATGTTTGCAAGAGAGAGGAAATGTATTTTGTAAAATAGTGAGTTTTCAGTACTGAAATGGAATGCTTGTACATAGGACCTGCGCTCTGTTTCTAAAATGTTATTCAAAAAACGAATTTGGGGCAAATTAATGGCTTTTACATTTTTGAGAAGGAATAAATATTGTGTGCATGATTACATAAAAATATTTGAACTTTTCCCAATCATGTCACCTGTGTTACCTCAGATTAGGAAGGACACAGCTTCTTTGCTGTTGGTTTGTGTCATTTTTTTGGTAATGCTTGGTAGGAATGTTTGCAAGAGAGAGGAAATGTATGTTACCTGTGTTTCCTCAAATTAGGAAGTGGATTGTGCAGATGAGGTGAGGCATGTCCAGGGGCGCAAATGAGTTGAGGCCTGTGTCCATGAGTGCAATTGAGAGGACTTACCTCCTCTGACCATTAGACAAACATTATCTAATCTGTGCCCTTTCGACAGGCCTCAATACATTGAGTATAATTGATGGTAACAGGGTGCAGATGAGATGAGGCGTGTCCAGGGGTGTAGGTGAACTGAGGCCTGTCTAATGGTGCAGATGAGTTGAGGTCTATTCAGGGTTGCAGATAAGGTAAGGATTGTCCAGGGGTGCATAGGAGGTGATGCCTGTGTTGAAGAGTGTAGTGGAAGAGAGGTCTGTCCAGGGGTGGAAAGGAGGTGAGGGCTGTGTCTAAGAGTGCAGTTGGGGATAGGCTTCATGAAGTGCAGTCCAGTGCACTCTTAGACACCGGCCTCACCACCTATGCTCCCCAGGACAGTCCTTACCTCATGTGTACAATCTGCTTACTAATCTGAGGAAACACATGTGATGTGATTGTGAAATGTGCAAATATATTTTTTTAATCATGCAGATACTATTTAATCCTTGTCAATAATGTAAAACCAATTCATGTGCCCAAAATATTTTTTTAGAATTATATTTAAAAAACAGAGATAAGGTCATATGTATAAGTAGTATAGTGTTTATATTGTTTGCCTATTGTCATTGTTTTGTTGTTTGGTAATAGTGGTCTATAATGATTTTTTTTTCCACAGATTAAAATCAAGATTTCAATAGTAAGGAAATATGCCCTTAAGGGAAAGGAGACGAAAAGATGCTAAGCGGAAAAAATCAAAAACAGCAACGGAATTAAAGCAGTCTCCTACGACAAATACTTCAAAAAACAGGAAAAAAAGCTCCTGGTAAGACAACTAAGTCTTTCTTACGGAACATATGTAGATCAAAAAAAATGTTGGACAGAATGTAGAAAAAGAGAAGGAGAGAGCAAATTTGAAGAGGAAGGAGAGATTTCAAAAAAATTTTACTACTGCAGCAGGAGACAATATTATGTATAGGAATAGAAGGCAAAATCTATTTAGGGACATTCGTAAACGAATGTTTCGCAATAGGGTGGTTTTAAATTTGTTAAAAAATATTAAAAAAGGTAAACAGAGATCTGCTTTTTATAAGAAAAAGAAAAGTGTAGAGAAGATTGTTGATCAGGCTTTTGAAGTTAAGAAAAAATATTTATTTTAATAATCAATAGAATTAGGACACTTAACAAGACAATTGATGTTTTCAAATCAAACAGTAAATGGAAAAGAGTAATTAATCGGACTAACTTTTGTAAAGTTTTTTCTGGAGAATGGATGCACAGTTCAAGTTGTGAGCCATTTTTTAATGAGGAGAGTTACTTTCAGGAGAATGATTTAGTGCATGCAGTTGACACCAGTGGTCGAGCATATGAGGTGAAAGACGGTTGTCCGATTGAAAAAGAGAAACTTGTGCCTAGAGAACCAGAAGAGGTGTTAACTGATGAAGTTTTAGGGAGACGTACTAAGGATCCAGTGTACACTTGGAAGTGTAGTAGTATTTGTAGTGTGCGACAGGAATCAATCGATTTGTTTTGTATTTCTTACGTACATATAGTAAGAAAACTCTAAAACAGAAAATGAAGATGTTGCAAGACTTAGATCCTTGTAGAGTGAGAGAAAACACAGGTTTTCAAGGTCATTCACTGGCTTGTCTTTCTAGAAAAGTATGTCAGTGTGTTTTTCATCATTTTAGGATGTTAGCAGTGCATCATAACAAAATGAGGAAATTAGTGAGAAGGTTGTATTATGCAAAAAGTCCAGCACTTAAGCTTAAACAATTAAACAGTGCTCTTTTGCATGGAACTGAATTAGATGTGAAGAAGATTTGTGAAGAAATTGAGATTTGTTATTTTGGTGATGAAGAGGACAGTGTAGAAATTGACACAGAAATTCAAGGTAATGTGGAAGACAATGTACAGATTTCAAGTACAGAAAAGTTTGACCAGGAAATTACCAGGTTTAAGGTGAAATCAAGTGAAAGGCCGAATTTTACTTGTGTGTGTTGTTGACGAACTCATTATAAGCATCAAACTAGATTAGTTGATTTATACGTAAAAAGTGAAAAGATAAATAATTATGAGTGGAAGGATTTTGCCACTTATTTGTGGGTGGAGAATTTTTTTTGATTTGAGTTCTGATCAGCGTATTTGTAAATATTGTTATGATAAATTAAATCAAAACAGAATGCCTGCTAGAGCTGTTCATAATAATATGGAGTTGGTAGACATTCCTCCTGAATTGATGGATTTAAATACATATGAGTCTATTTTGATTCAATGTGTCCATCCTTTTCAGGCAGTTGTTCGCATGGAGCCTAAGATAGGGAAATTGCCTCCTTCAGATTTACAGAGAGGATTAAAGGGAAGAGTTATTTATTTGCCTCTAGATTTCAAGAAAAATATTGATACAATTGGTGTAGAGAAAGTGGGAGAGGAACCTCTTGTTTCTCTAGTTAATGGGGTTCCGACAAAGATTAGGAAAATCTGGCAAGATTTAGTGGATGTTAGGAAAGTCAAAAAGGCAACGTTGTATTTGGTCAAAAACAATGAGTACTACAAACATGTATGTGTTGGAGCAGAGGAAACAGCTGCAGATGAAGACAGTGATTCTTCAGCTGGCCAAATTGAAAAAGTTGATGTGTATAGAAGTGAAGAAATATATGAACATTATACTGTTCATCCTTTGCATTCCAAAGAAGTGATGGGGAATGCAATTGACTTGTTTCAAATGAAAGCAGCAAAAGGAAGTCCCATTAGTGTATGGGAAGAAAGTTTGGAAGCTCGTTGTTTTCCACATTTATTTCCAACAGGTCGAGGTGGACGATATGACGATCGACCCCTTCAAATTCCTGCATATGAATATCGAACTTTAAGATTATATGCTGAAGATCCAAGGTTTCGTCAATGCATTCCATATTTGTTTCATCTACTGTATGAAAGTGACTTGTCTGGGCTTTCTTATGCAGTAAACCATATACTGAAAAGTGGAGCACATCTGCAAAATGTTTCGGCAAGGGACTTTATGGAGAAAGTCAATCTGCAAGATAATATTTTGGAATCTCATCTAATCAATCTCATGGCATGTCAGCGTGGTACAAATGAGTATTGGTACCATCGTCATGGGGAATTGAAATGTATGCTAAGAAACTTAGGAACTCCTACATGGTTCCTCACTCTTAGCTGTGCTGAGTATGCATGGGACGACTTACTTCAATTTCTACGAGAGGCAAATGCAAATATACAAAATATAGAATTCAAAACTGCTGGAGAACTGTGTTCTTTGGATCCAGTGAATGTATGCAGATATTTCAATCATAGATTTGAAGCTATGATGTCTTTTATTACCAACAAAAAAAATCCTCCCCTTGGAGAGGTTTTGGATTTCTTTTGGAGAAAGAAGTATCAAGCGAGAGGTGCTCCTCATATACATATGTTGTTGTGGATTAAAGATGCACCCAAATTTGGAACAGATTGTGATGAGACAGTAATGAGCTTCATTGAAGAGTATTCAACATGTGCTGTTCCGAAAAGTACCGAAGAAAACAGTTTAAGGCAACAAGTTTTACGCTTTCAATCCCTTCGTTGTGGGAAGTATTGTCGTCAAAAATTTTGAAACAAGGACAAGTTCTACACAAAATGTCGTTTCGCGTTTCCACGACCAGTGATTTCTAAAGGAAGAGTAAATAATTTGATGTCTTCTCTGAGACATACTGTGACAAGGAAATCACCAAAAAATACATACAATTTAAAAAGAAACGAAGAGTCCAAGTACATCAACGACTACAACCCAGTGATTATGTCCATGTGGAATGCTAACATGGATATTCAGTTCGTTGCTGACAACTCTATTGCTGTGGCTAGATATGTGACGTCTTACATCACAAAAAAATAAAAGACAGAACTGAAGGAAATGTGGGGGGACATTTCACATGAAAAGAGTCTAAGCAAGAAATTATACAGTTACAGTCTGAAGATGTTGTCACATCGAGAAATTGGAGCATATGAATGTTCTGATCGATTGTCATCAGCAAGTCTATATGCCAAATCTAGAACCATCATTTGGGTGAGTCTAGGTCTTGCTGCAACACGAAACCGAGTTTTGAAATCTGTACAAGAAATAGAGTATTTGGCGGAGAAAGAACCAGAAAGTACAGATATTTTGAAGACAAACATGTTGGATACATACTATGCAAATAGAAGTCCTTACCTTGAGAACGCTTGTCTCTATGAAGTTCTGCAAAGATATATTTATAAGAGGAACATCAGAGAAGATATCAATAATGGAATATATGCTGTCATTGGGTGTGAAGGATGTCTAGTGAAGCAGAGAAAAGGCCATTTGATTAATCATCAAAAATTGAGTTGCGAAAATGCAGAGAAAAGGGAATTTTACTATTTAGCTCTTTTACATCTCTTTAAGCCATGGCGTACAGAAGAGGAACTAGTTGGAGATTTTCTCTGTTATGCAGATTCTTTTAATGCAACCAAGGATACCATAGAATGTCCTGTTTTTCCAAATTATCTGCAAATGTTGAACGAAGAGATAGAGCAAGACGCCACAATTGCTGTAGAGATTGCTAGAGACAGTTCTCAAGACAGTCAGAGTTCTACTTCATTGAGTCAGGATCCACTAGGAGGACCAATTATCCAAAATGAAGCTGCCACAGCCATTGATGAGGTGGAAAGAGCTATGGAACAAGCTCAAGATGATGTAGTTAACTTAGAAGATTTGGTGAAACAACTAAACCTTGAGCAGAAGCAGATATATGACGAAGTCACAGAACAGATTGAACATGGATTCAGTCATGAGAAAAAAGAGTGCTCATGTACATCATTTAAGCCTGTCCAACTGTACGTGAGTGGAGAAGCGGGAACTGGAAAAAGTTTTCTGATTAAAGCAATTGCAACTTATCTGCAGAAAAGGACTGAATCGCTGCTATCTTGTGTTGTTACCGCTCCAACTGGGCTGGCAGCACATAATATTAAAGGGATTACTTTACATCGTTTACTGATGCTGCCAGTGGAGCATGATAACGAATTGCAATACCACAAGCTATCTGGAGATGCGTGTTCCGAAGTTTCTAGAGTCCTGAAGAAAATGAAACTTCTTATCATTGATGAAGTTAGCATGGTCTCAAATCTAATGCTTGCTTTTGTGCATTTGAGAATGCAAGAAATTCTTAGAACAGAGTATGATGTGTTATTTGGAGGGAAACACATTATTGTTTTTGGAGATCTACTGCAGTTGACTCCAGTGAAAGGACAACCAGTGTTTAAAATGGTCACACATGAAGATACCAGGAAGTGCCTAGGAAGCATTGGAAATGTTAATATATGGTTAAATTTCAAATATGCAGAACTACTCCAAAATATGCGGCAGGCAAAGGATGAAGATTATAAAAATATTCTACAAGATGTAAGAATCGAAAAAAGTAAGTCAGCATGGGAAAGAAGCTTTACATGGACGATTAATTTCAAATTTGTACCCAAATGAAAACATTCTTCCAGAGAATATTTTTAAGAAAATTAACGAGAAGAAATCTGGCATATGTTTGATGCAAACTCTGAAAGAATGTTGCATGTTCAACAACAAAATGTTAAAGTTAGAAAATGAAGAGATAGTGAAACTGGAAGCTATAGATAAAATAGAGCATATGGGAGCAACAATTATTTTGTCTGAAAATTTGAAATCAAAATTGGATTCATTAGAGAAGACTATATCTAAAACTGCTGGTTTTGAAAAGACTCTGAATGTGTGTTTAAATTGTCGTATCATTTTGAGAAGGAATTTAAATGTTGAAAGAGGTCTGGTAAATGGAGCAATGGGACATGTTGTTGGTTTTGTGAATTACAAAAATAGAGATGGAATTGAAATTTTAAAAATTAAATTTGATGGCATTGACGAAATAGAACAAATTTGTCGTTGTTCAGCTAGATTTTTGCTTGTGAAAGACTTATATGTTCGCCGAAACAGTTTCCTGTTTGTTTGGCATATGCAGTGACAATTCATAAATCTCAAGGTTTAAGTGTAGATAGTGCTTTGGTGAACATTGGAAGTTCTGTGTTTAAAGAGGGTATGGCATATGTGGCATTATCACGAGTCAGAACTTTATCAGGATTGTACTTGATTGAGTGTGATGAAACAAAGATTTGTGCTGATCTAGATTGTGTTAAAGAATACAATAGGTTAAGAAGAGAGTATGCTCCACATTTGCCTCAATATCCTCTGTTTGAAAAACGTGTGGTAGGCCGAAAAAGAAGAAATGAGAATAATTGCAGTGAGGTAGCAGCAAAAAGACAAAAAGTAGATGAAACTGTAATTGTAAGCAGAAAGAAAAAGGATTCTGTTGAAGATGTTGTTGGATTTCAGTTTGAAAACAGTTCTGGTGTCAACTGCTATGCTAATGTAGTGGTTAATGTTGTTTTTTTTCTTCAAAATTTACAAGAACAGATTGTTGAAAATCGGGATCAAACATTCTGCTGTTTATTGAATTCTGTGTTTGAGAAATGTAGCAGTGATAGAGCAAAAATAGAAAGTGTTTCAGAAATTAGAAATCTTCTAGACATATGTTCTGGTCAAAATCAATTTTCACAGATTATTCAGCAGGATTGTCAGGAATTTTTAATGTATATGTTTGATGTTTTGGAAGATGAAGGTGTGGATATAAAAAATCTTTTTAGCCTTTCTTATCAGTGGCAGCATGACTGCGACAACTGTAGTTTATCAAGTAGTACTAGAATAGACACTGAAAGATTTATATATTTGAGTTTACCAGACTGCAAATCAGTGCCTTTTAATAATCTAGTTAAAGCAGCTGATCACAATATGGTGTGTACCCAATGTAAGTCTGCAATGCTGTCCACATTATTTTTACAAACTTATGGTAAATATGTGATTTTAATGTTCCAACGATGTAGACCTGATGGAAGTAAATTGTCAACTTCTATTAAAAATGTTGTGGCTTCTCAGTTATCAATATCAGGAAGAACCTTTGCAACTGTAGCTATTATTTATCATGACGGTCCTTCAACAACATCAGGGCATTACACATGCTATTTAAAAAGTCGTAAAGGTTGGACCCACTGTAATGACACTCATTTGACTTTCAAACAACGTTTGCCTTTTGACTTAAAAAAATCATACCTAGTGTTTTTAGAACCAAAATTTAAGTAATGGTAGTTGACCTATGAAGACGGGAGCAGTTAATAAAGGTTAGTTTGCTGTTTAAAATTATATTCTGAATAAAAGTGATCAAGATAATATAAAAAATTGAGTTGTCATATAGGTACTGTAAGTGGATCTCATAGTAAGTGATATCAGTATCATCCAAAATGATTAACATGAGTGAGTCAGAGATAGAATTATGATTATTTAAATATTGTGAAAATGTTGTATGAGCCTTTCTTTCAGAACGTCGGGAAAACTGTAATTTCAGAGTTTCTTTTAAGTAATTTGAAAATATACTCATACATCTGACACTATTTGGCCTTAAGGAAAAGTGAAGGAATGAGCAAAGAGTTATGACTGAAAAAAAGGAGTATATGAAAATAATGAAAATATTTCAGATGTTCTTGGAGCTTTTCTTCTAGAAAGTCGATGAAATGGATTTTTTAGTGAACAGCAGAGTACTTTCCAACGAAAAGGACCTTTATGATATACTATTTGGCCTAAAGGAAAAGCAAGTGAATGAAAGATTAGTGTACATTTGTGATTTCTAAGTGTATAAGGTTTTTTTAAAACACAATCTTTTAGATTGTGTTTTTTTTTCCCGCTGTCATAAGATGAGTAATTTGAACTCACTGTTTTAAGTGAAATTCAATATATTCTGAGAACAGCAAAAATAAACTATGTAACATGTTGTACAAGTTATTCTATACTTTGTATTGTGTCATTTAAATTGTATTCCCATTGTCTCACACTCACTTTCCTTTTTCCACCCTCTTTCAGCTCTTTTTACTCACTTATAATGTTCTCTCACTCTCTTTCACCCCCGTTCCTTTACTCCACTTCTTTCACAACCCCTCGTTCTCATTTCAACTGTCTGCATCTTCTCTCACACTTGCATAACTATTCAGCTTTCAGTCTCTCTGCTTTACTTCCCTTTTCCGTCTTTTCCTCCTTTGCTCTTTTAGTAATTCCTCTTTACTCACTCAGCAGTATTGTCGCACTCTATCACTATAAATCACCCACTCTCCCTCGCTTATCTTTGTTTGCTCCTTTCTTTTGACCTCTTCTCTTTATTTTCCGTTCACTACATCTATGTCCTCAGTCCCTCACTCTCCTTGTGTTATGTTCACTTGTGTTTATCTACCTTCTATCATTTCTCTTACAACAACTTCACTGCTCCTCTCTCATCGTTCTTCAACCCATTTCTTTTAGTCCGGTTCCATTACTACCCCTCATTTCCTATCTTTCAGTGTCCTTCTCTTTACTTTCATCACCGAATCACTTTCTCTCAGTACCACTGCTTTAGTCCTCTTCTCCTCTCTTTCCTTCTTTTGCTCCCTTACTCATTTTTATTTCCTCACTCATTGTACTCCACTTCACTCAGTCCTTCCCTTAGTCTCTCTGTCTACTAACTTCCTCACACCTTTTCCCTCAATCCTTATATATTATCCTCTCTCCGTTCATCCCTTCACTCTATGACTCTCCTTCACTTACTCTCAGTTATCTTCCATTCCTCATTCTTCTAAATGCATGCTTAATAAGACTCCTTTCCCTCTCAGTCATTATCTTTTTACTTACTCCTGTTTCCTGATTTAGTTTTGCTAACTCACATTCTTTTAGTATGTTTCTTACCTTCAGTTCATGTTTCTCATCTTCTCTTCCTTTCTGTCAGTGACTCTATATGCCTTATTCTTAGTAATTTACTCTCCTTCTATTTCTTTTTCCCTCTTTTTGTCCTTCTACCTTACTTTATTTCCCTTTCTGTGTCCTTCACTCATATTTTATTTCTAAATACACTGTTATGATTTTTAACCTCTTCATTTGTATCTTTTATTTTAAAATACATATTTTACTAATTATAACTTATTTTTTCTTCTCTCTTTCACAGATACAAAATGTAGTAAAAAATGTAATTAAAGTTACATTTATTATATGGTAAGTGTGACTAAAAAAATGTAGTTTTTGTCATCACCCATTGCTTTAACCTCACTACTATTTTCTCAACCTACCTCACTCCTGTTTCTTTACTCTGCTTTCCTCACTTATTCATATTCTCCATGTTTACTCCCCTTTCCCTATTCCCCCTCCTACATTCAACTTCTTTCAGTCCCTATTCTTTACTTCCCTTACCCTCTGTTCCCTTCCTTTGCTCCCTCACTCATTCTCTTTCCCTTAATCATTTACTTCACTCCTACACACACACCTCCCCCCAACACACACACACACCTCTGACATACACCCCACACACACACCAGACACACCTTACACACACACACACACACAGCCACACACACACTCCTCACACACACACATCCCACACACACACACTCTCCATACACATACCCCCCACACCCACACCCCCCACACATATCTCACACACCCACACCTCCACCCACACCCAAACACCCCACACACCCACACCCACACACAGCCCTTACACACCCACACCCCCACCTACACCCACTGACTCCCTATAAGTCACCCACACTGCCTTACTTACCTTTCTTTCCTGTTTAACTCAGACTCTTTCAGTCACTCCTTCCTTAACTCTCTCTCTCTTTTCTCTCTGTCACTCCCCATGTCCTAACCTTATTCACTTTTATCCACCCTCTTTCATCCCTCTTTACTTACACTCACTGCTCTTTTCTCACCCTCCCTCACCATTGTTCATTTATTCCGGTTCCGTCACTACCCCTCATTCCCCATTCTTTACTGTCCTTCCTTTTACTTTCAACACCCACTCACATTCTACCAGTACCTCTACTTTAGTCTTCTTTTTCTCTCTTCCCTTCTTTCGCTCCCTTATTCATTTTCCTTTTCTCACTTACACCCTATTATACCTTCTCTGTTTTTTACTATGTAATAAACAATCCCTCTGTGTTGCTCCCTCTAGCTCTTTTTCTATTAACATTACTCTCTCTGTGTTCTTCCCTCATGCTCACTCTTTCTTTATTTTTTTTAATGTATTTTTTTGGATGCGCGCCCCGGTGCGTGCCCCGGTGCACGTACCGGTACGCGTACCCTGCAGAAAAAAGATTGACAGAGATTCTATAAAAATATAGGTTTATTTTTATAAATTAAAGGTAGTTCTAAAAAGAACTGTTTTTTTATTCTTTTTGTTGTTTTATATTCTTTTTTATTGTTTTTTGGAACATGTTTTACTTTTTTGGGGTTTTCTGAACAGTTTTATATTTTTTTTGTATTTTTTATGGGGAGAAACAAAAAACAGGGAATTGTAAATGGCTCAATTGGAGCAAAAAAAAAACAGAAAAAATTAGGGTTTTTTCGGGCACTTATGGTTATCTCCAGCACAGATGATACGTTTTATACTTTGCTCACCATAGCAAAGTAACTTTCCACAATATTTGCACATGATTTTAAAATCGTTAAATTTTGATTGTATGATAGGCATTGTCTGTTGCCTCTGAACCCGATGGAGTTGGTTCTTTCGATGTTGAGGGTCTAGATGTTGATGGGGGTATCTTACTGCAGAGGTCCCTTACCTCTGCAGCAGAATAGTTGATTGGGTGCCAACGGATCATATGCCGAATCATGGTATGATTCCCGAAGGAATATTTTTTGTTAGGGTTCCCCCTGGACAGCTCAGAACCACAAATCAGACAAGTCACCTTCGCAGCATTGACTTTTTTGAAACCCCTTGGGATTTTGTAGAACTGCCATACAAAGTGCTCTTTTGGTTTGTAGGGCTGATTATCTTCAGGCAGGAAATGCCTTGTCTGTCCCTCCTCTTCATCATCCTCCTCCTCTTCTTCTTGACCACCAATGTAATCTTCTGGTGGTCTTTTTGATGGTGGTGGTGGTGGGGCAGATGCTCCATCTGCTGCTGCTACTGTAGCCATTCTAAAGTAGAAAATATTAAAGACAGATCTCCAAACAGGTCTTCCTCAGTCAAAGGACAAAGTCAGAATAAGGAAAAAAGGTGGGGGCTTTCATCATTTGGAAAACAAAACTGTTCTGGACCAATGAAAAGTGTTATTTTCAAGTCACATGACCAGGGCTTTCATCATTTGGAAACCAAAAGTGTTGTGAACCAATGAAAAGTGTTATTTTCAAGTCACATGACCAGGGCTTTCATCATTTGGAAACCAAAAGTGTTGTGAACCAATGAAAAGTGTTATTTTCAAGTCACATGACCAGGGCTTTCATCATTTGGAAACCAAAAGTGTAGTGAACCAATGAAAAGTGTTATTTTCAGGTCACATGACCCGACGCGCTTACGCTATGCGCCCCGGGGCGCGCCCGGGGTGCGTTGCGTGAGTGCGTCAGGACGTTTCGCGATCGTATGCGCTCGCGTGCTCTTACGTTGTGCGTCATATGACGCATCACGCGGCTACGCGATACGTCACGATGTTGTTTTCGTTCGCGGGAATAGCGCTAACGGGACGCTCACCGGTACGCACCCCGGGGCGCGCCTTTGCACTTAGCATTTAACCTATAAATTCACTGAAAAAACCATAGGTTTCACACCAGTAATAGTTAGCTGGAAATTTTACTCGCATAAAACCATTGAAATATCCACGTTATAGTTAGTTGGACTCACTATAACTTGCGCGTGCAATGCACTGCTGATGACGTCACATATTACATCACTCATGACAGGGTCAGTGACATCACTCATGACATCACTGATGACACCATCCAGTGAATGTGTGTCTATCCAAGAAATAAATATGTGTTATATATGTACATGTAAAAGTTGATGGAAGAATAAATTAGTGTTTAGATGTTTTTTTTTTTCCAAAAAAATTGATTGGTTACCTTTGCGGGCGCCCGAGTTATAGTTAGCTGAACTAGCTATAACTAGGGAATTTCAATGGTTTTGTATGAGTGAAATGTCCAGCTAACTATAACATGTGTGAAACCTATGGTTTTTTTTGTGAATTTTTAAGTTTTTTTTAAATGCTAATCCTAACTATAACGTGGCTGAAACCTATGGTTCTTTCAGTGAATTTCTAAGGTTTTTTAAATGCTAATTCCTAACTCTAACGTGTGTGAAACCTATGGTTTCTTCAGTGAATTTCATAAGTTTTGTAAATGCTAATGTGTGTGTACGTGGATAGAGGATTGTATGCATACAGCATAAGGCTTTGAAGCAGTCCTTGTCCTAAGGACTACTTTGCTGCATAAGTATTGGCTACTGACTGAATCAATAGAATACTGTAAAGAGAGCATCTGAGTGAATCTATAAGTGCTTGTGTTTTAGTACAGTGAATGGATAAGTACATAGTGCTCAATGCTTTATTATTATTAAACAATACAATTATTCTTCAGACAGCTCATATTTTAACACAGCTTCTAAAAGGAGTTCATCTGGTACTTCTTCGAGATCATACTGCTGGTTTGCCATTTCAGAGTTTATAGGTTCCAGTAACTCTACGTGATCCAGTGCTTCCAAAAAATCAGCATCATTGCTTTCATTTTCAAAATCACAGGTAATATCTGCAGTACTGATATCCTCTAATTCAGTCTCGCGGCCTGTTATATGTAGATTTTGTACTTCAATTAAACTGTTGCTCATTTTCAATGTGTCTTCGTCATATTCTCCTCTTTATCCATAACAAATCTGTTATGTTCTAGGTCCTTGCACAAAAACATAAACACTTCACTTTAACAGTTTTCTTAGTACATAATACAAAAGTAGATTTATCAACTATTTTGGCCCCAAAAAAATATATTATGTAAATACCATTGTCTAATAACATTCCAACAGTAGAGTTTTAGTACTTCATAAGTTTATATAAATATAATTGCTTATAAACATATCATGTAATTAAGTTTTCATAAAATTCGAAACCAGTCACTGCTTATGACTATGGAAAATGACTCAGGCTTTTATACTAAAATGCAGTACTAACAAATTTAGAATATGACTTTTCACCTTACCCCTTCCAAACTAGTAAATGTGTTTTAGTAAAATGCAAAGGTTACTGTTGCTTGTCTAGAACAACACTGTGAATCTGTGTGTATTTAGGTACCATTCTCACACTAGTTTTTGAATACTTCATGTGTTTTCACACACATCAATCCGTAAATACCTATCCAGTACACACCTCTTAACATATTTAGAAATTAGTCATTGCTTATATAAGTCAAACATACTCACAGAAACAGCTATAGAACGCCCCTTCAACACAAAGGGGTCCATTAGGATGTCGGCGGTGGTGGTGGGGCGGAAAAACAGCATTTAGAACCCGTGAGCAGCGGAACTCACGTCCGCAACATTAGGATAGGTAAACACAGGTCATTTCCCATCCGCCACGGAGCGCCGCGCACCGCCATCAAAGTGTGCCCACTACCGCGGCGGCGGGAGCCAATCGAGACCCTCCGCCGCGCCCGATGACGTCCGCCCCGCTTGGCAAATTAGGAGGGCCCCAACAAGCAGACGCACCGCAGCGGAGACACCGCACAGCTGAAGCAGGCGGAAAGTCGACAGCGGAGCACGAACGCCGAGACCCGACATGAACCCTGTTGGAACCTGAGATGTCAGGTCACCTAAGGTAGCCTGGCCTAGGGTAAGGCAATATCAACAAAGGCACATGTGTGAAGGTTGCAAACCACCCAGCAATAACTCAATAAAATTCCACTCAAAAAGAACGACACTACACCATGAATTATGGAAAAATACGAGCCTGTTTATGAAAATAATCTTTGCTCTTTTGATTCAGAAATCACAGCTCAGTGTATTACATTTACTCCTGTAAATATCTTGAGTCTTTCAAAGTTACCAAATCATATCCTTAAGCAGTTTCCTTTTTAGAGTTAACAGCTCAATACATTTCAGTCATGAGATTACTAAATTTCCCATAAATTGCCAAAACATACACGTTACTTAGCTTATCAAATTTTGCATCACAATACAGCAGTTCACAGTTGTTTACAGTGTGCAGATTTTACCAGCTCTCTCCACAACCTGGATGGCAACCCCCAATTAAGACACATTACTAGGTTAATGCTCACTTAGTTTCCTGTCATGTACATTACCCTTCGTCACTTGTAGCCAACCTTAGCGTGAGTTTACAGACGTACCGCAGCCTGGTCCCCACAACTTTCTGTGACCCGCTTCCATAAGCTATATGTTAGGAGAAAGACAGGCAAATTACTTATACGTCTACAAGGCCCTCAGCGCTACACTTTTCCTACAAAGGTTGACCTATCTGGTTTTGTTCTTATACTCTTGGGGATATTATCCTTCAGTTGTTCTACCACCACCAGTTCAACTCGGTCACCAAGTTGCCTCACCGGTCGACTCGTTACTCAGTTTATTTAGTACCTTACTCCTTCCTCCTGCTTCACCTCTAGAAATACTTCATTTCGTAGCCTATTCCCTGCTGGTAATACTGGGAATGTCACGCAGGGTAGATGCTGACACCACTGCTCAAATCAACCCGGAATGGGTTCGTGTTCACCCCTTCACTGTACGGAGGTAACTGATTCACTTTCTCTCCTCCCGATCCCAGGGTGCTGTTCCCCGCTTACTTCATGGTTTGAAGGCTGTCCCTTGAAACTCGGACACGCTCCGGCACTGGTCCTGAACCCGGTAGCTGAATGAGGGGCAGGAATTCACAGCGGCTCCACAGCGCCTCTCCTCTCTGAGATCGCGGAGCTCCGGGGTTCTGTCACGCAGGACGACTGCCGCTGCAGATTCTGCCAGACTCCCTCCGGCGCCGACTCCTTCCGCGGCAAGCTCCGCCTTCTTTGTCCAGCCTCTCCACACACTGGTACGCCTTCTCCGATTCCGGCGTCAGCTTCCTGCCTCTGTTCCCCGCCTCCGCTCCGCCTTCCGACGTCACCTGGGGGCTTCCTCCTTTCACTCCTGGATTCTCTGACGAGCCGCGTCTTCTCCTCAGCGGCCGTCGACCACGTCACCTGATGAGAGGGAACTCCTCCAGTTTCCACTATGCCAGCGATGCCTCTCCTTCTCCTCACCGTAAGTGCGTTGCCTGCTCACACCTTGCGCCTCGATTATATCGTGAACAATCTCCACAATAGACTTATGCAGAGCCTTGTAGGTCCTTGAGAGCAGACAGACCGTGGGCTACTTCCCTGATTTAAGACTTCAGGTGATAAGTGCCAAATCCTGCTTTAAGGTTAATAATCAGAATCGCATGACAGGGTTCGGTCAGACCCAGAGGGGCAACGTCAGTACAAGAGTCCAGCCAGCCCAAAGCTCGATCTATCCCTGTGAAAGCGCTGTCCTCCTCATAGGTTTGCCTCTCTCCTGTCTCAGTCCACACACACTAGACTACACAAAATGGCTCCCTGACCCCAGCCCTTTTATAGCCAAACCGCCCAGGGTCCAGTAGGGTCCAGAAAGTTCTGGAAGGCCTAATGCTAACCTATGGGACAGTCTAGGATGTGGCAGTTGGGGACAGTTGGTAGCCACCATTTTGTGACTCCAAGGGAATTCCTGTCAGGAAAGGCCTCTAGGCCTGAGGTAAAAAACTATGAGGGTGAAAAAGCACCTATCCCCTAGACAAACACCTTGAAAAAAAACTAGGGGACACAAAAATAGATAAGGGCATGAGGGGCAAAAAGGGGACAAAATAAATAATAAATTGGAGGGACTACGCAAAAGGCCAGACAGGTCTTACAAACCCCATGGACCCAGCCCTCCACATGCATCCGGTCATGTACCTGCTGCAACACTATCACCAGATGGGCCGCCGCTGACGCCGCCGCAGGTACGCCACTACACATATGCACTACACAACACACATGCCGACACAGGGCCCAAGCACCACACAGGCATCCTGCTGGGGGGCACAACACATCCACATGGGCACCCACACATCACCCTCCTCACAACAAGGCACCCCACAGCATCCGGAACACACAACGTCCGCCAACCAGCAGCAACCTCCCGGTCACGGTCACATCACCGCTGCGGTCAACACATGTGCACTATGCAGAAGGCAGGGCCACACCAAGGCATGGGCAGGGCACAAACATCACAGGGACACACCACCCCAAACCACACTGCAACCCACCCGAGCTAGTCACAGGCCAGGTGCCTATCCCGTGCACCCCCATGCACACCAACAAGCACTGTAACAACAAAAGTACAATACACACACACTGCAACACACTACACACAACCAGGGACACAGGCACTGCAGAATTGGCTGACAAGGAACACACAACACCAGTGCACTCCTCACAGCCCACACAATTGCATACAATCATCCACACAGGGCAAGACAAAACAAACAACAGGCATACAACTCCTGGCTGACACATGTGTGTCTCACACTATACAGGGGCACACATAGATACACTACAAACTTACACCCTTCACACTGCACACCTCTGCTACACCCAACACCACACATGTCATGTAAGCCATGCCACCAGGACTAAGGGCCAACACAAGATGACCATACACATACACGCCTGGGCATACAGAAAGGAAAACACACACATACCTCATGACATCACAGCCAGCTACAAAAACCTCTGAACAGCAGCACACCCTGTGCTGACAGTGTCCCCCAACATGACCTGTGAACAGTGTATGCAACAATAGCAAATCACCAACAAGATAACTGCATGGCCTGTAAAATAGCCATCACAGAGTACCACATCAGCAGGGCCAGAATGGACTGAAGACCCTGTCACCCCTGTCTAAAAATCAGATGGCTACAAAGAGCCTTGCAATGGTGAACTGAACAATAGAGCATGGTTCACAGTCAAGCAAATGCAAACAAGAAAAGGACTTTAATCAGCAAGGAGACTGAGAAAACACACACCATTCACATATTGCACAGATGTAGCAATACAACATTAGTAGACAACAGCAAGCCACAAAATCATGTACAAATGGTAGGGACTATGCACAGGTGAAACACAAACAGGAATGCCAGAGTCCATGGCACAGGGGAGAGTACAATTACTAACCACCACTGGGTATGGGCTCCCAAACCCTGCCTTAAATGTATCACAAAAAAGATGCCAGTGCTGCTACTCTCAATTCATAGATTATTTTTTTCTTACTCACACACGAATGAAACAATATGTGAGAGGTGTTTGATTTTTAGAATCAATCTTTTAGATTTGCATTTTATTTCAACTTTTCATTTTTCATTAAGTTTTTGAACATTTAAATATTTAAACAGAACATTTTGAAATACATCACAAAAACAAACATTTGCTGATTAATGTTAATCCTAACTTCTTATCTCATTCATACACACTATCACTAAAGATCTTTTTCATACACACTAGACACGCATTCATCCTCCTAACAATCTAATAACCAACAGCTATATTTTATACAATTTATATACAGTTTTTGAAAAAAAACCATAGAATCACATTTGTAAGCATAAATCTCTGTGATCAAGATATTGTTGGGTTTTCTTATGGTTTCGATGTGACGACGTTACATGACAAGGTCTACGCATTTCGAACTCAATTTAATATAGAGTTCTCATCAGGACCATAGACTGTAAATGAAAAACAGGGGGAACTCTGTTAGTATTTGTTATTTATTTAACAGAAGCTGTTGTGGGCTCAACAACCACCTCTCTACTTCTTACCTCTCTAAATGTCAGACAGATTATGATTCCTTGAATCACCAATGACCGCGGAGCGGGACCACCTACATGACAAATAAACATTTATTGTTTTTTCTATTCCTACTACACGTATTCATAGTCAAACAAAATCTAAGGTGTACTCACTTGATTTGTGGTTTTTTTGGCGCTTCTCTCTGTAAAGAACAACAGGTGTAAATATTTTCAACAGTGTCCTGCACGGGGACTCGATGTCTTACCGATATAGTTTTTATTCTGTCTTCATATGATTTAAGTCGGGAGGCCGGGGGAATTTATTTTCGCACGGAGCTCACGATGCGCCTAGGGAAATAGGAAAGGTGCATTCAGTTATTTTCCCAATCTGATGTTCTGATTTTTTTGGCACGCTCGGGGACAAGTCTTGGCTCAGTTGTATCTCTGGATGATGCTTACCTTTAGTCCGTATCGTGTTCCAACTTGATCCTGGTCTGCTCTCACAATCTCGGGCGTTCTGCTTAGTTCCACTGATGTTTCCTGTTTGAAAATATCACATGACTTTCGAGTATTTTGCGGGCGCCATCTTGAGATGGTCAGACTCTCTCTATTTTCTATGGAGATTTGGGGTCATGTTTTAATAGTGTGTTTATTGAATGTTCTTTGTCTTGTTAATTCAATGTAGTTGGTGGGTGATTGATTAGGATTAGGGAGACGAAAATTGGGAAAAAATACCTTAGAAATTGACACGATGTCATTTGGGTTCATTTTAGGGTGGAGGCCATCTTGGGTAAGGGGATACCGTCCACTAAATAGTAAGATGAATTCTGAATTGTCTGTGTTGTGTCGGCCAGATGGAAAAGCCTATTCAAGACGCATTCTTGATCTTAGTTATAATTTGTACATCTCGGAAAGTTCATTCAATCAGTCTGTAGCTGTATTGAATCTCACAATCATCATTGCTTCTTTTTTTGAAAGTTTAGCATCCAAATCCCCTCCTCTTAGGTCTTGTTCTACTTTTGTAATCACTGTCCATCGTAATTCATTGTCTCCGTGATTTTTTATTTGCCAGTGGTTGACCAATGGGGCATTATGTGATTTATGTTGTTGGATTCTTATGCGAATCTCTTGGTTGGTTTTGCCAATATATAGAAGATTACATGGACACCTAATCCCATAGATCACATACCGTGATTTACAGTTTGTGAACAGCTCGTGTTTCCATGTTGTTTCATTATGTTTGAAAATTGATCCTTCTTCAGTGGAATCGCAACAGTTACATCCGCCACATTTGTGGTGCCCCATGACCGGAGGCAATCCAATGATGCTTCTTATATTTGGTTGTGCTTTTATTGGTAATGAAGCTCTTACCAATCTGTTGGCTAGACTTGATTCTTTTTTAAAAGCGAATAGAGGAGTTTTATTTAATTCTTCGCATAGATTTTTTACCAAGTGCCAATTGCTATTCACCACCTTTTTTAACATGTTGGAATTGGGGCAATATGTAGTGACTAGTACTATTCGGTCCAGTTTCTTTTTGGCCTTTTTCTCCAAAAGGTGCTCTTGTGGTGTCCACCACGCTCGTTTTTTTGGAACGTCGAAGTAGTTTTTTAGGGTATCCACATTCTATTAGATTGGTGGTCAATTTGTCTGCATGTTTTAAATATTCTTCTTTGTCTTGGCAATTTCTCCGGATCCTTAAATATTGCCCATGTGGCAAGTTTTCCTTAAGGCGGGTGGTTGCTAGTGAAGTGTAATGATCTGTTGCGGTCAGTTTCCTTTCTGTATAGAGTAGTCATCAAACCTCCTTCATCCGAAGGGTATATCTCCACATCTAGGAAAGGAATTTTGTTTTTTGAGTACATCAGGCTGAATTTGATTTCCTGTGTTCTGCAGTTGAGCCAATTGTTGAAATGCTTCAGTTCTTCTTCAGAGCCAGACCACACAAAGAAAACATTGTCAATATAACAACTCCAATTTCTAATCGAAGATCCAAAAGGATTATCCTGGTAAATGAATTTTTCTTCGTAGCTTGACATGTAGAGGACAGCCAGTTCTGAAGCGAACGGACAGCCCATTGCCACCCCGCCTACTTGAAAATAGAAATCTCCGTCGAAGTAGGAATAGTTATGTTTTAGTGCAAATTGTGCCAGTTGTATAATGAATTCTGTTGGTACCTTTTCTGGTTTTTCCCTTGTTTCCAATGTAGATTTTAAAACCTGTATGCCCTCATCTTGTGGTATTTGGGTATACAGGGACGTTATGTCCATTGTCACCATCCAGTCAATCGTTCTGTCAAACTTTACTTCATGTAATTTGTTGATGAAGTCAGTTGTATCCCTAATGTAAGATTTTACATATGCAATGAATGGTTTTAAAAAGAAATCCACAAATTTGGAAATCGGTTCCTTGAGAGAATCGCAACCGGACACAATGGGGCGTCCAGGTGGAGTCTTTGCATTCTTATGTACCTTGGGTAGTACGTAAAAAAGCGGAGTTCTAGGATGTTTTATTTTCAAGTATTCAAGGAAGCCTTGTTGGAATGCTTCATCAATGATGGCATGTAGTTGATGTTTTAGTTCAATTGTAGGATCTTTGTTGAGCTTTAGATAGCAGTTGGTGTCATTCAGTTGTTTTTTGACCTCATTAGTGTATAATGAACGGTCCCATATCACAATTGACCCACCCTTATCTGCTTGTTTTATAATTACAGATGTGTCTTTTGTTAGTTTCGTCAATGCCAATGATTCAGATTTGGTGATGTTGTGTTTGACCCACTTGGTCTTCTTTTCCATATCAGCAATTGCTGAAAGGATAGTTCTCTCAAATGTTACTAATTCCTTTGGTATTTTATGGTTTGGAGGACACAATGTGGTTTTTTTATGGAGTTCAGTGGTTTCCATATTTGAATCCATGGGGTTTTCTGAAAAAAATGTTTTTAACCTGATTTTGCGAAAGAACTCTATAGTTTCGGTCTTTAATTTGACAAAATCTGTTCTTTTAGTCCTTTTTGGAGTTCTTTTAGTCCTTTTTGGAGTATACTTTCTTCGTCCTTTTTCAGAATTTTTTCGGAAATATTGAAAATTAATCAAGGAGTCAGTTCTTGTAATTCTGGCGTCTGGTCGACATTTCCCATGGTTGAGTGTATCTTGGATTTCCTCTGGGTTTTGTCTGGCCTCTCCCTAAAAAAGTGGGGCCCTGTTGGTTCTGTTGAAAAGAGCCTCTTCTGTTGGTAGTTCTGTTGGTAGTTCTTCTAGGGTCTGTATTCTCTCAGGGGACAGTGCAGCACAGCAACAGGCCCAGAGTCCATGGCAGGAGAGAGCACAGCACAGCAGACCTACAGGCCCAGAATCCATGGCAGGGAAGAGCACAGCACAGCAGACCAACAGGCCCAGAGTCCATGGCAGGGGAGAGCACAGCACAGCAGACCAACAGGCCCAGAGTCCATGGCAGTTGACACAGCAAGTACATGAAAGGATGCACAGGGGAGAGCACAGCACAGCAGACCAACAGGGCAAGAGTCCATGGCAGGTTATGTTATGTTATAAAATTTATAGAGCGCTCAGCTGCCACAGCAAAGTGGCGTCCCGGCGCTATCTTGAAAAAAACAACACAACCAGAGAAAAGAGTCAGGCAGCAAAGTTAGAGTAATGGGAACAGAAAAGTTTTGATAGCTCTGCGGAAAGCCAGTAGGTCCGGTATGGCATGGATGTCAGCGGGTAATGTGTTCCAAAGACTCGCTGCCAGAACGCCAAAGGAGCGACCGCCCACTCTGGCCATCCTGAAGCGGGGAACATTAGCCAAGAATTGACCCGTCGAACGTAGTACTCTAGCCGGGGTGTAGTAGGTAATTGCCTGAGCAAGAATGGGAGGTGAAAAGGCCTTTAAAATCTTAAAGGCCAGGCACAAAGCTTTGAACTTAATCCTCTGTCTGACGGGCAGCCAGTGAAGATCATATATGGTACGTCTGACAGAGCAAAATTTGGGCAGGCCTACCAGCATTCTGGCGGCCGCATTTTGCACATGCTGGAGGCGTGTTAGTTCAGCTTGGTTAGCGCCCAGAAGGAGCGAGCTGGCGTAATCCAGCCTAGAGAGTACTGTAGCTTGGACAATGAGTTGTCTTGTAGGAGCATCGAAAAATTTAAGAATGGGTCTGAGGCTCCGCAGAACCCCAAAACAGGTCCCAGCAACTCTTTTTGTATGGGGGATGAAAGTCAGGTTGGAATCGAGCCAGACCCCGAGGTTCTTAGCTCTGTCACAGGAATGGGGGCTTGGCCTAGCTCCAGTGGCCACCAATGGTCTCCCCAAAGGTGAGCCTGTTTGCCCAGAACTAAGACCTCTGTTTTTGATGTGTTAAGTTGGAGGCAGTTCTCCGTCATCCAACTAGCTACCTCCTTTAGGGCTTTCTGAAACTTCGGGGCTTCAACCGCAGGGTTCCCGTTTAGTGTAACCGCTAGCTGGGTGTCGTCAGCGTACGACACCATGGTTAAACCACATCTTTTTGCAATAGTGGCTAGCGGCTGCACATATAAATTAAAAAGAGTCGGACTAAGTGCCGAACCTTGCGGGACCCCTTGGGAAATATTGCGAGGAGTAGATTCAAATGGGGGGGTGGAGACTTTAAAGGTGCGTCCAGATAAAAAGGAGCGAAACCATTCCAATGCGGTGTTCTCCACACCGGCCTCTCGCAGCCGTTGAAGAAGGATAGAATGGGAGACAGTGTCGAAGGCGGCACTGAGATCCAAAAGGATCAGTGCCGCCGTCTGGCCTGAATCTATCGTCTTCCGCAGGTGCTCCACCATGGCCAACAAGGCAGTTTCCGTGCTATGGCCTGCACGGAAACCATTCTGAGATGGATCTAGAATGCCTGAGTTTTGGAGATGGTTAGACAGGATTTTGTTGGCATGTGCCTCCGCAAGTTTGGAAACCCATGGGAGGAGAGAGATGGGCCGGTAGTGTTCAGGCTTTGAAGGGTCCAAGGTGGGCTTCTTTAAAATAGGGATAACCGT
Source organism: Lissotriton helveticus (assembly GCF_964261635.1). Classification (NCBI taxonomy): domain Eukaryota; kingdom Metazoa; phylum Chordata; class Amphibia; order Caudata; family Salamandridae; genus Lissotriton; species Lissotriton helveticus. The sequence continues at coordinate 294,630,770 of NC_136070.1, forward strand.
GGCCTGTTTCCATTTACTGGGAACAGTCCCGGACTCAAAGGAGAGCCCAATCAGATCATATATAGGAGACAAACAGATCTCAGCAGATTCTTTGAATTGTGCCGGTCTTAGTGGATCGGCAGGTGAGCCTGATTTAACTTTTATAATAAGGGCTTTGAACTCTTCCTGAGATGGCTTAGGTATAGACACAAGAGATCTGGTAATCGCAGGGTTGCTTCCTAAGTTGTTAATCGATACAGTTTGCGGAGGAAATGATTGATAGATCGCCTCGACTTTCTCTACAAAGAAGGCCGCTAGCGTTTCGCAGTGATTCATGGAGCATTTTTCCGTTACCGTAGTTTTCTTACTAGTAAGGTCTTTACAGACCTTGAAGATGAGTTTTATTGGATTAGGGCTATTCTTAAACTCCTCGGAGTAGAATGTGGCTCGGGCTTTGCAGATGGCTCGATGGTATACTTTAATACTAGTCAAATAAGTCCGCTTGAGGTCGAGATCGTAAGACTTGCGCCAGGCTCTCTACGCTCGTTTACAAGCGGTCTTAAGAAGCCTGAGGGAATCATCGTACCACAGGCTAGAGGGACCGGGTCGAGCTTTGCTCCATCTTGCAGGGATTAGGGAGTCCAAGGCTAGGGTCAGCCACTTAAAAAAGTGGTCGTATCCCAGCGAGGCATTTTTAGGTGGGTCAAGTGGGTGTGATGACAGAAGCTGATGGAAGTCAGCCAATCTTAGTTTCCTCCAAGGTCGCTTAAAAATCGGCGGAGTGGAGTTCTTAAAAGGAGAGATGTTGGATATAAGCTGAACTTCGATCAGGTAATGATCTGTCCAGGCCATGGGTCTGGGAGGAAGAGTGATAACATTGTGGAGATTAGTCAAAAAGGTGTCAATGATATGCCCGCCCACATGAGTCTGATGATTGATAAGCTGATATAACTGAAAAGCCTCAAGATCTGCAAGGAAACTACTAACGGTAGTGGAGAGTGGAGTATCTAAGTGAAGGTTAAGATCACCTACGATGCTAAAATTAGCCGATCTAAGGGCCAACGAGGAGACCACCTCAGGAAGAGCGCGCCGGAAAGCGACGTCAGGGCCAGGGGGTCTATAGATGAGTAAACCAGAGATGGTGAAGTGGGGATTAATAGAAATGGCAAAATGGGCGCTTTCACAGCCAGCTATGGGCATGGCCTTCCATGAGCATGGGTAACATGATCTAATTACAGCCGCAATTCCGCCGCCTCGTGAGTTGCGGTTTAGAGTATACATGACGTACTCATCGGGTAGCGCAAGGTTAATAGCAGCCATGGCAGCATCATGAAGCCATGTTTCTGTTAAAAAAAGAATGTCGGGCTGGTCGTCAGTAAGTATAGTAAAAACATCTAAGTGATGGCAAACCAAAGATCTAACATTGAGGTGTAATATTTTAAGTGTAAACTGTCGACTGGTAGCAGCATGTGGGTTAACTCTTAGGGCACTTTGGACCGTCTGTATAAGCTGTAAATCAGCAATAGGTAAGGGCGTCGGGAGTTCAAAAGAACACGTGGGACATTGGAAAGGTCCACAAAGGGGGTCAAGAGCGCCATAGGCGCAGGGGCTTGCCTTAGGACGAAAGCCAGTGAGGAAATCGCTGGAAAGCATAGTGGAAATGTCCAGATAGTCCTGCCCTAGCCCTGCCTTGGCGCTGACGGGCGCAGACGGGCAGGACTCTGGCTTGACTCCGGCGCGACTAAGGCACGCCCGCTGCTCGCGTCCGCTGCGCGGGGCGACGGCCGTTTGTTTTTATACTCTAGCCTCTGGCCACCAGGGAAGCTAACCCTATCAAAGATGGCCGCCGCCGTCTCTCCGACCGTGCCCCCGGTGAGTCAGCCCTGAATCAGCCGATCACTCAGGGGAGGAGGCAGAGGAGCAGAAATGCAGGGGTCAATACAGTGAGTAATTAAAAGTTTTTTAAAAGGGAAAATACAGAGATGCCTCCACCCTCGATCGGTGGAGACAGACAGCGCGATAATTCCGCGCGAGGGAACGGGGGAGGGGGTAGGACACAAAGGAATAATACAGAAGCTAGTAAAATCAGCTAAGAAATAAAAGCGTAACTGCCCGGCTCAAGCCTCAGGCATCAGTGATATCGTTTCCTCGCGAGCACAGTCCTACCATTGTTTTTATACTCTAGCCTCTGGCCACCAGGGAGGCTAACCCTATCAAAGATGGCCGCCACCATCTCTCCGACCGTGCCCCCGGTGAGTCAGCCCTGAATCTGCCGATCACTCAGGGGAGGAGGCAGAGGAGCAGAAATGCAGGGGTCAATACAGTGAGTAATTAAAAGTTTTTTAAAAGGGAAAATACAGAGATGCCTCCACCCTCGATCGGTGGAGACAGACAGCGCGATAATTCCGCGCGAGGGAACGGGGGAGGGGTTAGGACACAAAGGAATAATACAGAAGCTAGTAAAATCAGCTAAGAAATAAAAGCGTAACTGCCCGGCTCAAGCCTCAGGCATCAGTGATATCGTTTGACACAGCAAGGTGACACAGCAAGTACATGAGAGGCTGCACAGGGGAGAGCACAGCAAACCAACAGGGACAGAGTCCATGGCAGGGGAGAGCACAGCACAGCAGACCAACAGGCCCAGAGTCCATGGCAGGGGAGAGCAGAGCACAGCAGACCAACAGGCCCAGAGTCCATGGCAGGTGACACAGCAAGTACATGAGAGGCTACACAGGGGAGAGCACAGCAGACCAACAGGGCCAAAGTCCATGGCAGGGGAGAGCACAGCACAGCAGACCAACAGGCCCAGAGTCCATGGCAGGGGAGAGCACAGCACAGCAGACCAACAGGCCCAGAGTCCATGGCAGGGGAGAGCACAGCACAGCAGACCAACAGGGCCAGAGTCCATGGCAGGGGAGAGCACAGCACAGCAGACCAACAGGCCCAGAGTCCATGGCAGGAGAGAGCACAGCACAGCAGACCAACAGGCCCTGAGTCCATGGCAGGTGACACAGCAAGTACATGAGAGGCTGCACAGGGGAGACCACAGCAGACCAACAGGGCCAGAGTCCATTGCAGGGGAGAGCACAGCACAGCAGACCAACAGGCCCAGAGTCCATGGCAGGGGAGAGCACAGCACAGCAGACCAACAGGCCCAGAGTCCATGGCAGGTGACACAGCAAGTACATGAGAGGCTGCACAGGGGAGAGCACAGCAGACCAACAGGGCCAGAGTCCATGGCAGGGGAGAGCACAGCACAGCAGACCAACAGGCCCAGAGTCCATGGCAGGGGAGAGCACAGCACAGCAGGCCAACAGGCCCAGAGTCCATGGCAGGGGAGAGCACAGCACAGCAGACCAACAGGCTCAGAGTCAATGGCAGGGGAGAGCACAGCAAAGCAGACCAACAGGCCCAGAGCCCATAGCAGGTGACACAGCAAGTACATGAGAGGTTGCACAGGGGAGAGCACAGCAGACCAACAGGGCCAGAGTCCATGGCAGGGGAGAGTACATCACAGCAGACCAACAGGGCCAGAGTCCATGGCAGGGGGTAGGACAGCACAGCACAGCAACAGGGCCAGCAACACACCCAGATCGCAAACAATGGTCTTGACTAGCACACCTGTGTAGGGCACAGGCGTATGAGGATGTTGACAACTCACTCCTGGCTGTCATGCGGACTGGGACCTGGCTGTGTGTCAGGGACAGCAGGCCCACTTGACTGGGGTGACAGAGGCCCATGTGATGTGGTAATAACAGAGGGCCTGCAAGGTGGAGGGCTGTGTGGACCAGGTGGCACAGTGGCAAGTGGAGGTGGAGTCATGCACACCCCTGACACAGTGTGGGTGGGAGAGGTTGGAGGGGTGCCCTTCCACTTTTTGGGAACATGAAATGGCTTCCCTGTCTTGGGGTTGATGGGAAGTGGTGGTGACACAACAGGAACACACACCAACTGTCCCACATCAGGGGCAGACACTGGCACTCCCTCTGGTGATGTGCTTGATCCTGCAGAATGCTTGGTCTGGCTACGCCTCCGGACCACCTTACCCTCTCTGGAAGGTGTACCCTCTATAGTTCCCACCTTCCCACTTCCCAAGGGGTGGTGTCTACAGTGCCCTCCTATCCCTTCTTGCCAGGGCTGGTCACAACACTGCCCTCCTTTTCCTGAATCACTGGCCTGGACACAAGACTGCCCTCCTTTGCCTTAATCACTGTGCTGGTCACAACAGGGCTCTCCTCTGCCTCAATGACTGGGCTGGTCACAACAGGGCTCTCCTCTGCCTCAATGACTGGGCTGGTCACAACAGGGCTCTCCTCTGCCTCAATGACTGGGCTGGTCACAACAGGGTTCTCCTCCACCTGCCTCGATGTACTTTGTTTTGGGGTTGATGTGGTGGGTGGTTGTGTCCCTGTGCTCTCCCCAGGTGTAGCCATGACATGCTACACATCCTCTGTGGGCATAGGTGAGTCAATTTCTGGTGATGCCTCTGCAGCATGTGAGCCTGATGTCTGCCACAATGATCTTCTGACCTTGCTCTTCTGTGACTTTACCTTGTCTGTGCATATTGGGGGGCCCTGCTCTTCTTTGGGGATGGAGTCTGTGGACGGGATTGTTTGGTTTGGGTCTGACCTGTGCTCCTAGTGTTGTATCGTTTAGGTGACGTAGGTGCCAAGTGGTCACTGTCATCTGATGGGGCCACTGAATGGGTGGTCGTCACAGGCACCTGAGCTGCAATGGGAGCATGTGCATGTTGGAGGGCTTACGTGACTGTGGCTGACAATGCCTGGACTGTACGGTGTAGCCCACCCACGTCAGAGTGTATGCCCTCCATGAATGCTAGAACCTGGCCTAATATGTTCTCGTGGGCACTGAAGGCATTGAGCAGGGCGGTCTGGCCCACGCAAAGTTGCTGCAGGAGCTCTACGCGCTCTGCACTGAGGGCAGCAGGGGGGACAGGTGCAGGGACAGCGGTGCCATGTGTGAATGTTACACGTCCCCTCTTAGTAACACGGATACGGCAAGCACCAGAGGAAGTGGATGGGAGGCTGGACAGTGGCCGCTGGGTGTCAGATGCTGCAGCAGACTCCCCATCCCCTGTGCCTGCTAACAGGGATGCATCCCCGCTGGCATCAGATGAAGTGGTACTCTGTGTCTCAGCCACGGATTCCTCATGCATACTCCTGTCACCCTCAGGAGCGCTGGTGTGCTCAGTGTCACTTGGCTCAGTCTCACTTGCCTCCGCTGCCGCTGTCGTGCTGGTCTCACCACCACTTGTTTCTGGATCATGATCCGCCGTGGTGTCTTGCGATTCTGCATTAGAGAGAGAAACAGGGTTGTGTAAGTGTCATCATCTGGTCACACGATTTCAGATCAATGCAGCACAGTAGAGGCCTGGAGCTACATGGTAACCACCACACCCTGCAATCACTGTGCAGCTACACCCTATATAGACCACAACAGTGCCTGTCATGCAGACAAACTGCCAGGAGTGAGGCATGTCGATGCCACACAGCACTACACCCTGCCCATGGATGGTGTGCCCCCAGCCCACATTGACCTGCCCCATGGACATGATGTGGCCACAACACACATCACCACTGACAGCCCTACAGGGAACCAGAGGGGACCACACACACCTGTATTGACTAGACATACCACAATGCCAGCTAGGCCATAGCAATCACCATGTGCCAATCAGGGTTCACATTGTCATCGGATGTGTGGGCCTCAACCATCATGGTGCATGCAAAGTAGACAGACATGGTGTCACACTCATTAAGTGGACACTGCAGTTCGCCACAATATGGACTCCCCACACCATCCCAATGGAGAGTGACCATGTGGACAAAATCTGTCAAGGATTGAGAACTGCAGGCAGGAGCAGCACAGTAAGGCAATGGTGGCCCAATGCCTCATACAGGCACACATCACAGTCGCCACTCACATCACATATCACAGCAACACACGCACATCACATGTGTCACCGCTGCCACAGGCCCTGTACATATGCATCCACTCCCAGACAAACTCTCCCTCCCCAGATACTCACCATCTTTGTCTTGCTGGTGATGCCCCTTCAGACGTGCATCCAGGTCTGGATTGGTCACTGCCAGTATGCGTCCCATCCGCGGAGTCATGGTGCGCCGTGCCAAACGCCCTGTGCGTGGTAGCATTCCCAAGGTCATCTCTGCCACTTGCTTAGCCAGCCGGCTGATGTCGTCCCACCTCTTGTGACAGTGTGTGTGTCGTCTGTTTGATACCCACAGGGCTCGCACCTTTGCTGCTATGGCCCTCCACACAGCCTTACGTTGGTGTACCTTGAGCTGCAGGTATGAGAGTAAAGAAGGGCAAATGAACAATTACACAATGTTAGATGTCAGCATCTATCAGTACAGCAGCCAGACACTGACTCAGGACTCACAGTAACCTCCCTCCCTCCAGAACTGGGGGTCCCCTCACAAGGGCACTCTGCATGGCATAAACATTAGTGAATGCATTCACACATTGTGGTTCCTAGTCTCCATGGTATTCACACAAATGCATGATGCCTCAACACAAATGCATCGACAACAGTGTGTAATTCAGAAATTGTACAGGGCACTGATGGGGCATATCTACTCTTCAGTGTGAAGCAACTGTAGCAGGTAAGTCGGCTGATGTTGAACGTTTGGCTGTGCAGCCACTGAACCTACTCTGTGGGTCACACTGACTCTGACTACAGGGGCACCCTGAAATGTCCTCACAAGCATTCACTGTCCTGGCATCCAAAAGGCTAACAACCGTTGGTTCTGTATGCCCGACAATGTAACACACCCCACTCACACATACGAGTACAGGCCTAGGAAAGAGTCACATTGCAACACACACACTCCCTTGACCTGGAGACAGCTTGTCTGTCAGTGTGTGTCATCACCCCACATCCCCAAGCATATATCGCAGCATCACGACTACACGTCTGACCCCACCCTGCCCTACAGCTCCCTTCATGATGACTTACCACAACATTGGGACCACCAAACAGCAGTGGGTACTGTGCCAGCACCTCGTCTACAAGGACATCCAGCTCCTCACTCGTGAATGGACTGGCACGGATCTTATCTGTTCTTGACATCCCTGTGGATATGGCAGACGTGTGGCGGAAGTGAGTTGTGAGGGGTCCGTGACAGCAGGCTCTTGAGGCAGCAGCAGGACAGGGTCCCAGGCAGCAGGCTCTTGAGGCAGCAGCAGGACAGGGTCCCAGGCAGCAGGCTCTTGAGGCAGCAGCAGGACAGAGTCCCAGGCAGCAGGCTCTTGGGGCAGCAGCAGGACAGGGTCCCAGGCAGCAGGCTCTTGGGGCAGCAGCAGGACAGGGTCCCAGGCAGCAGGCTCTTGAGGCAGCAGCAGGACAGGGTCCCAGGCAGCAGACTCTTGAGGCAGCAGCAGGACAGGGTCCCAGGCAGCAGGCTCTTGAGGCAGCAGCAGGACAGGGTCCCAGGCAGCAGGCTCTTGGGGCAGCAGCAGGACAGGGTCCCAGGCAGCAGGCTCTTGGGGCATATGGGCTTATGATCGATCCTTTCCAGGATTCCGGGCAGGTTTCTAATTCCTGTATGCCCACAAAGAGTGGTACTAATGTGTTGCTCCAGAATTCAGTGTCGTATTTAAAGATTATCGGTGGTATCCCATTCGGGCCTGGAGCTCCTTCCGATTTCCCCTTCTTTATTTGAGTTTTTATCCGATCCGCTGTTATGTTGATTTTATTTTCTTTACTGATTGTTATTTTGCTATTAGTCATTTCCCCGTCAGCCTTATTTTGGTCGTGTTTTTCCATTATACTTTTCGTGGGGTTACTGGACCCTTTTTCTACCTTTCCTGTTTCGTTGTCCCTCTTGTTGTTCTCTATATTCGGTGTTGTCAGGTCTATGGGGTTGCCTTCGTCAGTTTGGTTAAAGTGGTTATGCAAGTAGTCAGCCCTAGCTGCCTCTGATAGGTATGAGCTTATTCCGTGGTGCCCTGGCCGCTGCAAGCTGTGAATTGTTTGCCAAAATTTGGCACTGTTTTTTAGTTTTGAGTCGTGCTTTATTTTTGCCCAGACTGTCTTTTGGTTTCCCAGATTGCCTTTTTTAGGCTTGCTTTTAAGCCGCTTAGGGTGTCTTGCAGAGGCTCTTTTTTAGGATGTGTACGGAGTTGGTGCAAAATTTGCTTTATGTTCCGTTTAAGTCTTTTTGTCTCAAGTGTGCTTGTCTTTCTTGATATAGACATCGGAAGTTTGCCTTTAAGCAACCTTGGTATTGTTGCGTGTTTGATCCCGAGGGTCTTCGTGTACTCTTCCCAGGCCTCTATTGGGTTTGCAGCCATGTTGCCCTGATGAATTAGCTCCTTCGCGTTTGTAGACAGTTCTTCGATGTTATCTTGTTTACATCTTATACGTTGGAAGTCTGATGTATATTCGGACCCGGCGCTTGCCCTGACTTCCATGGGACTCTCTCTGGATGTCCTTAAGACGATTTCTTGTGGTAGATGGTCACTTTGGTCGCTAAAACCCATTTTAAAAGATTTGATGATGTCAAATAGAGGGAGAGTTGCAAATGAATAGTCTAGATGGGAGGAGCTTGTTGCGGAGTGGTAGGTTGATGCTGGGGGGTGTCTTCTTTAAACCGGCCATTCAGCACCCTTAGGTTTAATTGCTCTAATTCTTTTAGCAAATGATTTGAGCACTTGGTTTGTTTAATTGGGGGTGCTTGTGCTTGCGTTGGAATTCCCCAGGCTCTGTTGAGTTCATGTGCTAATTCGTCGGCCGTTGCGGTTCCAAGAAGAAAGAGATTAAAGTCACCTGCCAGGATTAAATTCTCAACTTCCCCTCCTCCAAGATTCTTGCTGTCTCCTTGAACAGCTCTCTTGCACCTTTCCGTCTGTGTTTCGGGTGTATGTAGGAATTAATAACAACGAGGGTATGGCCCGGCTTTCTGGTGTCAATTGTTATGGCAGTCGCCTGCATGGCGTTGGGGGCTATGGTTTTAGTCTTTATTTTCTTCATTGATCCTATTGTAAGCATTGAGGCAAGGATCATCAGCCCGCCTGAGCTATGGCCAAAGGATGAGGTCCTGGTGGCTGGGACGATTTGCGTTGTGTATCCTTCTAGGACTATCTCAGTTTCTTCCCAGGTTTCTTGTAATAGTATCAGGTCAAAAGACCTTAAGTATTTTAGTGTTTCGTAATCATCCAATTTGTCAGTCAAGCCATTTATGTTCCAGATGCATACTCTGAAGTTGTTCGATGTTGTGTGCGTTGAGGACTGCACAGGGGACCCTTGTCATTGCCCACCTCTGTTTGTTATTGTTCGCTATATTATGTCCGGATTGGGAGTTGATGATTTCATTGTTACCGTTTTAGTAAATAAGGGCCTCTCTTGGTTGCCTAGAGACTGGCTGAGAGCTCCTTTTAAAATTGATGTAGCTTTGTGCAGGTGTTCTTTTTCACTCTCCTTTAAGAACGGTGTTGGGTAGGCTGGCCTTCTACCTGGTTCCAGCTTTATTTCCCACTGAGCGAATTTGTGGAGTTCTCCTAAGATCCGATCAACCAGATCGTTAGATGACCATGTTGTCTTTGTCGTTTCTGGTTTATTCTCTTCTAGTGCGGGTTGGAATTCGATTAGAAGTAGGTCAGTTGAGGTGATGCCTTCCAGACCCTTGATCGATTTAATCAGTTTTTATTATATTTCCTCTATTCAAGGTGTCCATTCTGCCTCTAGATTTATACTCTGGAGCAAATATTAATATGTCAGTCTTGTTTGATGGAATGGCTCTGGTTACTTGGACTACGGTTTGTTCGGGAAAGTTGGCCCAGTTGGAGAGTTGGTCATTGTTATTGTCAGTTATGGTTGAAGATGCCCTTGATTTGGGTTGTTCCAATTCCTGCTCCAGGACCGGCTGTTTCGCGTTTTGTGGCGTGGCCCTTGACCGACTGTCGATATGGCTCCTTTCTGAGCAGCATAGGTCCGTCTCTTGCTCGAATCTTTCCCGCTGTTGTAAGCGGTGTGCCTTTGTGACCTCCTTTTGGCCAGAGTGTTCAATTTCTGTCTCTAGTGCTTCCTTTGATCTTGGAGTTATGAGTTTGTTGGTGATCCTTGTACTTGCCAGTTTTTTGCCCAGGAATGGGGGCTGCTTGACCTGGTTTGAGAGTGCCGCCGTCTCTTCTTGCTCCGCTTGGTGTTGAGGTTCCGCCGACTGCCCGTCCTGTTCTTGGGCGGTGGCTGTCATTTTCCTGTTCCTGCCCTTCCTTTTTTGTTTCCGGCGGGTTCGTGAATTTGTTGGCACCTCTGTGTTCGCTCTTTCTTGAGGGGAGAGGTTTGGGAGTGAGTTTTTTGGTGGTTGGCTATCATTAGGGGAGCAGGTCTTCTCGTTTTGGAACAGTTTGTTCTCTACTTTTTTGTGATTCCGTGTGTTTGGGGGTCCCTAGTGACGTTTCCCTCATTGGCTATGTCTTTCGAGTCCGATGATGCGATTGGTTTCAGATTGTCCAGGAGATTCTCCAGCATTGTTGGTAGCGTTGATAGTTTGTTTATTATTGGAGAGCAGTCGCATTCTGTTCTTGCAAGCGCAGAAAGTTCTGCTGCTTCCTGGCCCAATTTTATGAGACCGTTTAAGTCTCCTAATTTCTTCTCGATCCCTGAAGTGAAGTCAGCTAATGTTTGCAGTAATGTTAACTGCATGTCTAGTTTCTCTGATTGATATTGTAAGGCTGTTGCTGATAGTTGAATTGTGTTTAGTAGGTTTGCCCAGAAGTTAATGAACGGGCTTTTGCTCTCGCTCTCTGATCTGCTAGTGCTAGGGGTTATGGTAGGTTTTAGATTGTAAGCTGCCACTAGATCATGCCACTCCTGTGATGCAAGGAAGGTCATGTCACTGTCTATAGTGTATGAGTTCTCCCTTTGCTGATTTTTTGGTGTGTTGGGACGGCCCATTTCGCTCTGCTCTTTTTAGGATTGTTTTGGGGCCGTCTTGTGCGCTCTGCAGCGTCGGTGAAAGACTGCTGTTTGGACGAGATGCTGCTGTCCTTTCGTCCCGTGCGCTCTGGGATTTTTGCCGCAGCGATCGAGTTAGTTGGGCGCCCCAGTCCTGTAGGTCATGGTGTTCTAGGATGATGGAGGCCTCTAATGCTCTGTCTGCGCTTGACCCGCTAAGAAGTGAATCCTTGTCTGGGGAGCTTTTTGTTTTTATCCTTCCGAGCGGAGGCTGTGTATCTTGAGGGCTTTTTAGTTTGGCATCGGGTGGGCTGCTGAGCTCCACTGGCCGGTCTGTTGTGTGCATACTACTCCGTCTTCTTCGTTTTTAGTCGTTAGCCTGCTTTCAGTTGATGCCGTGTTGTTGTTAACGGCATGAATGTCCGCTACTATAACATTTATGGTTTTTCCTGTTTCCAGTGTGTTTTGTTCTTGTAGTGGAGGATATTCTATCTTCCCAGGCTCCAGTGGAGTTAGTAGACCTTCTAGGTTTCCATTTTTTGTAAAAATTGCTGCTCCTGGATGTTTTAAGAACGCAAATTTCGTATAGATCTTTCGTTGGTAGGAGTATGAGGTTTTCCTAGGTGGTTCTCCGTCAATGGTTATGAGATCTTCAGTTCTGACTCTTTTCGCTCCTTTAGATGAATTGCTTGGTTTTGTTCCATTATTTGGGCCCGTTGTAATTTCTGGGTTGTTGTCTTTAGTGGCATCCGAGCCAGTGAACCAGTGGCAGCCCGTGTCGTCGCCGATTTCTTTGGCGATTTTGGCATCGTTAGGATTTTCCTTTTCCTTAGTGGTTGTTGTTTTGCAGGGGTCTTTGTCTGTAGGTGGTAGGGAGGCTCCAGCATCTTTTATAGCCCCCTTTTTCCGTTTTGATACTGATTTTGTGAAGGATCTTCTCACTTTTCCTGACCTCATAGCTGGCCGGGTGGCAGTGAAGGGGGGGGTGCTGGGGTCACACCGCCGGGGACCGGCGGTAGGTACTGCCATTTTCGTACCCATTGCTGTGTATGTCAATCCAGAACACTGTATCAGCACCCTGCAGCAACATGGTGAAGGGCAAATCATTGTACACACGATGCCACACAGCAATGTCATCCACAGGTGAACGCACCTTCAGTGTGAGACACTTTGGCCTGTGGTTCAGCCATTTTAGTAAGAAATTTGATGGCTGATGATGATTGACAGACTCCAGCTGGTGTAAATGATGTTGTGACGTTTAATGTGTTGTGGGTCAGTGCAGACCTTGACCTGGCTGGTGACACTGCATTGTATCGTACCAGACTTGTGCATTCACAACTGCTCATGCACACAACCGGAAGTGTCCCTGCTACTGTGATCATTGTGTTGATGAATGTGTGCCAACTTTACATGATGCATTGAGGTGTGGCAGGTACAGCAGATAGGTATGATAGACATGGTAAGTCACAATACATTGGCGGTTCTTGCTGCACCTTGTCTGCACATGTGAATTGTTCATCCATTATATCCGCATTCACAGTCCCCGATGTGTTTGTGGCACTTGTGTATTGTCACTAGAGAGGCGTGCCCTCTGTGTGTAGCTATTGGCCAGCCATGTAACCTGATGTGCCATGCATCTCTCTGGTACTCGTTGTTTTCCCATGACATCATTGATGCTTTGTGCTATGCCCATCTCATGATGCTTGTCTCTGACATATTCATTATACTCCTCAACTAGGAGGAGGCCGAATCTCCTACGTCACCTGACAGTGCTGGAGGACATGGAGAATGAGGCAATCATCAGGAAATTCAGGCTGGACAGACCAACATTGAATATCCTGTGTGATCTATTGGAGCCCCACCTGCAGCCTCGCCGTCAATATCCTGCGGTATTCACACCCACCTACAAGGTCCTGTCAGCACTCCACTTTTTTGCGACTGGTTCCTTCCAAGAGACCGTGGCTAACGCTGGGGGGATGTCGCAGCCCATGTTCAGCATGGTGCTGAGGGATGTTCTTGCGGCCATGATGCTATATCGCAATCGCTACATATGTTTCCCCAGGGGACGTGAATTGGCTGACATTAAGGGTGACTTCTATCCCCTTGGGCGCATCCCACATGTAGTCGGTGCCATCGATTGCACCCATGTAGGTCTGGTGCCACCGCAGGCGACGGAGCACATTTATCGGAACCGCAAACACTACCACTCCATAAATGTGCAGGTGGTGTGCCTTGCGGACATGACCATATCACATATGTGTGCAAAGTATCCCGGTTCGGCCCATGATTCGTACATCATGAGGAACAGCATGGTGCCACGGGTGATGGAGAATCTGCATCCCGAACGTGCCTGGATTGTGGGTGAGTATCACTACTGCTATGGCGTGCTGTGTGTCACTTGCTGCACTCTGGATGTACAACATTGCAATGTGTGTTTGTCATTCACAGGTGATTCAACATATCCCAGTAGGCCATGGCTGTTGAGCCCACTCCGAATCCCCGGACACCAGCAGACATCCGCTACAATGAGGCCCATGGCAGGACCCGATGGGTAATCGAACGGTCTTTCGGCCTGCTGAAGTCAAGTTTCCGGTGCCTTGACAGGACCGGAGGTGCACTGGCATACTCGCCTGGGAAGGTGTGCAAGATCGTTGTGGTATGCTGTATGCTGCACAACCTGGCCATCCACAAGGGGGTCCCACTGCTCCTGGACGATGGTGAGGAACCAAGGCAACCACCTGCTCAAGGACCTGAGTCCAGTGATGAGGACAGTGGTGAGGAGGAAGGAGTAGACCTGCGCCTGCAGCGCATCAACCGCTACTTCACCTGATAGTGGGTGACGTGGTACACCTTGTACATTGTCTGGTGTGGTTGCTGTTGTAGTGAATGGCTATGCGCGGATGTAACCGATAGGCACATGTTCTGTCACCTATGTGTGGTATTGGTGAGATTGACGTTCCATACCGAGATTTATGCTGGACCGTATTTGTGCACACCTGCTAGACATTGTGTAGTATGCCTGTGATGTCTTGGGTATATTTTGTGCAGTGATCTGTGTGTGTTGCCACAATGAGACCAGTGACTGTTGTTCTGTTGTGTCTCCCTAGGTGCTACAGAGGGTTCCTGCCCTGCATACTGTACACATTTGTACACATCATGGACATTATCAACAATGTAAATACTGCACTAAAGAATTCACTACACAAAATCTGGAGCGTCAGGTATTTTATTTTGGGAGTGGACATGTGATTGGTGCGGTAATATTTACATGAAGGTGTGGAATGAGCAGTGAGTTCACAGTCCTGTTCGATGAGATGCAAGAGTAGACACCACATGGATGTGGTGACCCAGTCCAACAGAGAGGTGCCATTGCCAAGGCAATGTGGGGAAAGACAGTCCAAACAGTGAATGCAGTTGGGAAGAGGGTTGTCTTCACAGCTGGCTCCGTGACTGGCGTGTGGCAGGTGCTTTGCCTCCAGAGACTCCCAGGCTCTTCTTTGGACGCCCCTAGATCTTTTTGGCGGTAGGGGGCCTGCTGAATGGCCAGCGGCATCAGAGGACTCGCCCCTCTCTGTTGGCGCAGGGGAGGATGGAGCACTGTCATCCTGTGGAACAACAGAAGGGGACGGAGGTGGTGGTTGGGACACAGGCCTGTCCCTCTGCAACGCCACTTGCTGGCCCATGAGGTCCACCATCTGTCCCAGGCGGTTATGGATGGACCTCATCAGCAGGATGAGCTCACTTAATAGTTCATCAGACCGGCCACTTTGTCCCTGGACCTCTTGGTAGGCCTGCACAACTCTGGTGAAGTGCTCCAGGGATGGTGTCCACTCCTCCTGAGATCTGGTGGTGACCCTGGCCCTCCCATCTGCTCTGCTGCCACGGACCTCTTCCCTCGCCACTGGGGGGCCACGCACTCTCTCCCTGCCCTCCACAGGTGTTGCTGGGGGATGGTCATCCCTAGGGACAGGGAGGGTGCTGGAGGTGGTACTGGTGGTACTGGTGGTGTTGGTGGCAGTGGTGGCGGTTGCGGTGGAGGCAGAGGCCGTGACAGCAGGGGTCTGCTGCATTGTTGTTGCAGCAGAGGTGGTGGTGGGGATGATGGGGGCCTGGGACCTCTGGGTCTGTGGCACACCAGATGGGCCGGGCATGAGCTCATCGTCCAAACTGTCATGGGAGTCTTCATCTGAGAGTCCATGTGCTGGGGCTGGAGACTGGCTCTGCTGGTCATTGGTGTGGTCCTCAGCAGTGAGTTCTTCATCACCTGTGGAGTAGATGGGGAGTGGTCAGTGTTTGTGTCATCTGCGTATCATCATCTGTCTGTACACTAGTTATATATGCAGTCATTAGTAGTACAATTCATGGCAACACCGTGTAACATTTCATAGTGCAGAGGGACATCATGGAGTCATACATGTTGAAAATCAATGCATTGCGTGCAATTGTTGTTGGTTTCTGGATGCAGGTCCCACACACACACTTCATGAAGAATTACGGTAGGTACGTACCTGTTAGGTGAGGGTGCAGGGTGCAATGGCTGCCACATGCTCCTGGGTGGGGAGGCCTCCATGCTGCTGGGGAGTGGGACAGGGGGTATGCTGGGAGTTGTGATACAACCCTCACACCCCCAAACAATGCTCCTATACAAGATGGCTACCTACATATAAGTCTGTTTGTTAAACAGTGCAATGGCTGACACATGCTCCTGGGTGGGGGAGGCCTCCATGCTGCTGGGGTGTGGGCCAGGGGGAATGGTGGGAGTAGTGATACAATCCTCCCACCCACACACACTCCTCCATTACAGGATGGCTACCTACCTGTTAAGTGAGGGGGAACAGTGCAATGGCTGCCACATGCTCCTGGGTGGGGGAGGCCTCCATGCTGCTGGGGTGTGGGACAGGGGGTATGCTGGGAGTTGTGATACAACCCTCCCACCCCCAAACAGTGCTCCTATACAAGATGGCTACCTACCTGTAAGTCTGTTTGTTAAACAGTGCAATGGCTGCCACATGCTCCTGGGTGGGGGAGGTCTCCATGCTGCTGGGGTGTGGGACAGGGGGCATGCTGGGAGTAGTGAAACAGGCATCCCACCCCCATACAAGTATCCATTGCAATATGGCTGGCTACCTGTTGGGTGTGGGTGGACAGTGTGATGGGGTTTGGGTTGTGCAATGGAGTAATTCTCAGTGTGTTGTTTGCCATTTGTTGGTACTTACCAGCCTCCGCTCCCCCGGCTACTCCTGTGAGACTCTCAGGAAGCAGTATGGCAAGCACCTTCTCCTCCCATGGTGTGAACGTTTTCTGGGGGACGGGAGGGCCACTGCCAGTCACGTTCGCCAGCGTCCAGTTCTTACTCCTCCTCTCCTTGACAACCCTCTTGAGATCATGCCACCGCTTCATGATCTCCTTCCTGGATCTTGGGGTGGTCCCTACTGCATTCACCCTTTGGACTATCCTTTCCCACATTTGTGTCCTCGTGGCTAATGGTGTCTGTTGGACCAGGCTACCAAATAGTTGTGGCTCACAATCTCGTTGACCATGACTGTCAACTGACTCTCGGTGAATTTGGGCATTTTTTGTGATGTTATGGTGTGTGGGGGTTGAGGTGTTTGTGGGTGCAGGGGTGTGGTGATGATGTGTGAGATGTGTTGTGTGCTGGGGGTTTGTTTGTGATTGTGTGATGGTGGTGTTGATGGTGGTGGTGGGTGGGTGGGTGTGCTGTGCTCTTTTGCCTCTCCTGTCAGATGTGGTGTATGGCCTTCTCTTCTGGAAAGATGCAAAGGATTGTGGTCAGTAAAGGGGGTGGCTTTGTACTCAGCTGTGTGGGGGTGTCCAATTGGATTTTGGTTGTCAGGTGTGTTGTGGGAGTAGTTCTGTGGTTTTGTATATTTATTTTCGTTATTTATGTTTCTGTGTATGTGTGTTGTATATTTAGGGTGCAGGGCTACTTTGTTTATGCAATGTTAGGCATCACTGCGACGTTTTCACATCGACCGCCATGTTTTTCATGTTCGTCCGCTCCGGTGGCTTTGCTGCTGCTTGACCGCCATTTCTCCCATCCACTCCTGGGTGCGACCGCGGCGGTCGCTGTCGGCGGTTCCGGCCGCGACACTCTCGGGGATATCATAATTTCCTGTGCGGTGTGTCCGCTTTCTCTGCGGTGGGTTGTGCCTTTTCCGCTGCTTATCCGACCGCCGCGGTCAGTTTTTTGCCGTCTCCGCCCGCGTCGGACGGCTTTGCTTGGCCCGCTACCGCCGCGGTCGGTCTTTTGTGGCGGTTGTTCCTAATGTGGCGGATGGTATTTCCGCAGTCCTGGTGGGCGGTTGGTTTCCGCCTCCATGGCGGTCGGGGTGGTTTTCCGCCCGCTATCCTAATGGGCCCCAAAGTATTGTGTATAATGAGGACATATTTACATAGAGAATAAAAGCTACACACAATATCCTGCCCTTCTCAATATGAAAGAGTATTTAAAAACACCCTCTGTGACGTATTTTAAGTTGAGCAATTTGGTCTTGTTTAATCCTGAAAGTCCATGGTCTCTACTAGCCAAGCATGCCTTTCTATTCAATACCATACAGGTGCTTTGCAGAGACCTGTTCTCAAGCCATGTCCCATTTTATACACTATGACATCTTAGCCTACCACTATTTCACTGTAAGTATTACCTTGCTTAATCTTCCCAGCGCCCCAAGCGCCAGCACACCTTTCCGAGAGTAGCTTTACGATTTACAAATGCTAGCATTTTTTTAAATTGAGAAGCATAGTAATAACAAATATTAATCAGTTTTTTCTCTGTTGTACACAATATTTTTTTTATGTCTTCTATTGAGATGTTTTTAATCATGAGAATGCAAAAAACACAGTTTACCTAGTAACATTTTTTAAACTCTCCAACGTATGTAGATAATAATGACCTTATACGTGTTACTATGGAAATCAAAACCTTTACAGCTTCACAGTTTGTAACTTTTCCCAACACGTGCAGTTAAAAAGTCAGCATGTGTAAACTGTAAAACGTGACATCTACATAGGCGGAGCAAATCTTCCTTCCATAGACTATTAAAGAACCAAAAGCTATATAAACCACACCTACTGTGCAATTAGTTTAGTTTTCGCGAGTTATTTCTGAGTCGCCAATCTGTGATGCAGGTTCCCTTTTCAAGCATCGGATTCTTCTTTTGCGTCAACAAACATATTCCGGAGTTGCAAGTTGTTGCAATATGGCATAGGCATAGTACTTAGTTATACTTTGTGGCTATTTGTCAATATTTAAACATTTATATCTAGAAAAAAAATGTATTGCATGTTTTTCGCTTTTGCTCTGTAACGTCAGCAGCTTGTTTTCAGAAACAGACAGATTAAAACAAACATTGCTCCTTTTCTGGCTCCTTTCAGCTTATATATTGTGCCTTTCTATATTATAATGTTGACACTGTACTTCGCTTAAGAGGTGTTGGTGACTCGTCGGCGCAAACCCTAAACATTTCAATCAACGTCACCATCTTCCAGCTGTTACTGTGTTTTCCCCTAAAGATCATATACTCTCAATATGTATATTATAATTTTAACAGTTATGCTGATCTCAGTGGAGTTCATGATACGTCGGCTCAAAGAGTAAAGATATATAAGCAACATCACTGGCTTTTGGTTTTTAGTCTGTTCCCCCCTTGTGATCATATACTGTGAACATATATATATTATAATTCTCACAGTCATCATCGCAGAGGAGTTTATGACCCGTCGCCATGAAGATCAATCTTTTTCACCTCCCGGAGAAAAGAAGTTCAGTAAATAATTACCGCTCGAAAGTATTTTATTATGGATGTTCTGTTAAATAGATAACTTTATTTTCCTTTTATTATTACTGTAACAATGGTATCAATCGTTATATTGTAATAGATTGTCCTATTGTTACAGAAGAGGAATAGGAGATTTTTCAGCGCCATCTGTAATATATACCTATATATCTTTTTTTTTTCAAGAAACATATTTTACGAAATTGCAGAATAAAAAATATAGCTATCATGCATACTTTGTTACTTTAAATATTTAATAAACCCTACATTTCTGAATGTTATTTTCTAATTTTTATTCTTATTTGTGGTTCCTATTCACCTTCTCCCTAAAGAATATATAGGACCAGTACTGTATATTATAAGAGTACCATCCTATATATTCTTAAGTGAGTATGTGATTTGTCAGCGGAACAGTGTGCAACTCTAAGCACTGCGACAGAACGTTCCAGAATTCTACAGAATACAAATTTGAAAAATAATAATGCATACATTTCTATGTAACATGAAGTTACTTGTATTTAACTGTTTTTTACTTGTTCTCTTGACCTCAGATAATGTAGTGCGGGAGTGTTTGCTGTAGCACTTCTATTCTACTTTATCTAAAAGTAACTGATGCCCTCTTACATTATCAACAATATGGGGCAACACTTTTACAAACTGTAGCAGAAAAAAGGAGGGTGTGGCCACGCTTAACTGATATTTTATGAAATTCCATTTTTAATTCTCATCCCTTTCATATATACAGCGACAGTTTCGGAAGAAAGTTTATTTGTATTTGCGTAATAAAAACAGTTTCAAACCTAGATTGAATTTTTTGCTGCGCAACCACACCTCCCCATCAGAAAAGTAAACACCATATTATAAGTAAATAGTACTCCTAAGAAGTATGTCACCCGTAAACTTGATTAAAAAAAACAGCGCAAGACACTGTCATTTTTCCTCCATGATTTATACACCACACAGCAATTATATAAATGACCCTTGAAACATATAAAAACATTTTTTTCCCTCATAATTCCTCTCCATCACCTTATGAGCACTGTACAGTGTTAATAGTGTTCCTAACCTGCCCTCTACTACTTTCTTTTCCCATACTCCTTTGGAAGTGCATCACAAAATCACTGACAGTGAACCGTTCCCACCCAATAAGGGGTAAACTTGTGCTCGGAACACTTTAGCCAATAAAATGTCTATGTTGTTCCGCAGAGGAGGAGGGAATGACTGCCAAAACCTCTACTTTTAATACTTCACAGCCAATGAACATTAAGCTTCATAAGGTCCCGCTTGGAACACATTACCCTAATACTCCGCGAACAGGAAGGAATTGCTAACAACACTTTCACTTTCAACAGTTTACAGCCAATAAACATTAAGCTTAGGAAAGTCCTCCTTAAAACACGTCAGCCAATCAGATGTCCCTCCTACTCCGCAGTGTGGAAATGAATGGCTGACAACACTTCTACTTTCAATAGTTCGCAACCAACCAACATAAAGCTCAGGAAAGTCCTCCATACAGCATGAAAGCCAATTACATGTCCTTGCAACTCTCCGGAGCACAAGTGAATTACAGAAAATACTTTATAGGTCACACCCAAATGAACATTTAGGGGCCCATTATGATGGCGGGCGGATCGCCCCCGCCAGGCTGGCGGTGGCCACCGCCAGCATGGCGGGGGCAATCCGCCCGCCATCAACTCTCGTTTTCCCCCGCCATATTAGTATGGTGGGGGGGACCTCGGCGGACGGAAAGACCGTCCGCCGCTTTTCCCCCCCCCGGTCGCCTTGCGGCCAGGGCGGAAAAGGAATAATATGGTGGCGGTGTCTATAAGACACCGCCAGCCATATTATGATAGGCATTTCACAATGCCTTTCCGTGGTGGCAATGCCGCCACGGAAAGGCATGCGGACTTCACTCTGGGGGCCCCCTGCGGGCCCCCAGAGTGAAGGACAGTAGGGGGGTGCACACAAGGGTACCACAGGTGCCTGCCGCGCGGTGCCTGCCGCTTTGTAAATGCAAATGCTGGAAAGCATTTTTAGCATTGTGGCAGGCGGTGCAGAGAGCACCGCCCGCCACAATGCTAAAAATACAGGATGTGCCCGCCACTGTGGCGGACACATCCTAATACCACCCCCGGGACCCCCGCCCTTATGGCGGGCGGTCCCAAACCCCGCTAGGATGACGGGCGGACAAAGTCCGCCCGTCATCCTAATGGACCCCTAAGATTGTTGTTAGAACACCTTAGCCAATTAAATGTTAAATTTGTATCATGCACACATACAGACCACGCTGTCCTACATATTAATACATTGCCTGTAACAAAGTGACTGTATCTGTAACAAAAGTGAACACTGCCTAATAAATTAACATTTTTCCACATTATATTAAAGAAAAGATGCAATAAGCCGCCATGTTGTTTTCCCGAGCCTACTGCACCCCCCTTCCAACATAAGTGAAACCCCGGGACTGTGAGGGCACCAGCTAACCCCTGCTATTATTTTTATTATATATTCCACTGACTTCTGCGACTAACGGTTCATATGGAAAAAAATTAAAACTCCACCAAGTAACTATTTCTATTAGCAACATAGTGTGGTGAACTTCTAACCTCTGTGCTCACTAAACTATTCCATGAACTGTTACTATGGTACCAGGCAGAAAGCCGTTTGCTGGTAGAGTTGAAAGGTACTAGCTGTACAAAAACCATGATATTTACCCTGGATCCTCTACAAGACAGAAAGGAAAGCAAAGTAAAACAAAACACTGTGTTCCAGATTTACAACCCCCTTGCGCCACTTTTGCGTCCAAGGCCCCCTCCCCTTACAAAATGCTTTAATAATAAAAACGATTTTAAATAAAGCATTTTAGAAATTGTACAAAAGTTAAAAAGTATAGAAAGAGGCACGTTTACATAAACGCATGACGCACTAAAACAGTGCAAATGAGAACACCTGTCAACTGAAAAATGTGACTTAAAAGTGGGAGGAGTTAGGGAGTGTTTGTGGTAGCACTCCTATTCTACTTTGTCTGAAAGCAAAAAAAGCCCAAATATTTAAAAAAAAATGATGGGGCAACACATATATAATGTAAACTTAGGAAATGACTACTTATGATAAAATAAAAGGAATGTGGTCCAACGTGTGATACCAATGAATGAAAAATAAAAAATTGCATTTCACCCATATTATGAATATAAAAGACTCAATAAAAATATTTTGAAAGCTTGTGCATATTTTTAAATATCTTTACAGTCAACAAACTCGTAAGCAGACTACACACTTTAAGTTAAAAACACCCTACCACAACTAGTTTTTGAAACGCATGGTAAAATAAAGTGTGTCACAAAATGGGCTACATACATGGTGAGTGTATCGTAATGTCACATAGAAAAAAAAAGCCAATCAATATTACCATGAGGAACGTACACATAACTACACAACGGCCAATCAAATGTTTTTCAAAATCTGTGCAAGGAAAGGGATTGGTCGCTAATACATCTTCTTACAATGCTTCACAACCAATCAAAAAGAGGTGTTAAAAGTATTTTTTTAACCTTGCAAGTACACACAGCGAGAGGTAATTATTAAAGATGACTTGCTTTTGCAAGACCCCGAAAGACTTCTTCCAGAATAACTACCCACTTCACTGCCAGACCCCATTTAATGATTATCCAGGTTCTCAAGCCCAAACACGTCACAAATGATCTCTCATCACTTTCTCTTCTTTTTTTGTGTATTGTGTGTGGCAGACTGCATGTCCCTATGCTTAGAACCCTCGAAAGCCCTGGAGACTGCCACGCCCCCAGGGCCAGCTCCTGCAGTGTCCTGGAGCTGTGCGGCCCCCCTCCCAACATTTAAAAGCCCCAGGGGGTGGTGGTAAATTAATCGAGGCTGAATACGTTAGTACAGCCCACTCCGCTTACGCTACCAGGAAAACACAACAACACTACATGGCCCAGACTTCCATTGTAGTGATTTCTTAGTTTCAGGTCTAGTTGTCAGATCGGCACACATACTCCCTCATGGCTGGTATACACCCACACCACACCCATCCAGCACATACGTCACTATACACGTGACCCTACCTATTAAAAAGAGGCACACATGCTGTACTCCATCTTAGAGTTGCTCCCATCGCAAGCGCTGTGATGGCCCGTCCTGGTGGTTCACACGCTTCATGTAGGCCCAAACTACCGAACACAGGGGCCCACTACCACGTGCATGGCCTCTTTGGTCACTGAGTTAGTGATACCCGAAGCACTGAGCGAGTGAAGAACCTGCGATGATGATGATGGGAGCACGAGTAAGTCATTAGCCATAGAGATATCAAGACTCAGCACTATATGTGAGACTTCATTGTGTCAGAGCGGGACTGCATGATGTAGAAGGTGTCCTATCCATGAAAAGGGGAGTAGTGAGGCCTGGGTACGCATCGGAGGGAGTCGAAGGGCTGTAGCAGACTTGATACAAAAAAACGATGCAGCGATTTAGAAAAACGCAGTCCTATATAGTGTATCAAATGATATGTATATATTTTTTTTCCAATAGCAGGAAAGTTTTTATAATCGCTCAAATGTCCGGAATATAAACTATACAAATAGTTCTTTTAAATGTGAGAAGGAACGTGTGTGAAAGGGCGATGTTATCCAACTCCACATTAAAATAGTAACAATTACCAATAATAACATTTTTCTTTTACTATCTTTTAGATGTAGAGCTTCAGGGTGCATTATGTCCCAGCATGTGGTGAAAAACACACTGGTGACAGAAAGTTGAGCTGCGAATATTCTTTGCAGTCACTCTGTCACTTCCTCTCTCCTTTGATAAAAAAATTACACATGTTAACTTCCTTTTCATCTTACAGGTTGTGTTTCATAAATTGGCGTCGCCCCCAATACTTCTAAAACTCAATATTCGAGGGTTCTGCGAGGATGCGTGGCCATAGTACCAACTTCTGAGAAAGCTGCTTTGACACGTAGTGCACCCTCTTTGAATCACGTCAATGGCACAAGGTGAGCAAAAAAGCTTCTTTCCGAAACAACGACAAGTCACCAGTCAAAGGAGAAAGTGGGACTATACTATTACAAACGCTTTATACTATCTTTCAGATCACTAAATTGGAGGGTGCACTATGAACTACCACTTGCTAGGACACAACGGAGGCAAAAGGTGAGCTACGAGTATTTTCTCCAGTATTAACTGTTCCATATATAACTTTCTCTCTCCCACATTTTAATGTCGTTTTTTCTCTCTTTCTCACTTTCTCTCACATCGTTCCTCTTTCTCTTTTAACGTTATGGTCGCTGCTGTCCACTGTGCCGTGCACAACCTTACCTAAGTACAAATAGTGAATTCTGTAGGCCACAGTGAAGCCTGCTTCGACAGGTAGTGCTTCCTCATTGAATCACGCCAATGGCACTAGGTGAGCAAAGAAGCTTGTTTCCTAAACAATAACAAGTTATCTGTGAAAGGAGAGAGTGGGTAGTGTCCAGCATATTCACTACGTAGAAATATACAATAACCTCCGAGCAGTCAGAATAGATAGGTTACAACAGTCTGACGAACTGATCTACAAGCTTCTTGCGCCACTTTTGTGTCACTTTCAACATGGGAAAAGTAGCGCAAGGAACTTGTAAATCTGCCTCTGACTTCTCAAGAAAAACACTCACCTCCAGACTCTGCGAGTTAATGAGATACAAAAGTCTAGGTACGCAGGGGTAGGTCTATAAGAAAGTGCTTCAGCGTGGCACCGTAAGCCCTTTGGCTGCACTACGCTACGGCACTTTCAGAGCGTAGGAATGCTGGCACACAAACCGTTGCCATGCGCCGGCAGAGGCACCCTTGCACCATGGTGCAAGGATGCCTGCGCCAAGGGGAGATTGTTTTTGTGCAGGAAGAGGCACGTTCCTGCACAAAAACAATCACTAAAGGTTTTTTCCTCTTTAAATGCGTGTGTAGAATGCAGCACGCATTGAAAGAGAAACAAACTGAGGAGAAATGAAAACATTTGTCCTCATTGCGCCTTGCTACGCCACCTCTAGGGTGATGTAGCATTCAGAAGCATCTCCAGATTTACGATCTCTCGTAAACCTGGACAATGTGTCATGTTCCATGGGTGTTGCGTGGGAACACCCACAGTTATACCCATGAAACGCCCCATTACCGCAAAGTGCTGCGTGTGAAGGGACCATATTTACAAGGAGAGGAAAAGTCATGCAGGGTGGCTTTTCCTCTCATAAATATAGAGGAGCCCCCTGCGCAACCAGTACGTCACAAAAAGTGACGTACTGGTGGCGCAGGGAGCTTGTAAATCTGCCCTGCAATATCGAGAACTCACCTCTATGCAGTGGTAGTGTATGTAATATACTACTTTGGAAGAAAAACAGCGCACAAAAACCTCCTTACAGTGGAAGTTAAAAAAATACATTATTCTGAGTATACAAATAAATAAAGCGAAAATATACTTGTGCACTTGTATGTACTATGCTATTACAAAGTATATATTCCATCTTTCAGATCACTAAACTGGAGGGTGCACTATGAATCAGCACATGCTTAGACACACAACAGAGGCAAAAGGTGAGCTATGAATATTTTCTCCAGTATTACCAGCTCCATTTATAACTTTCTCTCTCCCACATTTTAATGTCGTTTTTTCGCTCTTTCTCTTTCTCACTCTCTCTCACATCATTTCTCTTCCTCTTTTAAAGATATGGACGCTGCTGTCTACTCTGACGTGTAGATCCAAAGCTAAGTTGAAGTTGTAAATTCTGCTGGCCAAAGTGTTTACAAAAGGTAAGCAAAGCTGCCTAGATATACAATACCTCCGATTAAATGCATTACAAATAAAAGAGCTTATTTACAAGCCCCTTGTGGCACTTTTGCGTCTCTTTCAACATGAAAAAGTAACACAAAAGTGGTGCAAGACTCTTGTAAATAAGCCCTAAAGAATATTGTCCTGCATAATGACCTGATCTCTCACCTAATTCTGTCTCATCTCTGAATCATTTTAAAGACCTGTTGATCTGTAATTTAAATCTGATGCAGTAGACACTTCCATAGAGACACCGCTTCAAAGCATGCTTATAACACAAGTGAAATGTACCAGGCTCACTGCATACGTAAAATCATAGTGTTACCTTGACTTGTAATGTTTAACCTCATTTAGTCACATCGATCTAATTTTAAACACTAATTTTCTTTTTTGTTTTGCAGATTACCTACCTTACGTCTATTGGAATCCACATCACATTTTGTTTATTATATTGTTTTATTAAAGTTATGTTTCTAGTTCTTTATTGTATTGTTATCTTTAAGTTATGTTTCCAGTTATTTATTGTTGTTTTAATAAAAGTTCATTAAAAAAATATACGTCTTTTTTTTTTTAGGGGTAGTGATCCCCAATATAAATTATAATTATAATTTGAAGTATGATTCTGGACTAACTCTTTACCAGATCTGTACCAGAGTCTATAGCTACAACTAACGGTTCCAATCCAAAACTTTAAAAGTACAACCCCATTAGCAACATAGTGTGGTGAACTTCTAAACCTCTGTGCTCACATAAGTGTTCCATGAACTGTTACTATGGTAACAGGCAGAAAGCTGTTTGGGGGTAGGGTTGAATGGTACTGGCTGTACAAAACCATTATATTTCCCCTGGATCCTCTACAAGACAGAAAGGAAAACAAAGTAAAACAAAACACTATACCAGATTTACAACCCCCTTGCGCCACTTTCGTGTCCAAGGCCCCCGCCCCTTACAAAATTAAAAGTGTGTGGGCCTCAATGACGCCCCTCAAACCCGGGAACAACCACCCCCCAGAGATTTCTGTATTGTGTGAGGGGGGCTGCGTGGCCCTCCGCCTGGTGCCCTCGAGAGCCCTGGAGACCGCCAAACCCAGAGCAAGTTCCTGCAGTATCCCGGGGTGCCTACCCCTGGGACACCGCTGTTTGCTATGGGAGGGCAGAAGTCTCCCGGCTCCCGCCCTCCCATAATAATTTTGAAAGAAAGACCAGTGAAATCTCTTCTCACTTTCAAAATCCAAACAAGATTGCATTGTGGCTCACCTCACGATCCCGGGGGATTCGATCCCCAGGAATATTATAAAGTTCTGATAGGACAAAAGTAAAAGTTGCGCACCCAGCTCAGTGCGGCCCCTTGTTTTGAACACCCTGGATAACCAACTCATAATCTGTATAGTGCGCAACTCCAGCATTTTTGGTGCACAAATTCTATGCATTTAGGAGTCGGCCTTACTTTTCCACAGCAGGAACTACTAACATGCAGCTCCCTATGTAGAAAAGCAATCTGATTTAGATTTTGAAAGAGAAAACATATTTCCTTGCTATGGGAGGGCAAGATTGGCACCCCAGGACACTGCAGGAGCTGGCCCTGGAGGGTGGTGGTCCCCAGGTCCATTTGGGCTCCAGGAGGGGGCCACATATCCCCTCCTGGAGCGGTTCCCAGACCTGGGGGAGCCTCAGAGCCCACCCTCAATTAATATTAAAAAGCCCCATAGAGTGTTGCTCCCCGGGGCTGAAGGGGCCTCAGAGACCCCCACAATTAATGTTTTAAACCCCTGGGGAGTGGAGGTTCCCGGGGCTGAGGGGACCTAAGAGCCCTCCCACACATATACAGTTACATTTACTGTGGGGGGGCCATGAGCCCCCGCAGCAGACATATTTAAAAAAAAGGCCCGGGGGTAGCCCCCTGAGCAGGCCTACGGGGTCAGGGTGTTTCTACCCTACCCCCTTTGCGTCTTTTGCGCACATCTTTTTCAATTTTCTTGTGCCTCGGTTCTACCGAAACACAAGATCGCTGCCAACACTACCTGGTTTGGAGTGTTGACACACAGTTGACAGCCAATTAGCATGCAGCTCGTGCTTGTAATGGTACGCGTAGAAACCTCGGACGGTATTCGTCTATAGATATCTATGATTTTACTTTTGATTTTCTCACAAACTACTGCACGGATTTACACCATTTAACAAAAAGCGTCCTCTGCGAACCAAACTCTACCTCTCTGCCAAATTTGGTGTAATTCCATTCAGCAGTTCAGGCTGTAACCCGTCTTAAAGGTTCCTATGGAACATTGCATGGGGAAAGCATGTTTTGGCGCCCCCCTTTTATCTCGGCCCCTGCTTGATAAATCACCCCCAAACTTTCAGGGAAGGAGCGGAGCACAGCAAACCATCTTCATGGAGAATTTTGCGAAGATTCATCGACCGGCGCCAAAGTTATTCCAAATAGAATGTTACGGATATCGTATGGAAATTAGGTCCTAAATATAACAACCTACTGGCGACCGCCGGTAGTAATATATATATATATATATATATATATATATATATATATATATATATATATATATATATATATATATATATATATATATATATATATATATTGCTTCAACTCGAACACACCATCTGTTTTGCACAGAAAAGACGACCCAGGTATTGTGCAGATTTTTTTATTTTTCTTCAGCCAGCTCTGCCATTACGCATTTCGGGCGATCCCGCCCTTGATCACATGACAACTCTCTGACTCTTTCACCACCTTATTAAGTGCAAGTGCATATGGTCTTTGCATAGACATGGAAAAAGTACTACATATTTTACCACAATACATACATAAATGTATATATTCAACAGTTATTTTTAATGATCGTTGCATTTCATATTTACATATCTAATATGAATTAAATGTCAGCATAAATGCATGTATGAACTGGCAACAATTGCCATGTTAAAGTCATCGACCATTCCCTATAAAGTGCCTACATATTTTTTTGTGAAAAACAACAGTATCCTTATGTGCCGAACTAAAACCATTATACCCATAAATATTTTGATAAAACACACCGATTAATCGAATACAATTTTCAGCATTGTATAGCTCTGTAGTATTTCATTTGAGCGTTCCCCTTACTTATTCATGCATGTTCATATGCCTCAAATTGCTGGAATCAATTCATGTATCCTCTCAACAAGCAAGAATCTTGAAGAACTTAATTTTGTAAAGTGCAAATGCGCAAAGGACGATAAATATATGATATATATCACTATTGATAAAGATTCAGAACCTCAGACCATTATAAATAGAAGTATAAAATATACTTTCTAAAAAACCATGTCTAAAATATGACCATAAATATCATAAATAAATATACACAATACATATATAAATAGTCCTAAAATTTGCCTTTAAAAAAATATTTGATTACTCTCATATATGAAAAACAGTACTATCCAAGGAGGTATAAAGTAAATCATTCCACTAAGTTCATTTTGACACATCATGTCTAAGATACACCTTTCAATCCTTTCATAGAAACGTATACAAATCTTCACTATTATTGAGGCCCCTGGGGTGCATAGAATCAAATTCTAAAATGTATGATGTCTCCAACCTTCTGAGTTTTGATTCTCGATCCCCTCCTCTTTCTTGGGGGCGTACTGCGTCTATGACCTAATATCTTAGGTGTTTGAGCTCATTGTTGTGAATCAACTTAAAATGTCTTGCTACAGGATAACTGTCATCGTTGTTTACAATTGCATGCATATGCTGTAGGTCTCGCTTGTGCGCTTGTAGGTTGGTGCTGCCAATATGATTCCAATTACATCTACATGTCAATACATACACGGCATATTCCGATTTGCACGTAAGATGTTGCTCTATGCTGCATGGCTTGATGTTGAATGCCGTAGTATAGCTATCTGTGTTGACTCCATATTGGCAAGCTTTGCACGCTGCACATTTAAAAAATCGCACCCTTGCTGATAGCCACGTGCTTTTCACTCCTTGTCTCTAGATTGCTACTGGTAAGCGAGCTACCCATACTGTTAGTCTTTTTAAATGTAACAGCCAGATAATTAGGTAGCAGCTTACCAATCACTGGATCACCTCTCAGAATGGCCTAATTTTTTCTTACAATGGACCTAATTTGTTTCTCCTGTCGAGAGAATGACAAAATCAATCTAGTTGGCTCTGCAGTATCTGTCTTAGCGATGTTTCTATCCTTGCTTTGCAGCAAATCAGTACGTGCCAAGGTTTTAGATTTCGCAATTGCTGTGTCAATAACCTGAGATCCATATCCCCTATTCAGGAACCTCTTACGACTTTCATTCTGCTTCTAATTACTATCCTCTTCTCCACTACAAATACGCCTAATGTGTAGCATCTCCCCATAAGGGATGCTCTTGATTAAATGGGGATGATGCGCGCTAGTCGCATGAAGAAGGGTATTCCCAGCAGTGGGTTTCCTGAAAAGGGTTGTAGACAGTTTATTGTCGATCACTTGTATTTGGACATCAAGGAATGTGACTGTGTCCCTACTGATGTTACTGGTATAGTGCAACTTGATTGAATTAACATTCAACAAATTTATGAACTCAGTGGCACTCTCCAATTCGCCATCCCAAACTATAAATAAATCGTCAATGTACCGTAGCCATGTCACGATATTAGTTTGGTATGTCTGCTCATGTTGTCGCATGAGGACCAGCTCCTCCCACCAGCCCATAAATAAACAGGCGTAACTGGGGGAGAAGCTGGTCCCCATGGCAACACCCTGAATCTGCTGGTACATTTTGCCATCGAACAAAATGAAATTATTTTCCAAACAGAACAGTAACATTTTGAGCAGCATGTTAGTATGTTGCGCATAGATAATTGACCTACTCATCAGAAAATATTCAACTGCCCTCATACCATCCCTATTTCTAATACAGGTATATAAGGAGGAAATTTCAAGCGCAATCAATAAATATGAAGCTTCCCATTAAATGTTACAGATCTTTCTCAAAAAGTCACTAGTGTCCTGCACAAATGATTTCAGACTCTTTACACAGTCTTGCAGGAAAAAATCTATGTATTTTGATACATTTTCAAGTAGACCATCACTGGCAGCTATAATAGGTATAAAATAAATCACCGGGATGGTTGGATGTGAAATCCGTTGGTAACATTCCACATCATTGAGCTGTTTATGCGCTTCTTCCAGGTATTCTTCGAGGGGCCATAACACGATATTTCCTCCCTTGTCGGAATTACGTATTATAACTTGGTGATTCTTTTTGAGTTTGTTGATAATTTGATGATATTTTCTGTCATGATTTGTGTATTTCATTCTAGCGCTCTTGATGGACATATTGAGCTTCTTTATTTGTGCCACTAATTGTTCATTAAAAACATCAATAGAGTCCCTTGCCATGATTGGGACGAATTTGGACTTTGGTTTAAAAGGTGTATACGGTTTAGCATTAGTTCCATCTAGTTGGTGCTGCTGAGTATTTTCCAAATTTTCCATGCCACTTTGCCTGCCAGATCCAGATTCCATTCCCTCACTTTGCGCTAAGCTGTGCATGTACCTAAGACGCTCATAGTCCGAGTTTAATAACCCAGGCATGCTAGATTCTTGATATGGAATGGCGTCATCATTGTTGTCCCTCTGTTTGCCTTTTTGAAGATGGAATTTTTTAAGCTTGAGCTTCCGTATAAACCTATAGATGTCCACTCTTGTGCTTGTATAATTAAAATTTGATTCCGGACAAAACGATAGCCCTAGTGACAGAAGATGTTTTCAGCAGTGGTTAAATCAATGCCAGCCAGATTTATAATGGTATTAGATTCCTCGGTGTTGGTTTCATGAGTGAGCACGCTCTTTTTTTCTGATATATATATATATCTTATATATATATATATATATATATATATGATATATATATATATATATATATATCTGATATATGTATATATATATATATATATATATATATATATATATATATATATATATATAGTTCAAACCAATTTAGCGATATTCCTCTGCCTCTTAACGACGGCGGGCTGCCGGCAAGGTCACAAACCTTTATACTCCAGCACCAAACAATCCTTTAGATCTCAAGGAAAAACGCCGAGCCCCAGTTTTCTTGAAGCAAAGCTTTATTCACAAAGCGATGGCAAACAATCCCCGACGCGTTTCGGTACCCTCGGGTCCCTTGGTCACGGGTATATATATATATATATACATATATATATATATATATATCAGCTCCAGGATTTCCCCCCGAAAAGGAAGAAACGGCCGCACTCGCGTGATAGATTTTGCAGGTTTTCAGTTTATTTGCAAAAACAGGATGCGTTTCGGCATACGTGCCTTTTTCCACTGTGTCAACGTAAACAAAGGCGACCGCCATTTTATACATATATTTCTCGCGTTGTTTGCTCGGAACCTCCGAAATCATGAACATAGAAAGTGGACTAACATTCATCATCACTGTGGGCGCCATCTTTAAATGTCAATATGTACAATATTTACATAGATACAGTTATATATACAATATCGTTATCTCAATAACTCAGATTTCATCTATTGATAATTTTCAATTCAATGGCGCATCATTAAGCCCTTTATGGGCTTGTAAATCAACATAATGTTATACAAAAACGGATTTTTTGCATATTATATATATATATATTCACTGAAAAAAACCATAGGTTATAGACCATATATAGTTAGGAATTAGCATTTAAAAAACCTTATTTTACTCACACAAAACCATTGAAATTCCATATATAGTTAGTTGCACTAACTATATATCGCGCACCCGCAATCCACTGCTGATCATGTCACATATTACATCATTCATGACATGGTCAGTGACATCACTGATGACATCTCAAATGACATCACTGATGACATCACTGATGACATCTCAAATGACATCACTGATGACATCACTGATGACAACATCCAGTGACTGTATGTTTCTGTAAAGTTAAAATATGTCTTACATATTGAAGAATGAGTGGATGTATAAGTGTCTGGATGAAGGATTTAGTAGGTGCGTGACTGACTGTATGAGTGAGTGATTAAATGTGTCTCACTGAATGCATGGGTTAGTGACTAAACTGTCTTAATTTGTGCATCATTATGTCTGTTGTGATGTAAACTGCTGCATGTGTTGATCATTAGCTATACGAGAGGCTATATGTGTTATTAATTGGTTGCCCAAGTATTTCTATGGGAGATTGAGTTTGTGTGGGGGTGGCTGGAAGGTGTGTGACTCTATGCATAGATGTGTGAGCAGTTTATTCACTAGGTGTATGAGTTCAAGACTGCATGTGGAAACAGCTTCATGGGCAGTTGACTGTGTGCATGAGTGTATTGATGAGTGAATGGATATCTCAATGCTACATGTCATAGTAAGTACATATGTTAAACACAGTACATGTGAGAGTTGGCATATATAAATAACTGTGCATGAGAGCCACTGAATGAGTGAGTGGTTGTATCGATCATTGTGAACTTGTATCAGGGATTGTATAAGAGAGTAAATATGTGTTAGTATATGTTTCAATAAGTAAGGTGTGTTTAACTGTATAGTTGAAGAAATGGAGGTGAGATTGTTTCTTTGCATGACTGACTGGGTGTGTGAGTAACTCCATGGATGAGTGGCAGTGTGTGAGTGTCTGTATACACTGAGTGTATCTAAGATTATATTAGAGTCTGAAGAGGTTTATCGTATTAGCACAAGAATGATGTCAAATGAGATGTCATCAGTGATGTCATCAGTGATGTCATTTGAGATGTCATCAGTGATGTCATCAGTGATGTCATTTGAGATGTCATCAGTGATGTCACTGACCATGTCATGAATGATGTAATATGTGACATGATCAGCAGTGGATTGCGGGTGCGCGATATATAGTTAGTGCAACTAACTATATATGGAATTTCAATGGTTTTGTGTGAGTAAAATAAGGTTTTTTAAATGCTAATTCCTAACTATATATGGTCTATAACCTATGATTTTTTCAGTGAATTTCAATGGTTTTTTAATAGCAAATATCATAAGCTGTCGAATGTCAAGTACGTGGTAAGTAAAAACATTTTCGTGTTTATGCACACTGATCTGCTTTGAATGCTGCCCCCCACCCCTCATTTCTATTAGGAGTACTCTCTCTTTGCAGATAGTGAAGGGTAGTTAACACAGGCCTTTGCCCCCGTTTCCCCCGTTGCCCCCGTTGTAATCCGTCGTGCCTGCTTCTCTCTCCATTTGATTGATTGTTCTCTTTGGTTCATTCTCTATTTACAAACAAGCACAGAGTCGCAATACTCTGTTTAGTCTTTGCAGATAGCGAAAAATCGTGTAAAAAAACAAAAGGAATCGAGCAAAATCAGTAGGCCACTAATGGGATCTCTTTTTGACCTCCCTAAAATAGAAACATTAGGAACAACCTGTTGATAATACCAATGTGTATGTACATAAGCGGCGTTCATTTGTGTTCACAGTACCCCTTGTTGATTGTTTGAATCGAGCATTGAATTGTTCGAAGTTGATTCTCTTAAGAATCTTCTCTGCCTGCAAACGAGGAAGAATAGGAATATTCTCTCTCCCTTTGCAGATAGTGAAGGGTAGGTAACGCAAACCTTTAACACGTCGTGCCTATTTCGTTCCTCATTGATTGATTGTTTCCCCAAACATTGACTGTTTGGGAATTGGTTCTTTTTGGAGGTATTCCCTGTTTGCAAATATACGTAGGAAAATCTTTGCAAATAGTGAAAGGGTACGTAATGCGGACCTTTCTCCCCCGTTGTAATCTGTCATGCCTATCTACTCCCCACTGATTGATGCACCTGTTTCACCCGGACCATTTACTAGAGATACGTCATCTGGCCCGACCAGAGAGCACCCCTAGTGAAAAGGACATATGCAATAATAACGAAGTGATCACTGTATCCTGTTAACAGAAACTTTAGCATGAAACAACCTGGAAAGAAAAGAATAGGAAAACGAAAATCAGTAGGCCACTGATGAACATGAACTTTTATTAAACAACGAACAAAGAAACGATAACATAACGTAATGATGAAACCTATTAATGTCCTAGAAACAAGAAAACGTTAAAATATGCCAATGGTGAGAGACCAGAAAAACAGTAAGAGAAACCAAATCACCCCTCGCTGTCCCACCGCCTGCCACGCCCAAAAAATCGATAGACTAGGGAAAATGCAAGTCAGTAGAACATCCGCCCCCACTCTGGAAACTTCCAAGGTGGGGCAGGGTTGCGGCTACGCCCAGCCGGGAGCAGCCCATATAAGGCGGGTCCTGCTGCCACGCCTCGGCCAGGAGATCCTAACGTAGGGTGTAGCCGGAGGAGAGGCCGAGGCCAGCGGGACCCGGCCAGGGGATTGCCTTTACAACGCTGAACAGTTGCAGGGGGGGGGAATGTCTCCTCGACCCTCCCCTCTCTCTCCCAGTCCGGCCGCGGTGGCCCTTGACAGTTTCAGGTAGTCCCGCCACATGCTCTTCCGGTCCGGCCACCAACGGTCGGGGGGCCGAGGCCGACGGGATCCGGCTGCAGCCGATAAACCAAGAAACCCGTTCATGGGGCCAGAGCCAGGGGCGTCCGGCCGACATCTACCGGAAGCCCGGCCCGAAGACGGACGGGACACTTCTTCTTTCTTGAATAATGGCTGCGACAACACTGGGGGGGGATGTCTTGCACATGCCTCCGACCCCCCCCTCGTCCTCATCGCCTGGTCCGGCCATAACAAATCTCAAGCGAGACGCCGTGGGGTGCACTGGGAGGGAGAGACGGTGCGAACAGGCCTCTCCCGCCTCCCCAGGTGGAGGCTTCCCAGCTGCACCCTCAGCGCTCCAGGCGCCCAGAAAAGGGTTCTTCCACTGTGGCCATGCTGCAACGTCTCGCCCGGCAGGGTGGAGCCCGTCCGCTCATTTGACCCCGCGATCGCCAGTAGCTACCGAACTCTCAAAATGGCGGTCGACCTGGCAAGAGCGGGCCCAGCATAAAGAAATGGCCCGGTCACTGGTTGACTCCACCACCGTAGTCCTCCACGACCTTGAAGATTCTACAGGAGCCGCGGGAGTCTCCGACCCCCGCAGACACCCCCGATGGGGAATGACTGCCATAATCGCCCGTGGAGTGACGAAACTGTATCCGCGGGACGTCGGCGCTCCCATGCTGGCGCCAGCCTCACTTTGAATTACTAGAATCCTGCAGACCTCAGTTCCGGTGAAAGCACAGTGTGACCCGGTAGGAAAAATTGTTGCACCCCCTCTCCTTTTTGACTGATAGTTCAAACCACCGATCCTTTCCTTTGCCCTTTTAACGGAACATTGGACTGCCTCCCCCTCTTTTACATTTTCTAGAGAAAACAAAACATTAACCACTACATTAGCATAGCAGTTGACACCAGAACTGTTTTCAAATTGAAAACCAACAACATCTTCAACAGAATCCTTTTTGTTTCTGCTGTGACCCTGCTACAGCACAGGCATTGTCCCCAGCAGTAATTCTGCAATGCCGGTAAGAATAGCTGTGGTGCCTACTGGACTCACTCACCCCCGCGGCGCCCCACGCCGTTATTTGCTGGGCGGCAACTTACTAGACATCACTTTCGTGCCATCTAGATTTCAGCGCGTTCTGCTGCCTTGGAACTATTCGCACAACAGATTGCTACTGACGACCCACCCCCAGGCAACATCTTCTGAATTTTCATAATTTGAAAGAACTAGTAACATGTCCTCATCAGGAATTCAAAAGAAATTGCCACGGTCTCTTCGTTGTTTAAATGTTTTTACTGTTTTTGTTTTGTTGTATATATTTATATGTTATTAAAGTTTTATATTCCTACTACTTTGTTGGAGTGCTATATATTTTTAATGTGACACATAATTGTAAAAACTTTGATGTACAAAGAGTCATTCCTGGAATCTTCCGCTTCAGGCTCGGTCCCCTCCCCAATCACAATACAGGATGGTTTTCAGATAGTAGGAACACGTGTGGTGTGACGGATCTCATCGGGTGTGGGCCTTGATCTACTATAACTCCTTTGAAGAGGGGTGATTCTTTACAGCTGGGGCCATAAACTACATCTGCAGGGCTAGGTGATAGCCTGGACAATCGGACACAGAGGAAGAGGAGTGTCAGAGGGTGCGGTAGTGAATAGGGCGAAAGGGAGGTGTCGGGCGGGCACAGAGTGTGATTTTCAGGGAAGAGCAGCGCAGATGGGGGGAGGATTATTGCCGATGCATAAGACAGAGAGCGGGGGTGACCAGTGCCTGGGGAAGATGCTTGCGAGAGTGGGGAGCCATGCTACGAATCGACAGCATGCAGAGAGTGGGTCTGGTCAAGGCATCTAAAATGGCTGCCGTGCACGACAAAAGTGTGGCATTTCAAAAAAGGCAAGATGGCGCAGACAATGTTTTTCAACACTTCCTCATTTCCTTCGAATCGAACGTTAACAGACGTTGGTGCATATTACCAAAGTTAAGCGATATTTATCGCTAACGATGCTTACCAACGAATTTTTTACCGCTAAGCATCGTCAGAAATTATCGAAGATAAACCTTGCTATTATCAAGGTTTATCGCAAATGCGATAATAAACGGCCGCAATGCATGAATATCGCTAAAATGTCAGTGATATTCATGCATTACCGAGCTAATGCTCTTAGCCATGTTATCCACCTCCCATTGGATAACATGGCTAAGAACTGCTCAGGGCAGGTGTTACTTTTTGGAGATATTCGCGCTTAGCGCGAATATCTCCAAAAGTTGGTAATAGGAGATAGATATCTTGCATGTTGTAATGCAAATTATTGTGGTATATGGAACTCATACCATAATCTCTCAGGAAAGCAGAAACTGATCCTTTTGGGACCGCCTAAAAAGGCCTAGGGGGTGAGGGGTACTCTACTTTGCCCCCTTTTCACGTTCCGAACTATTTTATTTTACTCTCTTCTGTAATTACACAAAATAGCAGCGATAAGATGCATCGGAGACACACAGTGAGAGAAAGGAGGCCGGAGATGAAGAAGAGATGTCAAATACACATTGGAGATAATATAGTGGCAGGAGGGAAGTAAATATGAGTAAACTTACCATGTAACATAAAAATGTTGCACTCTATACTATAAGTCTCATTTTATACTACAATCACTTCGCTACAACCTCATAAATTAAAAATAAAAATGAATAATGTCTCAAACAATTTTTGATTTCTAAATATAAATTTATTCTTCAGAATTTTCTAAATTTGAAAGAACTAGTAACATGTCCTCATCAGCAATTTCCTCATGAAAAGTCTGCAATGATGATTCTTGTAACTCTATGGTCTCCAAACATTCGATAAATTCGCCATCAACAGATTGATCAAAAAAATCATTCAAGTCATCTCCTCCTTGTGACAATATTTCATTATTGGTGCTGTCAATTTCAATCAATGTAGTGGAATCATTCAAGTCATCTCCTCGTGACAATATTTCATTATTGGTGCTCTCAATTTCAATCAATGTAGTGGAATCATTCAAGTCATCTCCTCCTTGTGACAATATTTCATTATTGGTGCTGTCCATTTCAATCAATCTAATGGAATCATACAAGCCATCTCCTCCTTGTGACAATATTTCATTATTGGTGCTCTCAATTTCAATCAATGTAGTGGAATCATTCAAGTCATCTCCTTGTGACAATATTTCATTATTGGTGCTGTCCATTTCAATCAATCTAATGGAATCATACAAGTCATCTCCTCCTTGTGACAATATTTCATGATTGGTGCTCTCAATTTCAATCAATGTAGTGGACAATTCAAAAGAAATTGCCACGGTCTCTTCATTGTGAGCCATTTTATTTTGAAATTGCTTGCTGTAAATTGCAGAAAAAAATAATCACTTTCATTTATCGTTTTTAGTAATAAATAATATAAAACTAACTTTATCAAGTATTTAGTATAACAGAAGGACTGCAAATAAATAACAAAAAACATTTTTCAAATTATCTTCAAGTGTACAACATAGTTCCCCTTACAAATTAACAACTCACCTTTTTAAAAGTAGGAGAAGTGTTAGTACTGTGTAAATCAAACACCAGAAATTCACCACCAAAAATTCCTCACAAATGTACCTCAGACAGTAGTATCACAAAATGGCTGTGGTGTCCTCTCATTTGACATATATACATAACCAATTAACTTTCATCACACACAAATACAAAACCAAAGTAACATTTTAATTGGTTCTAAATTTCAACACTTTCAAATGTGTTTTCCCCATGCAATTTTCCATAGGACATTTACATACGTCTACAGCCTGAATGGCTGAACGGAATTACACCAAACTTGGCAAAATGGTACATCAAACCTAAGAGGTCAGGAAGGATCTACTATGCCCCCTTATGGTCATTTCCCCCTTCGCTTTGGCCTCCTCTTGTCTCTCAATCCTACCGAGAGACAAGATGGCGGCCGCTACGGACTGTTTGGAATGTTGACAGACGCCGGAGAACCAATCAGCTTCGCAAAGCTCCGTAACGCGAAAAGTACGCAAAGCGGAGCGCTGTTACAGATATATATCTTTTTTTGAACGTTAATTTCTCAAAATCCACTGGAGCACATATATTGAGACCTAGCAAAGGCACATCGGGCTACCAGTCCCTAATATTTTGCCAAGTTTCGTGCAAATCCATTCAGCCGTTCGATTATTATTATTTTTTTTTTTTTTTGCCCCGCGGAGCCCTTTTAAAACCTCCACATCAAACCTAGGGGGTCAGCGAGGATCTACTATGCCCCCTTATGGTCATTTGCCCCTTCGCTTTGGCCTCCTCTTGTCTCTCGATCCTACCGAGAGACAAGATGGCGGCCGCTACGGACTGTTTGGAATGTTTACAGACGCCGGAGAACCAATCAGCTTCGCTTCACAAAGCTCCGTTGCGCGAAAAGTACGCGAACTGGAGCGCTGCCCGGTCCGCTGTTACAGATATATATCTTTTTTTGAACGTTAATTTCTCAAAATCCACTGAAGCACATATATTGAGACCTACAAAAGGCACATCGGGCTACCAGTCCCTACAATTTTGCCAAGTTTCGTGCAAATCCATTCAGCCGTTCGGGCTAAAAGTGAGGCCAACCGCCCTATGGAAAACTCAATGTTAAAAACACGTTTTGGGACCCCCCTTTTTTCTCGGCCCCCCCTTGACAAACCCCCCCCAAATTTTCAAGGGCTGCTCAGAAACAAAATGTGCCATTTTCCTGAAAATTTCAGCCAATTCCGTCCACAAACGCCAAAGTTATTAGACATAGAATTTTCAAAAATCCCATAGAGAAAAAATCCTAACTATATATACCTACTGGCGACCGCCAGTAGGTAATATATATATATATATATATATATATATATATATATATATCTGTTTACTGAAAAAAAACAAAGGCTACAGGGACGTTATAGTTAGGCTCAGATTTTAAATACATTAATCAGAGAAATTTAGCAGTTATGCACTTCTTAGCCTCCACAAAGGAGAGCAATTGTAGCATGAGATTTTTTCAAAATCCCATCTGGGGAATCTAAAACTGCTGTAAAACTAGTGCAATGCACAATTTGCGACAAGAGCGTCTCTAGATGGCTGAACAAAAAATATTCACATGGGACGACGTCCATGTTATATAATCTTAAAACCTGTCATAGAAAACATCTCCAACTGACAATCAAGCTCAGGGAAGCTAGAGGACCACCTATAATAGTGACAGCAGGAACAATTCCCGGCCAGAATGTTCTTTCAGAGGTGCAGACTACTACAACAGATATGGCTCAAGAGTTCTCAAGCATGGCCACATAGTGCATGGACTGTAGTGATGTTGTAAGTGCTGGTGAGCAGTGTGTTATAGTTAGTTGCAATGCTGCAAAACCTCATATATGCTAATTTTCCCCTTTTATATTTTTTGCACATTTTTCAGTGCACATTTATTTAATTACTCCTTCCCCAGTTGCCATTTTTTATCATAAAAAGAAGAAAAATGTAAAGATATAAGAAGCAATAAAATGTTTAAATCAAAAACAAATAAAGGTTCCTGTTGGAACCGCCTGTTACAGATAAAAAAAGATAAAGTATGTATATATATATATATATATATATATATATATATATATATTCCTCCAAGATGCCTCTGTTTCAAGGACGCCACTTCACAGTCAGAAGTTTACAAAACTATTTATTTAGGGAAGCTGCATTTTACGGCTGTATTTAATCAGTCCCCGACGCGTTTCAGAGCCGCAGGCTCCTTCCTCATGGGGCAGCAATCTGACAAATGACGACAAAACTACAGCCCTTTATTTCCCAAAACGCATGCACTCTCCAGTGAGAGCATGCTGGGCGCTGTAGTCCAATTCTTCCCCACAGATAGGGTTCGTGCATTTTGCCAATGTTCTATGTTTGCCATAACCTTTGTTCATTTTAAAGCCCTCCGGTAAAATGCAGCTTCCCTAAATAAATAGTTTTGTAAACATCTGACTGTGAAGTGGCATCCTTGAAACAGAGGCATCTTGGAGGAATTTGTGCGCGGCGGCCTCAGCAGCGGAGGATGCACTGCCTGTCTGAAATGAGGTGACAGGACCGCACGAGGGTGACTGGACCAACGTGGAAGCAGCATGGAAAGATATAACATTATGGAAGCTGCGCATTACGGCTGGGGCCCACCGGAGGGCTTTAAAATGAACAAAGGTTATGGCAAACATAGAATTTTATGTTGTGGGGAGCGCTGCAATCGCGCTCCACTCCCAGCTGCACTGCTATGTGGGATACTAGACCCATTCACGTCCATTTACCATTTCAAGGTAAAATTATACAAAAACCGCTTATTTCCATTTTAACCAAAGTTTTTCTTCTTTTCTTTTTTAATTCCGTTTGTCTCATCCAAGTCCACATATTGCACAAGTTGCATTTTTATCAAGCTTCTCATTCTCACGTGTGCCCATCCGAGCCTCTTTTCCGGAAAACGATAACAAAAAAGCAAATAGTAGTTCCGAGGAGCAGTTCTTTATTCAGACCCAATGCATTTCGGGCATATCATTAGCCCTTCGTCAGGGGAAACTGTGAATCAATAATTACAATACATTCATTAACATTCCACAATCATAGGTAGATGCACAATCCCAGTCTCGCACGCAACTTTCTAAAGTTTAAAACGGATTACATTGGGACTAATAGCGGTGTGCAGACCACCTTCTTTTATGTTTAAAATTTGTTCGCCCCACGTTGGTTATTGCACCCAATTGAACAGTGATGAAAATGTATAACTTTCGAAATATCGAAGT
This sequence comes from Lissotriton helveticus, assembly GCF_964261635.1. Lineage (NCBI taxonomy): Eukaryota > Metazoa > Chordata > Amphibia > Caudata > Salamandridae > Lissotriton > Lissotriton helveticus. The sequence goes on from NC_136070.1 coordinate 294,672,604, forward strand.
ATCCACATACTGAGAACATCGAGTTCCTAGCAGCAGAAGTGGACATGCTGTGGATCTAAGTAGTGAAAACATGAATTTATATAAAGTAGTGAAAATACGAATTCATATAAAGTTTATAAAATTGATGTCATTGCACAGTTATAGGAATTGATATATTTACACATATATTTTGTGAGTCACAAGAGTATTATGGGAATTGTAGTTGCAGGGAGTTTGAGGGAGTCAGGTGATTAATCAATGCACATAGAAGCGGGTGGAGCACAACCATTTAAATTCGCAAGCGGCTGATGAGAGTCTAACAACTGTTCCCAGCGCGCATCGCGCGGTGAGGGTTACGACGGAATCGGCAGAATGAGCAGGTACGGGAAACGAAGGGGTTTAGTGTTGTATTAACAAGCTGTCTCGGGTAGAAGTAAAGAGAGTAACAGGAATGCGAGGAAGTAATAGGAGGGGAGTAAGTGTTAAAAATTGAGGTTTTCCTTAAAGCGATTTTGGGGAAAGGATGGGACAGAAAAATGACCTTGTTTTCACTACTGAGTAAACCCGAACTGAGGCGAACTTAGAGAAAATGCCAAATTATCTATCTAACGAGCGGGAGAGTCAGTCGAAAGAGGCAGAAAGAAGGAGGATATTAAATGGATTGTGGGGATTCATGGGTTATGAAGTTTTATGGTTGCGTTTAGAAAGAGTGAGTTTTAATATAGAGGGTTCACTTTGGGATTTTGACTTTTTCATTTAATGCGTACGATAAGCTATTGTTATTTAGAAATGTATTAAACATGCACAAATCATAGGTTTATGGAATGTTAATGAATGTATTGTAATTATTGATTCACAGTTTCCCCTGACGAAGGGCTAATGATATGCCCGAAATGCATTGGGTCTGAATAAAGAACTGCTCCTCGGAACTACTATTTGCTTTTTTGTTATCGTTTTCCGGAAAAGAGGCTCGGATGAGCACACGTGAGAATGAGAAGCTTGATAAAAATGCAACTTGTGCAATATGTGGACTTGGATGAGACAAACGGAATTAAAAAAGAAAAGAAGAAAAACTTTGGTAAAATGGAAATAAGCGGTTTTTGTATAATTTTACCTTGAAATGGTAAATGGACGTGAATGGGTCTAGTATCCCACATAGCAGTGCAGCTGGGAGTGGAGCGCGATTGCAGCGCTCCCCACAACATGTTGTTACTATGTTGCAGTTAGGGCGATGCACAATCACAGTCTCGCACGCAACTTTCTAAAGTTTAAAACGGATTACATTGGGACTAATAGCGGTGTGCAGACCACCTTCTTTCATGTTTAAAACATAGAACATTGGCAAAATGCACGAACCCTATCTGTGGGGAAGAATTGGACTAAAGCGCCCAGCATGCTCTCACTGGAGAGTGTATGCGTTTTGGGAAATAAAGGGCTGTAGTTTTGTCGTCATTTTTCAGATTGCTGCCCCATGAGGAAGGAGCCTGCGGCTCTGAAACGCGTCGAGGACTGATTAAATACAGCCGTAAAATGCAGCTTCCCTAAATAAATAGTTTTGTAAACTTCTGACTGTGAAGTGGCGTCCTTGAAACAGAGGCATCTTGGAGGAATATATATATATATATATATGTATATATATATTTATATATATATGTATATGTATATATATATATATTCACTGAAAAAACCATAGGTTATAGACCATATATAGTTAGGAATTAGCATTTAAAAAACCTTATTTTACTCACACAAAACCATTGAAATTCCATATATAGTTAGTTGCACTAACTATATATTGCGCACCCGCAATCCACTGCTGATCATGTCACATATTACATCATTCATGACATGGTCAGTGACATCACTGATGACATCACTGATGACATCTCAAATGACATCACTGATGACATCACTGATGACATCATCCAGTGACTGTGTGTTTCTGTAAAGTTTAAATATGTTTTAGATATTGAAGAATGAGTAGATGTATAACTGTCTGGACGAAGGATTTAGTAGGTGCATGACTGAATGTATGAGTGAGTGATTAAATGTGTCTCACTGAGTGCATGGGTTAGTGACTAAACTGTCTTAATTTGTGCATCATTATGTCTGTTGTTCTGTAAACTACTGCACGTGTTGATCAGTAGCTATATGATTAACTATATGGGTTATTGATTGATTGTCCAAGTATTTGTATGGGAGACTGAGTGTGTGTGTGGCTGGCTGGGAGGTGTGTGACTCTGTGCAGATCAATGTGTACTTGTATCAATGATTGTATAAGAAAGTAAGTATGTGTTACTATATGTTTGAAAATGTAAGGTGCTCTATGTTTAACTGTATAGACAAGAAAATGGAAGTGTGATTGATTCTTTACAGGACTGACTAGGTGTGTGAGTAACTCCATGGATGAGTGGCAGAGTGTGAGTGTCTGTATAGGTGTATGAGTGCATATGATAGTGTTGTAAAGATGAGTGATTGTATGTATGAATGATTGTATGGGTGAATGAGTGAATGTGTGTGTAGACGTAGGAATCAGTGAGTACGTATGTAGTAACTAGTATTGGTGTGTCAATGGTTTCAAAAATTATACTCTGTATTTAACACTGGGTGAAACAGAGGTTATATTAAAATGTGAGGAGATGCATTGTATTGTCACATGAATGATATCATCAGTGATGTGGTCATTGATGTCAAATGAGATGTCATCAGTGATGTCATCAGTGATGTCATTTGAGATGTCATCAGTGATGTCATCAGTGATGTCACTGACCATGTCATGAATGATGTAATATGTGACATGATCAGCAGTGGATTGCGGGTGCGCAATATATAGTTAGTGCAACTAACTATATATGGAATTTCAATGGTTTTGTGTGAGTAAAATAAGGTTTTTTAAATGCTAATTCCTAACTATATATGGTCTATAACCTATGGTTTTTTCAGTGAATTTTCAAGGTTTTGTAAATGCTAATTCCTAACTATATATGGTCTATAACCTATGGTTTTTTCAGTGAATTTCAATGGTTTTTTAATAGCAAATATCATAAGCTGTCGAATGTCAAGTACGTGGTAAGTGAAAACATTTTCGTGTTTATGCACACTGATCTGCTTTGAATGGTGCCCCCCCCCCTCATTTCTATTAGGAGTACTCTCTCTTTGCAGATAGTGAAAGGTAGTTAACGCAGGCCTTTGCCCCCGTTGTAATCCGTCGTGCCTGCTTCTCTCTCCATTTGATTGATTGTTATCCAAGTATTTACTGTTTTAGAATTAGTTCTCTTTGGTTCATTCTCTATTTACAAACAAACACAGAGTCGCAATACTCTGTTTAGTCTTTGCAGATAACGAAAAATCGTGTAAAAAAAAAGAAAAGGAATCGAGCAAAATCAGTAGGCCACTAATGGGATCTCTTTTTGACCTCGCTAAAATAGAAACATTAGGAACAACCCCTCATGACAAATACAAAACTAGTGAGATGAACTGAACTCCACACAATGATGGCTGCAAAACAGCTCGGCTCCGCCACCCACCCCGCCCAAAATAACGATAAAGAGCGGCTGCCATGATTGGTTGCGGAATGGCCACAACGGAGCTACGAAATGGTGCTGCTCTCATGCTAACCCCAGCTTCGGTCTGAAACATCCAGAAACACTGTAGACTACCAATTCGATCAGTTCCGGTAGCGCCCCAATGTAACCCGGTAGAGAAGAACTAGCCCTCCCCTCTTTGACTGATGGTTCTTGTTGCCTGTCCCTTCTGTTGTCATTTAACAGAACTATTTAGCCTGCTGAAAGGGGTTGTGTTTCGACCGCTGGTTGGTGGAGACATTTTGACTATATTCTGGACCTGCGTTGTCGCGTAATGCGTCATATGACGCGCCGCGTTAGCGCATCCGGAAGTCATCCGGGGCGCGCAGCGCGTAACGTAAGCATAACAAGTCATGTGACTTGTTAATAAAACTTTTCATTGGTTCATTTTACTTTTCTTATTCTAATGATGAAAGCCTTGGTCATATCACCTAAAAATTACGCTTTTAATTACTTCCGAACATTATTTTCTCTTAAATATATGTTATAATGTTCCAGGCTAATGTACTTTCCCGGAAATTTTACAACTGTCCTGCAAGTAAAATATATTCTTTTTTCGAGAAAAAGAGCGTTTCTTCGTCCCATGACGGAGCCGTTGAGCAAAAGAGGGTCGACCTGCTGTCTTAGTCGCCGATACGCCTGAATATGAGATTCTTATCGATCACTTTATGTTGCAGGAATAGAAAACACAACAGCCCTTGACCATTTATCTTTACTGCGTTCCTTCGTATTATACCTTTTACCCTTCATGTAATTGGTCTGCTTTATTTCACTTGCCTTTTAATGATTCTAAAACAGTGACTATTATTAAAAACTTTACCAATGTATACACTACTACCATGTTTTCTTTTAAAAACCTTTATTGTGAAAATTTCATTATACAAATACGAGCCTATAACCACGTGGGCCTGCCACGGAGCAAACTGTAATCGTATATGATGAATAGACATTTACACTGTAGAGGAACGTAACGGGCGGGCCATTAGGTTGCAAAAACTAAGGTGTCTAACAGTTACGGAATCGGTGGACGTACATTTTATAATTAAAATACGACAGGGCCAGTTACAATAAAATTATCTAGATATACATTTGCGGGCAAGTACCATGGGTGACGTTAATTCGAATTTTCAACAGTACAGTAATCAATAACACATCAGAACTTAATATCAATAGGGATGTCGAAATATTCAATCAATTCTCGTCCCCGCCCGCCATGTGCTTCAAAACTGCATACGTATCTCGTGATATCAAGGTTGTGCAACCAGTACACAACAAGGAGTTACGAGTCCCATTTATTCCGGCGCCATTTTGGGCGAGGACGGGCAGGTCCAGGATATAGTCAAAATGTCTCTACCAACCATCGACTATGATGATGTTCATATGCTGTATTTATTAGAGTAACACTCATCTGCCCACATGAAATTAATTTACCACAATCTAAACATGCCATTTTAATCTTTCCAAAGTTCTTCTAAATATTTGGGACCGTTTCCCTTGCCTCTGAAGCTCTCAGTGCCACTTCTTTAATGAATGTACTAGCAGGTCAGGGGTTCTCCTCCAAATCTCTCTTTTATGCAGCACTATAATTAATTGGTGCCACCTCTCCATATGACGATGCATGGTATAGTTACCACAACTATATTTTTTTTCGGTTCCTCTGGAGAGTTCATCGTGGCAGATGAAGCGTGTAACATACCGGGCATTTACCTTTTTTTGCATGTACAGGAAAGGAAAAAAAAATCGAGCGTCCGAGTTCTAAGGTGTCCCAGGGCCATTTTAGTGGACCAGGCCCAAATCCAAAGAACAGCCATCTCACAGGCTAATGGGGCGACCCACGCCGAGTTTCAGCATTGTAGGATGACCACACAAGTACAGCAACTTGCTAGACATCACCTCGGTGCCATCCGGATCTCGGCGCCCCACTGCAGATGAAGTGCCTCTCAACTATGAAACCACCACGGTGACATCCGGATCTTGGCGCGTTGTGCTGCCTTCGGCCTATTCGCACATCGGTCCGCTACTGACGCCATCTCACAGGCTAATGGGGTGACCCACGCCGAGTTTCAGCATTGTAGGATGACCACACCAACTTGCTAGACATCACCTCGGTGCCATCCGAATCTTGGCATCTCAACGCCTAGTGGTATCTTCCATACAGAAAATATTGTTACGCTGCCTTTGGCCCCATTCGCACATCAGTCCGCAACTTAGACATCACCTCGATGCCATCCGGATCTTGGCATCTCAGCGCCTTGTGGTGTCAGTCAGAAAATATTGTTGCGCTGCCTTTGGCCCCATTCGCACATCAGTCCGCTACTGACACCATCTCACAGGCCAATAGGGCGCCCCACGCCGACTTTTACCATTGTACGATGGCCACACCAGTGGCACAACTTGCTAGACATCACCTCGGTGCCATCCGAATCTTGGCATCTCAACGCCTAGTGGTATCTTCCATACAGAAAATCTTGTTACGCTACCTTTGGCCCCATTCGCACATCGGTCCGCAACTTAGACATCACCTCGGTGCCATCCGGATCTTGGCATCTCAGCGCCTTGTGGTGTATTCTCTTCAGAAAATATTGTTGAGCTGCCTTTGGCCCCATTCGCACATCGGTCCGCAACTTACACATCACCTCGGTGCCATCCGGATCTTGGCATCTCAGCGCCTTGTGGTGTCTTCTACTCCGAAAATATAGTAGAAAATATTGTTGCGCTGCCTTTGGCCCCATTCACACATCAGTCCGCTACTGACACCATCTCACAGGCCAACAGGGCGCCCCACGCCGACTTTTACCATTGTACGATGGCCACACCAGTGCCACAACTTGCTAGACACCACCTCGGTGCCATCCGGATCTTGGCATCTCAGCGCCTTGTGGTGTCTTCAAATCAGAAAATATTGTTGCGCTGCCTTTGGCCCCATTCGCACATCGGTCCGCTACTGACGCCATCTCACAGGCCAACGGGGCGCCTCACGCCGACTTTCAGCATTGTAGGATGGCCACACCAGTGCGGCAACTTACTAGACACCACCTCGGTGCCATCCGGATCTTGGCGCGTTGTGCTGCCTTCGGCCTATTCGCACATCGGTCCGCTACTGACGCAAACTCACAGGCCAACGGGGCGCCCCACGCCGACTTTCAGCATTGTAGGATGGCCACACCAGTGCGGCAACTTACTAGACACCACCTCGGTGCCATCCGGATCTTGGCGCGTTGTGCTGCCTTCGGCCTATTCGCACATCGGTCCGCTACTGACGCAAACTCACAGGCCAACGGGGCGCCCCACGCCGACTTTCAGCATTGTTGGATGGCCACACCAGTGCGGCAACTTACTAGACACCACCTCGGTGCCATCCGGATCTTGGCGCGTTGTGCTGCCTTCGGCCTATTCGCACATCGGTCCGCTACTGACGCAAACTCACAGGCCAACGGGGCGCCCCACGCCGACTTTCAGCATTGTTGGATAGCCACACCAGTGCGGCAACTTACTAGACACCACCTCGGTGCCATCCGGATCTTGGCGCGTTGTGCTGCCTTCGGCCTATTCGCACATCGGTCCGCTACTGACGCAAACTCACAGGCCAACGGGGCGCCCCACGCCGACTTTCAGCATTGTAGGATGGCCACACCAGTGCTGCAACTTGCTGGACACCACCTCGGTGCCATCCGGATCTTGGCGCGTTGTGTTGCCTTCGGCCTATTCGCACATCGGTCCGCTACTGACGCCGCCTCACGTGCCAACGTATTTTCTCCGCATTTTACACCCTATGCCGCATAACAGGTCATGTGACTTGTTTATAAAACTTTTCATTGGTTCATTTTACTTTTGGTTTCCTAATGATGGAAGGCTTGATCATGTGACCTAAAAACAACACTTTTCATAGGATGAAAACTTTTTTTTTTTCCCAAACGATGAAAGCCCCACCTTGTTTCTGGATGTTTCAGACTGAAGCTGGCGTCAGCATGAAAGCACCACCATCTCGTGGCTCCGTCGTGGTCATTCCGCGAGCAATCATGGCAGCCGCTCCCCACCAGAAGCCTGCAGGAGTCGGAGCCCCCAAAACTTTTGATGAATTCTCAAGGCGGAGGGGACGCTTTCGAGAATGGGGTCCAAGACCTAGCAGACAAGCGTCCGATTTCCAAGGTGTCCCAGGGCCATTTCAGTGGACCAGGCCCAAAAAGGAAACAGCCTGCCGCCATTTTGAGAGTCCTGTGACAGCCGCCTATCGCTGCACCGCAAGAGTGGGCGCAACTCAGCTGAATTGCGGCTTTTGACACAGTGGACCAAAAACGGACGGAATGGCAACTGAAACGGTAAAGGGGCGCCCCACTACAACAGATGACACTCCACCTGGAGAGGCCCGTTCACGCCGCCTCCCCCGGGGCGCTCCACGCCGTTATTCGGAGCAGCATTGTAGGATACCAAAACCAGTGCGGCAACTTACTGGACATCACCTTGGTGCCATCGTTCTGCTGCCTTGGAACTATTCGCGCAACAGTTTGCTACTGATGACCCACCCCCCGCGACGCCCCATGCCGTTATTTGCTGGGTGGCAACTTACTAGACATCACTTTCGTGTCATCTAGATTTCGGCGCGTTCTGCTGCCTTGGAACTATTCGCACAACAGTTTGCTACTGATGACCCACCCCCCGCGACGCCCCACGCCGGAAATCTGGACGTTGTGCTGCGTTGGGACTATTCGCACAGCCGACCGCTACTTCGTTGTTTTTCCCTAAAAATGTTTATATGTTATTACTATTTTTGTTTTCTTGTATATATTTATAAATTATTAAAGTTTTATAATCTTACTACTTTGTCGGAGTGCTATATATTTTTAATGTGACACATAATTGTAAAAACTTTGATGTACAAACAGTCATCCCTGGAATCTTCCGCTTCAGGCTCGGTCCCCTCCCCAATCACAATACAGGATGGTTTTCAGATAATAGCAACGCTTCTGCTGTGACGGATCTCATCGAGTGTGGGCCTTGATCTACTATAACTCCTTTGAAGAGGGGTGATTCTTTACAGCTGTGGCCATAAACTACATCTGCAGGGCTAGCTGATACCCTAGGACCAGCCTGGACAATCGGACACAGAGGAAAAGGAGTGTCAGAGGGTGCGGTAGTGAATAGGGCGAAAGGGAGGTGTCGGGCGGGCACAGGGTGTGATTCTCAGGGAACAGCAGCGCAGATGGGGGAGGTTTATTACCCATGCATAAGACAGAGAGCGGGGGTGACCACTGCCTGGGGGAGATGCTTGCGAGGGTGGGGAGCCATGCTAAGGATCGACAGCGTGCACAGAGTGGGTCTGGTCAAGGCATCTAAAATGGCTGCCGTGCACGACAAAAGTGTGGCATTTGAAAAAAGACAAGATGGCGCAGACAATGTTTTTCAACACTTCCTGATTTCCTTCGAATCGAACGTTAACAGACGTTGGGGCATATTACCAAAGTTAAGCGATATTTATCCCTAACGATGCTTAGCAACGATTTTTTTACCGTCAGAAATTATCGCAGATAAACCTTGCTATTATCAAGGTTTATCGGAAATACGATAAAAAACGACCGCAATGCATTAATATCGCTGAAAACTCCGCGATATTCATGCATTACCGAGCTAATGCTCTTAGCCATGTTATCCACCTCCCATTGGATAACATGGCTAAGAACTGCTCAGGGCAGGTGGTAGCTTTTGGAGATATTCGCCCTTATCTCGAATATTTCCAAAAGCTGATAATAGGAGATAGCGATGTTAGCGACTGTTTCCAGTCGCTAACATCTTGGCATGCCCACTTTGCATGTCATTAGTGATAAATATCACTCACATGCAAAGTGGGGCCCAAGATGGTCGCTATCTTCTACTAGCCGTCGCTAACTGGTGTTAGCAACAGCTAGGTAATACACATATAATTTTATCTCCGCGAAGCGGAGCGCTGTTACAGATATATATCTTGTTTCTGAACGTTAATTTCTCAAAATGCACTGAAGCACATATATTGAGACCTAGCAAAGGCACATCGGGCTACCAGTCCCTACAATTTTGCCAAGTTTCGTGCAAATCCATTCAGCTGTTCGATCCTACCGAGAGACAAGATGGCGGCCGCTACGGACTGTTTGGAATGTTTACAGACACCGGAGAGCCAATCAGCTTCGCTTCGCAAAGCTCCGTAACGCGAAAAGTACGCGAAGCGGTGCGCTGTTACAGATATATACCTTTTTTTGAACGTTCATTTCTCAAAATCCACTGGAGCACATATATTGAGATCTAGCAAAGGCACATCGGGCTACCAGTCCCTACAATTTTGCCAAGTTTCGTGCAAATCCATTCAGCTGTTCGATTATTATTATTTTTATTTTTTTTTGCCCCGCGGGGCCCTTTTAAAACCTCCACATCAAACCTAGGGGGTGAGCGACAATGTACTATGCCCCCTTATGGTCATTTGCCCCTTCGCTTTGGCCTCCTCTTGTCTCTCGATCCTACCGAGAGACAAGATGGCGGCCGCTACGGACTGTTTGGAATGTTGACAGACGCCGGAGAACCAATCAGCTTCGCTTCACAAAGCTCCGTTGCGCGAAAAGTACGCGTAGCGGAGCGCTGCCCAGTCCGCTGTTACAGATATATACCTTTTTTTGAACATTAATTTCTCAAAATCCACTGAAGCACATATATTGAGATCTAGCAAAGGCACATCGGGCTACCAGTCCCTACAATTTTGCCAAGTTTCGTGCAAATCCATTCAGCTGTTCGATTATTATTATGTTTATTTTTTTTTGCCCCGCGGGGCCCTTTTAAAACCTCCACATCAAACCTAGGGGGTGAGCGACAATGTACTATGCCCCCTTATGGTCATTTGCCCCTTCGCTTTGGCCTCCTCTTGTCTCTCGATCCTACCGAGAGACAAGATGGCGGCCGCTACAGACTGTTTGGAATGTTGACAGACGCCGGAGAACCAATCAGCTTCGCTTCACAAAGCTCCGTTGCGCGAAAAGTACGCGTAGCGGAGCGCTGCCCAGTCCGCTGCTATAGATATATATCTTTTTTTGAACATTAATTTCTCAAAATCCACTGAAGCACATATATTGAGACCTACAAAAGGCACATCGGGCTACCAGTCCCTACAATTTTGCCAAGTTTCGTGCAAATCCATTCAGCCGTTCGGGCTAAAAGTGAGGCCAACCGCCCTATGGAAATTAACATGGGAAAAACGCGTTTTGGGACCCCCCTTTTTTCTCGGCCCCCCCTTGACGAACCCCCCCAAAATTTTCAGGTGCTGCTCAGAAACAAAATGTGCCATTTTCCTGAAAATTTCAGCCAATTCCGTCCACAAACGCCAAAGTTATTAGACATAGAATTTTCAAAAAACCCATAGAGAAAAAATCCTAACTATATATACCTACTGGCGACCGCCAGTAGGTAATATATATATATATATATATATATATATATATATATATATATATATATATATATATATATATTGGAAGGAGTTTATGGCTGGTGTATGGATGATTGAATGAGTGTATAACTGGTGCATGGATGATACAATGAGTGCAGCAGTGGTGCCTGAGTGAATCTATGAGTGCATAAGCATGGGTGATTGGATGAGTGCATGGGTAGTGCCTGGGTGATTGGATAAGAGCATGGGTAGTGCATGGGTCATTGGATGAGTGCATGGTAGTGCCTGGGTGATTGCATGAGTGCATGGAGAGTGCCTGGGTGATTGGATGAGTGACTGAGTAGTGCCTGAGTAAATGGATGAGTGCATGTGTACTGCATGAGTGAATGGAAGAGTGCGATCGTAGTGTAAGGGTCATTGGATGAGTACATGCGCATTGCCTGAGTGGATGGTTGAGTGCATGGGTAGTGCCTGAGTGAATGCATGAGTGGAAGGATAATGGCTGTGTGAATGCATGAGTGCATGGGTAGTACCTGGGTGAATGAATGAGTGCATTGGTAGTGCCTGAGTGAGTGGATGAGTGCATGGGTAGTACATGATTGAATGGATGAGTGCAAGGGTAGTGCCTGGGTCATTGAATGACTGCATGGGTAGTGCCTGAGTGAATGGACAAGTGCAATATAGTGAATGGGTGATTGGATGAGTGCAAGGGTAGTGCGTGGGCGATTGGGTGACTGCATGGAGATTGCCTGGGTGATTGGGTGAATGCATGGATAGTGCCTGGATGAATGGATGAGTGCATGTGTAGTGCCTCAGTTAATGGATGATTGGATGTGTAGTGCCTCAGTTAATGGATGAGTGCAAGGGTAGTGCCAGGGTGAATGGATGAGTGCATGGATAGTGTCTGGGTGATTGGATGAGTGCATGGGTAGTGATTGGGTGATTGGATGAGTACATGGGTAGTACCTGAGTGATTGGATGAGTGCATTGGTAGCACCACATTGAATAGATGAGTGCAAGGATAGTGCCTGGGTGACTGGATGAGTGAATGAGTAATGCCGGTGTGATTGAATGAGTGCATAACTGGTGGTGTCTGAGTGAATGGATAAATGCAAGGGTAGTGCCTGTGTGATTGGATGAGTGCATGGGTACTGTCTAGGTGATTGGATGAGTGCATGGGTAGTACCTGGTTGATTCCATGAGTGCCTGAGTGGTGTCTGAGTGAATGGATGAGTGCATTCATACTGCCTAGGTGATTGGATGAGTGCATGTGTAGTGCCTGGGTAATTGAATGAGAGAATGGGTAGTGTACGGGTGATTGGATCAGTGCATGAGTTGTACCTGGGGGATTGGATGAGTTCATGGGTAGTGCTTGGATGACTGTATGAGTGCATGGGTAGTGCCTGGGTGATTGCATGAGTGCAAGGGTAGCATCTGAGTGAATGGATGAGTGTAAGGGGGTGCCTGGGTGATTGGATATGTGTATGGGTAGTGCTTGGTAAATTGCATGAGTGCATGGATAGTGCCTTGGTGATTGGAAGAGTGCATTGGTAGTACTTGGTTGATTAGATAAGTGCATGGGGTGTGCCTGGGTGACAGGATGAGGGCATGGGTAGCACTTGGGTGTTTGGATGAGTGCATGGGTAGCATCTCATTGAATAGATGAGTTCAAGCATAGTGCCTGGGTGATTGGATGAGTGTATGAGTAATGTCGGTGTGAATGGATGAGTGTATGAGAGCAGGGGGCATGGGTAGTGCATGAGTGAATGGATGAGTGCAAGGGTAGTGCCTGGGTCATTGGATGAGTGTATGGGTAGGACCTGAGTGATGGGATGAGTGCAAGGGTAGCACCTCATTGAATAGATGAGTTCATGGATAGTGCCTGGGTGATTGGATGAGTGTATGAGTGCATAACTGGTGGTGTCTGAGTGAATGGATAAGTGCAAGGGTACTGCCTGGGTGATTGGATGAGTGCATGGGTAGTACCTGGTTGATTGCATGAGTGCCTGAGTGGTGCCTGAGTGAATGGATGAGTGCATTGATACTGCATGAGTGATTGGATGAGTGCATGGGTAGTGCCTGGGTGATTGGATGAGAGAATGGATAGTGCACAGGTGATTGGATGAGTGCATGGGTTGTACCTGGGGATTGGATGAGTGCATGGGTAGTGCTTGGATGACTGCATGAGTGCATGGATAGCATCTGAGTGAATGGATGAGTGTAAGGGGGTTCCTGGGTCATTGGATGTGTGTATGGGTAGTGCTTGGTTAATTGCATGAGTGCATGGGTAGTGCCTTGGTGATTGGATGAGTGCATGGATAGTACCTGGGCGATTGGATAAGTGTATGGGGTGTGCCTGGGTGACTGGATGAGGGCATGTGTAGTACCTGAGGAAATGGGTCACTGCATGAGTAGTGTCTGAGTGAATGGATGACTGTATGGATAGTGGCATGGTGATTCGATGACCGCATGAGTAGGGCCTGGGTGATTGGATGAGTGCATGGGTTGTGTATCAGTAAATGGATGATTGCACTGCATGTGTCATTGGATAATTGGATAAATGCATGGGTAGTGCCTGGATGAATAGATGTGTACATGAGTAGTGCCTGAGTGAGTAGATTAGTACAAGAGTAGTGCATGGGTCATTGTGTAAGTGCATGGGTAGTGCCTGAGTGAATGTATGCGTGTAGTGGGTGGGTAGTGGGTGAGTGAATGGATGAGTGCATGAGTGGTGTCTGAGTGAATGGGTGGCTGCATGAGTAGTGCCTGAGTGAAAGGATGAAGGCATGGGCAGCCGCAGTCGGTAATATGAGTTCCTGCAGGGTGGTGATGTGGAGAGGGGGAGGGGCAGGGTGGGGGGTAGTAATGTATGGATTACAGAGTTTAACAGGTAAGTAAACATATAAATAAATAAAACAATTTTCGTTGTGCGCACTGCATCGCATTTGGTGATGCAGTGCATGTAAATAAATTTGTTTTATTTATTTATATATTTAGATATGTTTTTCCTCTTTCTATGCGTGCTGCATTCTGCAGCACACATAGAAAGAGGAAACTACCTCTCATGATTGTTTTTGTTCTGTATGGTGTCCCTTCCTGTGCAAAAACAATCATCCCTGCAACACGGGCACCTTTGCACCATGGTGCAAGAGTGCCTGCGTTGGTGCATGGCAGCCAGTTGCACAGCAGCACCTGGGAGGGCAAAGGGATCCGTCATGTTGTTATAAATATGATGCATCCCTGTGCTTTGAAAGTAATGCAGAACTGCACAGGCAAGTATACAACAAATGGCTTGTGGCTCCGTGCTGCTTTACTTTCTTGTAAATTTAACCCAAATGAACAAGTACATGCAGTGTCTCAACACTGTAAATCCAAAAACACAACATAAGAGCTATGTGCATGCCTCTCTAATACTGTGTCACTGCCGTATTTAGGAACTCAATATTGTTCTACTTAAATGTATCCAATTTAAATTTTGGGAACCGGTGCATATAACAATTTGTAAATAAATCACTATAAAAGCATATAGCTCAGTAATTCTTCCAAGTACATGCAAAGAGTGGGTCACAGTTTTCATATCTATAGTTCCCCAGATGGTTATCGGAGGGTACGTGTAGTGCCTGGATGATTCCCGCAGTACATGAGAATTCTATTGGTTGTTCCATAGCTGCTTAAATACTGCCTGTGTGCTTGCATGAGTATATCACTATCTGGGTGTTTGGATGAGTGCATGAGTAATGCCTGAATGATTAGATAAGTGAATTTACTGGTGATTTTGTTGCGGGCAGTGTGGGGGAACCAGTGTAACAGGCACACCCCTAGAGTAGGCTGCAGTTCCCTTTCCGTCACCTCTGTCAGCTTGGCCAGAACCTCCCCCCAGTACCCATAAAGCAATGGACAATCCCAGAACATGTGCATAAACACAGTGTTTTCCAGTCTGCATCGCGAGCAGGCAGTGTGGGAGCCAAAAAATTCATTGATTTTGTAAGGAGTAAGGTACGCCCGATGAAACACATAGAATTGTATTAGCTGGAATCTCGCATTTCGAGAGCATTTCCATGCTCGTTCCAGTAGAATCTCCCAGGGTTTTGCCTCTATAAGCGTTCCCAAGTCAGCCTCCCATTTAGTGTGCAGCTCCTCCAAAGGAGCCCTTAAGCCCTGCGTCAGTCTCCAATACAGACACGTAACCGCCTTGATCTTACCCGCGGAGGTGACCACGTATTGGCAAGGGAGGAAGACCTGTCGTTCCTCTATCCCTTTTTTCCAGTGTTTGCGCACAACAGCCTTCACTGCCGCATGCAGAAGAAAGCCCTGAGCAGTATATTTGTGTCTGTTCATGAGGTCTTGAAATGGTAAGAGGGTACCATCCTTGTATAGATCCCCAATGGAGGAGATCCCCAGCTCCTCCCATTCCTGCAGTCGCTGCCAATCCCCTCTGTGAGGCAACTCCTCACTGAACCACACCGGAATCTCAGGCGCATAAGCAGGGCTTGCTTTATTGCGTCGTAGAGCCCTATTTCAGCATTGCCGTAATACCCATAAATCTCTGGGCACCTCACTTTCATGCACCGGGAGCTGGAACAGAATCCGAGTCAGGTGGCGAAGCCCTAGATCCCTACCTCTCCTATCCACCTCGACTCCCAGTTTCCCCGCCATCCCCTGTGCGAACCATTGGAACTGGGCCGCATGGTAGTAAGCCTTGAAATCAGGTACTGCAAAGCCCCCTTCTTGTCTGGGACACATCATAGTATTCAACGCCACTCTACGCCTCCCTGACCCCCATAGAAAACTCGAAACCATTGAGTTTAGTTGGGCAAAGCACCTCTCAGGCACCCAAAGTGGCAGCGTAAGAAAGTAATAAAGCAAACGGGGAAGGGTTATCATTTTTTGTGATGCCACTCGTCTCGCACCCGATAAAGGTAGAGACCCCGAGAATTCAAGATTACTCTTGGTAGTTCGCAGGATCCGCCCTACATTACCCTCAAATAAATCAGCAGCCTCATGATGAATTCGGACCCCCAAATAAGGCAAGCATCTGCCTTCCCATCGTACATCGAGCCCCTCAGGAGGATCGCCTCGCCCCCCACGCACCGGAAATATACTGGTCTTTGCCCAATTGACTTTTGAGTCCTGCCACTCACCCCAGCCTCTCCAGCAATTCCCGGGCTCCCCATAGCTCATCAGTAGCATTGGCAAGGAACATTAACAAATCATCAGCATATAGAGCAATGTAGTGCATCTGACCCATCCCCTCTAGGCCCCTGTATTGTCTCCCTGTCCGTGCATGAACCACCAGAGGCTCCATTGCCAGGGCAAACAGAAGGGGAGACAGCGGGCAGCCCTGTCTCGTCCCCCTGCCTGCTGTGGGAATTTATAAAGTGGGCGGACTGTGAGGGGACCCTCCGGCTCCAGCTGGCTCAGAGAACTGACAATAAGAGATTGTGGGACACGGCGAGAGCCTGGGTGGTGATGGTGGATCTTCTTAAAAACCCGACTGATGACGATGACTGATCTCTCCAGGTATGGGTGTCACCCTTTACTACATGAGAACACAACCATAGGCTGCAGGGTGAGATGATAGGTGGGGAGATGACTAACGTGGATGCATCCTCCTAGGTGAGACATGGATCACTGCCATAGGGAATACAACGGAATGTGAGAAATACATATTGTGCAACAAGTGCGCTGTCAGGGAGAGCGACATGTCTGAGGGGAGGAGGGAGGTGGGGCTAATGGGAGGGGACCAGGGAAGGGGGTTCTTTGTTATTTGGTATGGTGAATAGGTGTCGACAATGCTTGCATAATCCTGGGGTACCACGATTCAGCCTTTCAGGGCTACAACGCAAGTCGGATGGGATATGACTCCTGCATCTGATGAACTACTCTCCACGCGAAGAAGGAGAGGATGGAGAGGATGGACTAGACGAACTATTGAGATGTGGGGCTATGACTTGATGTGAACACAACTGACTACTGGGCTGCACGTTAATAATGTAATTTGTGCGAAATAAGAAAAATGAATAAAGTCTGTTTTTAAAAAAGCACATGACTGATGGAACCATAATTCAATGCATGCATAGGTAGTGATTGGATGATTAAATGAGTGCAACTCTAGTGCCTGTATAATTGAAGGAGTGCATAGATAGTATATAGGTGATTTATAGAGTGCATGGATAGTATATACATGATTGTTCAAGTGCATGAATAGCACCTAGCAGATTGGAGCAGCGAATGAGTAGTGTTTCAGTGATTGGATGACTTCATAGCTGCTGCCCATGTGTTTTTGGCACAGTGAACAAGTAGTTCCTGGGTGTTTAGATAAATACATGGGTAGTGCCTGGCTGATTAGATAAGTGCATGACTAGTGTCTGAGTGATTGCACGTCTCAATTGTTAAAGCCCAAGAGATGTTGATGAACGTAAGTGTACTGCTGGGGTGATTGTATTAGTGCAAGAGTATTGCCTGAGTAATTAAATGAGTGCATAGATACTGGATGGATGATAGGTTTACTAGAATGGTACTCTCTATGTAACGAGATGAGTGAATGAGTAGTGCATTAGTGCATGTGCGTGCCTCAGTATTTCAGTGCCTGCATGGGTTGTCTGTGGGTATTTAGTGGACTAAATAGGTTCTGCACAAGTGTTATAATGACTGCATAGTTACAGCCTTGTTAATTGCATAAGTAAATGGTTAGTGTCTAGGTGATTTGACAAAGTAGTGTCTAGGTGATTGAACTCCATGGATAGTTTATTACTGATTTGGTGGCTGCCAGACTAGAGGCTGGGTGATTGCACGAGTGCCTGAATACTGACTGACTGAAAGTACCTTCATGCTGTTAGATACATACCAGTTGTGACTATATCTCTGACTCATTGGTTACCTCCTTCTGTCAGTATCAAACTACCTGTTTTATGGTATATATGCTTTTCTACTGAGATAACTGTGAGTGAAGTCTAGATTTCACACTTGATAAATAATTGAACTCACGGCGTTCTAGGAGCATACATTGCTTTGTTACTGAGTGTGCACATACATCAGTACGTTTCTGAAAATGGAAAACAACATTTTTACATTTTTCAAAGCAGAAAACCTTTTGTGAGTGGCATACCTCCATCATTTCTCAAATACTTCTTCTAAAACCATATATTCAGCATTTCTAAAACAAAAGTCACACTCCAAATGAAGCTAGCACAAGAACTCTTGAGGCATTCTGCACTATTAATCCACCTCAATTTTGAACAAACCATGTTTAAAGAAAAAACACCAACCTCACCATATACATGACATTTTCAAGAGCCTTAGTGAATATAGATCACCATGTAAATATTTATGTAATTTCTTTATAGATGTACACCTTCAAGCCATCTTTTAAAATTATATACCTTTCTACATCTTTAAGTAAACTCAAAAGTTCCATGTTTATATAGCTACACAAGAACCATATCTCACCATCTACGCAAATGCAAAGCGGTCATGTAAGTTAAAAAAAACATTGATAAACACTTCCCAATACATACCTAACAGATGTTACTTCTTTCTAATTCTTGTACATAGGGATAACATGTTCTCATCTTTTATTTGTGACTGCAATACTCCTGTTTAATAATGTTACTAAAAGTACAACAACTCCCAGAATGCAAATAACAGATGAATCTATTCTGCACATTATGTCTAGACATTTAAAGCATTCTTAGTTCCATAGTAGGCAAGATGGCGCCCGCGGTGGACGCCTGAGCATACCTCTCTTGCGGGACCCTGGTAACCTGAGCCCTAGGATGGAGTAAAAGGCGCAGTGGACGCTAGTTCTTGCCGCAGGTGGATCCAAGTAGGAAGCGGGATACATTGTATCACACTGTATCACTATTGACAGCCGTGGCGGCTTTGAAGCGTGTTAGTTTTTCGGCACGGAGTGAAGCTGCTTTTGTGTAGTGGATTCGTTGGACCACGCTCCGGTCATTTGAGGCAGCTGTGACTGGATCGTCATGGCGCAATTTGAATCTTGAAGCGAGGAGCGAAGGGGAGCCCAGTGGCGTGTATGTTATCAGGATGCCGGCGAAGGGCTCTAGGAGCACCCCGTGCCGACACGATGAAACTGCAGCTGAGGCCACCGAAAATGTTGGAACGGCCGGCCAGGTGAGGGGGAAGGCGGCGCAAAGCACTGAGGCTAACGTGGCAGTAACAAAATTTCAAAAAATGGCAGAGGCGGCGCAAAATCAGGGGGTCAGCGGCCAGGAGAAGGGGAAAGCTACTGCTGTTGAAGGTGGAAAGAAAATACCTGCGCTTTTCGCGAGTACTGCAGAAAGGCAGAGAGAAAGGGAAAAAAGGAAAATTAAAGAAGGTGAGGGTGCACCAACGGATGTAGTGATTAACGTGGGGGAACTTGGCGAACCTGATTCTGGCAGAGACTCTTGTATGCAAAAGGGGTTAGTTGCTGTTCCAGTTGCTGTTCCAGAGTGTAACACGGATGAGCATCTGCTTAATATAACGACCACTGCAGCTTCAGGCAGTGGTTTGATTATGGAGGAAACTGGGCATGGCGCAGTAAATTTGGAACTGGATTCTGGAGATTTTTACTCTTTTTCTGAGCACTCTGGCTCTTCATGGGAGGACCTGGCTATACAGTATTCAGCCCAGCTTTCTATGATGGATGGCAGTGACTACGGCAGTTCAGTATTGGAGGAACTCGAGGAGTCTAAGGAAGGCCAGCTCAAGATGGTTAGGAAGCTGGATTTGTGTGCAAAAAAAGATATTACTGTGAAACCTCCGAACCAAGAGGCTCAACTGGGTTTGGATGGGATTGAAGGGGAAGAGGTTTCCCTGGCATTAATCTACCGGCCCATTATGTAACATAGAGATGAAACAAGGGAAGAAAGTCAAAGGGTCCAGAATTCATGTTGGAAGCTGCAGAACTCTGTTAGACGCTTGGTTAAATCGCACGGAGACTTTGTATCCCGATTTAATGAAGTAGAGCCAAGGGTATCAACATTGGAAGACAAACTTGTACAACAGAGAAGCAACTGTCGAATGGAGTTTGGCTACGAAAGAAGACATGATTTGGAAACTAGCTGACATTGAGAATCGCGCACGGCGCAATAATTTGAGGATTCTTCAGGTGCCTGAGGGAAAAGAGAGGCAAGATCCAAGGGGGCTTGTTGTGGGTCTGTTTTAAAAAGCTTTTCCTGGTTTAACCCAATGGGACTGGGATCGTGAAATCGAACGCGGACACAGATTTCCTTTTAAGATTCGGCTGAGGCCAGGTCAGGAAACTAAACCTAGAGCATTGCTAGTATCATTTAACAGTTTCCTGGCATGGGAGGAGATGTTTAAGCTTGCTAGGCCTGATAAGAAGGGGAAGGCTGGGGATGTGGAATTTTTTGTACGTCCTGATTTGTGTCAACAGTCAGTAGAGTTACGTAGGTAATTTTGCCAATTAAGCCCGGAGTTACAATCCAAAGGGGCTTCAGTCTTCTTAATGTTTCCAGCTAAATTGAAGATAGTCTTTAAGGACCAAACCCATTTCTTCACCAGCATTGCCTCAGCGACAGAATTTATACGGTCTATATAGTTTAGGTATCTATAGAGGCGGAATATGGTGAATTAGGGAATATGTCTGTTTAAGTTTATAAACTTTAAGGATAAGGCTGGGTATTTTGCTTTTTTGGTACAAATTTAGTCTACTGCTGCTAATTACTTCTTTTTTTGTTTTAATTAAATTTTAATGATTTTGTCAGTTAAGGACTCGGCAGGGGAACGCAAGGGGTTGCGGTAAAGCTCGTATCTACAGGACTATTAGTCCTAAAGCCTCGTTAATGAGGGGGAGGGGGTTAAAGGTGGGTGGATGGTGGGCTTGAGGGGAGGAAGGGCTAGGGAGGTTAGGGGGAGCTGGGTAGCACTAAGGGGGAGTAAAAAGGGAAAAAAAATTCACAGCGACAAGTATAAGGTTTAGTTTTAGGATACAAGGAAAAGATAGCTCTGTTAGTGTTAAGTGGCAGTTTAGATCTTGGTTTGGAAGGTTTTAGTGGGTTAAGTATGCAAATAAATTGGAATGTTAAACGATTGAATTAAAATTTGCTTGCTGAATGTGTCTGGTCTTAATAATGTGTTAAAACGACAAAAGATGGCTGCAGAACTACGACACATTCGGCCAGATTTAGTAAGTATACAGGAAACCCATATTCCATGGGCAAAGAGGGGTATTTTGAGTGAATTGGGATTTTCTTTAATTGTTACATCTGGCCAAACTAGCATGATTCGAGAGGTAGCTCTTCTTGCTAGACAAAATTGTATCAGGATGGCCCTGATAAATACACTGGACAAAAGCCCAAAGTTTTTAAAGCACTTTATAATTTAGTTAGTGATCAAGGATTGGTGGATGTGTGGGGTAAACTGAGGGAACATGATAGCGGCTTTACACTTTATTTGCACCCACACAAAAAATTGGTAAGATTAGATTACTTTTTTGCATCGGCTTCTCTATTGGGGGGTGCGTCAATTCATGTATATCCAAGGATTTCCTCGGATCATGCTTCAATTGTTCTTGAATTGGCCTTATTTAGGAGGAGACCTAAACCCAATAATTTTACATTTGATCGTAAATTATGTGTAAATGACGAATTTAAGGACTATATGGGTAACTTTAAATAATAATGGGACAGCACCTGTTAGTTTAGTTTGGGACACATTTAAGGCTTGTTTTTGGGGGGAATGTCTTAGTTTTAGTTTATGGCAGCAAAAGAAATTCAAAGCGGAGTTGGTAAGGCATTATGAGGCGCTGACAGGGGGATTGCCTTAGGTAGGTATGATATTTCTGATGTAGAGAGTAGGGTGGCTAAGGATCAAGCTAATGTCCTTGGGTTCTGGAGCGCTGAGAATGCCAGAAAATATTTGATCTCTAAGCGGCAAAGTCATGAATTTGGTGAAACTATTGGAAAACGGTTGGCTGTACAATTGCGAATGAAGGAATCGGCTCGAAATATCCAGGCATTGAGGGATTCAAATGGGGTGTTGCACTCTGATCCCCATCAGATTCTTTCAATTTTTCAACAGTTTTACTCTGATTTGTATACTCAGCAGGGGAGACCGGAGGGGGAGGGGGATCAAAGAGTGATTTTTGAAGAGAGCTTGAAACAACTAGATCCCACTCTTGTGGAGCAATTGGATTCCCCGATCTCTAATCTAGAATTAGAAACCCAGTTAAAAGCTTGCCGCTAGGGAAAGCGGCAGGGCCAGATAGGATTCCGGTGGAAGTTTACAGGGTGTTATTTATTATAATTAAAGATGAAATGCTGAAAGTATTACAGTTGGCACAGTTAGGATACCCTCCTAGATCTTGGTCAGATGCTACGATTGCAGTATTCTGTAAGAAGGGCAAATCTCCAGATTTAGTTGGATCATATCGCCCAATTTCTTTATTGAATAGCGATAATAAAATTTACTCTAAAATCTTCGCCAACCGATTGGCTAAAGTCATTACACCTTTGGTCTCACGATATCAACATGGTTTTATTCCAAAAAGGGGTACGGTGGACCTTGTGAATAAAGTAATAACTTTGTTTGATATTGCAGGGACCGGAAAAAGGGATTTAGCGCTGATCTTACTAGATGCAGAGAAAGCGTTTGATCGCGTCCAATGGGATTATATGTGGCGACTGATGGATAAAACTGGGTTTGGTAAGAAATTTATTGTAGCATTACAGGCGCTATATACGGCTCCTACGGCTAAGATATCGGTAATGGGAATGCTATCGGATCCTTTGAGCATAACCAGAGGAACTTGGCAAGGATGCCCTTGCTCCCCTCTTTTGTTTGCCTTATATATTAATCCTTTTATAGAACAACTGTCTTATAATGCATCCATTCCTCCGTTTCGGGTTTTTGGTTATTGTTTCTCCGTCTTTGCTTATGCAGACGACATAGCGGTAGTCACAGAGAATCATTCTCTTGCTAATAAGGAGATAGAGCGCTTAGCAAAAGAATTTGGTAGGACTACGGGCTATAAACTTAACGAGTCAAAAATGCACATTTTATGCTCAGATAGTGTATTATGGCAGGATGGGCGGGTTGTGAAAGAGGTGACTTATTTGGGGATACAAATCTGAGCTTCTATGTCCGAACTTATGGATGTTAATTGGAATGCGCTTGTCCATAAAGTTAAAACTTCTCTGGACAGGTGGGATCAATTGTATTTTACTATTATTGGACGCTGTAATATTGTTAAAATGAATGTACTTCCTGAGGTCCTCTACCTATTCCGGTCAGTACCCTTGGAAATATCCAAGTCGAGTTTCCTCACAGTCCCATCCTGAGTCCCATCCCAAGCCATTGTTAGTGTGGGTGTCGGTGTCATCATCGCTGTTGGAGGAAAGGACTTCCTTAGACCTGCGCCGTCTCCTATGGCTCCCCCTCCTAGCTCCCACAATAGACCCTCTGTTCTTAGAGGGATCGGTGTTTGAACTGCCGCTCCATCTGTTCCCCTCCTTGCCCCCATCAGAAGCCGAGATGCCAATGACGCCAATGTCAGAAAGCCCTGAGCCCTCGGTCAAAGAGCAAGATTCATCCAGAGCCGGTGTTTTCAGCTCACTGATAGAGCCCAAGCAATCAGAGTCACAAGGGTCTGGGGGAGCAATTACAGGGACTGGGTTTGTATTCAGAATATTGTTCACAATATCCCCCAGCTCTGAACCTGCCACCTTCCCCTCAGACAAACCGCAGTGTGGAATTGTGGGAGGGATAGCGGTTTCCTTTATTTTTCCATTTTCCTTATTTAATGTCATTACAGTTGATCCTTCCTTGAGAGTTTCCTCTGCCTGGAGATCATTTCCAGTTCCTGCATTCACTATTTGATTGAATGTGGTGAATTTTGCAGTTGTTAGTAGCTGAGCGCCATTGGGGTTCTTAATGCGGCAGGCTTGGCTTTTTTCCCAGGAAAATATCAGTTTCTTAGTCTCTGGTTCTAGTTCATTATGTACAGATGGCAAAATAACGTATTTTTTAAGCTTCTTTCCTATAACTCCTATCCTGGACCTTGCACCTGTGGACTCGGTCATTTTCCCTCGTTGTAGAATGCCGAAATAGGTCCCCAGCAGGGGGCTAGGGGTTGACTTGACCCTCCCACCGCGTCCCCTCTTACCCGTCATGTCGACTTTATTCTTAGCGCTAAGCAGCAGGGGCGCTATCCCAATGCAGACAGTCCTCTGGGGGAGCCGGTGGGGAGATCTGTTTGTGCTTCCCATGCCTCGCCTAGATCGCGGGGCTGGCTCTGAGCCCGGGCAGGGGCTGCGCAGGTCAGCGATAATCAGGGAAGGCAGAGAAGAGCAGAGACGTGAGGCTCCTCGCAGCAAAGGTAAAGGCTTCCGACGCTCTTTCACAAAGAAAACATCCAGGGCGCTGGAAAGAAACTTCAACGGCATCTCGATCTTGTCTGCTGTCAACGGGCCACTACAATACTGCAGGGGTTTAAGATCGGCGGTTCATGTGGGGAGGCTCAGCGGAGCTGCACTTAGGCAAGGTCAGCCGGACACCATCTTGCCTCCGGGTCATCTCATCTTAACATGGGGGTTACTGCTGGAAGCGAGAACCCACAACAGAAACCCACCCAAGGCCCTCCTCTAGCAGTCATCTTACAGTCCATCAAGAGTTTCCAAGCTGAGGTCAAAATTGACAACCGAGGATCGCGCCTAGCAGTTAACAAACTACACGGGAAAGTCCAGAAGGTGGGAAAGACCTGTGCTGCAATAGCGGGATGCGTGGCTTCTGTTGAAGCAAGGATGGACCAACTCGAGGAAGATGCCAGCAATTTCCAGAAATCCAGCGAGAAACAGGAGTGCGCTGTTAATGATCTGCTGTTGAAGATGGAACAACAGGAAAACAGACAAAGAAGGAACAATATTAGATTTCTAGGGGTCCCCGAAGGAATCGAGAAGGATGACCCTAGGAAATTCATGATTTCCCTTCTTAGGGAAACTTCCCCCGAGCTGAAAGACTGGGACTGGGACAGAGAAGTACAAAGGGCCCACCGATTCCCTCTGTCTCTCAACAAACGAGTACAGGCCCCACAACTATACCCTCGGGCGATGCTGGTGTTTCTCGGCAACTCTCTTCTCCGAGATGCCATATTTGATCTGGCAAGACCTAACAGTAAAAAGTCATTTGAAGGTTTCACCTTCTTCACCAGTCCAGATCTCGCGCACGCTACAGTCAAAAGAAGGTGGAAACTAAAGCAGTTCATCGATCCCCTACAGAAGTTGGGGGCTATTGTGTACCTGCAGAGTCCAGCCAGACTGAAGGTCATCTTTAATGGGACCACTCGTAGCTTTGTCTCTGAGATACAAGCTAGGGCATATCTTGATGAAATTTCAGCTCAGGAAAATGGTTAATACTATTGTGTTCTAATAGGGGATTAAGGCAAATGAATTAGAATCTTTTATTCTCCTCTCCTTTTTTTCCTTCTTCTATCCTTCTTAGGTGCAGGGTCTTTGTCTCGGTTCTAGGTATTCTGAAAGAAAATTGTTAATCTATATGTTCTTAAAAAAAACAACAACAAAAAAAAAAAAATTCTCTCATGTCCTGCTCTTAACTTACTCTATTCTCTTCTTAACTTTAGTAGAAATGGTATTAGGTTGTTCAAGCCATTAAACTAGAATTTGTTAATATGATTCATAGGATTATAGATTACTAGAACGGGCACAGCCTGGGGTTTATGTTTTGTCCTTTATTATTCTTTTTGTTAATCTTCTACTCATGCGGGGAGGGCTCAGAGGAGGCACGGTGGGGCTTCCGGACGGACGCTACACCCCTGGTGACGCAGCCAGGTAACCTCCAAGGTTGGTGGGGGTGGTGGGCGGGGGGGTGGGTCTTGGGGTGGGGGGGAGAATGGGAGAATGGGAATGACGGACAGGCTATTAAAATCCATGTCAAAAAAGAGTAGGAAAACGCACGTAGGGTTCAGAGGAAATTTGAAAGAAGGGGTCAACAGCTTTGGCACTCTTACATCGGCAGTATGGCCAGGATAAAAATAATATTTTTAAATATATGTGGTCTAAACGATCTTAAAAAGAGACAAACAGTGGCAATTGGCCTACAAAACTGGGGAGCAAATATTGTATGCATGCAAGAGACTCATATCGAAGGAACACAGAGCCATATTTTGAATACACTAGGGTATACATTGGTGTGTGCTACCTCACAAGGGGCTAAGACACAGGGGGTCGCCATCTTGCCTAAAGGGAGTGGGTATGCTTTTAGCAAATCCAAAACTGACAAATTTGGCCGCTGGGCTATCACCGAATGCAACTATCAAACAGGCCAAAAAATGACCATCTGTGCTATTTATGGGAGTAACTTAGATGATCCTGTGGTCATTGATGAGGTCTCCAACGAACTTTAACACTGGTCTCTTCCGCTCCTGGTTTGTGGGGATCTCAACATAAATCTCCCGTCCAACTGGTCTCTGAAGGACGATTGGGTTTATAAAGGGCGAAAACCAAAGGTTTTTCGTGCTATCAAGAATCTATGTTTAGCACATGGGCTTGTGGACAGTTGGCAGACTTCCAACACTAATAGTAGTGATTTAGGCTACACGTATTACTCTAATCCACACCATACACACGCCAGATTAGACTATATGTTTATATCAAACTCGCTTAGTCAGGACTGTCAAATTGTGAAATTGCCCCGCGTACTATCAGATCATAATCCCCTTTTTTTTACTTTAAATACTAGATTGGCTAAATTAGAACCAACACCTTGGACATTTGAAAAAGTCCTATTGAATGACTCCCAATATTGTCTCCATATGAAAGATTGGATCCCCAAATTTCTAGCAGAGAATATTAACAGCACCTCAATAGAAATTGTATGGGACGCTCTAAAAGCCGGGATCCGGGGCGAGGCCATGCTATTCTCACTCAGATCAAACAAGCAGGAGAAGGAGGAGATATGGAGGTTACAGGATAAGCTCATGATAGCAGAAGTAGATCTTGTTAGAGCCACCAGCGATAGTGATCCAACTGGGGATATCTCGTGTAGCTTAGCCCAAGTAGCAGTTGCTAAAGCAGCAATCACTAATATTTTTACAGACAAAGCAATTTGGAAAGCCACTGCACGAAAAGAACTAGTATATGAAGTAAATGAACAAGTGGGTCATCAATTGGCGGTTCGAATGCGGCAACAAACTAATGTTAACTTAATTAGGGAGATTAAAGACCCAGTGGCAGGACAACTAAAAGACCCAGAATTAATCAGGGATGCCTTTTATCGGTTTTATACAGAATTATACTCTGAAGATAGCAGTGGGGACATAGCCGAAATAGAAAGGTACCTAAAGAACTGTGAAAGGGGCAGCCTTGAGGAAAACACACAGCAGGCTCTAGAGGAAACTCCTAGTATAGAGGAGATGTTAACGGCTGTCAAGAGTCTCCCGAAAGGGAAGGCAACAGGACTTAACAGTATCCCCTCAGAGTTCTATGGTACATTTATAGATCAAATCAAGCATATATTGATTGACTTGATTATTCATATCTTCTCTGGAGGTCAACCACCTAGATCCTGGTCCAGGGCTAAAATTGTGATCTTTGCCAAAAAAGGGAAGCCCCGTGAACTCTTGGGGTCATATCGCCCCATAACTCTTATAAACGCTGACTCCAAAATATACTCAAAAATCTTGGCAAACCGGGTAGCACCAATTATACAAAAAGTAGTTGCCAGTAGCCAACATGGTTTTGTTCCCGGGAGGTCGACAATAAATCATATCCAGATGGTTATCACGCTTTTTGATGGAACAGGACCCTATGGCCCTAATCCTTCTGGATGCAGAGAAGGCCTTTGATAGGGTCTCCTGGCAGTTTCTCTGGAAAGCAATGGCAAAGATGGGATTTCGATCTGGGTTTATCCAGGCTACACAAAAAATGTACGTTAATCCTAAGGCTGTAGTATCCGTTAATGGAAACTTAACTAAGGAATTCCTTATATCCAGAGGCACTCGCCAGGGCTGCCCTTGCTCACCATTGCTCTTTGCAATATACACAGACTCTTTTATTCGCTACCTGGAAAAAAATGACAGCATTGCACCTATCATATCACAGGGACATGCTACAAAAACGTTAGCATATGCTGACGATATTGCTATAGTCACCCCAGATCCTATAGGTGCAATGCTGAATATCGAGGCCGAGGCGGTGAAATTTGGACTTGTCTCCGGTTATGCACTCAATCAGGGGAAGACACAAATTGTTTTAAATAAAAAAACTGTGATGGACGACCCTAGAGTAGTAAAGGGAGCAACTTACCTGGGGGTTATCATCTCCTCAAACATGGAGGAAGTTGTGGATATTAATGTCAAGCCAATGCTGAACTCAATGCATAAGGATTTACGACGCCTAGATAACCTTCATCTTTCTATAATTGGGAGAGCAAACGCAATCAAAATGGTGTTTTTTCCAAAAATATTATATTTATTTAGGGCAATTTGCTTAGAATTCTCTAACCAGTGGCTTACCTCAATTCAACGTACATTCTCAAGATTTATATGGGCGTATGCACAACCCCGATGAGCATATAAATATCTCACTCTTCCTAAAGATAGAGGCGGGCTAGCCCTTCCTAATCTGAGAAGATACTATTGGTCATGTGTATTACTTTATAGTAAAGAACTACTACAAGAGGGGGATAACACAGAAGACCATACAGTATCGATCTTCCAACTGCTAGTTGGAAATTGTAGTAATGGCTATCTATGGAGGCATATTCATGACAGCTATCACAAAAAGGTCAAATTTAAGACTCTCTATAGCTGTTTTAAAGTATGGAAGGCCGTAAGAGAAGCATTTGGAATAGGACAAATCTCACACTACACACCGATATGGAATAACCCAATTCTTCCACCAATGGTTTTCAAGGACAATTGTGTAAGCAAATGGCATAGAATAGGAATTACACAATATGGGGACATGTTTACAACACAGGGGATTAAATCTTTTGAAGCTTTGAAAAAAGAATACAGCTTAGACTGGCGGGATTTCTTTAAATACCTCCAAATTAGGGAATTTTTAACTCGCAAACCTGGAGCCAGGACATTGGGGGAAGAATCTACTCTAGTAGAGATGATCATACACTCTAAAAATCATACTATAGGTGGAGTTTATGCGCTGCTGTTGACCATACTCCCGGACGACTTAGAGAAAACATCATTGAAGTGGCAAGGCAAACTTGAGATTTCAAACAAAGGCTTTCTACACACCTATCAGCTAGCTCAAACTATTCTGATCTCCACCAAACTTCAGGCACAATTCTACAAAACCTGCTTTTTTCTTTATTATACACCTGACAAGATTGCAAAATGGGGAACCGGCAAAGGGACCTGTTGCCCGAGATGCAACTTACCTATAGCCGATTCCATACATATTTTTGCTTCTTGCCCCGGATTAATCCCTTTAAAGCAAGACATAGAGAGGTTCTTATCTGCCGTTCTTCATAGAGAGGTGACTTTGTCAAAAGAGGCAATGGTACTTGGGGCAGATGAACCAGATAGCATTGAAAGTGACCAAGAGTTCATATTTGTAGCGATGGCTGTCCTACGGTTATGCCTAGCCTCCGCTTGGCTCGACCCGTTAGCACCCTCTTTCCAGCAGTGGCTAGCTAGGCTACTGGCGGTACATAATATTGAGACAGCCATTTATCAACGGAAAGGTAATCAGCGGCGCAAAAGGGGTATGAAAATCTGGACCCCTCTTACACAATGGCGCGATTCACAAACATAATTTAATCTAATGTACCTACAAGGCTGTAATGTATATAGGATTTTTTTTTTTTTAAGCTTGGTTTATGTATCGATGGGTTAAACAAAAAGGAAAAAACAATGTAATGCTCATGATGTTAATGTGCGTATACTTACTGTCCGTCATACGTTGGATCGGGGGGGGGGAATAAATGTAAAACAATGAATAAAAACATTTAAAAAAAAAAAAGGAAATATCCAAGTCGAGATTACAGCACTTACAATCAATCTGTAGGAAATTCATATGGAGCCCGGAGACCTAGACGGGCGATGAGATTCATGACTTTGCCTCTTGAAAGGGGGGGTTTGGCTGTACCTGATTTTTTACTTTACTATGTCACATGTTTTCTTTTGAAAATGCGGGTGTTAATTACGGGGGAGACTACTGCTTATACTGCTATTGCTTCAACAATTTTTGAAATTTTACTAGGCCCAATTGCAAAACAGTGTTTATTTATAGAACTGGATGGCAGTTACTTTAAACGAACACGATTTAAAGTTGTGATCAGTGCATTTAAAGTGTGGAAATTGACTTCTAAATCAAATGTATTATACTCCTTTTAATGCATGTAGGCTCTTTCCAGGAATATTTTGGGATAATATCTCGCAAAGTTGGAAGAGGAAGAGGGGTTAGATATTGTGGCGATTTGTATTCTGATACTGGGCTAAGTAAATCATTTGATGAATTAACTACTCAATTTGCCTTTCCCAAAACTCATTTGTTTCAATTTTTGCAAATTAGAGATTTTTTAGCTCGTACTAATGTTGATATGCAATCTAATGCTGTGGTAGAAGGCAGGTTAAAATTGGAGCTTTATATCAATTGCTGCTTGTGGACTGGCCAGATGATCTTGAAAAATGTAGGTCTAAATGGTCTGCAGTGTTGGGAGAAACAGATATTGTGATTGAAGATCTTCTTATGATGTCTAGAGAAACACTAATGTCAGCAAATTTGAAAGCTCAATTTTTTAAGACCTTATTTGATTTATATTATACCCCTGCACGGATGGCTTAATGGGGGGTGGGTACGAAGGGAAATGCTTTCGATGTGGGGAAGATAACGCGGACAGCGTTCATATTTTTTTTAGATGCAACAAACTGCATAGATTTATTGCCGATATAGAAAAATGTTTGTCCTTGGTTATAAGCCTGCCTCTGATCATCACTCCTGCTATGATGTTATTGGGGAACATTACCACAAATAGATTTACGAATGGATTGCATCAATATCGATATATTTTTTTTTTTTTCAATGACGATAGCCCGCCTGTGTATCTCAGCGGAATGGTTGCAGGAAAATCTGGCGAGCAAAAATGTATAATTTATATAAACTGGAATGGGGCTTATTCTCTGTTAAAGGTCCTAGGAAGCGACTGATGGGTATAAATATATGGGGAGCTTTTCGTGATTATTGTGAGGTTTAATTTTTAAAAAATGTAATGAATTGAGTATCAGTCAAATATTTGTTATTTTTCCTTATCTCTTCCTCTGTATTGTGATTGATGATTATGATCTAAGCTGCCTTCATGTCTTTGTTTACATTTATGTATCTATGGTTTATGAATTATATAAGGATTTATGTAATCTTGCTGCTGTGAAGCTATAAATAAAAAAAGAAAAAAAAAAGATTCTTAGTTCCTCTTTGCAACTTTCCCCAATACTCTACTATTGATTTTTAATGAATTACACACTGTAATAAAGAGGCACCATTTCATTTTTCTCTTACTTCCCAAAATATTCAAAGCTAACCTCTTCAACACATACCCTCGTAATAGATACAGTGCCTCTGATATATTTTTTCATATCACTGTTAGACTCTTTTTTAATCAAAATCCCATTTACATCTTCATTTCATGTAATTTCTATAGAGGATTAAAAAGTTATGTATATACCAGTGAATTTGGTTTGTAGATTATATTGTTGCCCCGTGGGGCATAAAGGCGTGGCGGGGGAGGTGCAGGGTGAGCGGTGCTAGTGCTAAACACCGGAATATGGAAAATGTGAGGTGAGTAAACAATTTAATAAATAAAACGAATTTCGTAGCACGCCCTGCATCTTAAATTGCGATGCAGGGTGGGCTCGAAATTTATTTTATTTATTAAATTGTTTACTTACCTCACATTATCCATATTCTGGTGTTTAGCATCCCCCAGCCTGCCACTCCCCCACCCCGCCTTTTTGCCCCACGAAACTCCCTCCACGGGCCTGCTGCTGCCTAGTATATATATTTAACACTCAAACTTTTGAAAACAGTCACTGGATGATGTCATATGAGATGTCATCAGTTATGTCACTGACCATGTCATGAGTGAAGTAATATGTGAGGTT
The DNA here is from genome assembly GCF_964261635.1 of Lissotriton helveticus. Lineage (NCBI taxonomy): Eukaryota > Metazoa > Chordata > Amphibia > Caudata > Salamandridae > Lissotriton > Lissotriton helveticus. The sequence continues at coordinate 294,704,672 of NC_136070.1, forward strand.
ATAAGCAGTGTATTATGGGGGCTTGAGTTGTAGTTAACTGAGGTAACTATAACGGCTGAATTGTTGTGAAGAAGAGCGTAGCTACAGTCGAAACGTGTTAACTTAAGCCAAAATAAACCAATAAAGAGAACCTGAGCATGTTGGGACCTGTGATTTTTTGCTACATACATATAGTGCTACCAACTATTTGCCCTGAGGGCGCAGTGGAGTTATCCATCATTTCACCAAACCATCCTGTATGCAACAGATTTCTAACAGAAATCAGAATTCTCAAACTGTTTTCTACTTTGTGTGGTTTGCTCTTTTGCAGTATTACGTGCACTGAAAATACTACAATACTGAAATTATTGCAGGTGTTTTAGATTCAAATTATTTTATTTTCAAACACATGCCTTATTTTTTTTCTAACGTGACACACTTTCGATCGCAAAAGCAATTCTATTGAATAACGGCCACATTTTGAATGCTAGACAAAACTATGATAAGGATAAATCGAAGAAAAATGTGCTCTGCAACTCCGTTTTTAAAAAAATTGGTCTATTTCCTGTAGAGAACATTGGGCTAGTAAGTAAAAACATTCAAATTGGAATACATTCCTAATTGGACTGCTTTTTTTTTTAAAGGAGGTGTTTTAACTGAAAGCTCAGCATCTGAATCTAGTCCCCCAACTTCACAGCTAGTATGACCTTGGGCACTTTGCTAAATCATTCGTTGCATCGAGTTCCCTGAATTTTAACTTAAAGTAATTGTATTAACAGAACCTTGGTAGCAAGTGGGACTCTATATTCTTCACTTGTGAAAAACATATTCCCTCCCGCCCGACCACTTTCTCTTGATACAGAGAGGTCAATGAGATGTTGTTATCCATGTAGTTGTTGTGCAATGACACTAGAGGGCAGTCTAGTTATTGAAATTGTATTTCAAATGGTGCTATACTTTTCTACAAATGTTTACTTTTGGCATTTGTGATCACGAAGTGGCAGGTCAAAGTATGAAAGAACTTTACACATGAATGTCAGTACCGACTAAAAGATGTGTCTCTTTGAGCTTTAAATTGTATCTTTTTAAGCCATTACAATTACACCTTGTTTATACTTAGGTTGCTGTACAAGTAAATGCTGTTCAGCCGACAGAACTATCTAATGCTATGCTATGTGTACTTTACCCGATGGCTTCCCAGCGCTGAGTGAGTCATAGGTGCAGAGCTTCTAGAACAGTAAATAATTAAGAACTAATTAACTTAAGGAGGAACTTGATGCCTCCATTGAATCTCCACCTAAGTTCTAAAACCTAGAATGTATTTTATTTCTTCTGCTCATATTAGGCCTTATTCCTTCGATGTCATTTTCAAACGTACACTTTTCTTGAATGCGAAAATGATTCTCTATTTATTAGGTTAAAATTGCCTGGTAAGACATCAGCACTAGGGGCCTCCTCGAGAGTTCCAATCTGGGGTCTAGAAATATGTCACAATACAACCAGAAATATGTCACAATACATATAGATGTATTGAAACTCCAAGATGCACCTGGCACTACAGAGCAGATATACTAGTTTTTCATGCAGCGCAGTGAAGCAGCCACAAATGCTAGCTGTGCTGAGTGGGAATTAGAGAGCAGGAGCACGCCATTTTTACAGAAATATGTCTCTCTTGTCCCCGCGCCCTAGCGCCGGCGCAGAAATATGCTGCTGTGCATCACAGACACACCTTTGCACTATGGTGCAAGGATGTCTCTGTGAGCCTAGTATGGGTTTTGTACTGGAAGGGAACCCTTCAAATACAAAATACCAATCTTAGACCAACTTGAAACCATTTCCTACTTTGTATGTGCGCTGTACAGTGCAGCGCATATGCAAAGTCGGAAAAGAAAGGTGAAATTAAGGCATTTCTCCTTAATAGCGCCTATTTGAAATAGGTGCTATTTTCTGATGCTTCACCCTCTCTACTTTTTAAGTGCATAGGGGCAGATTTACAAGCTCCTTGCGCAGCAATTGTGTCACTTTTTTTGACGCAACGGTAGTGAAAACAATGTGCCAATCTACAATGTTACGCATCTAGGGAGATACGTTACGTTGTAAAGCCCTGTGCCAGGTATAATACATGCAGGCTAGGCATTCCCAACCAAAAAACCATGTAGAACTGATGCAGTGAAATTTACAACATTTCACTGCATCACTCTACGCGTTCACTGTGTCAAAATACTTACGCCTGCTCAGACCAGGCAAAAGGAATGACGCAGGACTTTTTGCATGGGACTAACCTATCTGTTGTTGCATATTGCTGGAGTTGCGTAAATTTCATGAGCAACTCCAGCAATGCATCACTTTTGTGCCAACAGATGCGTCAGTATTTCTGACGCATCTGTTAATCCTTGTGCCATGGAGACCTGTATTTTACATACAGCGCATCCATGGTGGCGTAGGGACATTTGGCGCTGGCGCAAGGAAATTGACGCATCTATGCAGATGCATCAGTTCCTTGTAAATCTGCCCCATAGGGTTTAGCATCAGAAACCTTCGATGGTTGCATGGGAACACCCATGCATCACCAATGGTACGCCCCCTTGGCGCTAAGTAATACAAAGCAGCGCTATGCACTACTTTGCTCTACTATTGAGTGTTTGCCATCACTAAACAAATTAAGCGATAGATAGGAAAATTGTAAAAAAAAAACATTTCTCGTTATTTTGCGTCACATATGTAATGCAAACATGGTGTTAAATATTACTAAATAGACCCCTCAGTGTGCTTGCGTCTCACATTTTCTGTCCAGATTTTACACCCGATATCCCCCTTACTATTAACAAAACAGGGGCATCCGTCTAACTTTATTGACTCATGCTAGAAAGACTGGTTCAATATTGCACAGTACCACTTGGAGTGTTGTTTTAAAGAAGTCCTCATTTTTTACATAGAAAGTCTTCACATAGTTAGGAAATCCTCACTTGTTCTAAATCCCTTCCTTACTTTTATATAGTTTTACCTGAGCAGCCTTGAAAAATGTTGGATTATAATTCACAAGAAACATAGTGCAAAATGAACCATAATTAGGCAACCTCAACACGCTCCCTTTCCAGAGTGTATATGACTACATCTCCTAATCTGAGGTATTGATGAGGGGTACGCATCACACATGGACCTGCATAATTGCACAGCAGGTCCGGCTCCAAGAATTTTTATCTGGGTGGGCCAAGGGTGCATTTGGGTGAGCCACTGCGGGCTCGATTTGTCGCATATATGTCTGGGTAGGCCTGCTTTAGGGCCCTCCTTTATTTCTTCTTACTCTTACAAGGGTCAGTAAAACGCACTCTTTTCCAAGTCTCTTTCTAAATATTATCATTCTCAAAAAGTGTTTTACTATGTTATGTTTCTTTGATGGGAAGAGGAGGTTTCTGAGGTGGGAGTGTCAGCCAAGTGACACTTCTCGGGCTCCCTATGTGCGAGCCTTCAGGGAGAATCCCTCTTCACTACTACCTCCATCTGACCCCGGACTCTGCAACGCACTCCCTTACAGGCTTGATTATCCACTACTCCTCTCCAGTGCACCTTATTTCACCGCTGACCTTGGGCCCCAGCCCCATATCAGGCACCATCATGCTCCACTTTCATTTTTCCAGGTAAAAAACATTAGTAAAATCACCTTCAAACTGAAAACATTCAATATAGCAGAAAATATAATTAGCACGCACTTTTAAAGTATGTTCCACAGTAGCCCTTATGACCCGCTAATTTAATAAACAAAAATAGAAAGGCCATGACAGGGCCAGCTTTAGCGCTCTTTGCGAAAGCCTTTTTTGGCGCCACACCAATAACCTCTTTTTCCATAAATACCTTTGCTACCACCCTCCCCCAGTGCCCCTTATCTCTCCCTAGCTTTCCCCTCCACCCCATGACCTCTTCTTTGGATTCCCTCACTGCCATCCTCTACCAGTGCCCCTCATCCCTCCAGGGCCCCCCTTTGACTTCCTCATTGGACTCCCTCACTACCACCCTCCAACAGTGCACTTCATCGCTCCATAGCCCCTCCCCCTATTGACCTCCTCCTCGGACTCCCTCACTGCCACCCTCCACCAGTGGACCTCATCTCTCTGTAGCCCCTCCCACCATGACCTCCTCCTCAGACTCCCTTACTACCACCTCTACCAGTGCCCCTTATCTCACCCTGGGGGTACAAAAGGAGGTGGTGACCGAGCATCTGAACCAATCAAACACTCACACCCAGTCAACAGATCTGGGTTTAATCCATCACCGTTCTTTAGCCCACTCTGCCACCCCAGTTCAGACATGGCCATATGCAAATCAGTCTGACCCTGTGCCTCATGGGAACAGTCCAGACCGAACTGCCAGGCCATACCTTCCCTGGACCGGAAACAAGCTTCCGAGGACTGGTTTCTGGCATTTCAGTCATCTTCAGCCCGGCTTGCTTGAATCCAGTGGCAAAGTGAGCAAGGGACTTACGTCTGAGCATACCCTGCCAACTTATGGCGAACAAAGCGGTACAAAAGGAGGTGGTAATGGACGGACCATCTGAACCAATCAAACACTCACACCCAGTCAACAGATCTGGGTTTAATCCATCACCGTTCTTTAGCCCACTCTGCCACCCCAGTTCAGACATGGCCACATGCAAATCAGTCTGACCCTGTGCTTCCTGGGAACAGTCCAGCCCGAACTGCCAAGCCATGCCTTCCCTGGACCGGAAACAAGCTTCCGAGGACCGGTTTCTGGCATTTCAGCCGTCTTCAGCCCGGCTTGCTTGAATCCAGTGGCAAAGTGAGCAAGGGACTCACGTCTGAGCATACCCTGCCAACTTATGGCGAACAAAGCGGTACAAAAGGAGGTGGTGATGGATGGAGCATCTGAACCAATCAAACACTCACACCCAGTCAACAGATCTGGGTTTAATCCATCACCATTCTTTAGCCCACTCTGCCACCCCAGTTCAGACATGGCCACATGCAAATCAGTCTGACCCTGTGCTTCATGGGAACAGTCCAGCCCGAACTGCCGAGCCATGCCTTCCCTGGACCGGAAACAAGCTTCCGAGGACCGGTTTCTGGCATTTCAGTCATCTTCAGCCCGACTTGCTTGAATCCAGTGGCAACGTGAGCAAGGGACTCACGTCTGAGCATACCCTGCCAACTTATGGCGAACAAAGCGGTGCAAAAGGAGGTGGTGATAGACGGAGCATCTGAACCAATCAAACACTCACACCCAGTCAACAGATCTGGGTTTAATCAATCACCGTTCTTTAGCCCACTCTACCACCCCAGTTCAGACAGGGCCATATGCAAATCAGTCTGACCATGTGCCTCATGGGAACAGTCCAACCCGAACTGCCCAGCCATGCATTCCCTGCACCGGAAACAAGCTTCCGAGGACCAGTTTCTGGCATTTCAGCCGTCTTCAGCCCGACTTGCTTGAATCCAGTGGCAAAGTGAGCAAGGGACTCACGTCTGAGCATGCCCTGCCAACTTATGGCGAACAAAGCGGTACAAAAGGAAGTGGTGATGGACGGAGGATCTGAATCAATCAAACACTCACACCCAATGAACAGATCTAGTTTTAATCCATCACCGTTCTTTAGCCCACTCTGCCACCCCATTTCAGACATGGCCATATGCAAATCAGTCTGACCCTGTGCCTCATGGGAACAGTCCAGCTCGAACTGCCAAGCCATGCCTTCCCTGGACCGGAAACAAGCTTCCGAGGACCGGTTTCTGGCATTTCACCCGTCTTCAGCCCGGCTTGCTTGAATCCCATTTGGGATCATTGGTTGTCTGAATGTTGATGCTGTCATGTGTTATGTGTTTTGTATGCCGCATGTTGCCATATTCGCTAAGCATGGACTGTTGCTTTATGCATGATTACACTAAACCCCAAACAAAAGTGTGTGATGTATTTAGTGCAACGCACAGTGAGAACCACAGGGGGGCATATAATCAAGGGCTGAAGATATAATTATCACCGCTTTAGCGTCTGGTTTTGGGCGAAAAGCGGCGATAAATATATTGCATTATTTTCAAGGACGTGCTAGCGCATGTTTCCTTGATTCAGCTCCCATTTTGTTCACGCCGCGCTTTGCATTTCTAATTAGATGCAAAGGAGGCATGCCTAACAAAACACCATGGGAAAAATACCACTACCCCAGCTTCGCTGTATCATCAACGAGGGGTAGCGATATTTTAAATTCCATTAACTATGCCTTAACGCAGGAATTTAACGTCTGTTAAATTCCTGACTAAGGCATAGCTTACATGGGAGGTGGATTATGGTGATACGACCACAGGGTCGAATCACCAAGGCTATCTCTGTTTTGGGTGCACCATAGCTGGTTTTCCAGTGATGTTTGCCCAATTCCCCGGAATATGATCGCCCTGGAGTAGTGTGTTGTTAATAAGGCATTACCAGGGCGATAAATTCCTGCGAGAGACAGCGATAAATAAACAGCGCGCTTTGCGTTTATTTATCGCCGTCCTTGTAAATATGCCTCAGTGTTCTATGAACAAAGTTTGAGCTAACTCAGTAGAGCATAGTACACCTTTGCGAAGCATGCATTCTGTGGCACATTTAATATGGTCACCATACCATTTGAAAGAGTGCCATGTAGTAGACATTGCCCACTTATTTTTCCTTTATAACAGGGAAAGTTCCATGCAATTGGATTTTAAAGTTTTTTATCTTGTGTTCCTTTCTGTTACAGGGGGACTGACCCTACAGTAAGATGAGGGATTCTAACTCACAGTGCATGCGATTTTAGACTGCATGCTACACTTTCAGATCCCTAAATAGGGATTGAACACAACACCAGGTCATTTTTCTATATTTACATCCTGAAGAAAGCCAGGCGAGTCTTTACGGGTCATAGGACCATCATATTCTAAACACCCTGTAAATATTTTTTAACCCGTACCCTCCTAGAACACGATCAAATGGATACCTTGGTGCGGTTGAGGTACTTTTATTTATTTCCCCAGTAGAATTATTATTCAAAGAGCTCCTTGGAATACAGTTGAGCCCATCAAGTCTTGTAGGGGCCAGGGTGGACCCGATGAAAAAGCATGGCACTATTAAAGTGTGTGATGTTCATAATAAAAAAAAATGAATTTCCACCTGCTTCATTAAGAACTGACCAGGCCCACATGTGGGACAGGATCCTTTTCTTTTTCATGTAGAACAAGGCACACCATTTTGTGTCGCATTAAAATTGTCATACGTAAGTAGCATATACATTTTGTAAAGTTTACACCCAATTCAGGCACATGTGGAAAAAAAACGGTGGCCTCTTTCAATTATAAAGTTTTAACACACAACTGATACAGGGGATTCTATGCCTGGCTTGCTGCAGAATTGAAGATTCTTCCTTCCACAGATAACTGACTGAAATGTACCCCTTAAATACCAAGCAAATCTATTAGCTTCTGACTCTGCTTGCTTAAGTACTTTGAGTATGGTGGTGTTCTCATTTATCTTCAGGGTTGGTTAGAAGCAAGGCTGTTACTGAAAAACTAAAGCTTGCACCAACTGCAAAAATGTTGCTTAGAAAACATCATAATAGCAGGTGTCCTGTTGGTTGATTTACTGCCCATGTTGTACATAGCCTGAACTGCTTTCTCATCTCTGACATATTCATCGAAACGTTTGTGCTCTAAAAGTGAAGATTCATAAATGATTTGGGAAGAGTCTGGAAATTTATATTTCTTACATTTTACAAGGTAATTTGTTATCGTCTGGCTTGACAGGGCAGCTGCTGCCAGACAATTATACGGAGATCATTCGAAAGGAAATTTGACTCCGCCTACATGTTGGGAGCCAGGAGTACATGTTTTGATTGGGCAGAAATTGTGTGCTTCTGCAAAAAAAGCGTTTGCCATCCTCACAACTGGGATACATGTGTTTATTTATGTAGCTGCCTCGGCTTGAACACCCAGGGGCACACACATGATATTGGAATGTTATTGAAGTGTCTTAGAAAACTGGATAATTTCTGTTGTTTCTCTCTGGCAGGATCTAGATGAGGGGAGGGTAATCATTAGCCTATGTGGATTTTTAGGTCTGGCTTGACAGTGCAACTGTCACTTGACCTTTTAACCTACATCAATGTGACTCTAGAGTTCTTTGCTTTCACACAAATACATATCTATTCCCATGCAATTCAGTTAAAGCCAGACCTAGTGTCAATGCTAATCCGTGTTCATTCTCTTCATGAGAAAAATGTGCAACTGTTATACTGCTATCTGTGTTTCAGTTGATATCATGTGTATATTCACTTGAAGTATATACAAAGAACACCTATGAATAGTCTTACTAATTGGAAAAGGGTTATTAGTAGATGCACCTTAGCTAATGGAGGGGAGAGGCTGCAGAATTGCATACCGGCATGGCACTTTGCTTATTTATCTGAATGCATTTGTGTACATGAGTGGTCTGTCTTACCTTCAACAAGCAAAACTTAGCCATTTCAACAAGAGACCAGTGACACAGTACTTATTATTATCTCTCAGGAGACAGCATGCAACATTCCAATATGCATGTGGTTGCATCTTATGAGGAGCTTCGACCTTATTGCCCACCGTTATGAGCTGTCTCAGGGACTTTCACATGTTTTGTAATGGTTTGCTTTCATTTTATTTTACAGAGTTTGATGACATTTTTTGATGACAATGTTAATGTAAAGTTTATAAACATGTTATTGAAGGGCCACCGCTGCAAATGTTGCACATTTTGTACAATCATGTTGGCAAGATCCTGAATGGGATTATTTTTCTTAGGAAAAATGATCATTTTGGCCAGGGACCATGATCTAGGGGGATCAGCACCATTTAAAATGTCATTGAAAAGGTTTGTGATGAGGTCCTAAAGTTGAACCAAGAATATTTTATAAAATTCAGTAGATTTCGAGTTTGTGCCTGTGGCCTTCCCGTCGGGTAAACTAGACATAGCCATAATACCTCATCCTAAGACTTGGAGCCCTCAAGGAGCTCTTGTTCTTCTTTGGTCAATGGTTCCAGTCAGTGGGATGGAATATAGATATTTTAAAGTGGAATCCTGCTTGATAGTTATTCTGAAAGGACACCCTTATTTTAGTTGCATCTGAGACCAATCCATGTATTGGGTCCCTAATTGCACCAACTTTATTATGTGTATGTTTCTGTCTAGTTCTCATTGCTACATGATATCTCATTTGTTTCACTACATTCATAAGCGTTTTATCTGTGAGCAACTAGTTTGGCTGCTGCTTTTTTGGTGAGTATTTCCCCGATTGCTTCCTTAGCAGACACCACTGCCATTTGAGCCTCCTCTATCCTGGTCCCCTGCTGCAGTGCTTCTACTAAATTTTCTTCAGCCTGAGCCACATTAAACTGGTGGTCCTTCATACTACGTTGTTTTCCATCTTTCCACCACTTCAGAAAAACTACATTGCCCCCCCCACCGAACACAAGCTTTCAAGGTATCCCACACAGCACCTAATGGGGCACTTCTCACATGTCTTCTAAAACACTCTGGGATCCTTTCCTTCATGTGTTCCCTGTATTCATCATCATGAAACAGTGCCCTTTCAAAGTTACAGGGAAAAACACTTTTCGTAAACCCCGAGCTCTGAATTAAAAAAACAGATGTTTATGGTCAGATAGTAACCTGGGGAAGTGTTCAATCTATCCTTCCAGTAATAGAGATGAGGAAACAAAAAATTATCCAGACTTGCATGAGATTAGTGTGGGGCAGATTAATAAGTGAGCCCGTGTTCTGTCGAATTTGAATTCAACCATACACCTCTAGGACCGTGTCCCCAGTATAAATTCTCTATAGCATGAAATGCCTTTGGTTTTCTCTCTGTGTATTTCTCGTTTAAAGTCATAACCCAATTACAATGTTAATTAATATTTAGATCCCCACACATTATGATGTGCAAGGCTCAGTGTACTAACTCATTGGATAGCCAGTCAAATACCTCGGATTCATCATTTATACTGCCGTAAACTGATTATAAAGTGAAAGAGCAACAACGGGAAGACCAACATCTGACAGTGACCCATCACCCATGTGGGTCCTCTCATATTTGATAAACTTGAATCGTATTATGACAGGCTAAAATTGCAAACCCACATATGCTTGCCCCTTTGTGAAGTCCTCCAGTTAATCTGTCACCTAACTTTCTGGGCAGATTCTTCTGTGCCTCCTCTATATGAGTTCCTAGGAGACAAATAATAACTGTATATAACGTTTGTAACCCTTGAGATACTTTTTGCCTTTTCTTAGGATCATTTAGCCCAAATCTATTCCATGTAGCGAATCTTAATTTTCCAGTTCCCAACATCAGAATAGCCAAGTTCCCCACCTCCCCTTACCACTCCTATATTTGTTCAACAGGTCCCTAAACCTGTCAATTAAAAGAAAAAGCTACAATAAAGAAAGACTTAGTTCCCTTATCATAAACTAATCCCTGTGTGTGGTCAAATGACACACCCCACCACCCCCACCACCCCAACAACCAAGCAATCAGGCCGCACCTGAGTGATGCACGCCTGACCGATGACCCCACTGCTCTGACCACCCATGCCAACCATGAGAACAAAAAGGGTGAATAGGTGCCGACTAACAATGGCAATTTCTATTTTACAAATACCATGATACCACTATTCAAAACACCCATAATTATTGGGCTTGAATTTTAGAGACAAAGCTAGGAGTTTGACCATTCATAACAACTTTGGGCCTAATTTATGAAAAGGGACACATTGCTGCGAGAAAACAGTGATGCGTCACTTTTCATTGCGCCCTCCTTGCAACACCAATGATGCATCATATTTACAGTACTGGTTCCGGCTGGTAACAGTGCCGGGCAGCAGCTACGCTCTCTTCACTGGCTCCCCGTGAGGAAACGAGTGAAATTAAAATCCTTGACTTTGGCCCACTGCGCCCTGCACCATCGTGGTCCTCTCTATCTACAGAGGCGCTTTCCCTTCATGTCCCTGCACGTTCTTCGCGGTCCTCGTCCCTTTGCTATGCTCTGATCCCCCGCTTTAAGTTTCAGAGACTAGGGGGCAGCTCCTTCACAGTGAAGAAGACGGCAGAGGCCTGGAACACTCTTCCCCTTGCTTTACGCACTGTCCAGGATCCAGTTGCGTTCAGGAGGAAGTTGAAAAAATATATATTCTCCTGCTAGCATTTCACCCTCCCTCCCTCCCCACTAGGTTCCACACCGAAATACTCATGAGTAGCTGTGCGTGTTACAAATTTATGTAACATAACATAACATAACAGTATGACGCATCATGTCGCAAGGAATTACAGATACGTCAGTATTTCTGATGTATCTGCAGGCGCAAAAATGAAACATTGCTGGAGTGTGTCACAAAAGTGACGCAACTCTAGCAATTGGTCATTACACATGGGCAAGTCCAATGTGAAATGTGCCTGCGCCACTCTTATGTCTGCCATGAGGCAGGTGTAGGATATTGACGCATTTGCGACCTAGAAATGGCACAGTGAAATCTCATTGATTTCACTGCATCACTTCTACGACCCTTTCTTACATCAGAACGCCCCCTTCCATACATTATACCTGGCGCAGGTATAATGTAGTGCAAGTGTTTATAAAGAGACGCATCTACCTAGATGGGTCACTTTGTAAATATGGTACAACAAGGTGCTTTTTTTACGCCACTGGTGTGTTACAAAAAGTGATGCACCGGAGGTGTTTAAGTGACGCAATTGCTCATAAATAAGCCCCTCTGAGTCTAGCAGGATTCTGCAAATACACTTCGGCACCGGATTTCTGAAAGTGTAATAACAATTGCTGAAAGTGCATTCTTCGCTCAACGATTGCATGTGCAAAGTCGAGTCTAACAGAAAAAGTCACCCACTCAGGGGTTTTTGGGCATTTGGCCGAACTCAATCTAAAACCAATACCCTTCAAAAAAAAATTCCAAAATACACTAGCTTTGCTCTGGCCCTCTCAGCTTAATTCATCTGGCGCTTCTTCACTATTAGGGGGAACCTTGGAGCAGGCTGAATTTTCAAGTCCCAGGCCAAATATGTCTGATCAGGGAATGATTTAAAAGGTTCACCATAAAAAGTCTTGTGTTGCCACATTCCAATCATTACAGAATTCACAGAAATCACTGATTGCTCCTCTGATGCCTGTTCTACTGATCCTCCAGATTTGACATGACGTCGGACCTAAGGGCCCCCTGGGAAGTGTTTTGAGGGTTCAGGAAGCTGACCTCAGATTCAGGACTCTCTGTCGAGCCCTCCATCATTGTTAATCGATCTACAATATCTGCACATGTTTTGTTCAATTTCCGGATCCCCACTCTAACTTTTTAGATGTGACTCTCGCCCGACGACTTTCATTACAGGTTTCCTCTTGTATTTGTTCGATAGAGTAAAAAGTAGTAGTGAGGGAAGGTTCCCTTGGCTCACCAGGTATGGCACCAGGTCTGACATCCAGAGTATCAACACCATCCGGGTCATGATTTTTAAAAAGTTGATCTCCAGCAGAATAAGTGAGCTGTGTGACCGAGTAGTCCCATTACAGCTGTTTGCTAGTTCTCCTCCATTTCCCCTTTTTCTTTCTTTGTGAGGATTCTTTAATTGCATCAATAGCAGATCTGCAGTTGAAATACTACTATTTGTGTCAGACTACTCATCATCACTTAAAGACATATTATCCTGATTAGATGAAGTCAGAAGTGTTGGTTAAAGAGAAATGATTCTCCCCAGGCATCTCAAGGAAAATAGCCCCTCCTTGCCGCTGACCCTCAGAGAGGAGAAGCGTGGCTCAATGGTTAGAGCGGCAGACCCTGATGCAGAGGTCTGGCCCGGGACTAGGGTTCAATTCCTGCCTCGGCGGCTCTTGGACTCAATCTCCCCGGACCTGATAATTTTTACATCGGTGCCTAGTCTAATCATGGGTCCCACTCTGTGACTCTGGGCAATAGCTTGCTTAATCTCCACAACGGCCCCAGCAGCGCTTGGATGCCTGGCTTCACATTGGGGGTGCCCAGGAGTGGACATTTCACATGGAAAAGCCAGGAAGGGTTCCATAGCGGTATGAGTACTGCGCCGGGACGCCCTGTCGCATGGGCAGCCATGTGCTTTACAAATACAACACATTTAGAGGGGTCATGAACTAACCTGTGAGGTGACAAAACCTTTAGCACTTACATTCGTTTTAGTCCCCCCTCTGGTCCCTGAGTAATGTCCTGTGGTGGGAGATTGCTAGACAATGGTACAGTAACAAGTTTAGGGCCATCCTGAGCCACACTCAAAGTCCCTTGAAGCAGTAAAGCTTCCTGTACCAAAACCGATAGGATCTCAGGCTCTGCCTTTTAAATAACGGTACTGCCACTAAACCCTAGTACTTCCTGGGGCCCTATCAAAGAGTCCGTAACAATATTCACAGGGGCATCTCCTTGCGGAGGGCGCAAGCAGACTAAAGATAGAGGGCTGCGGAAGCCCGCCCTCTAGCTGTGCTGCACCATGAGTCGACTGCGGAGAGTTTTTTTTCCCCCGGTCTCCCGCTTGCCCTTGCTGGGAACCTCTTGTGGTTTAACTTTCTTGGCAAGTTTAGGTGCCATAGAGGATGCTCCCGTTGCTGCCACAGCCCTAGAAAACTGTGAACCTGCGGCACCGATCATCAGATTCTTCAATCTGCGGCTCATCATGACCTTGGAGGACTGGACTCTAGAAGACTATGGCAGTCAGGATCAGCCAGGCAAAGCAGACATGCAGCAGCAGTGATGATCTGATAGTTTAACTTGATGAGATTGAGCCACAACAGTTTCAGCTTGGCAAAGAAGGAATCAGGATGCTGGAACCAAGCCACAAAGGTCAATCCAGGTAATCAAGCTCCACAGTACTGAGACACGGGAGGAGCGGTTTGTGGTATGGCAAGCTACTCAGATACCATTTTGCTCTGCAACAGATGTTCAAACTGATGTTCAGTCTTCAACCACGTAGTGGCAAAGGCTGAGCCTGGCAGTAACTACCCAAAGGATTCCAAGTTGAGGGGTAGCATCTCCCATGCACAGCTGAGGCTACGGCAGCATCCTTGATTTTCAGCAGGACCAAACTGTCCATTCCGCTGCTCGTGCCTTTCCTAGTGACTGCTTTCAGGGCTGTATGGGGTGCCATGACCCAACTATGAAAACCTCTATGTCTCCATTCTAGTTCTGGGCCTAGATCTGTTTTTGAAGTTTCTATTGGTCTGTTGACCCAAACCCAGGGATTGTGATACTGTAATCTTGAGTTGCTGAATTTATGCAAGTCATGCTGTTCTGTTGTGTTTGGCATAGACAGTAGCAGCTCCGCACAGGGCTGCCATCAGTGTGCAGTATCAACGATGGAGGGAACAGAGGTCTTAGTAAATGGAATTCATCATTCATGGACAGAAGATATATGTCCATTGGGAAGGCCTTCAAGACTTCTTCGTAGTCGCATAAAAGTATTATTATTGTTATTATTAATATTATTTATTCATGATCGATTACTCAAAATCTTTACATGTAAAACACCTTTAAAGCACGTTTGGCAATGTATTGTTTTCAAACTCATAAAAGAAGAAATATTTTAATGTTCCTTCCAGCATTGCCACTCGTACTTTGTGGCATGCTAGTTGCTGTTAATGAATTTAATTGTTTGAGGCAGGCTGGCCCGGATTGCGTTGGTAAATTTCCCCATTCTGACTAGGGTTTGTGTTGTGTTGGAGGAGAAACACGGATCTGAGACTTCTCTGCAGTGTCTGAGGCCATACAACCTGCAAATCAAGTTAACAGGCAACGTTGTTTGCTTGCCATTTTTGGACAACAGCACAGCAGGCAAAACCAAGATTCGCATTTATAGCTGTGTATAGGACAGGCAACTGGCTGTCCTGTGATGGCCAGTGCGAGAAGTCTCATGTAGGTGAATTTCATTCGTAATCAAGCCAGAACAGGGGATTGAGGCTACCTTGCCCGCACTAGTAATGAAGTCCTAATAGTTTCATAAGAAAGAAGGTGCTGATGGTCTGGGACACAATCCCCTGGATCCCAATAGTAGAGGGACAAAACCTTGTCTCTCTAATAAATTGCACAAAAAATGACCCGGCACACTTCAAATTTCATTACAGTATTTATACATCAACATCAAGTATTGACCATATTTTCTGGTAAGCATCCGAAAGTTCTCCCAAGAATTTCAGAATCAGTTTCTTCAAGAAAAAAGTTCTTTATTCGTAAATAGTGACAGAATCAATAGCCAACGCGTTTCGTCCGTGATCGGACTTCTTCAGGGCTTGCTTAATTTCTCCTTTTTTAGGGCATATATTCTTCACACATGTGAGGTCTGGTGATATCATGGAACAAGAACAATCATAATTCCATGTTATGGAATGTTCCAAAATAAGAAGTTTTTTTCTCAATGTAAAAAGACGCAAAAAGTATCGGCACGTAGTAGATGTGTGGTCATCTGGTTCAACCACACATCTACTACGTGCCGATACTTTTTGCGTCTTTTTACATTGAGAAAAAAACTTCTTATTTTGGAACATTCCATAACATGGAATTATGATTGTTCTTGTTCCATGATATCACCAGACCTCACATGTGTGAAGAATATATGCCCTAAAAAAGGAGAAATTAAGCAAGCCCTGAAGAAGTCCGATCACGGACGAAACGCGTTGGCTAGTGAATTTCATTCGTGCCTGGACTGTCAATGCTTGTTCGAAGTATGGTTGAGCTTTGGCCTCTATATAGGAGGCATCCAATGCAAAGAGGTTTGATCTGTGACGTAGACGTTCCTTTCGAATGAGAGTTGCTTGACCTGTGAGTTCACAATTTATTTCCAGGCTGTAACCAGGATATCCCGATTATGCAGATGGCAGACTTCTAATTCGAAAAAGCTTGTGACTGCTGCCAGCTGTGGCTACCATGAGGAGCCTGCCTCTTTGGAGATAGTTTTGATCTGTGCTTTCAGTGCGCTGCTGTGGCACGCAGGTTGCTGATATAATATTTTATTAGGTCCCGTTAGCATATAATGTCCGGAGAGGCGAGTCCCAGCTCAAGCCTCCACCATACTCTCCTGACCTGCCTGGGAAGAGGTAAAATGTTCTTGTAAGTGGATATTTCGAAATTCATGAAGAACTTCTTCAGTGCACCAGGGAAAGTAAGGTGGCAGTAGTTGAGGGAGGGGACTAGTTTGGCAGAACATTTTATATGGGTTCAGTGGTTGGACTGGGTAACTTTTGATATAAACATTTCAAACTGTGGATGATCCCGGCTCCCTTTCTTCTAAGGTGTTTTAAGTGGGCACCCTGGTTTTGCCCCATCTGAAAGGCTGACGCCAAGATATTTGTAACTAGTGCATGATTTTATTTGCAGGTTGCCAAGTTGCCATTGAGCTTTTTTATTTCTTGGCTATTTCCCAAAGATGACATCTTGGTCTGCCCCTGGTTCACCAAAAGTTTGATTGTGTCTGTGGAGTGCATTGAGGGCTCTCTGTAAACCAATCCACAAGTGATCCATTATTACAATATCATCTGCGTACTGCAGGATTTGAAGCTGCACAATCCCAATCCTTGCTGTTATTAAGCTAGCAGCTTCCAAGGCTTTGCCCGGATCTGCCGTATGGAAGCTAAAAAGAAGGTGGCCCTTGTTTGAGGCCATTGTAGGTTGGCACCTTTGCTGTTGCTGTAGTTTGGCTATTTTGTACGGACCCACATCCCTTGGTATAGTGTAGTTATCGCCTTTAGTAGCTGTTGGGGGATTCCCCAGGTGTCTAGTTTCTCCCACAATTCCCTCAGTCCACCTGGTCAAAAGCTGCACTGTAGTCTACAAAACAGCAAAAAAGAGGTGGGTGCTTCAGCTGTGTAGCTCGATTCGACAGGTGTCCCAGTGCTAAAATGTTATCCCTGATGGAGCTTTTAGGCCTAAAACTGGATTGGAAAAAGGGGAGAATGTTGTTGTCTGTTGCCTAGCCTCATAGTTTTTTCATTGATATTCTGGAGTGTGCTTCTAGGTCCAGTAACAATGTATGAGCGGGGGCTGCACTCTAAATGTTCCAACTTAGTGCAAATTAAACCAGTGTGTGTGCTGTGTTAGGATTAGTGCCTGCACACTATGAATATAGACTGTATATGGCCTGGTGCCAAAAGGCCACCAGGGCTCCAAACACGCACAACAGAATAAATACTCCTTTTTGTCAAGCTGCAGTATATTTTATCTCATGTACTTCATAACCAAAAGTTCATATTATTTCAATCATCATATGTTGCAGTCATGAAAATTCAGAAGTACATCAAAACATCATTATTAAATCAATGAATCTATAAAATATGTACAAAACATTACAAAAAACACCCAATGCATTTCGGGGCCATGCCCCTTCGTCAGGGGTCTGTATAAGAAAAGAAGAAAAGAGAAAGAAAAAAGAAAACCTTATTACTCTTGGTATCAAGGGGGACAGGTGTATGTATGCTAGAACTTTCGTTTTTTACATCTAGCTTACCTAGTTATTGCTGTTTTGTATGTTGCCACTATTGTAAATAGTGTGTGTTATCTTCTGCTTGTAATGTTCTGTGGAGAACCAATTTAATTACTTAATGCAAATAATTGGCTGATAGCAAGTCAATTGCCATAACTTAAATGGATTTAAAAGGCTCACCTGAATTTGTCAAACTGTGTCCAATCTGAAAAACGTGAATGGACATCTTTAAGTAAACTCCTAGTAAATACTGAGCAAAAAATGAAGTAAATGAAATCAGGGAAATAGTGGATTTACCTGTGGGGTATGCGTTAATTCTAACCCCCAGTCAATCACACTTGTCTCAGGGTTGCCTGCAAGACAGTGAAGTTAAAGTATGGAAGTTAAATTAATTACCAGAAGCTGGCTGCCATTTGTTATCGCCTCGAGAGGGCGCCTCAGCTTACCTGCGGGATGAGGAGTATGACCGGTCCCGCTCTACGACTTGGGGCAAACACGTCCGTTCTGTGTAAAGAGAACGCGTGTTACACACATTGCCAAAACGCACATTTAGTCACAGTAACGGAAAGCGGATAACCAAAGTTTCCGTTTCTTACCGATTGCTGGCCAGATTACTCAAAGAAATTAGCTCATGCTTCCGCGTTTCGAATGAACTGCGGATGTTCATTGAGTTCCTTTTCACTGTTCACTAGTAACTTCAACATTGAAGTAGGACTAGGAACGAAATGTGTCGGCCATTTTAAAGTGGTGTTTTTAGCGTAGAGTAATGTGTGATGACTGCCTGAAGTGAAGTTTGAAATAAAGTTATGTGGGAAAACGGGTAAAAAAAGGTGGAGAGATGAAAAAGTGAAAATGGGATAAATGAAAAGATTCCACTGTCAATGCCAAACAATAACTACCTATTTACAATCTAGACATTGCCATTTAGAAAAATTTTAACAATCAAATAATGGAATGTAAATAAAGTTTCACGTTTGGTTCAAAAAAATGTCTAACTGTGTCGTTATTCAGAAAGTTACAGATTTAGTGTTTTATGATGAATATGTACTAACGTGTGAGAGTGTCCCAAGGGTTCTCATGTTTTCAAGTTCTTATGTCTTTAAAGGAAACATGCCATATCCATTTTATCGTTGAGCCCAAAGGGGGTCAGTGTCTGTAATTTGCGAATCCAAAAGGCCTCTTTTTGAAGTAGGATCTTTGAGTTATCCAAACCCAAACGTTGTGGGAGTAATTCAATCACCTGAAATCTTAGTTGTGCAATGGTGTGGCCAGCTTCCCACCAATGTTTTGCAAGTGGCGATGTCAAGTTCTTATTTCTGATTCGACTCTTGTGTTCAGATAATCGCAATTTCAACTTGCGTTCAGTTTTGCCAACGTATAAGAGGCCGCATGGGCATTTGATTGAGTATACTACATACTCCGAATTGCAGGTTGTGTTATGCCTTAATTGAATTTTTTCGCCTGTCCGAGGGTGTAGTAAGATGTTTCCTGGTATTATATTATTGCAATTTTTGCAATTATAACAGCGTGTGGTGCCTTTATACTCTTCGGATTGTTGGTTGGTGCCCGTGTTGCGTCTCGGTTTATTGAGCAGTTCTTTGAGATTTTGAGCTCTCTTGTATGCGAACAAGGGTTTTTCACTGAATAGGTTGCCAAAGTCTTTCTCTACTTGTATGATCTCCCATCTCTTTAAAATGATACGTTTTATGTCTCTAGAGGCAGTAGAGTATTTCGACACGAATACCATTCTTTTATTCTCAGTTTTAGGTCTTTTTTTCAAGAGAT
This sequence comes from Lissotriton helveticus, assembly GCF_964261635.1. Classification (NCBI taxonomy): domain Eukaryota; kingdom Metazoa; phylum Chordata; class Amphibia; order Caudata; family Salamandridae; genus Lissotriton; species Lissotriton helveticus. The sequence goes on from NC_136070.1 coordinate 294,723,920, forward strand.
CTGCCCTCGGGATAACCTTAATGTGATCCACAGGAGCTTCCAATAATTTCCGTGGATATCCTCTGTTCAGATAACATTGCTTTTGTGCTTCAATATGCTTATCACAACTGGTTTTATCAGAAGATATTCTTTTAATTCTCATGAATTGTGAGACCGGTAAGTTATTGATGAGATTTGAAGGGTGAAAGCTTCCATAAAGAAGTGCAGTGTTTCTGTCTGTGGGCTTTTTGTAAAGGGTTGTGTTGATGGAATTTTCACTGAGTTCAACCCAAACATCCAAGAAAGGTAAAGCTTCCTTATTGATGTTGTGCGTAAATTGTATCCTTGGGTTCGCAAGATTCAAGCTCTTGATGTTTTGGATCAGATCCGAGACTGGTCGTTTCCATATTATGAAGACGTCATCTATATATCTCTTGTAATACACTAGGCCTTCTTGCCAGGTGCTGTCTTCCAGAATGTAATTGAGCTCGAATTTGGCCATGAAGATGTTCGTGTAAACGCAGGCCCCTGGAAAGCCCATGGCTGTCCCAGTGAGCTGCATATAGTACTCTTTTTCCCAAGAGAAATAGCTGTTTGTCAAACAGAATTCTAGCAACTGCAGTATTAGATATTTTAACTCGTCTGGCTTGTCGTCTAAAAGTAAGGCCCACTCAATTGCTTCTAATCCTTCTTTGTGAGGAATCGAAGTGTAGAGGGCAGTTACGTCGATTGTACATAGAGTCCAATTTACTGCGTCTGTCGTGTCAATAGTTGAGAGACTTCGTAAAAAATCTGAGGTGTCTTCCAGATAGGTCGGCCATTTTCTGATGAAAGATTGCATATGTGCATCGATAAAGATACCCAAATTCTCAAAGATGGAGGCACATCCCGATACTATCGGCCTAAACGGGGGGTTTTTTAGGTCCTTGTGCACTTTAGGCAGAAAATATATCCTTGGTCTCCTTGGATAAATTTGCCTCAGGTAACGCTTGGTTGTGGTGTTTACCCATCCTAATTCTTCAGATTTGTCTAGTAGTTCATCCAAGTTCTTAGCTATTGCATTTGTTGGATCTTCTTCCAGTTTAGCGTATGTGTTTGCGTCTTGCACATGTTCAAAACCTTTTCTCACATAGAAATCCAAGTCCATTATTACGAGGCTTCCGCCTTTGTCTGCCTTTTGAATTATAATCTCTTTGTTATTAGCTAATGCATGTAAAGTGCTGTGTTCTGCTCTTGTTAGATTATTGATTTTTTTCTTGTATTGGACTTTACTCAAATCAGTTTTGACAAGTAACTCAAATGTATCAAGACTTTTATGAGAGACTGGAGCCATGAAAGTGCTTTTAGGCTTGAACTTAATAGAAGTATTATCCTCATTCTCAATAGGGTTAAGCACCGTGAAGAAATGTCTTAGTCTTAGAACCCTCATAAATTTGTAAAGGGCTATTTCTGTCTCGAGTTGGTTAGTATGGTAGGTGTGGACAAAAGATGTTCCTTTGTTAAGCAAATGTTCCTCTGATTTCGTCAGTTGGTAGCTGGAAATATTAATTACGAGGCTTTGGTCTGACTCCTTAGACCCAATTTCTTCTTCTCTACCTCCTTTTCCTTTTCCTTTTCCTTGTCCTCATCGCGTCTTCTGTCGCTCGTTACAGGTGGTATATCCGGAGGTTTGGGTGGTGTGTTGTCCTTGTCTAAAAAAGAATCCGATGTTGAAGCTGACGAATCTGTAGTTATTCCCGTTGGATCTTGCTGTCTGGATGTCAGGTCTTGCTGTTTAGATGTGGGCTGTTGTTGCTTATTCATAGGTTGTCTGGTGGCGCTGGTGTCACTATCCGACACTCCACTCTCTTCTGATGACGCTGTGTGTTGTTTCCTATTTGTGTAACGCCTTTTAGCATAAATTTCAGCCCATGTATACGCTTCATTCAACTTGTAGTCGATAGTGTCCCGCTTGAATTTTCGTAGTTTGGTCTCTTGCAGTTCCTTCCCATATTTGTCGAGTTTAATTTCAAGCTCTTCCAGAAATTTGCTCCATGGTTCTTCCTCTATTCTTTTGGACAATTCTTGTTTGACGTTGAAAATCTCCTCTTCAAGATCTTGGATGGTCTTGGCCAGTTCTTCTACCAACAGCAGTATGAGGTCTAGTGAACACTTATTAAGTATCTCGAACCATTTCTCCATAAATTGTGGGTTGTTGTTTAGTCTGTATAGCATAGGTCTAATTGCTAGTCGTAGTCCCCTGGGAATACGTCTCACACGATGGTACTGAATTAGTGTGGACGCATGTAGTCGCTGGTTTAATTCACGTCGCGTTAAATATTCAAGTTGTTTAAGTTGTTGCGCGGTTGATCCTCCTTGAGTATCAAAAGTTTTGGTTTCCTTTATTAGTTTGTAAATTTGCGAAGCTTCTTCTGCAGAGTATCCTCTAATGTTAGCTCTGTTGTCTGTAATTCCAGCTATTGATTCGAACGACATTGTTCAATGGTGCGAGCTCCCGTGTGGCAGTATGAACTATAACAATGTATGAGCGGGGGCTGCACTCTAAATGTTCCAACTTAGTGCAAATTAAACCAGTGTGTGTGCTGTGTTAGGATTAGTGCCTGCACACTATGAATATAGACTGTATATGGCCTGGTGCCAAAAGGCCACCAGGGCTCCAAACACGCACAACAGAATAAATACTCCTTTTTGTCAAGCTGCAGTATATTTTATCTCATGTACTTCATAACCAAAAGTTCATATTATTTCAATCATCATATGTTGCAGTCATGAAAATTCATAAGTACATCAAAACATCATTATTAAATCAATGAATCTATAAAATATGTACAAAACATTACAAAAAACACCCAATGCATTTCGGGGCCATGCCCCTTTGTCAGGGGTCTGTATAAGAAAAGAAGAAAAGAGAAAGAAAAAAGAAAACCTTATTACTCTTGGTATCAAGAGGGACAGGTGTATGTATGCTAGAACTTTCGTTTTTTACATGTAGCTTACCTAGTTATTGCTGTTTTGTATGTTGCCACTATTGTAAATAGTGTGTGTTATCTTCTGCTTGTAATGTTCTGTGGAGAACCAATTTAATTACTTAATGCAAATAATTGGCTGATAGCAAGTCAATTGCCATAACTTAAATGGATTTAAAAGGCTCACCTGAATTTGTCAAACTGTGTCCAATCTGAAAAACGTGAATGGACATCTTTAAGTAAACTCCTAGTAAATACTGAGCAAAAAATGAAGTAAATGAAATCAGGGAAATAGTGCATTTACCTGTGGGGTATGCGTTAATTCTAACCCCCAGTCAATCACACTTGTCTCAGGGTTGCCTGCAAGACAGTGAAGTTAAAGTATGGAAGTTAAATTAATTACCAGAAGCTGGCTGCCATTTGTTATCGCCTCGAGAGGGCGCCTCAGCTTACCTGCGAGACATAAAACGTAGCATTTTAAAGAGATGGGAGATCTACAAGTAGAGAAAGACTTTGGCAACCTATTCAGTGAAAAACCCTTGTTCGCATACAAGAGAGCTCAAAATCTCAAAGAACTGCTCAATAAACCGAGACGCAACACGGGCACCAACCAACAATCCGAAGAGTATAAAGGCACCACATGCTGTTATAATTGCAAAAATTGCAATAATATAATACCAGGAAACATCTTACTACACCCTCGGACAGGCGAAAAAATTCAATTAAGGCATAACACAACCTGCAATTCGGAGTATGTAGTATACTCAATCAAATGCCCATGCGGCCTCTTATACGTTGGCAAAACTGAACGCAAGTTGAAATTGCGATTATCTGAACACAAGAGTCGAATCAGAAATAAGAACTTGACATCGCCACTTGCAAAACATTGGTGGGAAGCTGGCCACACCATTGCACAACTAAGATTTCAGGTGATTGAATTACTCCCACAACGTTTGGGTTTGGATAACTCAAAGATCCTACTTCAAAAAGAGGCCTTTTGGATTCGCAAATTACAGACACTGACCCCCTTTGGGCTCAACGATAAAATGGATATGGCATGTTTCCTTTAAAGACATAAGAACTTGAAAACATGAGAACCCTTGGGACACTCTCACACGTTAGTACATATTCATCATAAAACACTAAATCTGTAACTTTCTGAATAACGACACAGTTAGACATTTTTTTGAACCAAACGTGAAACTTTATTTACATTCCATTATTTGATTGTTAAAATTTTTCTAAATGGCAATGTCTAGATTGTAAATAGGTAGTTATTGTTTGGCATTGACAGTGGAATCTTTTCATTTATCCCATTTTCACTTTTTCATCTCTCCACCTTTTTTTACCCGTTTTCCCACATAACTTTATTTCAAACTTCACTTCAGGCAGTCATCACACATTACTCTTCGCTAAAAACACCACTTTAAAATGGCCGACACATTTCGTTCCTAGTCCTACTTCAATGTTGAAGTTACTAGTGAACAGTGAAAAGGGACTCAATGAACATCCGCAGTTCATTCGAAACGCGGAAGCATGAGCTAATTTCTTCGAGTAATCTGGCCAGCAATCGGTAAGAAACGGAAACTTTGGTTATCCGCTTTCCGTTACTGTGACTAAATGTGCGTTTTGGCAATGTGTGTAACACGCGTTCTCTTTACACAGAACGGACGTGTTTGCCCCAAGTCGTAGAGCGGGACCGGTCATACTCCTCATCCCGCAGGTAAGCTGAGGCGCCCTCTCGAGGCGATAACAAATGGCAGCCAGCTTCTGGTAATTAATTTAACTTCCATACTTTAACTTCACTGTCTTGCAGGCAACCCTGAGACAAGTGTGATTGACTGGGGGTTAGAATTAACGCTTACCCCACAGGTAAATGCACTATTTCCCTGATTTCATTTACTTCATTTTTTGCTCAGTATTTACTAGGAGTTTACTTAAAGATGTCCATTCACGTTTTTCAGATTGGTCACAGTTTGACAAATTCAGGTGAGCCTTTTAAATCCATTTAAGTTATGGCAATTGACTTGCTATCAGCCAATTATTTACATTAAGTAATTAAATTGGTTCTCCACAGAACATTACAAGCAGAAGATAACACACACTATTTACAATAGTGGCAACATACAAAACAGCAATAACTAGGTAAGCTAGATGTAAAAAACGAAAGTTCTAGCATACATACACCTGTCCCCCTTGATACCAAGAGTAATAAGGTTTTCTTTTTTCTTTCTCTTTTCTTCTTTTCTTATACAGACCCCTGACGAAGGGGCATGGCCCCGAAATGCATTGGGTGTTTTTTGTAATGTTTTGTACATATTTTATAGATTCATTGATTTAATAATGATGTTTTGATGTACTTATGAATTTTCATGACTGCAACATATGATGATTGAAATAATATGAACTTTTGGTTATGAAGTACATGAGATAAAATATACTGCAGCTTGACAAAAAGGAGTATTTATTCTGTTGTGCGTGTTTGGAGCCCTGGTGGCCTTTTGGCACCAGGCCATATACAGTCTATATTCATAGTGTGCAGGCACTAATCCTAACACAGCACACACACTGGTTTAATTTGCACTAAGTTGGAACATTTAGAGTGCAGCCCCCGCTCATACATTGTTATAGTTCATACTGCCACACGGGAGCTCGCACCATTGAACAATGTCGTTCGAATCAATAGCTGGAATTACAGACAACAGAGCTAACATTAGAGGATACTCTGCAGAAGAAGCTTCGGAAATTTACAAACTAATAAAGGAAACCAAAACTTTTGATACTCAAGGAGGATCAACCGCGCAACAACTTAAACAACTTGAATATTTAACGCGACGTGAATTAAACCAGCGACTACATGCGTCCACACTAATTCAGTACCATCGTGTGAGACGTATTCCCAGGGGACTACGACTAGCAATTAGACCTATGCTATACAGACTAAACAACAACCCACAATTTATGGAGAAATGGTTCGAGATACTTAATAAGTGTTCACTAGACCTCATACTGCTGTTGGTAGAAGAACTGGCCAAGACCATCCAAGATCTTGAAGAGGAGATTTTCAACGTCAAACAAGAATTGTCCAAAAGAATAGAGGAAGAACCATGGAGCAAATTTCTGGAAGAGCTTGAAATTAAACTCAACAAATATGGGAAGGAACTGCAAGAGACCAAACTACGAAAATTCAAGCGGGACACTATCGACTACAAGTTGAATGAAGCGTATACATGGGCTGAAATTTATGCTAAAAGGCGTTACACAAATAGGAAACAACACACAGCGTCATCAGAAGAGAGTGGAGTGTCGGATAGTGACACCAGCGCCACCAGACAACCTATGAATAAGCAACAACAGCCCACATCTAAACAGCAAGACCTGACATCCAGACAGCAAGATCCAACGGGAATAACTACAGATTCGTCAGCTTCAACATCGGATTCTTTTTTAGACAAGGACAACACACCACCCAAACCTCCGGATATACCACCTGTAACGAGCGACAGAAGACGCGACGAGGACAAGGAAAAGGAAAAGGAAAAGGAGGTAGAGAAGAAGAAATTGGGTCTAAGGAGTCAGACCAAAGCCTCGTAATTAATATTTCCAGCTACCAACTGACGAAATCAGAGGAACATTTGCTTAACAAAGGAACATCTTTTGTCCACACCTACCATACTAACCAACTCGAGACAGAAATAGCCCTTTACAAATTTATGAGGGTTCTAAGACTAAGACATTTCTTCACGGTGCTTAACCCTATTGAGAATGAGGATAATACTTCTATTAAGTTCAAGCCTAAAAGCACTTTCATGGCTCCAGTCTCCCATAAAAGTCTTGATACATTTGAGTTACTTGTCAAAACTGATTTGAGTAAAGTCCAATACAAGAAAAAAATCAATAATCTAACAAGAGCAGAACACAGCACTTTACATGCATTGGCTAATAACAAAGAGATTATAATTCAAAAGGCAGACAAAGGCGGAAGCCTCGTAATAATGGACTTGGATTTCTATGTGAGAAAAGGTTTTGAACATGTGCAAGACGCAAACACATACGCTAAACTGGAAGAAGATCCAACAAATGCAATAGCTAAGAACTTGGATGAACTACTAGACAAATCTGAAGAATTAGGATGGGTAAACACCACAACCAAGCGTTACCTGAGGCAAATTTATCCAAGGAGACCAAGGATTTATTTTCTGCCTAAAGTGCACAAGGACCTAAAAAAAACCCCGTTTAGGCCGATAGTATCGGGATGTGCCTCCATCTTTGAGAATTTGGGTATCTTTATCGATGCACATATGCAATCTTTCATCAGAAAATGGCCGACCTATCTGGAAGACACCTCAGATTTTTTACGAAGTCTCTCAACTATTGACACGACAGACGCAGTAAACTGGACTCTATGTACAATCGACGTAACTGCCCTCTACACTTCGATTCCTCACAAAGAAGGATTAGAAGCAATTGAGTGGGCCTTACTTTTAGACGACAAGCCAGACGAGTTAAAATATCTAATACTGCAGTTGCTAGAATTCTGTTTGACAAACAGCTATTTCTCTTGGGAAAAAGAGTACTATATGCAGCTCACTGGGACAGCCATGGGCTTTCCAGGGGCCTGCGTTTACGCGAACATCTTCATGGCCAAATTCGAGCTCAATTACATTCTGGAAGACAGCACCTGGCAAGAAGGCCTAGTGTATTACAAGAGATAAATAGATGACGTCTTCATAATATGGAAACGACCAGTCTCGGATCTGATCCAAAACATCAAGAGCTTGAATCTTGCGAACCCAAGGATACAATTTACGCACAACATCAATAAGGAAGCTTTACCTTTCTTGGATGTTTGGGTTGAACTCAGTGAAAATTCCATCAACACAACCCTTTACAAAAAGCCCACAGACAGAAACACTGCACTTCTTTATGGAAGCTTTCACCCTTCAAATCTCATCAATAACTTACCGGTCTCACAATTCATGAGAATTAAAAGAATATCTTCTGATAAAACCAGTTGTGATAAGCATATTGAAGCACAAAAGCAACGTTATCTGGACAGAGGATATCCACGGAAATTATTGGAAGCTCATGTGGATCACATTAAGGTTATCCCGAGGGCAGATCTCTTGAAAAAAAGACCTAAAACTGAGAATAAAAGAATGGTATTCGTGTCGAAATACTCTACTGCCTCTAGAGACATAAAACGTATCATTTTAAAGAGATGGGAGATCATACAAGTAGAGAAAGACTTTGGCAACCAATTCAGTGAAAAACCCTTGTTCGCATACAAGAGAGCTCAAAATCTCAAAGAACTGCTCAATAAACCGAGACGCAACACGGGCACCAACCAACAATCCGAAGAGTATAAAGGCACCACACGCTGTTATAATTGCAAAAATTGCAATAATATAATACCAGGAAACATCTTACTACACCCTCGGACAGGCGAAAAAATTCAATTAAGTCATAACACAACCTGCAATTCGGAGTATGTAGTATACTCAATCAAATGCCCATGCGGCCTCTTATACGTTGGCAAAACTGAACGCAAGTTGAAATTGCGATTATCTGAACACAATAGTCGAATCAGAAATAAGAACTTGACATCGCCACTTGCAAAACATTTGTGGGAAGCTGGCCACACCATTGCACAACTAAGATTTCAGGTGATTGAATTACTCCCACATCGTTTGGGTTTGGATAACTCAAAGATCCTACTTCAAAAAGAGGCCTTTTGGATTCGCAAATTACAGACACTGACCCCCTTTGGGCTCAACGATAAAATGGATATGGCATGTTTCCTTTAAAGACATAAGAACTTGAAAACATGAGAACCCTTGGGACACTCTCACACGTTAGTACATATTCATCATAAAACACTAAATCTGTAACTTTCTGAATAACGACACAGTTAGACATTTTTTTGAACCAAACGTGAAACTTTATTTACATTCCATTATTTGATTGTTAAAATTTTTCTAAATGGCAATGTCTAGATTGTAAATAGGTAGTTATTGTTTGGCATTGACAGTGGAATCTTTTCATTTATCCCATTTTCACTTTTTCATCTCTCCACCTTTTTTTACCCGTTTTCCCACATAACTTTATTTCAAACTTCACTTCAGGCAGTCATCACACATTACTCTTCGCTAAAAACACCACTTTAAAATGGCCGACACATTTCGTTCCTAGTCCTACTTCAATGTTGAAGTTACTAGTGAACAGTGAAAAGGGACTCAATGAACATCCGCAGTTCATTCGAAACGCGGAAGCATGAGCTAATTTCTTCGAGTAATCTGGCCAGCAATCGGTAAGAAACGGAAACTTTGGTTATCCGCTTTCCGTTACTGTGACTAAATGTGCGTTTTGGCAATGTGTGTAACACGCGTTCTCTTTACACAGAACGGACGTGTTTGCCCCAAGTCGTAGAGCGGGACCGGTCATACTCCTCATCCCGCAGGTAAGCTGAGGCGCCCTCTCGAGGCGATAACAAATGGCAGCCAGCTTCTGGTAATTAATTTAACTTCCATACTTTAACTTCACTGTCTTGCAGGCAACCCTGAGACAAGTGTGATTGACTGGGGGTTAGAATTAACGCATACCCCACAGGTAAATGCACTATTTCCCTGATTTCATTTACTTCATTTTTTGCTCAGTATTTACTAGGAGTTTACTTAAAGATGTCCATTCACGTTTTTCAGATTGGACACAGTTTGACAAATTCAGGTGAGCCTTTTAAATCCATTTAAGTTATGGCAATTGACTTGCTATCAGCCAATTATTTGCATTAAGTAATTAAATTGGTTCTCCACAGAACATTACAAGCAGAAGATAACACACACTATTTACAATAGTGGCAACATACAAAACAGCAATAACTAGGTAAGCTAGATGTAAAAAACGAAAGTTCTAGCATACATACACCTGTCCCTCTTGATACCAAGAGTAATAAGGTTTTCTTTTTTCTTTCTCTTTTCTTCTTTTCTTATACAGACCCCTGACGAAGGGGCATGGCCCCGAAATGCATTGGGTGTTTTTTGTAATGTTTTGTACATATTTTATAGATTCATTGATTTAATAATGATGTTTTGATGTACTTATGAATTTTCATGACTGCAACATATGATGATTAAAATAATATGAACTTTTGGTTATGAAGTACATGAGATAAAATATACTGCAGCTTGACAAAAAGGAGTATTTATTCTGTTGTGCGTGTTTGGAGCCCTGGTGGCCTTTTGGCACCAGGCCATATACAGTCTAGGTCCAGTAAAGCTATAAGCCAGTAATTTTCCGGTTTCGTAAGGTCCCCTGTTTTGTGGATTGGGGAGAGGATTGATCCTCTCAATGACGATGGGATTATAGAGGTAGCGCGAGCATGCTTGAAGAGTGGAGTGAGCTGTCCTGACCAATATGCCTATGAAGATTTGAGCACTGCTGCTGGAACCCCATTGGGTCCTGGGGCTCCTTCATTCCTCATTTTTTATAATTGTATTGGCTACCATGGTCTCTGAGACACTAGTAAATTTAGGACCAAACCTGGTGCTCAGGGAGTTTGATAAGAGTGGGTATATGGCGTACTCCGATGGTTGAGGTACAACTGTTTGTCGTAATTAACCCACTTGTGGGCTGACACTCCATTCTCCTTTGTCTGACCAGTGTTGCTTTGTTGGTTGATGTACTTCCAGATTTGAATGTGTCCCCTTTCTTTGAGGAGGGTGAAGATTTTCAGCCATTCTGCTTCAATCATCTTTGTTCTAAGCTGCCAAACTATCTACCTTTCTGTGTGCCGCATGAAATGTGGGAATTGTTTGGGTTTGCAGATTTTTTCCCCCTTTTTTAGTTACCTTGAGGGCCTTTAGAAGACTGTGTTTAGTTGTATGCAACTCCTTAGGTTTGATGGGTAGGTGGAATTGGTGGGTGTATGTGGCCAGCGTCGGAATTGTTCCAGGTCCACCTCCTTGTGCTTGTCGCAGATTTGTTAAGAGTGCTTCCCAGTGCTCTGGGAGAGTGACAGTCCCTGTTGTTGTGGGGTTTGCCTCTTTGGATGTTATCCACTGTTGGACCTGTCAGCCTTAGGGTGGTCTTCCCCTACCTTTTTGCCCTTTTGCCTCCCATTTGCACCTTACCTTTTGTTGGACTTAGGACTCTGGGCGCCTCACCACTGCTAAACAGTGCTGAGGTGCAGGTGCTCTCCCCTAAAACCTTGTGAGGCTGGCATATCTGCCACAAGACACTGCTACCGCAGTAAGGCTTAATCCTCCATAGGCTAACATTGGGAACCTCCGCTTATGGGATAACTTCTGACAGGGACCTAATAAGTCTGTCATGTTTGGTCTTGTTGGACTCGGGGCGGGAACCCTTTCCAATGATATATAGGGTTTGGGCATTACTACGCTAGGGATCCCACTTTTATAAAGGGGACCTTTTCCCACCTACACTTAGATTAGGCTCGGCAGACTCCCCCCTCCCCTCTGCATACTGATAGCCTGCCTGGGTTGGGAGGTGGGAGTGGTGATTCAAACCTTATTCCCTGGGATGAGCTGTGATGGGCTGCCCACTGTAGCCTTAACGGCCTGTCTCTCGTCACTGTGACAGCTAGGTCAGGGAAGGTAGGGAACATACCAGAACTCCCTGGACTCTTCCAGACACCCCTGCCCCCAGACCCTTCCAGAGACTTCCACCACTTTCTAGCCCCTGGACTGTAGAATATATAAGGGAGGGTCCTGGCCTCACATTCTTGTTACACTGCTGGACCTGGAAGAATCCCTGCTGGAGTGAGGACTGCTGCGCAAGAGGATTGCCACTGGGAAGGAGGCTGACTGCTCCAAGGAACTGCTGCCCCACAACCTGCTGAGCTGCCCTACTGTCTGCTGATCCTGCCCTGTGTGGGAGACTGCAACATCACCACCAGAGTGTCTCCACAACATCCCAAAGGAACTACTTTTCTTTGAACAGCATTTTAAAGAGTCTTCAAACTTTTAAAGATTGACTTTTTGGGACTGCACCCTTTTTAAGCTAAAGGAAACTACCTGTTCTTGGACCACAGCGTTTTAAAGACTGCCCTTTGGAACAGCAACAACACTCTCAAGATTTGCCCTGCAATGCTGTGCTTGCCCTCAGCACTGCTTGCCCCGTAATCCTCCCGAGGGCTCTGTGATTGCCTCTGCTTCTGGCGCAAGCTGACTGAAACTGGCCCTGAGGTCACCGCCACTGGGACCGGAGCGCGCTGTGTAGCGCTGAAAAGCGAAGCGCTGTGTGGCAGGAGGCTCCGTCGTGACCCCGGACTTGGAGGCACTGTTAAGCGCTGTGCTAAAGGAGCGCTGTGTGGCCGTGACCCCCACCCATGCAGGGCCTGCTGAGCCCCAGGCCCCAGGGGGAGAGGAGCCTCGCACCCGCGCCCGCAACCACCACCCCAGGTAACGCTTCAGTGCAACCAGGCTGCTGGGAGGGGGCGGGGTGCGGGTTGGCCGGGTTCCTGGAGTGTGAGCTTTGTGCTTGGCTGGGAACCGTGCTTTACTGACTGGCCTACGGGGGCATAATTACTTGGTAATTGACACTGGGGCATTTTTTAGCATTACCAGCAGCGCCTGGGCAGCCGCACTTCCTACGCTGGGAGCATCATTTCTATGAAAGGCACACTTATTACAGTACAAGGGAACTTTGGCCTAAGAACCTTCCCACAATGAATTTTGACCATAAGAACCTACCTCAAGTGAACTTTTGCCATCCAAGGACACTGTGAGAAAGACATTACCAGCAGGAGCCCTTGGCACACATGAGCTTTTGGTGATTTGATCAGGCCTGGGAACTGGATTCATTCTTATTGATTATTGATCTTGCTTGGAAACTAGAATCTTTTTTATTATTGATCAGGCCTGGGAACTGGATTCATTCTTATTGATTATTGATCTTGCTTGGAAACTGGAATCCTTTTTATTATTGATCTTGCCTGGAGCTGGATCTACCTGCTTTTGGTTTTCGCATAATTTTTAGATAAAGAAATTATTATTCTTATACAAAACGGGTGTGGTGTTCCTTTTGTGAGTGTTTTTACCGTGTCATCGCCGTTGTGTGTTGCACAAATACTTTACACAGTGCCTCTGAAGTTACGCCTTTGCTGCTCTGCGCCAAGCTACCAGGTCGGAAGCGGTGGTCCCCACTTGGACTAGGGTGCATACCCCTGCCAACTAGAGACCCCAGTTCTAACATCCACTCTGTGAGTTTTGGACCAAGTTTTGCAAACCATTAAATTCTGCTCCTCGCCTTGTAGCGCTCGTCCCCAGTTGAGTGCCCTAATGTTTGAAGTTGTGGGGCAGCTTTCCCATCTAGTTGGAGGATTGTCCTCAGTGGTCTCTGGTCACTCTCTTTCCTGTTATCTACTTTGAAATCGTTGAGGTATGGCATTAACTTTCCTGAGATGAAAATAGAGTTGTTTGTAGATTTTTCCGTGAACAAGGTGAGTGGAAACCGTTGTGGATCCTCGGCCTCTTTGATGGCATGCACGGAGGCCAGGCTGTGACTATCAAGAAGGCGCCGCAGAGAGGCTGCCTCGGTGGGTGGTCGGGGATGATTTTGCAGATTCCCCAGCATCCGTATGTTCAGGTGACCGGCAATTATTGGAAAGTATGGGACATATTTTCTTAAAAGATCATCGATTATTGTTACCAATGTTTTTAAAACTTGTTTTTTTCAGGTGGGACACGGGATTGACATAGCAGTTTATTAGCAATAGACAAATTGTGAAATTGTTGCTTTTTAGCTCTCTGATGAGTGCTGCTTGCAGGTCTGTTGTGTTGGTTACAATTACAGTGGTCTCTATTCTGCGAGCATGATTAATGGAGAATGAGAGACTGCCAGATGCCCGCCCGAAAGTGTTGTATTTTGTTACTGCGGTATGTAGCTTGTAGAAACCTGGAAATATTGTAGTTTCAGTGGCCCAGGTCTCCTGTAAGCACTTTTATGAAGGTAGTTGATTGCTGAATTGAGCCTGAGATTTTCTTTTTTAGGCCTGCCACATTCCAGGAGATGTTTGATAGTTGAGTGTTGAGTCCAAGAGACGTAGAGGTATTCCATTGGCTGTTGGACTTTGAGATGTTAGTGGTGCCGTCGTAAGAGTCGGCAATCCGATCTGTCCCTGGTTCAGTGTTCGGAATTTTTTATTAGCTGGCTTGGGGATACTGTCCTTTGGTCATGCGTGCAGGTTATTCAGTGCACTTTACAAGGATTGGGCATAGCTGTAGAATTATTTCCCTGGTGATTGCCATCTGCACCCCTTAGGACAGAGTAAACATTGTTCTTTAGCGGGGTTGCTTTAAGCAAAAGGGTATATTTCCTAGGTGTGACAAAAACAGTGTCTATACCCCATTCTGCCATGAGGGACTGTTCCTTGGGTTGTATTGCTTGCTGTGAGTGGTGGCTCAGCCCTATTGAGCTCGATTCACCATAAGTATCCCCTGGTAGGATCAGAAACGTGACCCAGACTAGATAGTCTGATTGTGTATGGGCCAAAGTGAGCATGTGCTTGAATAATCGAAGTATATTACCCCTGTTTAAGATGTAGTAATGTCCCTCGATACACTATCTAGGGGTTAGAACTACCTCATGTGTTGGTTTTATGATTTGATTCTCCATGGTTGGGGCTCTCAGACTAGGCTGAACAAAGCTTGAGTAGGGGCCCAATCCTGCGTCATGATAGCAAGCATTAGGGCTAAGGGTGGGGCTTGATGATGGCAGGGCATTTAGCGTGCAAGGTATCTGGTGGTATTAGACCCCAAGTGGGGCTCGCTCCGATGTTTGGGCCCGTTTCCCTAGACAAGCAAAGTTCAGTAGCTGACTACACAGTTATTAATGAAGGGGCTGGTTGTTTTTCAAATGCTGGGCCTTTCTGGTTATTCAGTACCCCTGTTATGAATGCTGAGTGAGGTAGTGTTTTAATCGCTTATTCCTTTGCTTCAATTGAAGTTGTTTTTTTAGGTGGGCTTTATAGGAAAGATTGGATAAGTCTGGACTTTGTTGTTTTTGGCTTATGGGGTTAGGTTCTGAGTTGTTAGCAAGGATGCAACTCTTTGAGAGGTTTTGGCCTTTTTGTGCTGTTTCTTAGTTTTTTCTTGGCCATCCTGGAGAGCGGCATTTCTTGCTGTTTCTGAGTGGCAGAGTTGTCCTTGGTTTCCTCTTCTGTATATGAAATTCAAATGCTGGGGCTTTGCCCTGGTAAGCTGGTGGGAAAATTAATCCCATGGATTGAGCCTTGGTTGTTGGACTATGTTGTAGGGCTGCCGATGATGTTTGTGTTTTGGATGAGTTGGGAGCCGGTGAGCATTATTGTTGGTTTGGGATAACTGTTGGTCAGCAGATTGTTGATCGAGGATCTCTCAGTTGTCCCCTTGAGCGTGCTACCAGGTCGGCTAGTACTTTGGATAGGGTTGCCCATTTCTCTAATATTATTGCACACAAGCAGGTGCAGGACCAGCTTTCCTGGTTTTGGCCGAGTTTGTTCTTAATGAGGTCCACCTTAGTGCTCAGATCCACTATGCATTGTTCGATTGACTGTAAGAGGTCTATTTGTAACCTCATTTTGGGAGATTGCCGAAGTAGTACTCGTGCTGTGGTGAGATTTACTTCATTGGTGGAAGTTGGTTGTAAGTCATTGATTGTGTCACTGTTTTGGTTGCGTTGGATGAAGGGGGAGATTGCCTGATTGCATCGGCCACTCTAAACAGCATTGGAGTGAGATCCAATGTTCTTTCTATTTTTGTCTCCAAATTTTGTAAGAATGTCGTTGATAGGATCCCCCATTCTAGTTTGAACTCAGGCACCCCTTTCTTGCTTGAGCCAGTGTCTAATAGCTCGGGGGAGCAGCGCTGGTTGGGAGTCTGCGGGTTATTGTTGGTGATGTATTTGGACTGCAGGTACCTGCTCACAGCTTTCTTCAATGGGGGAGTTGGTGGTTGCATGCGGATCCCATGCGGTTGTCCCCGGGAACAACCCAGCCATGGGCAGGATTGAGACCTACATCTGCCTGGTTGTGCACAGCGGGAGCTTTAAAGATGGAGAGACTGTCTGAAAGGGTCTCTTTCTCATTGCTAGCAGTGGGCCGTGCTGGTAGAGCTGTCAGTGCAGGGGTGTTGCCTCTGTAAATTTAAGGTTTTTGTAGGAAGTGTGATATAAGTCCTGCTGTTGGCGCCTTTTGAGGTGACTTAGAGTGGAGGCTGCCTGAGTTGCATTCCGAGCACTTCTTAAATTTCGGCAAGTCTCTAAGGTCAGGGAAGTTTTCCTTCCGCGACAAGTTTGAGGCGCGAGGAGGTCTTTATTTTTGGTCATCCTGCGATAAGGGAGGGAGATCTGATTTTACTGGCTGGAGGAGAGTGCTGCGGGAGTTCCCTGTCTCCTTAAATTTGCTGTGAGCTGGGGCTGTGCCCTGGGCACTGTTGTGGGCTATGGCCTATAGGTGCACCAGCATCAGTTGGGTTTTTCATTTACAACAGAGGACATGAGAAGATCTTTTGGCTTTCAGTTTTTGAGGCCAACCCCCCTCCAATTCTTACCGGTAGAGCCTTTAGACTCT
Organism: Lissotriton helveticus; assembly: GCF_964261635.1. NCBI lineage: Eukaryota > Metazoa > Chordata > Amphibia > Caudata > Salamandridae > Lissotriton > Lissotriton helveticus. The sequence goes on from NC_136070.1 coordinate 294,740,432, forward strand.
TGTCACTGCAGGGCTCATTCCCCTGACTTCTTTACTTCCTGGAGTCATCACCACCAGCCTCCTTGGGGTGATGCACTGTGAGCAGATTATCTTTGGGACCTGTGCTGAAGCTTTTGTCCCCACCGCGGCAGTGTGGGGTGGAGCTGGGTTGGCAGCCTCTTCGCTAGCCACACACTCTACCCTCAAAGGAGGCGCTGGCCGGCAGACACAAGCATCAAAGATAGCTTTTGGGGCTTTGGTGGCATAGAACCAATTGTTCTGCTCTAGAAGGGTAACAGGATGGTCTGCAGGTCAGACCGCTGTCATGCCTGTCACACAGGCCAGGGTCGCTACTGGGAGGAGCGCTCCACGTCACGGTCTCCTTCAGGGTAATTCAGGCCTGTGGACTGCTAGCAGCTAATATCACCACGTTGGTGGACAGGGATTCATGGGCACCGGTGGGGTTGTGGCCACTGCTAAGGCAGGCAAGAAGCACAGGCGGGGCCTTCTGAATGCTGTTCCACAAGCGGCACCAGCCGGGCCACTTCAATGGGGGACTCTGGGCTCTGGCAACAAGCTATGGCTGTGGTGCCTTTGGTTGCTTTTGAGCGTCTCTGGTGATGACCTATGCCTGACGCCTGGCGGGGGAGTGATGTCATAGCCCTCAGCCTCCCGACAGCCATGAGACGAGCTGTGGGTAACCCCGGTGAGTCTGCCCCGGCCTCTGATACCATCTGACAAAAGTGGGAGCGGTGACAGAGGACTGAAACCAGAAACTATTGCGGCACGCTCCCAAACCGCTGCAAACCTCCGCAGACCTCAAGTACGGTCCCGGTCCCGATCCCGGCTCCAGCTCCCAGCTCTCAGCTCCTACCTCTGACTCCAGAACTCACAGTGTCGGCGTTTCATCAGTGTCATACGTCAGTATCAGCTGCTTACTAGATCAGTGGTTCATGTTTCAGAGTACATTACAAATTCACATTGGGCAGTGTCAGACTGACATCTAACACTGGATTCTCCTAGTCGCGTATTTCACAGTCACATAATTCTCACAATAACTAGATTCTCATAATCACACTATTTTCAAAGTCACATAATTCTCATGGCCACATGATTCTCACAGTTTAGATATTCCTGGTCACATGATTCTCACAGTAAAGAGATTCTTACAATAACATAAGTCTTGCAGTCCCATTATTCCAGCAATCACATCCTTGTCAAGTTCAAAATGACTCTCACAGTAACACATATTTTTATTTTCTTTCACTCTAAAGTGGTAGCAAAACGTTAGACAAATGTATACCTCTCCAGACAATAGGGAACACTTTAGCATTAAGTCTCATCTATCATTAAGGTAGTGAGGGCAGCATGAACGAATCCTGGGAGTAAACTGTTATAAACATGAAGCTAGATGTAATAGAGACTCTGTCAGCACTGCCATTTAAACTGGCTAAAGGATATCTAGGTAAGCTCTACTTTCAGAAGGGCAGCTTTGGTGAGCCACCTGGCCTGGGGCACAAAAGATGACACACAGTAACCCTGGGCAAACTAGTGCATGACGATAAAGATTCAAGAGTTTCTGCATTTGCATGCACAGTGGCATGAACCCCAGTACATGAGAGCAGAGACTCATGAGATGCAACCCTTGCAGGTCTAGTCTTGCAGCAGTTTGCAGCTGAGAGCGCTAATCTTAAAGCAAGATGGTCGGGCTCGCTTGCTGCGGCACCGTGCACTGGACCAGATCTTTTAAGCCCCATCACTTTCAAATCTCTCCAGCCACCACTGAACTTTACAGCTTTTAAATGCAAACAAACAATTCTGGAGATCTTTTATTTTCATACAAAAGCTGTAACATGCCAAGAATTAGTGGCAGATCGGCGCACTGGGTCAACCGCCTGACACTCCCTAAGGGCAAGGCCACCAGTCTTTTGTGGTAGGGACTCCACCTCTTACTCACAACATTAAATATACAAGTGCAATAAAGAATGTACAAATAGAACAACTTTTACATTTGGGGTGTTCTTTCTTTAAAGGTGGATATCTCTTGTATGCCACCACCACTTGAATTGGTTACATTGGTTGCAGAGCACCCAGCCCAGTCTTACAGCTTTCCTTTCTTACAATCTCAGAGTCCAAAAATCTTTATTCGGCTAGATAATAGCCATAAAAGAGCAAATAAACCATTGTTTAAGGAAAAATGTACTTGATAAAATTTTAGCAAACATAATCAATACCCAATCTATAGCAAGATTCATCTTCCTGGGCCTCACTGTAATCAGATGTGACCTAACCAGCTACGGACACACAGGCAAAGGGATGTGGATAAAGAAGTCAGGGACCATCGTTGGTCCAGCCCTATAGAGAAAATCGGGCGCTGTGGTCTGATGGGCTACACCTGCCGTTGTCCCCATTATTAAAAGGGCCAGAAGCAGTGGCCGGCTATTCACGTACAACGCTGCCAAATTATGAAACTACCTCCCTCTTTATTTACGAAAGAAACCCAATCACATGGCCTTTCATAAGTTGCTGAAAACATAGCTCTGTCTTCCTTAGTGATTTTTAAGGCTTTGGTTTTACCGCTTCAGTGCTGGGATGCCTCCGGGTAGCTACGCGCTCTACAAGCTGCTTCATTCATTTGCTGGTTTATTTTAAGTCCAGGGGTTAGGTTTTTCGTATGCTTTCTTTTATCTGTTAATACACAGAGAAGCACATCAGATCTAATAGTAAGGAGCACATATTCTCTGTGATGCATAAAGAAAACGACTTCAAAGCTTTCTTCACATGCAATAATAATGAGCTGAAAGTGGAGTGACACATGCCCCCATTGCAGCAGCTGCAGACCAAGAAGAGATTCAGCATGTGGTGCGTTTATACTTCGCATCGTAAATGCAAGGACTGGCGGCATATCGTGTTCGTGTTACACACAAGGCAGCCTTTGCCGCAAGTCTGTGTCAACATGCTTAGATCATAGCCTACAAATATCATTGCTGTGGCTGCCCATGATCCACAGCACCCAGGCAAACTACACTGACCTAGATTACTAAAACATGCGCACATACAATTATTGTTTTTTGAAAACAATTATTGTTTTTTTAAAACATTCATGGTAACATATTTAAATACATTTACATCATTGTGCCAGTTTACAACCAAATAATTATTATGGGCAAGGGGCAACATTATAAATGTGGTGACACCTATTCGCTGACGGGTTATTGTGAATATTGGATGCGCTGGTTCTTGACTGCACATTTAAAACACATTTTCAAAGAGGAGTTCTAAATAGCTTTGTTGCAAATATCTTCAGAAACTGCAGGTTATGGGGTAGGTGTGCAAACCTGTGTGGTGGCATTATGTTGTATGCCCTTGTGGTATCGACCACTCGGCCTCTTTCTTTAACGATCCATACAAACATTTCTCCTTCAAAATGGTCTTATCCCAATTCTAAGAGCAGATGAGCTCTTGACATTTTAGATCAGAACATGCTCCTCCGCACAGCACAGACACAGTCCTTAGAAGGTGGTTTATATTTTGGCTCAGTAAGTCTGGAATGGGTGTAGAGTAGACACAGGATTTCAAAGGATGTGATAGTGACTATGGAGAATATCATCCCACCTTCTCATCTCATATTAGGAAATATCAGTTGTCTTGAGCATCCTGATGTTGAAGTCACCAGACAATATGTACAGGTGTAAGTGCAACCACACAATGCTGTTGAGTGTTCCGAGCCACTGTATGTTATGTTACTGGGCAATAGTTACTCTGATTTGCAGATGGTGTGCTAGCGTGGGGCAGATTTGCCGTTCCTAGCATTGTAACCTACAGCTCAGTTCACACGTGTGCCATTATTAGAAAGTTCTCTTAGGGCTCCAATGCATACCAAAGAAAAATACTCCTTCATTTAAGCAGGAGAGGCAATAGACAATATTCAATTTCTGTTGGATGGTTTCCCTGAAGTAGCGGGTCTGTGCAAATCTTGAGAATGCGGTCTGCACACAACATCAGAAGCTGTTCTGCAGAAAACAGCAGTGGTGCAGATAGGTGGCTCTGCATCCTCATTTTAATTCCATGTGGTGGCCCCAGAAATGGAGCAGCGCAGGCCTACATGGTGCCCACCGCCAGCCACTGGTCATCACAGGTCCTCATCTGTGGCATCAGCTCCTGGCAGGGTCATCTCAAGTTAACCTGCTCTTGCTGGCGGGCTGGAAGGCAACATCATGTTCAGGGTGATGCTCACACTCTCAGGCTGTTGGCCGTGCATGCATCTGAAGCTTTGCCAGGAAACTTACGGCAAGAATGAGAGACCCCCACCTAGACTCAGGTGACTGCCAGTAACACTTGTTTGACTAAGTCTGCACTTCTGGGCTGTTACATGCTCTGGACTACGTTACTCCTCCTCTGGAATTTCATACACCCCAACAAGTAGTGACTAAGGGCCAGATGTAGGTAGGCTTTTACCGGTCGGTAACGGCCGATTTCGGCCGTTACCGACCGGTAAATGGATTTTGAGATGTAGGGGGCAGAATCGGTAAATTTACCGATCGGTAAATTTACCGATTCTGTAAATTACCGAATCGGTATTTTTACCGATTCGGTAATTTTGAGATGTAGGTGGGACTCTTCTGAGTCCCACAAGCCTTTCCGAATCGGTATTTTACCATCAAATTCAAATTGATGGTAAAATACCGATTCCGGTGTGCATGCACATGTGTGCATGCACACCTGTGGCATATGACAGGCAGACCTGCCCTTAGGGCAGGTATGCCTGCCACATGGCACCCGAACCTGTTTTGGGGGTGATAGAGGGTGCCAAAGTGACACCCCCTGCACCCTTGTGAAATTCGGTATTTACCGAATCGGTAAATACCGAATCGGTAATGCCCATTCATTCCTATGGGCTTCAAAGCCCATAGGAATGAATGGGCATTACCGGTCGGTATTTACCGAATCGGTAAATACCGACTTTTACCGATTCGGTAAATCCACATCTGGATTTACCTACATCTCCCTCCTTATATTTTACCGATTCATAAATACCGAATCGGTAAAATTCGGTATTTATGAGTCGGTAAAATATATTTACCTACATCTGGCCCCCAGTTGTCTAAAACTGCAGCACCCAAAGGAGACTCTCAATGAAGTGCACCTTCATCTGGCAGTCATCAACCGCTGTGGTCGCACTCTAGTGGAAGACAAAGGGGAAGGCTCTGCCGACAACATTTCCTCTGCAGAACCGAGTCCCTTCTGAATATCCACACCCACTATATGCCAAATAGCCGTGCTCAGGAAGGGACAATCAGCAGGCCCTTGCTCACAAAGGTAATTGTTGTATTCCTAAAGCATCCCTGTCGCTATCTTCCCGCATATGTGTGCCTGAAGCGATACTCTTCTACTCTAGAATGTGAGCAATGTACTATCAATGTCTACTATCAATGCCTGCTTGAGATCCTCACGGGTGAGTAGCGCGCTTTACAAGTACTCTGATTGAATGTCTAGTGGTGCTGTAGTTCAACCTTCATCTCATGCTATGTTTACCAGTGGCATCCAAAATGAATCCCATTGTTCTCTGCAACCACAGATACACAATAATCATGGAGTCCTGTTTCCAGTCACTATACAAACAGCACATGACACACTCACAGGTAAGTCAGCATAGGATCTTGGCATTACGTTCTAACAGAACATTACTAGAGTAGGACCTATAGGCACTCATAACTAAACAAAAAAAATTCTGCTTAGTATTATCAATCAGAAAAATTGTGCTCTGCCACCCCTTAACACTTACTTGTGGTGGACAAAAGATTTGTGTCCACCGCACCTAATCAGTGCAATGAATGTGAACAATTCACCCACTGCGGAGTCAGAAAAAATCCTTCTTGGGAAGGCACTTGTATTCGTTTTCAAATAAGATTTCCAAAAAATGCTGAATTCATTTATTTTTGTTGCTGTGGTGATCAAAACACCCGGAGAAAGGCACAGCCAAATCCATGGGCCATTCCAAGTCCACAACAGCAGTACCTTGACTACATATGGCAACAGGTTTTATTTGTTCTTGTTGCAGACTATATGCCCACCCACAAAAGTGCACTACCATTTTTATCAAGTGTGGATCCACTCGACTGAGGAATTTTATGAAAACTTGCAGATTCTGACTTTTTCCTTCACTGAAATGTGAGGAAATTGTGTTATTTTAGACAACGTTTGACATTTGTGTACCTTTCTAGACAAGGTAGTGGGATCCAAGCAAGTCACACCGCGATAGAATTCACTGGTTATCTAGCTTTCAGAAATGTCACAACTGGGTAGGATTTAACTTCGTGGTGGCAGAGCATGGATCAAAGACCTCAACTAACCACATTTCAAAGGCCAAAATCAAATGTCTCTATGTTGTATTTAGGGCCTTTCCTGTCACGGTCAATAAGGCCCTCTACACAAGTGGGGTACTAGTTTTATAAGGAAAAGTGTGGTAATTCTGAGTGCTTAGCATTTTGTGGATCAGCAGAGATTATAGGACTTTTCCTCACAGAAATATATGGAAAATGCTTAAATGTAGCTACATTTTAAGGTTTGCATGGCACGCTGTTTAATACAATGCAATTTACACAATCTTGGACTCCTCCTTTCACAGGTTTTCCTGGGGGACGGTTGAGCCAAGTCCGTGTTCGGCAGCTACCCACTTTGCTAAAAAGTTTAATCTTTCAAGACAAAAATCTTGATACCTTTGCAATGGTTTAGCGGCCTTTCCTGACAAGGGTGACAGGCCCACCGACTCAAGTCCAGTTGAAGAGAGAACATCGCAGAACATTTGGTATCATCCACTGAATTGCTCTCCTTATTTGACTTAAAAATGTAAGCCTGCATACAAGAAATTATACAGTTTGCAAAATCTCTCTGAATCACATAATAGCATGGGTAACTCTAAGTTCAAAGTCATACCAATATAACTACTAATCCTATAGTGAAAAAGTCAAAACATGCATAGGTTTTCCTTATACCCATTTTTCACCGCTTAGATTTTAGCATAAAAACCTAATTTGCTGGCCTTGTCTATCGCATGTTTACAGACAACTAACACACCTGCAACCATGAAGTATTTGACAGAGTTATATGCTATATTACTTTCATAAATTAAACATGAGGTCAAACAATTACAGGTGAAAATGTCATACATATTTCAATTTTTTCCAACTTAGTTTCATTATTTGCTTTCATTTAAAAAGTATCTTGGGGAAACCATGAGTAATCTGCACAAATGTCACCGTGCTGTACTATAAATGTTGTCTGCATTTCATAAATATATAATGTTCTTAGTTTAGCCAAGGGCAATGTTGGAAATGGCCCTTTTTGAAGGGTTATCCCCAAACTTTTTGCTTCTTCCTCCCTTGTTTTTACTGACCTGTGGTTGTTGGCAATAGGACTCTGGGCACTTTACCACTGCTGATCAGTGCTCAAGTGCATATGCTCTCTGTGTAAATTGTTATTGTAATTGGTTATCCATGATTGGCATATTTATATCACCAGGAAGTCCCTAGTAAAGTGCACTGAGTGTGCCAAGGCAGGTGATTCAAATGCTACTAGTGGGCCTGCAGCACTGATTGTGCCACCCACATGAGTAGCCCTTAAATGGTGTCTCAGGCCTGCCACCACCGTGCCTGTGTGCAGTCTGTGAACTGCCATGTCAACCTTGCCAGTGTGCCCACTGACTAGGCCTAACCCTTCCCTTTCTCTACACATTGGTCACCCCTATGGAAAGCTCAGGGTACCCCTTTGGGCAGGGTGCAGTGTATGTGAAAGGTAGAGCATGTACTAGTGCAGGTGACATGCTCTGGTAGTGAATTACAGCCATTTTAGTTTTTCACTATTGTAAGGCTATCTTGCCAAAGGCTCTCATGGGGAATGCTGGCTACAGTGGTGGCCTGCATATCTTCCCATAGGAGCAAGATAGGACATACAAGTTTGGTATCCTTCAACTCAGAATTTAATAACACATCTTTAGGAAAGGTGTTTTTTAAATCCTGTGTTTGAGAACAGCACTTTTTAGAAAGTGACTGTTCTCTTGTCTGACCTTTCTGTGTGCTTTGGCTGTTTGTGAATTGACTGTCTGGTTTGTGAGTGACAGGGCTGGAGGATTCCAGGAGACAGAATGAGTCCACCCAGTGGTGAATAGAGAGATCTGCATGTAGATGGGAGGGGGGAGTTGCACCTGGGACCTGAATAGGACTGTGCCTTCCCCCCACTGCTAACCAGTGCTAAAGTGCATATGCTCTCTGTGTAAATGTGTTATTGTAATTGGTTATCCATGATTGGCATGTTTGTATCACCAGGAAGTCCCTAGTAAAGTGCACTGAGTGTGCCAGGGCAGGTTCAAACCGTGCTCAGAGCCCTCCTGCACAAAGGGAACAAAGACTTTTAGGGGTATAATTACAGGGCCCCTGACTACAGAAAATCAGAATATCCTGGAATCAAGAAGGAACCTCTGCCAAGGAGAAAGCTGGAAGACTGAAGAAGGAAGACTGTCCTGCTGCTGCTTTGCTGGACTGACCTGCAGTTGCTTTGCTGCCAAGGAGAGGGGAAGGACTTTGCTTTGTGCTGTGTCCCATTGCTTGAAAGACTCTCCAAGGGCCGGAAGAAGAGCTGGCACCCTGTTAAGAAGTCCCAGGAACAAAGGGACTTCACCCCCAGCTCCCCTGAACTCTGCTGAGAGAGTTCTGTCCTTCCTAGAGTGCTTGGGCCAGTTGTGGTGCCTCTGAAAAATGTACCTGTTTTGGGAAGCTGGAAACCAAGTTTTTAAAGAACTTTCTGCAAAGTTTAATACATCGCTTGTTTGTGGAGCGCATCCCCGTTAGTGCGAGGAAATTCCCGCCACTGCGAAGGCCGAGATCGTCGCAGCGCCTGTTGTTGCTGCCAGAGTCGTCGCAACTTTCGTTTGTGGGACAGACAGTGCGGTACGGGAAGATTACCATCCCTGCGAGTATCGTCGCAGAGCCTGTTATCACTGGGTGAGATCGTCGCACCGCTTGCTTGTGGACCGCATCACGTCGCTGCGAGAGTCGTCGCAGAGCCATCGCTTTGAGGGGCCGCGAGAGTAGAAGATAGCCGCTGAGCCGCGCATCATCGCCGCACCGGAGATCGTCGCCGTCCCGAAGATCATCGCATCGTACCTTTTGTGAGCCGCTTCCACCGAAACCTGTGCACCGGAATCCACGCAAGGTATCGCATCCCTCCCCATACAGACCAGAGTCATCGCAACACACCCACTGCGTCCAGCGGGGTTGTCGCATCGCCTCCCCAGGGTCTCAGTAGTGACGCATCGCTTGCTTTTCAGCGCTACAGCTTTCACTTGGAACTTTTGTCACATCTAAAGGTACTGTTGGCTAAAACGTGGCGCAACTGTGGATTATTTTAACGCAACCTTAAGAACTCATTTGAAACCATATTCTTGAACTGTGTATGTTAGATTTTTTTTGTTTTGATCTTGTGTAGTTTAGATTAAATACCTTTATTTTTCTAAACTGTTGTGGAGTCAGTTTGTGGTGTTTTTACTGTGTTACTGTAAGTGTTGGTACAAATACTCAGCACATTGCCTTTGATAGGCCTGACTGCTCGTGCCAAGCTACCAAGGGGGTGAGCAGGGGTTATCTAAAGAGTGCATCCTTCTTACCCTGACTAGAAGCAAGTGTTCTCTATTTGGACAGTGGTACCTACCTCTGCCAACTAGAGACCCCCAGTTCTAACAGGCAAGTAGGTAGAATTCACATATAATAAGAAACTTTGAGTACTGTTTAGAAAATGCCAGAAAACTGTGGTAAAATAAGTTTTATTACAACTCTGCTAGCATCTGAAACCTGGAAAGATGTTAATCATAAATGTTAATCGTAGGACAATAAACCCTTTGTTGATGCCATTTACTGCAGAAAATATAACATCGCACTGTTCCAATTTTTACTGACCCTATTCCTGCTATTTTGCTATATTATAGCTATTTCCTCCTTTCCATTCAAGGGCATCCACTAACACTGATAACTTTAGAATCCACAACATGGGAAATTGGTGCAAATTTGACCCTGGTACGTTTTGTTCATAAAAAGATTTGGTGGCTTAAGTGTGAACTGCCACAAACGTCAAATATAGGGCTCAGAAAAGGGGGTTAAAAACTTCTCAGCATCTATATAGAGGTCACAAGTTATCATCCATGATGGCCAACCCATGTCTCAAGGATGGATAAATGACTAAATGAGTACTCTTTAAATGGGTAATGGTGACACCTGTTATACATAGCACTCAGAAAGGACATCAGACGAATGGCAGAAGTAAGTATTAAATATTCCCCAAAAATGCTTTCTTATGTTATTCTTTGCTTCATCTTATTTTCTCTGGGCTTTCATGTACTTTCCTTGAATTACGACTCTCTTTTAATCATGGCAGATGAAGAAGTCGCAGTAGTGTTATGGTACACACTTGGCGGTGAACATAGTTTCAAAGTGCTTGACCTTGCAAATCAAGGTTTTCTGTTGCCTTTATACATAAAGCTCGAATTTCTGAAAGTAAAAAACAAATGATTTTAATGAAGAAAGAACTGTTAAAGTGTTAAGTTTGTACTGGTAATGAATCATCAAGAGATTCTATAGGACTGTTAAGAATGTAAAGCTTGAGGCTCTTACCAGGCCCCGGGAGTGGGTGGGGTAGGGTAAAGAGGAAAAATGCACAATTCTTATGTTTGTGAACTTTAAAATGTTTGTACATATTTATAAGCACTGTGCAAAGGAAAATATAAAATTTAAAATTAAAACAATAGAGGAGGTGTCACTTTAAATAAAGCAATCCAATTGGCATTGTCAAAAATTACCATATCTCTGTTTAAGGCAAGTCTACTGGCTTTATAAAGATTCACCACTCTAAAAAAACTATAGTTTACATGTTTAAAAAAAAGTTATATCGCTGAAAACATTAAGTAGGTTTAAATGGAAATTAAACTGTCAATAAAGCATCCAAATCTTTATAAAAAATCACTAATATTATTATACTGACAATAGAGCATTTAACATAAACTTAGCATGTGTTTGAATGACTCTTATAAACTTTCAGGTCAAATAAAATGCAGTCAAGGAACCAACTACTAGAGATTGTTGCCCTCCCAGGCTAAGGAACAAATGTTCCGACATAAGAAATATTTGAAAATTAAAGCAAAGTCTCCCCAGATCAGATTTCCAATGTCCTGGGGGGAGGGGGCTATAGCACTTTTTTCAGCCCCCACAGTACTTGCAATTCATGTTGCTGGTCCCCCTGTTCTCCTGGACCTACCACAAGAAGAGAAAAACATATGCACCTTGAGCACTGCATGGCATTATGGGCTGCTCCTTCCATGGAGTAGTGAATATTTTGGAAGCAACTCTCCCACTGTTCAGAAGTTCTGCGTGCCTTCCTTTTCTTTTTTTTATGTGTGCCAAGTCCACCCAGGACACATCAAAATCAGGTATTTGTATGGGGCTTTGGGGGCAGCCCCAAGGCCCCTGGAAGTACTGCTAGATCACCAAGCACAGCTCCATGCAGCACAGGAGCCGGCAGTATCTTCTGTGCTGCTTCCTCCACATGGGAGCACTTCCTTGGTGCTCCTACGATGGCGAGCAGACTTTGTTTTTTTTTCGGGTCTCATGGACAGGATCCTGGACCCTTGTGTTCCCGCGGCGTCAAGCAGTTTCCTTTGTTTGGACAGAGGCGGCGGCATGGCTCGCGGGTGAGGCGACAGGCACGGGTTCGCGAGTGGGGCCATGGGTTAATGGGTGGTTTTGCCTGGGGGCAAAATAAAAAAAGTATAAATCTAAACTTACCTCATGCCGGGTCCCGCATCTTCTCCGCTCCTGCCTCCAACAGGAACAGGAAGCAGGCAGCCAGGCTCCATCCCCTGAGCCAAGACAAGGCACTCAACCAGGGTCTGGAGGGGGGTAATGTAGCCCGCGTGGAGAGCAGGGAAGTGCGTATGACTGGTTTGGGTGGCCCGACAGGGCTGTCCAAACAGTCATTGCACACTTTGGAGTGTGCAAAACACACCACCCCTGCATGCTCAGAGAGCAGAGCAGCCCCGCCCCCCCACCTGCCGCAAAGCAGCAGGACACAGCAGGAAGCATAAAATTATAATAACTTCAAGTAATGATCATTTTATTTTTCTCTTCTTCATACTGCTTAAGAGTAGTTAGCGATGCACCTCCTCCATAAAGGAGGAGCCGCCCCTGTGTTTGGGTCCCAGGCATATAAGCCCTAAACAAGTATTTGTCTTCTGGGGGCAGGGATGGAGTACCAGGCCACCATTTAACTTGATGCTGGCCCAGTGAATGGGGTACCCAGGCCAAGGATGAGTCTCAGGAGAAAGCCCCACACATGGCCTCTCACTGTAGAAGTGAAGTAAATTACTCTTGCACTGACCCCTGGGCATTGGCCCACCCGAGGGTTAAATTTGGAATTTGCTGCTAAGCGCCCTGCACTTTGGTTCTCACAGAGGGGGTCAAAGGTCAATACTTCTAGCCATGTTGGGCTGCATTCAATGACCTTGGGCTCCTTTTACTCCTGGTAGTATGCTCAAACCACCAGGAGCATTGTCATCAGGCCTTCTAGCATCAAACAGGCTGCAATCTGTGTGGAGATGGTTTCACTGGATCCCTGCACCAGCCTTCCTCTCTGCTGTGCCCTCAGCAGACCTCAGGTCCCCATGGCTTTCTTGCAGGGCATCTGGGGCAGTGGAATCCAGGTCTTACCCCATTATGTCCTGGAAGCAGCCAGAGTATGGGCACTGGGCTGGTGCAGATGAGAAGCTACACTTGTGCGCATCATGGTAGCTGCACATAGGTAACCTTCCTGTGGCAGTTTTATACTGCAAAGTTCGCCTGTCAAAGTAGCCCCTTTTGATAGGCCTAACCATCCCTTTTAAATATTAATAAATCACCCAAATGTAGGACTTATTGCAGGATATTTAAGGGTAATACAAGTGGGAATCCCTGTTGAACAAGCCCATTCAGTGAAATACCCGAAAAAAAACAATTTTAACTGCAGCAAGGCTGTCTGCCTCTATAGGGAATCATTGACTGCATTGTTACATTTATTAAATGCTAAATTCACATTGGCAGTAACACTAGAAATACTTATTCCACTCCTTTTAATTGTAATTTAAAATCCACTTTAATTTTATACTCAGATTTTAAATTATTATTTTGTAAACTCAGATTTTAAAATATTATTTTGGAAATTACACTTTTAGAACGTTGTCATTCCCTGCCTAAAGTTTCTGGGGCATTTCTGTGCATGGCCATTGGCCTAGGCTGGTGAAGGTTATCACACTGGAAAATATGCATTGGAACCAAACAGTGAAAAAAGGGCCTGTGTGAAGATGGGATTGAGTTTTCCTGACAGGTTTTCTAAGGAAGATCCTTGCCCTGCACTGATTACACTTCAAATGAAACAGCATCCAGCCACACAAAGGAACCAGACATAACTCCTGCCTTTGCCTTTTTTTACTAGCCAGGCTGGAGTTAAGCCCAGGGGAAAGGGAGAAACTTATCAGAACCAGTTTTAGGGTTGCACAAAGGAAGGGGTGTACTCCAGCCGCAGCCTGGCACTTGCCAGAAAAGTGTAATCCTCAAAACATGAAAAAGAGCATGCCCTTGGTCCTCAACCCGGACAACGACAACACCATGGACAGTTAGGAAAAGGCTTGGGGTGTCCTGGGTGGGACCAGGGCACCACTTTAAAACAAAACAGAAATGAAAAATGCATGTGGCGATACAATGCAATGAAGAAAAAAGAGGTGTGTTACCCCGGAATATAATATTCACCAGCTCCTGGAGCGCTCCATAATGCCTTTCAAGGATTATTTTGGATATCACCTTTTTCCTTGGGGTTGCCCAAGGAGGGGTAGGGACACCACCAACGCTTGTAGTGAAGTGTTTGAGAGTTGCAGGAGTGCAGCAATTCACTGTGATCACGATTCACACTATGACCGCTAGGTTTCAGGAGACATGACCTGCAGGGCTGAAGACGGCTGAAATGCCAGAAACCGGTTCTCGGAAGCTTGTTTCCGGTCCAGGGAAGGCATGGCTTGGCAGTTCGGGCTGGACTGTTCCCATGAGGCACAGGGTCAGACTGATTTGCATATGGCCATCTCTGAACTGGGGTGGCCGAGTGGGCTAAAGAACGGTGATGCATTAAACCCAGATCTGTTGACTGGGTGTGAGTGTTTGATTGGTTCAGATCGTCCGTCCATCACCACCCCCTTTTGTACCACTTTGTTCGCCATAAGTTGGCAGGGTATGCTCAGAAGTGAGTCCCTTGCTCACTTTGCCACTGGATTCAAGCAAGCCGGGCTGAAGACGGCTGAAATGCCAGAAACCGGTCCTCGGAAGCTTGTTTCCTGTCCAGGGAAGGCATGGCTTGGCTGTTCGGGCTGGTCTGTTCCCATGAGGCACAGGGTCAGACTGATTTGCATATGGCCATGTCTGAACTGGGGTGGCAGAGTGGGCTAAAGAACGGTGATGGATTAAACCCAGATCTGTTGACTGGGTGTGAGTGTTTGATTGGTTCAGATGCTCCGTCCATCACCACCCCCTTTTGTACCACTTTGTTTGCCATAAGTTGGCAGGGTATGCTCAGACATGAACTCCTTGCTCACTTTGCCACTGGATTCAAGCAAGCTGGGCTGAAGACGGCTGAAATGCCAGAAACCGGTCCTCGGATTGGTTCGGATGCTCCGTCCATCACCACATGCTTTTGTATTTAGATGTTGGCTAGTTTTTGGAGGGAATACAGTTGTAGTCCTGCCACCTCTGCCAGAATCTTCCTCCTGTGTCGACCGCAACACAGGCAGACGCGGCTGTCAGACAGATTCCCGCTAAGAATACCGCTGAGCCGATTACGATGTGCCTTTCCGTCAAGGCAACTGGGTTGGGGAAACTGACAAACTCGGGCTGGTGGAGATGAAGAAAAGAGTTGAAAGCTTATCCTTTTACAGGTCCTGCCTGTGCTGCTGCTACTTGACCATGATGCTCAGAAACCCTCCTGTCGCCAAAATCTAAGGAAGGCTTCCGTGTCACTTGTCTCATTATGAATTGTGTGTTTACATTAGCTTTCGCCTTGTGTATTTTTACATTGCTCTCACATGACATTTTTTTATGTGTCATGCTCAAGTGTTCTTCTTATGACTCATAGTGGTAAAATGTACACACCTGTAATGACACATAAAAAATGTCTTTGGTTGTGGTTTGGGGGGTTGTGCTTGTAGTGATTGTGGGTGTACATAAAATACGGTGTAAATGTTGTAGGTGTGCAATGCTGTTAGATTAGGCCTAATAATGCTTACACAGTGCCTTGTATAAGTGAGCATTTTCCTGCACCATTGTAGGTTTAGACGCCATTGTAAAGACAATCGAAACTAATCTTTCCTATTTCTGAGAAATGCCCTTTGTTGAGTTTTTTCTCTGCAATGAAGAACTGTTAATGCCAGTGCATAGCTTTCTCACTAGATTTAGGCCCTCTACTACTTGTCTGGTAACCTTTTCACAGTACCCGGTGTAACAGCCTTCGACTGTGCTGGGTTTCGAGAGCAGAAGTGTTTGTTTTGTATTTTACTGTCTAGCTTCATCTGCCTGGAAAATTCCACTATGGGTGTGTGTTTATCTAATCATGAAATGTACATAATGTACCTTTATGCTTTAAGATCTTCAGTTCCCCCTATACCACTCCTAGGGACTGTGCAGATGGGACTCCGCTCTGAGCGTATACCAATAAACTATTATTGGTGTATATTCTCCATTGTTCCTCTGACTCTTCATTTAGTATGGAAGGCTGAGAGGTGGTCTACTAGTGACCCGGATGGCCCCAAGTGGGTCACTTCCTTCATTGCTATATGTGAAATGAATGGTATTGTGCATTGCCTACATATACATATTGACAGATTCACAACATATATGTCTATTGATAGAGATATAATAAGTAGTACTTACCTGTCTCCACACCACTAAGGCCTTACTCCATTAGTACTCTATTGCCAGGACACAGCCAGCTCAACTGGAGTATCTAATTTGGCTTGGCACAAACCCACCAGACTGAGGACGACAGAGTACTTTTCGCCAACATAGAAGATCATGATGGCAGCGGTCAACTGTCCATTGCCACAACATCTAAATACGGAGGGCGGTCACTTGAAAAAGCCATAGGTCAGTTTCATTTAAAAACACACTCCCCCTATCTATACTACTATAATAAAGTAAGAACTTTCAGGCTTTGAGGCCGGTAAACTCGGGAACCACAGCGCCAATCTACACACCCGATACACCGTTGAAATCGTCAGGGTGTGTAGATGGTTATAGGCTATATAAATGACAAAATAAAACGTTATTTACATTATTTATATTTTTTTAAAAAGTAGTCCCCCCCCAAAGTAGCGCCGGCCGGGACGTGCGTGCTCACGTCAGCACGGGAAGAAGAGGCGTTCAAGGGGCGCCGGACATGGCGCGGGGGAGGAGCGGTGACGTGAGGCCAGCGGCGGTAGGAACAGCGGAGAGGTGGACATGGCGCGGGGGAGGAACGGCAGTGGACAGGCGGTGAGGAGCAGAGCGGCGGAGCGGAGAAATGAGGACCGGCGGCTGAGGCGCGAGGAGCGGTGAAATGAGGACCTGCGGCTCGGGGAAGGCTCCGGGGACAATGTCGGGGCAGGCGGGTGTCAGGCCAGGCAGGGGACGGGAAATTGGAGCGGTGAAATCAGGACCTGCGGCTCAGGTAATGCTCCGGGGACAATGTCGGGGCAGGCGGGTGTCGGGCCAGGCAGGGGACGGGAAATTAGAGCGGTGAAATCAGGACCTGCGGCTCAGGTAATGCTCCGGGGACAATGTCGGGGCAGGCGAGTGTCGGGCCAGGCAGGGGACGGGAAATTAGAGCGGTGAAATCAGGACCTCAGGTAATGCTCCGGGGACAATTTCGGGGCAGGCGGGTGTCAGGCCAGACAGGGGACGGGAAATTACTAAAACAATGATCGGGTTGGGGCAGGCGGGGGACGGGGCGGGCGGGGGCACGGGCTGCTGGCTGGGTGGGCGGGGGCACGGGCTGCTGGGAAATGTCGGGGCAGGCGGGGGTAGGGGAAGCCTAAATGCTCCCGGACAAGGTCGGGACGGGCTGCTAGTATTGTGATGTTCTAAGAATAGGAATCAGTAAATGGGTACCGTTAGAAATGGGGTTTCTTTTCCTGTAGAAAAACAATCTTGCCTAAAATGCATAATAGAAGGTTGCCTGCATTGGCATAATTGAAGGGTGCCCGCATTGGCACTAGGCAACCAAAACTGTGCCAGTTCCAGGAAAGGCCAGGAATGTGGCACATTCCTGCCTTTTCCCCTTCATCTAAGGCAGCAAGGTGGCTTTCTGCATTAAGCTGCATGAAAAATTAAAAAATTTGCCCCTACGTTTCTGGGTGTGCTTTCGCTGATGTGGGTTTCTGTGTAATGAATACTTGTAGAAGAAAGCAAAATTTGTGTGATGGATTGATTTAATTTGGAGAACATTACATGTGTGCTGAAGACAGGTGCACTGAATTCATGTCCCAGAGATACTTGAGTTTTTACTGATTTGCTCCAATGTGGTTCAATTACTTTTATAACTTCTATAGTACATTTTTCTACCAAGATATCCTTTGAGGGGCATTTTTATTAAGCAGTTGGTTTGCCCTTGCACAGCGCAACGGAGCGCAAGGGTGACAGAACTACTAAGTAAGATTTCTCAATCCACGCAAAACCACCTTCCTTGGCCCTGCATGGATGGATAAATCTATAGTAACACAAAGCAGTGCAAATCGCTGTGTTGCATTACCCTGCACAGGGAGCCATTTCATGGTTTGGGCGTGGATGTTTCCACGCACCCACCCATGGATTTTGGCGCTTTCCCAAATTTACCAACACTTGAAAACATGGGAATGCATCAAAGTGCTATGCCTCTCCAGGTGAGGCATAACAAGAAGACATATTTGCATTTCTCCATGTTCTTTACTCTTTCTATGTGTGCTGCATTCTGCAGCACACATTGAAGGAAGAAATGCCTCAGAGGATCCTACTTACAAAGCAATCATCCTAGCACCATGGTGCAAGGGTGCCTACATTGGTGCTAGGCAACACATTGTGCTCCAACGCAGGGAAAAGACAGGAATGCACCAGATAATGTGAAATACAGTGCTTCCTGCTCTTTCTCTACCATGCAGCAGAAAGCAGTACAGTTTAGCAAGTTGACTTGCTGAGCTGTATGATTTTTGATAAATGTGCCCCTACATCCTTTGGCATGGTTGGCAAAATGACTAATGATTTTAAGAATATATTGTTATTGGAAATTGGAATGTGGTGTCTGAAAAATGTCCATTTTAAATGTATTAAAATTCAGCATTGTACAATTCACCCATTCGTCATTTGTTGTGCAGATCCTCGAAATGCAGGAGCACATGTTTTGACGTAAAATTAATTACTGCCGCCATAGAAGTTGAGTGCTTAAAACATACCAAGGGATATGTTGGGGATACTGAAGTTCACAAATAGGATGTTTGAGTGCACAATTTATGGGGGCTTCATGGTGTTGGGTACAGCTTAGGAGGTTTTGAGACATGGTTTGCACTTTTGGGTGAATATATGCATATATTCAATAAAAAAATGAAAATACTTTGTGGTGTGCGCCCACTGAGAGGTGTCTTAAACTTAGGTTTGTGACACTAAAATGTTGCAGAAGAACCTAACCAATGAGATAAGTCACTCAAAGAACATTGTAGGTGTGGTGGAAGATCATATCAGAGGTGGCAGAGAAGCTTAAGAGGATGAACAAGGTAGGATGTATTTCCTGATGAAGATGTGGCTGTTTCTATGCCAAATCCCTGGTAGAGGCCTTAATTCGTCCTGAACTAAATTTTAATTACGTCTGAGTCATTGGTTTAATTTTGGTAATTTCGCATAGTGAAATGTATGTGAAAAAACAGCGATAATGGATTATTGCATAATTTCTAGGGGAAATTTTACCTAGATGTACATTTCTGGATATTTTTTTGTAATGCGAGTGGCATTTCAGGTAAACTATTTACCGAAACATACTGTTGGGGACATTTTTTCTTGCAAAACTGCAAATTCAAATGTGAATTGCAGTGTTTTGAACATGAGCGACAGTTCCTTTAAGTTAGGCAGTCCACAAACATTTCAGGTAGATTGTTTTACCCGAGTAGACAGTTTGAGTAATATTTGGGAAGAAAACTACAAATCCGAATGCGAGCAGCAGGGTTTTGAATGTAAGCAACCGGACAAAATTCCATTTGCGAGTAAAAATTTTACCTGAATTATCAGTTTGGGTAACCATTTGTGTGCAAAGTGTAGCCAGCATAACTCTGTGAAAATCTGCATAATTTTGATGTAATTTTACATAATTATGCCGCACAAAATTATGCAACTTATGCAGACTCCTAGCCTTAATGCAAAATGTCCTCAGCAATGATCGCATACTTCATCTCCCTGGAACAACACAGTGACATGTTAGCCCTGCTTCTCACTTGGACAGTGATTCCTCTGCAATACTATGTCAGTGTGGTAGTGCCGGTGGTTTCCAGTGCTTGGCACCAGCACTTAATTGTCAGCACTGGCTCTTGTGACAGTCCATTGACATGGTGGCACTGTCTTTTTAATTCTGAGATGAGCACTACAACCGTGTTTATTAAGGCAATATACATTGAAAATTAATAATACTTACCCCTAATGCCATTAATAGATTTGTGTGGCCGAAAATAGTCTGAATTGTCACACTTGTAGGAGTGCAATGGTTAGGTGTTATGGTAGTACCGACCCCGGCAGGGTATGGGTGGTGCAGGCAGCAGTGGCCTCACCATGAGGACCCTGGCACTTAATGTTTTACAAATTAAGCAGTGGGTAGTGCATATCTGCCCAGGGGAAGAGAGTGAGGTAATGACACTACTTCTCTCCAACATATATCCTGGTATATATCCTGGTATGAGTGCTTCTCTTGCACTTCTTTGGTAGTGTTCTTTTTTAACCAGGGGACGACATTGATGCATTCTTAATGCTTCTGTCTATATATCCTGACTGGAAGAGTTTACTCAAATCAAACCAAAAGCACGTCTATATTTTTGAGACTTCTGAAATTGACATACTCATAACTTCAATAAATTCCTAACGGTAATTACCTTCCTAAAATGTTCTTGAGAACCTGTTGATGGCCATCTGTAAATCACTTCGAAAGGTCCAAACTTTAACTCTCAATACATTAGTCTGTTGATAAACAACAAAATGTGCTGCGTTTCACATTGCATCTGCACATTTGCTATCACCTCTACACTGTGTCACCGCGCTTTTCTGCATGTGTAGCACTTTTTTTAATAACCAGAATAAATGCTTTAGTTTTTGAAGGGACATTACATTCGACATAATTTCAGCATATCAGCTGTATCCTTTCATTATGTTTTGCCCAAGTATGTTAAATTGCCTAACCAGTATTTCATTTATCTACCTTCTCTTTAGTATGCTAAATGAAGCTTGCTTACGACTTAGCTTTATTTTTGTTCCTATATACCGTATAGATCTTAAACATTAATTCAGATGGATTGTTTGGCTTTTATTTTGATGCTTAGGTGCTTAACATTACTAGATCAACCCCTTCTTTATTAGATTTACTTCTTACACATCAGTCAAAGAGCTTTCCGCAAGCTCTAAATACTGATTTTTGCTACCCGAGATGAATCTGTTTCTACGTATTTCAGTATCCCCAAGGAGGTAATTTTTAGATACTCGTCAAGACAATAGTGGTCTACGTTTTGGGAGTTATGGGCAGATTTATGATGCCCTTGCGCCTCCTTGCGCCGCAATTGCGTCACTAAATGTGACGCGACGGCGGCGCAAACAATGTGCCCTATTTACAATGTGACGCATCTAAGAGATGCGTCACGTTGGAAAGCCCTGCGCCATAAGGAGGCGTTCCTGCGCAGGGGGGGCGTTCCTGCGCAGGAACGCCTCCTAAAAGTGGCTGAGTGAAATCTATGAGATTTCACTCAGTCACTTTCTACGTCAATTCCCTACGCCTGCTTGAAACAGGCGTAAGGGTGACGCACCATGCATTGAACAGGTGGCCCCTGTGCATTGCAGGAGTCATGTCGCACTTGCGACATGACTCCTGCAATGCGCCGCCCGTGCGCCGAGAGATGCGTCACGCATCTTCACTGCCTTGCACCATGGTGCGCCGCATCATAAATGCGGCGCACCATGGGTGGCGGAGCAGTGGCGCACTGTGGCGCATGGTAACTGGCGCATCCCTGGGGATGCGCCAGTTAACATAAATCTGCCCCTTAGTTTTTATGGTCTGACTTGACAGGGCAGCTGTCACCAGAAAATTGTGTGAGTACCACTAGAGAGGGGTTTTGGTTCCATGCACATGTCAGGGGCCAGGACTTCTGGTTTTGATTGCACAGATGTTGTGTGCTTCCACAAAAGACTGCTTGCTTTCCACCAGCTGTGATCGTTTTGTTTATTTATCCAGCTGGGTGATCTGGAACATTCAGGCGCACACACATAGCCTTGTAATGCTGTAACAGTGCCTCAGAGAATTAGATAATGTGGGGAGTTAGTCGTTTTCTGGCAGCAGCACAGATTGGAGAAGGGCAGTCTTTAGCTTACATGCATTTTTAGGTCTGGCTTGACAGTACAACAGTCACCTGATCTTTCAATGTGCACCAATACTATTCTACAGTTCTTTGTTTTCACACAAATACATATGCTGACGATTCGATCCCCGGTGCTGGCAGCAGATCGGTCCAGCACCATGTGACTTTGGGCAATAGCTTGCTTAATCTTCCAGACGGCCCCAGCGCCTTGACACCTTCGGATCATGTCCGCACTTTACAAATACTGGACATTTTTAGGCTATTTACATGTAATGCTTCACATTGCTATACAACATTCCAATTAAGTCAGACCTATTGACAATGCCAATGCTTCTTAAGCATGAGTGATATACACACTTTTTTTACTCCGTGGGTATTTCTTCAATCCAGAGCAGCTTCTTAGATAGGAAGGTCATAGTCTGTTTCACTTTTTTGAACAAGCAGGAATTGCATGGGCATAATGTTTTGTTTAAGATGGTCTGCAATGATGACAATCTCCGTATCCTATCAAAATTTAACATGATGTAGCCCAGTTTAAAAATAACTAGGGGAACAATGGGATTTTTTTTCCTTCAATAGCATTTGAATTGTTGAGATTTGACTACATTAATAGTCTTAAATATTCTCATACTATGTTCTGAATGCTTTATCATTAGTCTTTAGGGCTCGTAGCTCTACCATGCTTTTAGTGTTCTTAATAATTGTTTCGGTGCATTTCTTGATATTTCTTTTCTGCCAGGTAGACTTTGTTTTAGCCTTCAGAATCATTTTATCCAGTTTCTAGCTGAATTTGGTTTTCCATCCCATGATGGAATGAACATTCTAGGAATCTTCAAGCAGTTTCTGGCCTGCTGTATAATTATTTATTTATTTATTTTACAACATTTATAGAGCGCGAACGAAGGCCCTTGGGCATCTCGGCGCTAGGATATCTGCTGTATTCAGCCATGGAGGGGGAGGAGGAGATGACTGATTAAAAAGCCAGGTCTTGAGTTGTTTACGAAAAGACCAAAGCGAGGGGCTAATTTTGATGGCATGTGGCAAAGTGTTCCAGAGTTTAGGTGCTGAGTGCTGACACAAGGAATCTTCTGTCACCCCATGACACAAGTTTGGTACGAGGTACCACTAACTCATATAGAGTGGAGGATCGTAAAGATCTGGAGGGGCGATAGGGAGTAAGGTTTTGGATTAGAAAGGCTGGTCCCTGGTTATGCAAGGCTTTGTAGATTATGCAGAGGGTCTTAAATTGTATTCTGTTTCTGATGGAAAGCCAGTGGAGTGCTCTGATAGTTTCTGACACTGAATGAAATTTGGGGACTCCTCCCAAAAGCCTAGCAGCTGCATTTTGGATAACTTGCATTTTGTTAAGAACTCTTTTTTGTGTGTTAAGAAATAATGCATTGCAGTAATCCAAGGTGGACAGTACCAGGAACGGTATCAGAGTTTTGCCTGCTGTAGCCGGAAGGAAGGGAAGTATTTTTTTAATAAGTCGTAATTTGTGAAAAGCAGAGGAGGTAATCTGATTAGCATGCGGGAGAAAAGTGAGACGGTCATCGAACATGACTCCCAGATTCCTCACCCTGCTCACAGGTACAGGAGGGGGACCCAGTGACAACGGCCACCAGCGGGAGGATCATTCCGGGGTCAAATTTCCGAAGATAACTACTTCGGACTTGCCAGAATTCAATTTCAAGCAATTGGAGGCCATCCAGTTCCCTATAGCTTGCATGCCCAAATTGAGTTCTTCTGCTATTTTTGGGCCGTCATTCCTGAAGGCAAGGACCAACTGGGTATCATCAGCGTAGGATGTAAGGCTCATCCCGTGGGCTCGAATGACATCGGCGAGGTCCGACACATAGATATTGAAAAGTGTCGGACTCAGGGATGAGCCTTGGGGTACTCCACATGGCAGCGACAAGGTGGAAGAATGGAAAGATCCCAAAGTGATGGATGTTTGGATGTGTGCATTTTTGATTCAGAGAGATGTCACAAAAATAAGACTTATGCAAATCTTAGAAAAGAGATGGGGCTGATAAGGGACTCTTAAAGAGTAGGGCTGAGACCCTGGGCTAACCTTATATTACACATATCACTGTGGCTGACATTCTGGTGTGAACTCTAGTCACTTCCATGGCCTGTGTTGTGTCAGCTTTGGAGTCGCCCCTGCTGTGACAGACTGCTTTCAAGAGAAAGAGAGGGCAGAGGAGTGAGCACTTCAAAAGAAACAGACCCCAAAATAAAATTCAAAGACTCAGACCCTAAATCCAATCCAATCCAATCCGAAAATTCTTTATTTCGGCCATTTAGGCCATAAAAGAAACATATAAAAACACATATATTACAAAAGATACATATTATGTTTAAAACATTATGTTAAGACACTTTGCAAGAATATAAATAAAAACAAATATCAATTCCCGGTTGGTAACAAAAAAAACATTGGCAATACAATTGTATATAACACCATCTTTGGTAGTCAGAGTTTTATTAGCTTCCTCATAGTGTGCCACATGGCCATTAGAAATTTAGCAACTGCAAATACTATATGAGGGGAAGTATTTGTTTTCAATATTCTGTATGAAACCACAAAGCTCCTTACACCCAATTTCCTACATAAAGGCACTAGCCAGTATTTCCTGGGTCTATTGTAGACTGGGCAGAAGAACAGAACATGAATTTCCTCCTCAACATGGTTGCTACAGCCAGGGCATGTGTTATCTTCACCCTTAGCCCATTTGCATGTAAAGGATTTAATGGGCAATGTACCAAGCCTCCATTGGATAAATAATTTTCTTGCCAATACCGGGAAGATGATATCCATAATATTTTCGAAGTAATAAGAATTTTTGGAAACCAGGTAGCGTTCAGTTAAAATCCCATTGTGGGGTGCAAGCACAAGGGAAGCAAGACTTTTCTCCTTATGAATCTCCACAAGTCTTTTCCGAGAAACTTTTTGGCAGCCTATCTCAGGAGCCTCCCAGAGCTCATGGAGACTCAACCGGTACAGTTCTTTCTTTACAAAAGCCAACCACGGTATTCTGTCACATTGGTTCAAGTTCATTACATGGGTAAGATCTTGCCTATAGTGTACAAGCTCAGTGGTGGTCCAAAGCCTGTGCCAGAATCTTAGTGGCTTTGATACCAGTTCCTCACCTATAGGGGAAAGACCCACGTCTAATCTTAACGGAAGCAGGGGCGTGCCACGGGGAAGGGCAAGGAGGCGTCTCAAAAAATTGTTTTCTACGCTCGCCAACGCTGACCCTGCTTTATACCCCCATAGCTCACTGCCATATGATGCAGCAGCTTTAGCTTGTGTTTTGTACATTTCAACTGCTGGGGCAATGGGCTTGAAGGTAGAAGTATTCGTAACCTTCAGAATTGCCCCAGACAGTTGAGACAGCCTTATCCGAGATCTTGCTATTTGTGGTTCCCAGGATAGATTCTCATGCAGGGTTACCCCCAAATACTGGAATGTTTTTACCCTCTCCAACCTTACAGAGCTCAGTAGGGGATTTGGCCTTGTCTTGGGTGAGGGGTTAAATATCATGAATTTGGTCTTCCCTGTGTTGATCTCTAGACCGTATTGTCTACAGAAAAGACCAAATCCATCCAGGATTCGTTGTATCCCCATCGGGGATTTGGAAAGCAGGAGGGTATCATCAGCAAACATGATGGCCAGCACCCTCCTGCCTGCCAAATCTGGATCATCATTGTCCCTTACATTACAGAGATGGGATATAATATTATTAATATAAAGGCAAAACAGGGTTGGCGCCAAAACACAACCCTGCCTTACCCCCCTGTGAACTGGAAACCTTTTTGACAAAGCACCACCCCTCCCACACCTGACCTGAGCAAAATCACCATTGTGGAGCCGGATTATGGCCTGAAGAAGGTGTGTAGGAACCCCCATCGCATTTAAAACCTCCCAAAGTTTCTTACGGGGGACCAGGTTGAATGCTGACCTCAGGTCCACGAACACCATATACAGCCTCCCCCCCTCGATCCTCACGGTTTTCCAATAGAGGAGTACGAGGCGGAAGATCTGGTCCATGGTGGACGTGTTTTTCCTGAAGCCAGCCTGAAGGGGGCTTAGGATGTCTTTATCCTCCATCCAGTCCAGGAGATGGTCCAGTATAAGGCGGGAAAAGAGTTTTTGGGGCACATCTATAAGACTAATCGGCCTGTAGTTGGCTGGGAGAAGAGGACAGCCCTTCTTGAAAATGGGTACTATCTCCGCCCCCAGCCAAGTACAGGGGATCTCCATGCCTCCTGCAATTGAATTAAAAAGAATATGGAAGTAAGGGGCCCAAATCTCAGGATGGGACCTAAAGAGGTCACCAGGTAGTCTGTCAAGACCCGGAGCTTTACCCAACGCCAGCCTCTCTATTGCGCTGACCACCTCCCCAAGACTAAATCCCAGTCCGTCACCAGATTGTAGTAGGACGGCTGCAGCCACATCATTGGTACCTTCGTAGATATCTTCATAAAGTTTACCAAAGTGGGCTTCCCACACAGGAGCTGCAATATTAGGCTCTACTGCCATTTTTGGTTCACCTGTGCCAATGTTTACCAGGGACCAGAATCTCCTGGAGTCCCTAGATTCTAGGGCGAGAGAGAGACCCTGCCATCTGTCCCAGTCCCATTCTGACCTTGCCCGTGCCATTACATCCTTGTATTCCCGCCTCAACTCAGCGACCTTACCCCTATCTGTGCCTGCTTTTAATGCTGTTATTATCTCAGTCTTGGCCTTTTTACAGGCTGAGTTGTACCAGTTGGAGGTTCGGGTCTTTTGTTTACGCTGCACTACCTCCGGGTAGAGGACCTCACCCAGAGCACCCACCAACTCTTCGTGGATTAGGGCTAATCTCTTATTAAAGTCTTGCAGTCTAGGTTGAATAATTA
Organism: Lissotriton helveticus; assembly: GCF_964261635.1. Classification (NCBI taxonomy): domain Eukaryota; kingdom Metazoa; phylum Chordata; class Amphibia; order Caudata; family Salamandridae; genus Lissotriton; species Lissotriton helveticus. The sequence continues at coordinate 294,766,980 of NC_136070.1, forward strand.
GATTGTCCAGGTCCTTTAACTTGGGGAGTGCTAGCTCATACAATTTCCTGGTACTTTCTTGCGAATTTGCCAGTTTCTCCCATTTTATCCTACGCCTGTTAGAGGTAAGAACCAGGTTACATGGGTCCTCCCCGGTCTCAACGGATTCCGGTCCAACTGCGACTACAGAATGCACCAAATCTAATAGAAGTGCATTATGGTCGCTGTCCATTCGTGCAACTACTTTAAAATCCTTCACCTTGGACCACAGGCTAATATCTACGAAAATGTAGTCCAGCCGCGATTCCTGTCCCTTCCTATTGAAGGTACATTGTGAGGGGGTGTCTGAAATTGTTCGGCCATTGCAAGCCCTTAGCGCAAAGTTAAGTGTCAGTGACATAATTTGCACCGCAAGTGGAGACCAAGATTTGGGGTGGGGAGATTGACACACCGGAACACCCCAAAGGTCATCTTCTGCAGTGAGTGCACCTTCTCTCAACCCTTCCAGGGGTTCGAAATGACAATTAAAATCACCACCCATCACTATCTTGTAATCTTTGGGTAGCTGGCCCATAAAGGACGAGAGATCATCAAGTGTGGGTGACTCCATAGTAGGACCAACTGGACGAGAGTACACATTTATGATTGCTAACTTTGGGGCATTGGGCCACTTAAGTAGAACACACTGTATGTCCTTGAAGAACGTAACTACATTCTCCGCAGTGCATCCAATGTGGCTGGCTAACCACACCGCCAAGCCACCCGAGGGCCTCCCCTTGCCACTCCAGCTAGCCTTAATTTCAAAGATTGCATATCCCATTCTGGACAGGGGTTCCCTAGCCCAAGTCTCTTGAAAGAGACATACGTCACTATTAGCTACTAAGAAATCCCAGTCACCAGTATGTATTTTGTTGGCAATGCCCGCAACATTCCAGGACAGAACCTTCAAAATTTTAGGTAGAGCTTTTGATTTGGAGCCCGCTACCCCAGTTTTGGCATGATCGATGACCACTTGCTGAACAAGGGACCCTTGTGATTGTGTTGATTCCTGATTGGGTGAGACAAAAGATGTGGGTCAGGCTGGTCAATGAATATAAGTTCACGAGCATGTGCACTATCAGGTAAAGTATTTTCTTCTTGAGCCCGCGCACTGTGGGGGTTGGGTTGTCTGAGTGGGACATTTTGTTTTCCCGAGTGGAACTGGCAGCATTTCCTCCCACAGTCCCCTGGCCTTCGTATACACTGGAGGTTGGCCGAATTTGTTTACAGTGACTTGGATGCACTTTATTACTGTTATTCCTCAGGGTAACGATGAGTTAATGGAGATACCCAACCGTCATTCGCAGTCTTCGTGGCCAGATAGGACTTCAAATCTATTGTTAACTTCTAAGGGAGTAAAGGGTAGCAGATGTTCCATCCCCCTTGTTTCTAACATGTGATCTGCCCTCCCGAAGTTACTACCGTAACCCCTATAAGGAACGTTGTCCCACCCAAATACAGTCTTTGGGACCGTAGGATTGGGCAACGACGAGAAAACCTGATTATTAAATTTGGCGCTTGGGTTACTCAGTAGGGCAGGGAGTGGCCAGGGACATGAAATAGGAGCCACTAGGGCCCTTGGATAAAAATATGTAAGGTCACAGGGGACAATTGATTTTCCTATGTTCCCTAGTGTCCAATTAAGAATGAACCTGACCGCTCCAGGATCTCTAAAATTTACCACAATGAGACCGCCCTTGATGTCTTTTTCTCGACTCCCCAACCAGGGGAGGCAGCGCACATGCACAATGTCCCCATTGATGTTACCAGGGAGCGGTCTATTCTGGGTAAACCAATGCATGGTTTTATTTTTGAGCTGTAGGGGGCCTTCTCTTTTATCAGCCTCAAGTGTAGGGACACCCGTGAGCACCACCACGTAGGGAACCGCTTCTGGGGGAAGTTCAACCTGGCGGCCCCTACGGTGTTCAGCTCTGTTTGGGGACATCCTCCCTCGTACTGCTTGCAGCCGGACTATTTCTCCCCTTCGGGATAGCGCCAGGAACATTCGTGGCAGGTGGGGGAGCAGGTTTAGGAAATTTTACCCCTTGTAAATTACGGCTCGCTGTTTTACTGGGTACATTTAAGTCCTTATGAGATGTGGGTGCGGAGGATGTAAGTGCAACGACAGGGGTTGGAATTAGTTTGACAGGATCTTTCTGTTGGCCCACTTTGTTAGAGAAAGCCATTTCCAATTGCCCCAATCGTTGCTCTATCCCCGTTAGTCTTTCTATGATTGGAAGTGTATATGTCCTAAGTAGGTGCTCAAAGGTATCAAGAAGAGGGACGGGGGACTGTGAATCCAACAAACTGCCACTTACAAATTCTGAGCCAGTTGTCGGAGCAGTCGGCATAATGGGTGATGGTGTTTCTTGGGGGGCCATTAGGATTAATTCAGGTGTTAAAATGTCCTTTGTTTTGGGAGCAGAAGCTGGATTGGCCCCAAAAGCTGGATTAGCCCCTTTACCCTTGCCAAAGTCAGAGTGGCTAATTCTGCCTTTTTGATTTGCACCCTTCCTCCTCCGTCTTTTAATGGGGGGCGGACCATGTACCTTGGGCACCTCCAGTTTTCTGGGTTTATTTCTACCAATCATTTTTGTAGCTCGTGGGGTAGCAGATGAAGCTTCTAGCCCTACAATGGTGCTGCAAGGAGTTATTGTGCTGTTAGTAGCTGTACTGTTTTAGTCAGCTATTGTGTGGGATGGGGGTGAGGTGTCTCGTAAAAGAGCACAGGAATACCCTGGGTGGCAAGAGGATCCTCGCTTACTGGGGCCACACCTATACCAGGGGTTAGGGTCAGGGGTACTGTGGATGAAGAAAGTCTGGCTTTAATACCTTCAATCGAGCGACGTCGCTCTACCCTTCGTTCGGCCAGTACATTTTCCCTATCTATCTCAGTAGTGGGTATTTTAAAATAGTTGTCTAAGGTGCCTTTACTGTTATTTCCCCCCGCGATACTCAACTCGGGTCGGTCCATGGCGCTAGCTATAGGGAGAGGCCCTCCGAAAGGCAAACTTTGTAAAAGCCTTAAAGGTGACCTAGAAGACTGAAAATTTACACAATTGGCCGGTGCTCACAAAAGGTTATTTACTAATAGTAATACAAGTCCACATTTAACATCACCGTGACCCAGGACTGAAGGAGGTAAGTATTAGCTGGAGCAATGAAAGCTGATCACATATACCGCCTGCACAGTAAAAGTCCAGGCAAAGGCGCCCATGTACTGTCAATGAGTAAACAGATAAATACTTTAGGGAGTCGACTGTCTAGACACAGCAAGTCATGCAGCAGCCTAATAAATGAGAGGGATGAAAGAGACCGAGCCCAGCTCAGCCCCCTACAGCCACCTAACGGCCACACAACGGCCCGCCCTTTGCCCGGGCCTCGCCCCGGGCTATGTCCTGCGCGCTTCCCGCGGCGCGGGACTGACAGCGAGATTTTAGCACTACAGGCGGGGGAGGCGTGGACGCCGAGGGAAGAGGCAGCAGCTGCGTGGCACAGAGCCTGCTGGACCTCGCAGTCCCTCGGCGGCTGAAACAGTCTAATTAGTTCTCCCCCTTCACAACCCGCACTTGGCAGCCACACGACAGGCAGGAATCCCACGACGCCCTCTAGCAAGCAGAAATCAGGGTCGGCAAGGATCACACAGTGAGCGGCTCCCGCGGAGCGGGGGCCGCGATAGGTTTTATAAGTGTCCGGGCGGGGGGGGCGTGGACGCCGAGGGAAGAGGTAGCAGCTCCTTGGTACAGAGCCTGCTGGACCTCGCAGTCCCTCGGCGGCTGAAACAGTCTAATTAGTTCTCCCCCTTCACAACCCGCACTTGGCAGCCACACGACAGGCAGGAATCCCACGACGTCCTCTAGCAAGCAGAAATCAGGGTCGGCAAGGATCACACAGTGAGCGGCTCCCGCCGAGCGGGGGCCGCGATAGGTTTTATAAGTGTCCGGGCGGGGGGGCGTGGATGCCGAGGGAAGAGGCAGCAGCTGCGTGGCACAGAGCCTGCTGGACCTCGCAGTCCCTCGGCGGCTGAAACAGTCTAATTAGTTCTCCCCCTTCACAACCCGCACTTGGCAGCCACACGACAGGCAGGAATCCCACGACGTCCTCTAGCAAGCAGAAATCAGGGTCGGCAAGGATCACACAGTGAGCGGCACCCACGGAGCGGGGGCCGTGATAGGTTTAATAAGTGTCCGGGCGGGGGGGGCGTGGACGCCGAGGGAAGAGGCAGCAGCTGCGTGGCACAGAGCCTGCTGGACCTCGCAGTCCCTCGGCGGCTGAAACAGTCTAATTAGTTCTCCCCCTTCACAACCCGCACTTGGCAGCCACACGACAGGCAGGAATCCCACGACGTCCTCTAGCAAGCAGAAATCAGGGTCGGCAAGGATCACACAGTGAGCGGCACCCTAAATCACATTTGGGCACATATTTACAAGTTAAGTGGTGAGGTGTGTCATTAAGCCAAGAATGTGGTGCAGCCCTGCGTTTAACCCTGTGCTGGCGCTAAATTTAGCTGCCTTGCAGAAACGCATGTACCCTTGCACCATAGCAAGAGGGTGCCAGTGTTGCAGGGAATAGTTGTTTATGTGCAGGAAGGTGTCCCTGCACACCTGGGGGTGGGGTGGTGGTGGATTCCTCTGACTGTTGCCGCCTAGAGATGGTCCCCAAAACTCGTGCCTCCAGAGGCGGACAACCCCCGCCCTTGCTATGCCACTGGACTAATGAGACTTGGACTACTACTAGTGGAGGTTACTGTGGATGTTGCCTAAAATGAATGGGGAATAACCCCACTCACTGAATCGAGGACAGAGTGGGACACAGGAACCTGCTCATTAAATGCTAGGGTTTTGACCTCAGGGGGACTGTGTAGTTGTATGTGGATGTCAAAGTTACCTTTATATTGATAGTGGTAACATACAATACTTCTCATTATTCATAAAAGTGAGTATGGACAATAATTTATTGCTGCTGTGTGTATTTTGAGTTGTCAACGAACCTGTGTTCACCCTCTTTATCTATCTCCTCCCCGAGAGAGAATCGGCCTTCATGGACCTTGTTACTACTGAGAGTCAACTGCTGAAAGGGTACTTGGCCCAGTTGCTTAGAATCCAAAGTAGGCTGGGCCCCTGGAGATCAGGTGTAAAACATCTCAACCCACATGGTTGGGCCAAGCAACTTCTCCTTGCACAGTGGCAATCTGAAATGGGTTCTGACACCAGGTCTACATGTTTCAATACCAATTAATACATTTGAATTTGGAGATAACATTAATTATTCCTCACATTAGAAGGCAGACCGCAAGTTCCTGTGGTCAATTAACATCAAACCTGCCCATCACTTCACTATGCTGCAAAAGAAAAGGGTACCTTCCACTTTGGCATTTAAAAGCAACACATATTAAATACTAGTCATGCTGTCACGCTGCAGATTATATCGGTCACTTTCCACACTAAGAAGGATGCTCCAATCACCCCCAAAAATTAAAAAAAGGTGGGAAACATTGGTCATCAGTATTTGCCTCCCCTGTGGTGTGGAGGAAGGGGGAAGAAGTGCTTGGCTACTTGACACTTCATAGGTTCAGGTGTACATAATACACCTGTGCAAGCACAGCTGACCCCAGATGAAAGTTGCACTAACAATGTCACACCATCCTGAAGTGATAGAAATGACTAACAACCCAATAACTCACATCTTCCTGGAGTGTGATACTCACCAAGCACCATGAATGACCAGCAACCCCCTAAAGACAGCACTTGCGAAGGCCCGAGGCAAATTAAATATAATAACCTTGGACGCCCAGAAGTGAAGAAACAAGAGGAAACATGCAATTAAATCTGTATTCCCCGTTTGCTTCAAGAAATCCGAAAAAGGGGATTTGTAAACATAAGGCAGCAGAAACAAAAACATCCCCTGGCTCTATTTCCTGCAGTGACAAAAGAGATAGATTCTACTTTCTCGGCAGAGGTGCCTTGCAGATAAGTCGCCGAATTTCAGCATCTTTTCGGTGCATAATGGGTTCCTTTTAAAACCACATAATTAAAAAATGCTATTTCTGCAGCTCGATGCCAGTCGGGCATTTCATGGCGGCCCTTGGACCGGCAGATCCGGGGCCCCAGGAGAGCACAAGAAAACACAGTTCTACATTATTCAAGAAGACCATGTAAGGTCACGTTTACAAAAGGAACAGCTCCTCTGGGGAAGCAGAGAACTTTGCCTTTTCTTCCAGTTCAGAGCAGCTTTGCTGATAATTTACTGAACGAGAAAGCTTCCTTTGAAGCATCTAAGGGTTCACCCGAAGAGAAAACTGCCGAGAGGGGGGGAATGTGGACACCCCCTTTCCCCCAGGCGCTGGGACTGGGAGCCGGATAGGAGTTCAGATGCTGTCAGAGCGTTGCCCATGGGAAGGAAGGGCAACTCGACACGACTTGCATCCTTTTGAAAGACAAGACTAGACAGCCTTCACAAACAGAATAGAATATATTTTAAAGGCAGAAAGAACAGGCACAAAACAGCAATGTGACACGTTGTTACAGTGTTCAGCAGAGAGATAACATTCAATATATCGCTGTCATTAACTCACCATTGTCTTGTTTTGTTTTGTTTTGCGGTACTGTCTCATGTTTTCTTAATTAATATGTGCTGTTATAATCAAAATACTGACATGATTAGGGTAACACGTTGCGTAGCATATGAAAATTATAAAAAGATAATCTAGGGCCTATGGGTGACTGACTTTAGGCATAGGACATTCTATTTGCGATTTTACAGCACATGTGTTGAATAAGGTCAAATGATACTGCTTGCTGTCGAAATATTTGTAAAAAAAGAAGGCTTTATCACGAAGAAAGGGTAAGCCACTCTAAATGCTGAATTTCATTTAAAGAAAAGAGAGCGCACTAATTAATTGGATAATCTTGCTCACATATTGTTTTACACCGATAGTTAAGAGGTGAAGTGCATGCACCCGACCATATCAGAGCTGATAACTCTATGAGCTCTCGTACTATGTACATTTTTTACCACTGTTTATAGAAACCGTGTTTAAAAAAGGGTCCTCATTTGCGTAATTAGTGGCTTCAATTGACTTTTGTTTTAATTTATTTATTTAACGGGTCACTTCATTGACACACCAATAGACCGAAATTTTCTCAGTGCAGCCCAAGTGGTAAGTTTCTAAACGGGCGCTGACACCTCACACTGGTGACATTGTGGCGAATATGAGAGCAGTAGAAGTGATGCTTAGAAAGGTTCAGTTGATCAATGACTGATGCATGATTGTGAACAAAAATAATTAGTAAATCTTTAGCAAACAGATTTGTGCCCAAATTTGTATACATTATTCAATTTTTCAGCTTTTTCCAATCGCCTCAGTTGCGGCAAAGGCCCCAATGAGACAAGGATACATTCAAATTCACCCAAAAATAAAACTGGCCTGCTATCACTTTATTACACCTTTCTGTTTTAGCAAGGGGCTTATCTTTATTTCCATGGTCGAATATGGATAAATATTGTGCCGTTCGGCTACATTGAAAAATAAGCTATTAAACACGGAATTATATTTTATTTAAGAACCCAGTTTGATCTATGTCCTGTACTGGTAAGGGCCCAAACCTCAATCCCTTCAGGTGTGTCCATTTGACAGTCATTGAATATGTGCAGTAGATTTAAACTTGCCTTGCATATGCAAAAAGATAAACGAGGCATGTCAATTGTTTAAGTGGCATGTCAATTGAATACAAACCTAGCCTTTCCTGGGAAGCAACACATCTTTTCTACAGAGGATGGACCATCTCTTGTTGAAAGCACTGATGGGGAAAAGACTACTACACTAAACGTAGCCTGTGTAATATTGAAGTGTACAACAACATTGAAATATTTGAACTATCAGGATTATGATGCATCTAGGCATCTAGGGAGTGGCAGAAGGTCATTTTCACAGCATCTTCATAAGGAGGGTTCATACAATGCTCTGAGACACATGATGTCAGCATTAAATAATGGGCTAACTACCGTTAGTTCAAACAGCTAGGTATGACCTTGCTTAGGGGCATATTATCAAGAACGGGTTAAAATGATTGCCGGTTTAGCGGCAGACAACTGCCCCTAAAGCTGCGATAATGGGCTTGATAATATGCCCTGGAGAATTCCAATAGAAGCCCATGTTCACACCAGAACATGGACTTCTATTGGAATTCGCAAGGGCATCTTACCAAGCCCATTTATTGTTGTTTTAGTGGCAGTTTTCTGCCGCTAAACCAGCGATAATTTTTAACGCTGTTCTTGATAATATGCCCCCACGTGCTTAATTTCAGCTGATGGTTGCAGGTAAGCCCATCTTCTCTCCATTTTGTGGACCAGGACTACTGTTTAGCCATCAGAATTTGGCCCAGAGCAAGAGAGGAAAGGACATCAATGGGGGGGAGAGAAAGGAAGAGAAAGATGAAACAGATTGAGAAAGAATGATAGCAAGGATGAAAAATAGACCTCAAGAGTGAGATAAGGAAGCAGGGGGAGTATGTTGGTCGTTGAAAGAGACACAAGGAAGAATCAAAATCAAACTCCCTTGAAATTCAGCAACCCAACTTTCAGCAGCAGTGCCAACAGCTTCTGAGAAAAATGTGGTCCCTAGAATGTATCCCTTACCCATTTAAGCACAGGACATGGTGCAGACATTTGCATAGGTATATTTTCTAGGTTTGATTATCATGTTTGAGCAGCCAGGAAGAAAAGAAGAGAGAGTATAGCAACAAAACGAAAGGAATAACAGTGGAAAATTCAAAAATAAGACCCAGGGGGTGAAATACTTGAAAAGAACAAAGCACATGAGGCAGGTAAAAGTGTTAGAGCTAAATGGAAGGAGGTCTATAGGCAACAAGGAGACCAATAAGGAAAAAAAGGCAGGTGTTAACAATAAGAACATGGTATCATGGGAACATGTGCACAGCACAAGTACTATAATACAAGGACAATACAATTAAAACAATGATATATCATGCTTCTGAGGTCAAAAACTAAAAACCTGAAGAATGTCAACGCTTCAAGAGAAAAAGTTGGGCAAGACTAATACAAATGAAGGTTCCACAGAGAATTCAAAAGTGGCTGTAGCAAAAACCATTTGGATCTCTAATGCAAAAATAACTGGAGGTGCTGGACAAGATAATGTAAGTGCACTAATTTTGATTGTATGAAAAATTTATTATTTAAGTTTTAATAAAAAACTGTATACAATATTCCACATAGCGAAAATCAGCACACAATAAAAGCTACTTTATCATAATTATGTTAAAACACAAACATCAGATATACAAGTTAAATCTAGTGCATCAATCCCGGGCCAAGTCAACAGTCTGACAACTTGTGTCCACATCCCGAGAGCCTGACTAATGAACCTTACCATATGTGGCCCAAATCTAGGCGTATTCCCTTTAAAACCGAATAATAACGCCTTGAAATTGTTCCAATTCCTTCCTCCTTAAAAATGGGTTTGAGGTATTTTTTTCTGGGCCTGTGACAACAATGGGCATGAATATATAACATGTTTGATGGACTCATAGGCCAATTTACACATCCTACACATACTCTCAGTTTGACCCTTCAAATTCCAAGAGCCAACGAAGTCCCTAAAGGAAGATACAGAAGCATACAATGCATGTAAACATTCTTCTCCGAGGCTCGCATATTATATTCGATGTAACATTGCCATTATATAATTATCATGATTGTGTCTTGCTGCAACCTCCATATCGTTGCGCAGATATTCTGCTATAATGCCTTATTTATGTATACCTTTCGAGCTTATCTGGGCATGTTTTCTGAAAGCATTGCCAATGATTACTTTTAAAGTGTTAATTCCTGCTAACCAAGAAATAATTAATTATATTAATATCAGCCACGATAACCAAAGAAGTAGAACCAAATTCTAAGTGGAAGCGGCGCTGGGATGTTGACTATCTTGAATATAAAAGTCTTCTAATGGAATTAAAAAAAAATGTATTCAGTTTTTGAATCATTTTGCAAATCCAAACTGAGGACCCCTATAGGACAGCAATAATTTTAGGTTTTGAGACACCTAAAGTAGGACCATTTACTCCATCAATACACTGCTAAAAACCTTTTATTGCTCCTGGTACACTTTTCCAATTTAAGTTTTTCTCACTCATGAATCCCAGGTAAGTATATTTTAGAACCTCTTTTATCTTCGTAACATCTATTGTCCACATGAGGTTGTAACTAAGGGGGGAGATATAATACTTTTTCACACAGCGCAGTGCAGCAGCTGCAAATACTGCGCTGAGTGAAATGGAGAGAGGAGGAGAGTACCAAATTTACTCAAATAAAGCACTATCCTCCCCTCTCCCTAGCGCTAGCGCTGAAATCAGCTGCCTTGTGCCACAGAGACACCTTTGCCCCAGGGTGCAAGGGTGTCTCCTTGAATCTAGCACAGGTTTTGTCCTGGAAGGGTGTCCATCCAGTACAAAATACCATACTGAGACTCACTGCTACGAAGCATGCAGTATTGGAATATGGATTTGAAGCCACGCCCACTCTCTGCCCATATTTTTAATTGGCTTGTGCCATTGTACTTTGAAAACGTTGGCTTCTGAGTTGTTATTAGGCTTGTTAGTCCCTCCTTGGTACTGCCTTGTCTGCATTTGTTACCTCCCATAAGGAATGGACATTTTACTTCAGTTGTTACACGGTATATCTTTTTTAGTCTGAGAGCACTGCTTTCTTCAATGAGTTTCTCCTTCTGCAGGCACGCCATGCTTCCCAGCAACGGCACCGCTTTGCTTGCACAATTGGCCGGATGCTGCTTGTTGTGAGAGCTGTCGCGGAAGTACATTGCTCCCAGTGATATGGCATAAATACTTAAACAGTACACACATGAATGCAAACCTCTGGAATTGTATTTATACTTGAGTGCCTCATGTTCCATCCAGTATTGTGCATCTTTCCGGCCTGATGCTCACTTTCGTATCCCGTACCTCTCAGTGAAATAAGAAAACACATTATTGCAACTAGCTGTGCGGTTTCTTTTGCAACTCGGGAGTGCCACAAGCGATGCAACAGCAGACATCCCACATAACTCCACTCAACTTTTACTTGTGAGATGCTGCACCAGAAGCTGACACTATTTATAAACTGCAAATAACCGATTTAAAACAAAACAAAGAGAAAAAAAGGAGGTCTCCTCTAGGAGCAGCCAAAGTAATTTAACAAGCATTTGCAGTGCAATAGGTCTCGCATTTGCGAGAGTTTGCGCTATTAGCATTGTAAATGACAAGCCTTTTATTTGTGTTTTAAAAACCAAAAAATAAATAAAAGGCATTGTCATTTACAATGCCAAAAGCGCAAACTCGCATAAATGCGAGACCTATTGCATTGCAAATGCTTATTTTTAAAACAGCCAATAGAACATTTAGAATACCCCACCTTGCTTACTGAAAGCCATTGTAAAATAGATGCTCAGATTGCTGAGCTCTCTTAGCAACTTATAAATGTATATATGATACCCTGTGTAAGAAGATTAGTCCTGTACAAATAACATTAGAATTTTAGGTTTTCCTGAATGAGAACGTAAGTCCTACATGAGTTTTGCAGAGAGTGTTTCGAAATCGATGAATCAATTTACTAATAATTGTTTATAAATGCAGAAAACCCATTAAGGATTTAATGTTTTAAACCTAAATAAGATTCAAACATATGCCAATTATTACTGTATTCCACTATTTCAAATCAAAATACCGTTAATTAGCGAGGTAGTTTAACTATCCTAATCGTAAATTACCAAATATAAAGATGCCTGTATCAAATTGTAAACAAAGGAAGGTAACAGCCATTAATAAGTTTGAAGACATCTGGTGTAAAGGCTATTTTCCTTTTCATTTGACTACACTGTCTATTAATGGTATATACTTGTTTTCCTTAGTAATCCAATGGTCTGGTTAGTAGACCATGAATTTTGCTGTATTTTATGGATGTGGGATTTACTATGATAAAAATGGGTATTTTAGAGTTAAACAGATCAAAATTATTTTAGATAATTGAATCCACAGATGGGACTGTAAAGAATTGTTCATTATCTGATTGTATTAGAGGCTTGGGCGCATCTTGCCGGGGGAGATTAATCTAAATTTCATAATTTTCTGTAATGTTATTTGTAGTAAAATGGGGTTCATAATATAGACGACTTCTTATAATCTTGTTAATAAAAAAAATATCTATTTGCAGCCCTATTATTGTTCCAACTCCACATTTGTTTTCTCTTATTGTATTATTTGATGAAGGTGTATTGTAGGAAATAGATACCATTATACTTGTTCAAAGAGAAAGTAAGAATGCGCAGAAGAGGAAGATTGTAATGGACTTTAAGCAGCTTGTAAAAATTTGCAGGAAGGATCTTACTTATTTGTAATTCTTTGACCATATCACTTCGAAAGCAAAAAGCCTGTACAGCCCTACTAAAAGAAGACATGTACACCATTTCTATTTGTAATAGAAATTGATATACAGGTACGACGCAGGAAATATGTGCAGAGTGAAGCACACAATAGAAATATTTCTAGCCGCTTTGGCAAATGTTTCAGCTAGATTTTTTTTTTAAAACACTGAAGCAAAAGATTTATTTTTTCACTCCTCTCTCTTACTGATACAAATCAGCATTACAAAGCGAGCCACATCGATAGGTGTGCTATTCATCTTTTGCAGCCATGAAGCAGTCATAAAGGTTGCACCCACACAGGGGTAAACTCAGTTGCGGCTCGCAGAGGGAGTGCTGAAGGGCGCAGTCACAGGGCAGGGCAGGGGCAGGGTGGGAGGGTAGTGGAGTTAGACATACGACGGCAAGGAGTAAAGTACATAAATAAATAAATACAACTATTTACTTTGCGCTTGCTGCATCGCTGAGTTGGCGGTAAATGTGTAATCCAGTGAAATATGGGCTATGGTACGGAGGATGATCAGTTAATATTCTAAAAAAAAAGAAAGATAACAAAAACATCACAAATACGGAAAGAGACCTACAAAGAAGAAAACGCAATTTGAATAAATGAGGCTGTGGCAAGACCAAAAGAATCTCATAAATTTGAGAGGCACATTGAACTTCTTATTATTCTAAGGACCAAAATATTTTTTTTTGTAATTGCCAGCTTCTTCAAGTACCATGGTGAAAATCCAGAGTTGGTTAGCAGCACGTTTGAGGAAGGTTGAACACTCTAAAAATGTTATCAATGATATAAGATGAACTGCACATAATAAATACAAATTCAGGCGCTATTATTATCATTGCATTCTAAAGCTGATACACCAGCAAAGAAGAAGTTGCTCACATTTCTTTTGATATACATCTCCTGAAATTAAAAAAAGAAAGATAAACATAAATTAGAGATACCTTTCTCAACTTGGCCTACAATAAGTTATCACTGAGATGTGAGAAATCTCTTGGGGCAGATGTTCTTTCGGGAGAGTCTGTCTGCTCAGAATCGTCTCTTTATCATTTTAACTACCACTTGCATGCTCATACAATAGAGTAACTCATTACAGTAAGAAGGCATTGTTCTTCAACAGCACTAATTCCGAAATTTTGTAGAAATCTCTCAAGTAATGGATCTTACTCATAGGTTAATGGGAGAGTTGTGCAGTTTGGGCACTTAGGTCATAATAAATATATTAAGTCTTAATTTCAAATTGAAGGCACTGTATTTCATCAGTCAATACTGTAATATGAACCTTCAATAGATAACATTTCAGTTGATTAGTGAGCATGCTTTAACATTTTCTGCTTTGAAAACATAGGCAAATGAGGGTGAAATGTCCCTGCTCACAATGGGGGACCACTCAATAGTACACTTCTACATCAATGCACCCCACTCCAGCAAACCTAAGCCAGCCATCAGCATCAATCAAAACTGGAACAACACAGCACAGGCAGACTGGACCCACAACCTCAGATCCAGCCAGTCTACCCTCACAGGCAACCTACAGAACACCCAATCCACTTTCAGCAATTGGATCTCTGACTGCGCCAACACCTTAACTTCCATGAAGAAAATCAGGCACACAAAAATCAGGCTGGTAGATGGAAGACCTAAGAGACTTCAAACATTATTGGAAACAACAAGAGAGAAGATGGAAAACCAGCAGTTATAATACCTCTAGAGACACCTACAAATCCGCATTCAGACGGTACCACACCCAGATTAAAGTAGATGGAAAGCAGCCCTTTTGCTCAAACAAGAATCCTGCTCAAACTCCGGCCAAGAACTTTTCACCATCGTGAGAGAATGCACCAATCCTAGGGTAGGCACTGGTGCATTGTAAATTTGGCTCACCCTTGTCATTATTGATTAGACTACACATATATACGGATATTAAGGGCCTTATGTGTTCATGTGGTATAATGTGACTAAGGAAGTGAAGTGCCCTTAAAGCCATAAAGAAAGTGCTTTTGCCATGTAATCTCAATATTTATATACGTTTGTACATTAATGCTTTTCTTACAGTAAAAATGAGGTGGTGTCTATATGAATATTTACATGCGTGTGTTGTAGCATTGATCAATCTTCATGTATTTACGTAGTTGTTTAAAGGCATCCTATTTTCATTATATAATGGAACATGTATCCATTAGAATTTCATTTATACTTATAATATGACTGTATCTGTATTTGCGCAGTTACACCGTGTATTAAAGTCTTAGCATTGTTAACTTGGCCAAAGGCCTTAAGCATTTGGGTTTCACAACGTTTAACCTTTAACATGAATGTTTTTCTTTAGGTGCAGTGTGTTATTTCCCTCCTTAGGTGCCTGGTACGATGATCTAATGAATGTGGAAAGGCTCATTGTGTGAAAAAGATAGGGAAGGGGGAAGGGAGTCGAGGGCAATAAAAAATAATGAGCAGAAAAGAGGACTACTGTCGGTGTGGCATGAGGAGATGGAATCCAAGGGAGCTTTGAATATGTGGATCAAAGAAGAAGAGTTACGAATGTGTCTGCCAAGAGAGCACTGGTTGAAGGTGGTCACTAATTGGACCTTTGATAATGATTGAGAGGTGTCTCTTGTTGGTATAGCTAGGCAATGCTCTTTCGCACTGTTCAGAGATTTCTTTCAGACTCTGAGAGGTACAGACCTCTATGCGCTACTCTCATTGTTTGTCTTTATACTATGCAGTACTCTTGCTTTAGGGAAATTCTAATGAAGATCTCCTATGTTGACACCTTTCTATTCCTATGAATCTAATTGGGATTTCATTTAGCATTCTTTACTTTAGGTTAGCTGAGAAATGTGAATTCCTCATGCACTATAGGAAGGAGGATCTAAACTTTCAATCTCCCCATCATACTGTTTTTCTTATGCTCAGCATATCCCTACTGAAATCCTCCTTTGTTACTTGCTTTTGAGGATACATTTTGTGCGCTGTCTTGGGTTTCCTTTGATAATTCTGTTTGGCTATGCAATGTTTTTGAGATAGATTTATATTACTCTGGCTTTAAATTTGTAATACATCCCTACTTAATCCTACTTATCTACTTTGAGCTTATCTGTATGACCAAATGGGTGGCACTACAATTGTGAATCTGAACAGAACCAAACTCTTTTTCCTCAAGTTCCCTAAAAAGGTCAGTTGCAGAGGGTAAGAAAAGAGCCTATCTCTCATCTGTGTTAGCACCATCAATACCATTACAGGACCTCTGTAACAACCTTTCTGACTTTTTCCAAAATACTCAAGATCTATATCAACTTCACACCCCAACCCACTGTAGAAGACATCATAACACAACCTACCACTAGGATCACGCACTTGTTAACAAACTGAAGCCCTCTCACCACAGAAAACCCTGCCAGAATTATGCATACCATACATTCTGGTTCCCTCACAGCACCCTACTCTCACCACATGTACAACCTGGGAGGAACACTGATCAGCACCAACCTCGCCACCACCATCAACTCCTCCATACTTAGTGAAATCTTCCTGGATAGCTTGAAACACGCAGAAGCCACAATCCTTCTTAAGAACCACTTGGCTTGGCCAACCCAAGAGAGCTCAGCAACTACAGACCCCTCCCGCTCCTTCCTTTCCTGGCCAAAGTCTTGGAGAAATAGATCAACAGGCAACTTTCCACCCGTCTAGAATAGCACTACCTCCTCTATTCCACCCACTCAGGGTTCTGCAGCAACTATGGCTCAGATACTCCCCTCCTGGCAGCAACAGATGGCATCCGATCCATCATGGACAGAGGGGAAACTCTGCTCATCATGCTCGACCTCTTGGCAGCTTCCAGCATCCTTCACCCAAAGCTCCCACTGTGGCAGCTCCTGGAATCAGGAATTCAAGGGCCCACCTTGAGGTGGATCATCTTCTTCCTCTTCAGCAGAACTCAACCAGTCAGACTCTCCCTCTGCACATCTGAACACAAGAGGAGTCTGCCCAACACTGTTTAAAATGTACATGGCACCCATTGCCTGCATCATAAGAACCCACAGTATCAACATCGTCTCCTACACTGGAAACAGGGAGGGAGCACACTCCTGACCTCTCAGACAGGTCGCCCCTTCGCATTCTGGTAAATGTGGTTCACACGATTCAGGACAAAGTTCGTAAGTATTACACCAAGGTTGGTGCAAGCAGGTTCTTAGTAAAAGGTGTCTCTAGACACGAGACATGGCTCGAGTTTCTGGATAATATCCTTCATCAGTAGAGATCAGTTTGGGGTGGCTAAGAGGCTGCCAAACAATCCAGGCTTCGTTGCCTCTCGGGCAAGGAGGTGCTTCGCCTATAGCTCGTCAGCTACAGAGGCTCACGGGAGCCCTAAACAGGAAACAGGGAGGGAGCACACTCCTGACCTCTCAGCCGGGTCGCCCCTTCGCATTCTGGTAAATGCAGTTCACACGATTCAGGACAAAGTTTGTAAGTATTACACCAAGGTTGGTGCAAGCAGGTGCTTAGTAAAAGGTGTCTCTAGACATGAGACATGGCTCGTGTTTCTGGAGAGTATCCTTCTTCAGTAGAGATCAGTTTGGGGTGGCTAAAAGGCTGCCAAACAATATAGGCTTCGTTGCCTCTCGGGCGCGGAGGTGCTTCGCCTATAGCTCGTCAGATATGGAGGCTCATGGGAGCCCTAAACAGGAAACAGGTAGGGAGCACACTCCTGACCTCTCAGCCGGGTCACCCCTTAGCATTCTGGTAAATGCAGTTCACACGATTCAGGACAAAGTTCGTAAGTATTACACCACGGTTGGTGCAAGCAGGTGCTTAGTAAAAGGTGTCTCTAGACACGAGACATGGCTCGTGTTTCTGGATAGTATCCTTCATCAGTGGAGATCAGTTTGGGGTGGCTAAGAGGCTGCCAAACAATCCAGGCTTTGTTGCCTCTCGGGCGCGGAGGTGCTTCGCCTATAGCTCATCAGCTATGGAGGCTCACGGGAGCCCTAAACAGGAAACAGGGAGGGGGCATACTCCTGACCTCTCAGCCGGGTCGCCCCTTCGCATTCTTGTAAATGCAGTTCACACGATTCAGGACAAAGTTCGTAGGTATTACACCAAGGTTGGTGCAAGCAGGTGCTTAGTAAAAGGTGTCTCTAAACATGAGACATGGCTCGTGTTTCTGGATAGTATCCTTCATCAGTAGAGATGAGTTTGGGGTGGCTAAGAGGCTGCCAAACAATCCAGGCTTCATTGCCTCTCGGGCGCGGAGGTGCTTCGCCTATAGCTCGTCAGCTATGGAGGCTCTCGGGAGCCCTAAACAGGAAACAGGGAGGGAGCACACTCCTGACCTCTCAGCCGGGTCACCCCTTCGCATTCTGGTAAATGCAGTTCACACGATTCAGGACAAAGTTCGTAAGTATTACACCAAGGGTGGTGCAAGCAGGTGCTTAGTAAAAGGTGTCTCTAGACACGAGACATGGCTCGTGTTTCTGGATAGTATCCTTCATCAGTAGAGATCAGTTTGTAGTGGTTAAGAGGCTGCCAAAGAATCCAGGCTTCGTTGCCTCTCGTGCGTGAAGGTGCTTCGCCTATAGCTCATCAGCTATGGAGGCTCACGGGAGCCCTAAACAGGAAACAGGGAGGAAGCACACTCCTGACCTCTCAGCCGGGTCGCCCCTTCACATTCTGGTAAATGCAGTTCACACGATTCAGGACAAAGTTCGTAAGTATTACACCAAGGTTGGTGCAAGCAGGTGCTTAGTAAAAGGTGTCTCTAGACACGAGACATGGCTCGTGTTTCTGGATAGTATCCTTCATCAGTAGAGATCAGTTTGGGGTGGCTAAGAGGCTGCCAAACAATCCAGGCTTCGTTGCCTCTCGGGCACGGAGGTGCTTCGCCTATTGCTCGTCAGCCATGGAGGCTCACGGGAGCCCTAAACAGGAAACAGGGAGGGACCACACTCCTGACCTCTCAGCCGGGTCGCCCCTTCGCATTCTGGTAAATGCAGTTCACACGATTCAGGACAAAGTTTGTAAGTATTACACCAAGGTTGGTGCAAGCAGGTGCTTAGTAAAAGGTGTCTCTAGACACGAGACATGGCTCGTGTTTCTGGATAGTATCCTACATCAGTAGAGATGAGTTTGGGGTGGCTAAGAGGCTGCCAAACAATCCAGGCTTCGTTGCCTCTCGGGCGCGGAGATGCTTCGCCTATAGCTTGTCAACTATGGAGGCTCACGGGAGCCCTAAATAGGAAACAGGAAGGGAGCACACTCCTGACCTCTCAGCCGGGTCACCCTTTCGCATTCTGGTAAATGCAGTTCACAAGATTCAGGACAAAGTTCGTAAGTATTAAACCAAGGTTGGTGCAAGCAGGTGCTTAGTAAAAGGTGTCTCTAGACACGAGACATGGCTCGTGTTTCTGGATAGTATCCTTCATCAGTAGAGATCAGTTTGGGGTAGCTAAGAGGCTGCCAAACAATCCAGGCTTCGTTGCCTCTCGGGCGCGGAGGTGCTTCGCCTATAGCTCATCAGCTATGGAGCTTCACATGAGCCCTAAACAGGAAACAGTGAGAGGGCACACTCCTGACCTCTCAGCCGGGTCGCCCCTTAGCATTCTGGTAAATGAAGTTCGCACAATTCAGGACAAAGTTCGTAAGTATTACACCAAGGTTGGTGCAAGCAGGTGCTTAGTAAAAGTTGTCTCTAGACACGAGACATGGCTTGTTTTCTGGATAGTATCATTCATCAATAGAGATCAGTTTGGGGTCGCTAAGAGGCTGCCAAACAGTGCAGGCTTCGTTGCCTCTCGGGCGCGGAGGTGCTTCGCCTATAGCTCGTCAGCTATGGAGGCTCACGGGAGCCCTAAACAGGAAACAGGGAGGGAGCACACTCCTGACCTCTCAGCCAGGTCGCCCTTTTGCATTCTGGTAAATGCAGTTCACACGATTCAGGACAAATTTCGTAAGTGTTACACCAAGGTTGGTGCAAGCAGGTGCTTAGTAAAAGGTGTCTCTAGACACAAGACATGGCTTGTGTTTCTGAATAGTATCCTTCATCAGTAGAGATCAGTTTGGGGTGGCTAAGAGGCTGACAAACAATCCAGGTTACGTTGCCTCTCGGGCGCGGAGGTGCTTCGCCTATAGCTCGTCAGCTATGGAGGCTCACGAGAGCCCTAAACAGGAAACAGGGAGGGAGCACACTCGAGACCTCTCAGCCGGGTCACCCCTTCGCATTCTGGCAAATGCAGTTCACACGATTCAGGACAAAGTTTGTAAGTATTATACCAAGGATGGTGCAAGCAGGTGCTTAGTAAAAGGTGTCTCTAGACACAAGACATGGCTCGTGTTCTGGATAGTATCCTTCATCAGTAGAGATCAGTTTGGGGTGGGTAAGAGGCTGCCAAACAATCCAGGCTTCGTTGCCTCTCGGGCGCGGAGGTGCTTCGCCTATTGCTCGTCAGCTATGGAGGCTCACGGGAGCCCTAAACAGGAAACAGGGAGGGACTACACTCCTGACCTCTCAGCCGGGTCGCCCCTTCGCATTCTGGTAAATGCAGTTCACACGATTCAGGACAAAGTTCGTAAGTATTACACCAAGGTTGGTGCAAGCAGGTGCTTAGTAAAAGGTGTCTCTAGGCACGAGACATGGCTCGTGTTTCTGGATAGTATCCTTCATCAGTAGAGATCAGTTTGGGGTGGCTAAGAGGCTGCCAAACAATCCAGGCTTCGTTGCCCCTCGGGCGCGGAGGTGCTTCGCCTATTGCTCGTCAGCTATGGAGGCTCACGGGAGCCCTAAACAGGAAACAGGGAGGGACCACACTCCTGACCTCTCAGCCGGGTCGCCCCTTCGCATTCTGGTAAATGCAGTTCACACGATTCAGGACAAAGTTTGTAAGTATTACACCAAGGTTGGTGCAAGCAGGTGCTTAGTAAAAGGTGTCTCTAGACACGAGACATGGCTTGTGTTCTGGATAGTATCCTTCATCAATAGAGATCAGTTTGAGGTCGCTAAGAGGCTGCCAAACAGTGCAGGCTTCGTTGCCTCTCGGGCGCGGAGGTGCTTCGCCTATAGCTCGTCAGCTATGGAGGCTCACGGGAGGCCTAAACAGGAAACAGGGAGGGAGCACACTCCTGACCTCTCAGCAGAGGTCGCCCCTTCGCATTCTGGTAAATGCAATTCACACGATTCAGGACAATGTTCGTAAGTATTACACCAAGGTTGGTGCAAGCAGGTGCTTAGTAAAAGATGTCTCTAGACACGAGACATGGCTCGAGTTTCTGGATAGTGTCCTTCATCAGTAGAGATCAGTTTGGGGTGGCTAAGAGGCTGCCAAACAATCCAGGCTTCGTTGCGTCTCGGGCGCGGAAGTGCTTTGCCTATAGCTCATCAGCTATGGAGGCTCACGGGAGCCCTAAACAGGAAACAGGGAGGAAGCACACTCCTGACCTCTCAGCCGGGTTGCCCCTTCGCATTCTGGTAAATGCAGTTCACACGATTCAGGACAACGTTCGTAAGTATTACACCAAGGGTGGTGCAAGCAGGTGCTTAGTAAAAGGTGTCTCTAGACACAAGACTTGGCTCGTGTTTCTGGATAGTATCCTTCATCAGTAGAGATCAGTTTGGTGTGGCTAAGAGGCTGCCAAACAATCCAGGCTTCGTTGCCTCTCGGGCGCGGAGGTGCTTCGCCTATAGCTCGTCAGCTATGGAGGCTCACGGGAGCCCTAAACAGGAAACAGGGAGGGACCACCCTCCTGACCTCTCAGCCGGGTCGCCCCTTCGCTTTCTGGTAAATGCAGTTCACACGATTCAGGACAAAGTTTGTAAGTATTACACCAAGGTTGGTGCAAGGAGGTGCTTAGTAAAAGGTGTCTCTAGACACGAGACATGGCTCGTGTTTCTGGATAGTATCCTTCATCAGTAGAGATCAGTTTGGGGTGGCTAAGAGGCTGCCAAACAATCCAGGCTTCGTTGCCTCTCGGGCGCGGAGATGCTTCGCCTATAGCTCGTCAACTATGGAGGCTCACGGGAGCCCTAAATAGGAAACAGAAAGGGAGCACACTCCTGACCTCTCAGCCGGGTCACCCCTTCGCATTCTGGTAAATGCAGTTCACACGATTCAGGACAAAGTTCGTAAGTATTAAACCCAGGTTGGTGCAAGCAGGTGCTTAGTAAAAGGTGTCTCTACACACGAGACATGGCTCGTGTTTCTGGATAGTATCCTTCATCAGTAGAGATCAGTTTGGGGTAGCTAAGAGGCTGCCAAACAATCCAGGCTTCGTTGCCTCTCGGGAACGGAGGTGCTTCGCCTATAGCTCATCAGCTATGGAGGCTCTCGGGAGCCCTAAACAGGAAACAGGGAGGGAGCATACTCCTGACCTCTCAGCCAGGGCGCCCCTTTGCATTCTGGTAAATGCAGTTCACACGATTCAGGACAAAGTTTGTATGTATTACACCAAGGTTGGTGCAAGCAGGTGAAGACACTCATCTCCCTCACCCACATGAACAACTCCACCACAACCAATTTCACTGACTCCATGTCCAACGTGGCTAAGTGAGAGATAACTGCTTTAAACTCAGCATGGACAAAACAGAGATTCTGATCTTTGGAAACAAGACCTCCGTTTAGGACGACTCCAAGAGTCCACCCGATTAGGTCCCATTCTCACCTTCACAGACCACGCCAGAAACCTTGACATCAGCCTACAGAACAAACTAATGATGAATAAGCAGTCAATGCTTTCACAACATCATGTTGCTGCATCCTCATAATGCTGCGCAAGATCTTCAAATGGCTTTCCATGCACACAAGACACATGGTTACTCAGACCTTCAAAACCAGTAGTTTTGACAACGGCAATGCACACTACATCGGCATCTTCAACCAACTCACTTAAAGATGCTGCACAATCCAAAACACTGCCTCCAGACTCATCCTGGACATTCTCGGAAGCATTCACATCACTCCCTTCCTCACTGAACTACACTGGGTACTCATCCAGAAATGCTGCCAATTCAAGCTGCTCATCCACGCCCACAAAGCCTTCCACAACACCAGACGAGCTTACTTCAACTGCAACTTTAACAACCTCCAACACAGTTATGCTCTACCTCTACCTCTTTCTCCCTCGCATGGGTCCCCCGCATTCACAGAAGAAAGAAAGCAGGGTGCACCTACACTTTCATCACTGCCAAGAATTTGAATGATCTTCCTCAATCAAGACATCAAGACAGCTACTTCACTCCTCCATTTCCACAAGAAACTGAAGACCTGCCTGTTGAACTAGGAGCATCACCCAGCCTACATTCCTGCTTCAGCCTCTGGAAACCGTTACGTGTGATAAGCTGCATCACAGACATCAACATACCATACCATAACATTTCAATTGATTAGTGAGCATGGTTTAACAATTCCTACTTTGAAAAGATAGGCAAATGAGAGTGAAATACGACATAATGTTTTCTTCATACAAATGCACTTTTATGAAATACCCTAGAGATAAATAATCAGATTTCCACACAAATATCAGTAGTGATTTTTTTGGAGAGCACAGGCCAAAGTCCCAAAATTATCACTTTGTTCTGCTCCAACTCCTAGAGCTCCAACTGCTCACAGAACTAAATTTCAGAAAAAGTTTACTTCATTTGTAGTAGGGCAGCAATATATCATATCCATTGTTTGTAGCTGTAATACGTTTTGGGAGTTTTAGATCATGCAAAGTCTTCCTTGTTCTTTTTGATGAATCATCACACATTAGTATGTATTTCATAAAGTTGTTCTTTTTATACCATAGCAAATTTTTTAATCACTTTTTGGCAGACCCAGCCAATTCGGCAATCAAAAGTATACCGTATGGGGAAATGGTGTGAATAAGGCAGAACTGCAGTGAGGAAAGGCACTTCAGAGAGGAACTTGAGGAACTGAAATCAAGACCATGAAACAGGGGCTATTGCGAACAATTCTTAAAACATGCAGAGAACTGGATTGACCAGATTATTAGGAGTACCAAATTAAAGAAAATGGTGCATAAAGAAGAGTAAAGGAAACTCGTATTTATATTAACCTATAATGCCAAATATAATGAAATCCATAAAATATTGAAAAGATATTTGGGTACACTGCAAAGGGTACCAGGTTTGGCTGATTGGATAACGGAAAAACCTTGCATTGCCTATAAAAGAGGGGTCACTGTTAAGAGTTTGGTCACATGCAGTTACACACCTCCCCTCAGGGACAACAGCAGTGACTGGTTGCCCATGCAGCCACAGGGAAGTTACATATGTTCAGAATGCAATGAATGTCGACTAGGGATCACCAAATTGCAAAACGTCAGTTACAACTTGGCACAGAAATACTTTATTAATGAATTTATAAACTAAAATTATATATGTGATCTATGTTATATTGTGTAAATGTCATATAATTGATGTGGGAAGCACTATCAGAATATTAAAAATAAGAATACGAGAACGTCAAAGAGCAATAAAGAACTATCCAACACATGTATGAGAACCACCCCATTGACTTATGTTTTACCTTCAATGGAATCCAAAAGATTACCCCTGGAAAAAGAGGGTGGGGGGTCGGGAGTTGAGATTGAGACAGGCTAAAGCAAAATGGATAGCAAGGTTAAAGACAGCGGAGAACGGTTTGAATACTGAACCTGAACAGCACTAATTCTTATAGGGCTACTGCATGAATAAGGGATCAACATAGGTTTTAAATATCTGGAACAAAGGTGAAATGTACAGAGACAATAAACCAAAGGAGAGAGTGAGGGAATTTGTTCACAAAGGTGAACGGAGAGTACTCCTGATCCCCTAGGTATCAATAATAAACAAAACAAGAGAGGAGTACCATCAGAAGTAGCTTAGATAAAGCGGTCTGAATGGAATGAATGAGAAGAAAAAGAAGAGAGTCCTTCCTTTTTAAGAAACCCCTCACTCACCGACCTAGTCGGTGACATGCTTCATCATCGGGGTCCACCCTGACAGCCGAGTGCCATCAGGGTGTGCTGCGACACCTGGACTACAGTGGAGCGGGTATTTTGTGTGTGAAGTAAAAAAATGTTAAAAATTGTCCTGGTATACTTGTGTAAAAAGTTTTATTATCAAGAACTGGACAATATTAAAAATATGTGTGTGGATACGTTTAGGTATTATGACCGTGTGTATCTCTTATGTGTGAGGTCTACATGTTTCAACCCGTTTGGTGGAAAAGTGCCGGGTTTTCGTCAGGACCAAGAAGGAAAATGGGTGGTCAGGACACACTAACGCCCTGCCGGTCCCTATTTCCCTGTGCACAACTGACAAAATTGGTCAGAGTGAAAAGGCTCATAAACAACAATGGTTGAGCTAAAAAGCAAAAAGACTCCTATTTAGGATCTTTTTGGCATCACGGGGTGGAGGGAAGGTAAAACCATGCTGTCATATTAGTTCAGTTGGTCTCAAAGTTCTAGGTACCTACTCGCCTCTCCGTGCCTGGTCCTGACGAAAACCCGGCACTTTTCCACCAAACGGGTTGAAACATGTAGACCTCACACATAAGAGATACACACGGTCATAATACCTAAACGTATCCACACACATATTTTTAATATTGTCCAGTTCTTGATAATAAAACTTTTTACACAAGTATACCAGGACAATTTTTAACATTTTTTTACTTCACACACAAAATACCCGCTCCACTGTAGTCCAGGTGTCGCAGCACACCCTGATGGCACTCGGCTGTCAGGGTGGACCCCGATGATGAAGCATGTCACCGACTAGGTCGGTGAGTGAGGGGTTTCTTAAAAAGGAAGGACTCTCTTCTTTTTCTTCTCATTCATTCCATTCAGACCGCTTTATCTAAGCTACTTCTGATGGTACTCCTCTCTTGTTTTGTTTGAAATGTACAGAGATACAGATTAGGTAAAGGAACAAAAATGGGTAGCAACTTGGTATAAAGGCAAGTGAAAATGTCATAGATGCGGCAAAATGCATTATTTCGTAAAGAGCCACTGCATGATTAATGGGGTCCACGAAGGTTTGAAATGTCTGGAATAAGGGTGAAATGCTATGGATAAGGGAGGGCATAAACACAGGTTAAGTAAAGGAATAAGAATAGATAGCAAAGGGTGATATTGGCAAGTGAAAATGTCATGGATTTAGATACATGGGATGGGAATCTGGATGCGGATGACAATAAGAGGGATGGATGTATGACAATTTATACATAATGAAACTTATGAGGTCAGCTATGGAAAGGAACGGATAAGATTCCTGTTGCGAATTGACAGTAGAAAAGGGTCGCATAACATGGGAACCCCCGCAAGGGAAAAGTGGTTTAGGACAAAATAATGTCAATTGCCAAATTTGAGTTGGGCTGTTTTTTATGATGAGACTTACGGCAGGGAAATGCAATTTGACTATTTGAGTTGGCTCTCTTAATGAAGAATGGGGAGGCAGAACTGGATACGTGTATTGCCGTTGCATAACCAGGGCTTACATACAGAGAACAGGAACAATCAGTAAATGATTGTGCATTATAGCTAGCTCTGATGGCTTGGTAATTAAGCATGAGCGTAAAATCCGTTCCGCTCGCGGATTTTGTGGATTTTCAGCAAATTCGCAATCCGCGAACTCTCGCGAACTTGCCGAAAATTCGCAAAATCCGTGCGAAGCGGATTTTTTGCTTGGTCGCACTTGCCAACTAGAATACTATACAATTTCGCGGGAGTAAACACTTGCGAACACGTAGATGCAGCGGGCAGCGACAATCTCGCAATTGCGAGATTGCAAAATTTGCAATTTCGCACAAGAAATCCACCAGCAGGCAGCATAAACCTTGAAAATTATGATTTTTATCAGAATAACTCCTCAGGTTGACATTTGCCTGCACTTTTTCTTTGCAAGGAGTCCATTTTGGGGGGGGGTGGGAGGAAGGAAGTGCCCCACAGTCTCCAACTTCCTGTTCCTGTCCAGCAGGCTCCTCCCAGTGCTTTCTTCATGTGCTGGTCACTTTGATTTGGATCTTGACCTGGAAGGATTACTTTTTGTGGATGCTGCTGGATATTTGGATTTTTGCAAAACTGAAAGCACTCAGCAGGTGCAAAAGTTCAATCTTATCATTAGTAACCATTCCCTGTAGTGCTTCCTGAGGGGCCCCTTCAGAGTTCAGTTGCCTACTTGCAACTATTCTATAACCCTGCTTTGACCCTCACAGCAGGCTCAGAGAATAGCTACAAGTAGGCCACAAAGGTCCTGTGAAAAAAAATTGCACTGCAACAGAAAGCAAATTACAGATAAGGAAGCAGGTGCCAGCCAGACTGGAAGTTTAAATTCAGTGACACATTAATCAACCCCAAATTAATTCATGTCAGTTGAAGCAGGGCAGCTGTGCTTGCTTTTTTTCACCCCCATAATCTACAGTGATAAACCAACCAGAGGGTGGCAGTGATGTACCAGAGGGTGGCATGGTTGTACCAGAGTGTGGCAGTGGTGAAACAGAGGGTGCTGTGAACCTGTGATGATGAACCAGACGTAGAAACAACATAGTCGCGGCCGTTGCGAGCCGACAAGTAAGTTCGCAATTGCGAACTGGTACACAACCCTCGCATACTGGCAGAAACCCTTGCGAACACAAAAAAAAAAAATCTGCAAATTCGCGAGAGTTCGCGGATTTTGCGGATTGCGAATCCGTAAATACGCAAGTTCGCGGATTGCCAATTCGCAAAATCCGCCCATGCTTATTGGTAATAACTCTTTGGGATGTCTTACCTGATGACAAAGTAGGTAGACAGATATGTATACATATCAAGGACTTGGGAACTAGAAGAGAATAATATGAATATAAACAATTTCGTTCAGTTAGATTTGCCGTAATTAATCACAAAGCCCATTCTACTATAATAATATATTGAGGAAGAGAAGGCGCTCCAAGATGGCGAAACACACAAGGTGATGGACGGAATATTGCACATTGGCAAAACACTCACCCCCAGTCACAGATCTGGGTTTAATCCATAGTTATTTTGTTCACCACACCACCCCAGTGCAGACATGGCCATATGCAAATCACTCTTGACCCTGTGCCTCATGGGAACAGTCAAGCCCGAACTGCCAAGCCATGTCTTCCCTGGACCAGAATCAAGCATCCTAGTACCGGTTTCTGGCTATCGGCCGTCATCAGCCAGGATAGCTTGACTCCAGTGGTGTGGTGAGCATGTGACCCACGTCTGGGCATACCCTTCCCACATAGGGCGAACAGCAAAACACACAAGGTGATGGACGGAATGTTGAACATTGGCAAAACATTCACGCCCAGTCCTAGATGTAGGTTTAATCCATCATTATTTTGCTCACCACGCCACCCCAGTTCAGACATGACCATATGCAAATCAGTCTTGACCCCGTGCCTCATGGGAACAGTCCAGCCCGAACTGCGAAGCCATGTCTTCCCTGGACCAGAATCAAGCATCCTAGGACCGGTTTCTGGCTAACAGCCGTCATCAACCAGGATAGCTTGACTCCAGTGGTGTAGTGAGCAAGGGACCCGCGTCTGGGCATACCCTTCCCACATAGGGCGAACAGCAAAACACACAAGGCTCCAAGATGGCACCCAACCTGCAACAAGTGTTAAGAAGACGGACGATTGGATATTAGATCGATGAATCTGAATCAATCACTCAAAACTTTTAACGAGCCGCTCCAATATGGCACCCGAAGTTAAAGCAATTATTAATAGTCAAAATAAAAGGGAAATTAAGCAAGTGAATACATGAAAACGCACCCATGTATGAGCTTTTAAATAAGGAATTATCAATAAATGGATATAGGACAAGTTGTAAAGGAAAGTACAATTAAATACAATGGACACTAGATAGGGAAACCACTTGAAAATGGTGCCTATTATGTCAAGAATAGTAATCGGGAGGAGGTTCTGACACAGGTGGCTGACTCAAGGAGATCAGAGGGGACACGGAATACGGGCGGTAAGAAGAATGGCCATGAGGATAGAATGTGATAATGCATGAGAGGAAGTATGGAAGGCTATGGGTATCAATAATGATTGATCTAACAGTGGGGTGACAATTGTAAAATAAGGGATTAAGGAGACACACTTTGTAGGATGGTTTGTGAGAGATGTGAATGACAGAGAGAAAAGTCACAGCATGGAGAACATTGTTATAAAGCTGTTACATGATGTGGGTCAGATGGTATGCTAGATTTATTTGTGAACGTGTGTGTGGAAACAGAATTGTAAGTACCATTTTCTGCATGTTTTGGATTTATATAAAGTAATTGTTAAGAAAGGGTTACCTCAAATAATAAGTATGCTGTAGCCACAATCACTTTCGAGGGTTGGCTAAAAATGCATGTATAAGAATGAAGCACATAACATGGCCTGCGATTTTATCATCCTCGATTCTAAAGGCACAGAAATGCAGCGGGTGCTCATTTCTAAAGAAGGTAAAGAAGGTATTGTTTTATATAAAACAATTAAATGTGAAAAATTAAGTAAAACATTGGAAAATAAAAAATATAAAGAGAATGGAAAAAAAGAAGGAAGGAAAACAAATGTACCAACATGGATATAAAATCAAAAACATTTCTTTATTGGAATAATGTTTTAAAGCAAAAAGTAATTTTTAAATTCATGCAAATATATGTAAATATTTTTTAGGCCCTGATGCTATACCTATAAGGTATGAAATGCATTGACTCAGTCTGACTAAAAGTGATTTGAAAATTTACTATGGAATAAGAAAACATTGTAATGAAATACTTACCAAAGTGTGATAATTGATTGAAAGGAATAGGGACGACTTTGCATGATCTAAGACTCAAAAGAGTTATTACAGCTACAAACAATGGAAAGTAGTTATAATATGATGGAATAAACTTCTAGAGATAAAAATGACAAAATTTTTTTAAAAAGGTCACAAAACTCTCAGAGAAACAATATACGTAACATTTGAGTCAATAAGTATTTTCCTTTGAATAATTGAATTATGGTTTAACTTAAATACAAAAGAAAGACCTAGGTATGATATGCTGTGTGACTTTTTCATTAGTTTTGGTAGTGTCATGAACATATAATTTGAAATTAAAGATCCAAATGGTTTCAAAAACTACTCAAAGGAAATTGTGTACATTCTAACATATATATCCTTCTGATGTCATTAACAAAAAAGTACACATACAAAGTGACATGAGGAATCTCTCACTTTAGAACTTACTATTGAGGCCGCTTTGAAGTTTGCTGATGCCTTCATGATGTATACATTCACCAAAGTAAAGCTATCCTCTATTCTATGCATTGGATTTGAGGGGCATAGCAGTGACCTACTTGGGGACAGGATGATGCCAAAAGGGTTTTAGAAATTTCTGGATTATAGTTCCATGGCAAGAGATCCTCAGAGACTAGTTTAACAGACATCGGGTTTGTAAGTAAGTCTGTGCGGTGAACTCCGCTTGCTGAGTTTGCGGAGTTTTCCGCAGTCTGTGTAACGAGTTTTTTTCCTCGCTCGCGTTCGTCATGGTCAAGTTGGTGAGCGCAAGCGAGGAAAATCCACCTCCTTGTGACATTTTTCCTTGTTTACGAGCACCAACATCAAGTTGGAGAGCACAAGCATGGAAAATCAACCTCCCGTGAGATTTCTCAATGTGGACGCTCAGATTTATCATCGCGACTGGTCACGTATTCTCGCGACTGCTCACATTGAGAAACTGTCCATTTGCGTACAGAAAGCTGCTGCTCGAGTAAAAATCTACTCGAACAGCATTAAGGAAGCCGAGCCCGCTTGTGCTGTGCCATTCACGATGATTGCACAGTGCGGACAAGCACTGAATATCACAGTGAAAGGCAGCTTGCGGAATTCCATGCAGTACGGTAGAGTTTTTTTTGCATCTTTTCGGAACTCTGCAAACTCTGCCCAGGCTTATTTGTAAGGAGCAGTGTAAGTAGCAGCCACTTGGTTGGCTCTTCTGGGAAGGATGGGATGAGGTCTTTCAGAACGTTGTGCAGGCGGTGATAGGTTTGCTCAGAAAAGAAGTTGGTTGGTCCGCTGCTTAGATAGTCAATTTATGACATAAAGTGATTTTTGGTCTATAAATCACCTATGGTATTGTTCGATTTTGCTTGTACCTGGCATTGCATTTTGTACATCAGTGTCACTTGGGGGTAATGTTATAATGGGATATGCATGGAATAAAATTCAACAAACTCTGTGAGGCTAGCAATTCTGGACCATGTCCATCCTATACCTTTGATGTTATGCATTTTCTCCCTTAGGCACACAAGGTTCAGCAGGAAATCATGTAGTTGAGAAGCAGGTGAGCTCAGTCCTGCTTCGAGATTTAGAACCAGGATATGCAAGGTGTCATGTATCCAGTGCGATAAAATTTGAGCCGAGCTACGAGATAATGCACTTCGAAATTAAGGGTAGCACATCCGCTGAATTTGAAACATAACTTTATTTTGGACAAATAATAATAATAATCATCTTTATTTAGATATAAAACATATCTTTAAAAGAATTTACAAATTCACAACCTAGCCAAAAATTAAAGTAAAAACTTCTAAGAAATAACACACAGTATAGGTATAAAAACACAATCCAATATAGTCTTATAAAAAAAAAACGGTTTTTGTCTCATAGTATATTTTTAAAATCACAAAAATTGAAGCAGGGCTCCAGCTTACATTCGGTAACCAGATTATATCAACTTTGCTAAAAAATTCATGTCAGTTATTGTTCATTTCAATGAGAGAAAAATTGAAAATTAAGCACTTTAACATGGTCTCCTTGAGTTAAAGGTGTGATATGCTTGCTGAACAAATTTTGTAAATTTTATGTTTAGCACAGTGTTTTCCGGGTTTATAGCGGCCTTGATGGCTTGCCTGCAGGTCCGAACCCCCAGCCTGTTCCACTCTGATTTTAGTTCGGACCTACGTTCTGTATTAAGAGCTGGGCAAAGACAACTTACGTGCAACATGGTTTCCGCTGTTTTCCCACACCCTCTACAGGAGAGATCTTCCGATGTGCGTCGCCATGATGGTAAGTCCTGCAAGAAACGCCAGTCACCCAGTCTGATGGCTATGAAGCCACATTTCAAATATAGGGGGTATGTGCTGGCCAAATAACTGACTGGTCCTGGGTGTCTGTAGGAATTTATCATTGCCCAAGCATGGCTGCGTTTCAGAAAAAGTGCTTTATCAGTAAGACAAGAAGTCATTCTCACACATTTTTTTATAGCTTTTTTAAAAGCTGCCTGGCCAGGGTTTAAGGCCCACAAATCGCTTGCTGACATTTGCTTAATAGCGTCTGTGAAAAGTAGTCCGTACAACCCCCCCGGATTAATCTGGCTGATTTCTTGCCAGACTAAGGATTCTAAAGTTCCTGGCTCAGCTTGTCTTAGCTTGTGACACAAGATAAGATATGCCCCGGTGGCTGAGGCCTCATAATTAATCAGCCCCATCTCCAACCTAATCTGTGCTGCAGAAGCTGTCTTTGGCAGCCGGAGCACCCTTTTGTAAATTTTGGTTGTCTGTTGGTTCAAGGTTGTGTTCATTTTACCACAGAAAATCTCAATGCCATAGGATAAAGTGGGGCCAACCTTTGCTCTCATTACCTCCAAGAGGGGAGCTAGGGTTGGGCCAGAAAGATCTTTTGCAAGTTTGCCCAGTGATACCATTAGGGTCACTGCTTTGGCTCCGATCTCTCCACGCTGTTTTTTGTAACCACATTTTGAGTCCAGGTGGACGCCTAAGTATTTATAGGACTGGCCATTTTCTAGGCTGACATTGTTGAATGACCAACAGCCCCCTGTGTATCGTTTCTTGCCAAATGTGACTACTTGCGTTTTCTTCAGGTTAACCTCGAGTTGGTTATTGATCGTGTAATTGAATAATTTGTCGAGGAGTCTTTGTAACCCTACCCTGGTTAGGCTGAAGAGAGCCAAGTCATCGGCATATAAAAGATTACTTAGAATCATGCCACCCACCTTTGGAGAGTGATTATTGGTGTCGTCTAGGGCCGCCGACAGGTCTGCTACAAATAGGTTGAAGAGAAGAGGGGCCAGCACACATCCCTGCTTCACTCCTCTGGTTGTCATTATTTTGCGTGAGAGATGTGTGCCGGTCCCCAACTTCACCCGCACCCACGTCCTAGTGTGAAGCTGAATTATTCCCTCTAGTAGTGTCTCTGGAATCCCCCACATCTTTAGTTTGGCCCATAGGGCCTCCCTGGGGACTCTATCAAATGCTGCTTTGAAGTCAACAAAGCAGCAATGAACTAATCTTGAGGTTGCACCTGCCCTATCGACTAGGGTTGATATTGCTAGCAAATTGGTGCGGGTTCCTGAGTTTGCCACAAATCCTGTCTGGTTCATTGGTAATAAATTATTGTTCTTTACCCATAACCTTAGGTCCTCTAGTAGAAGACCTGCATAATGCTTTGCTTCTATGTCCAAAAGGGCGATGAGTCTATAATTGCTCGGATGTGCGTGAGATCCAGATTTATAAATCGAGTGTATTATGGCTCCCCGCCATGACTCCGGTATTGTGGCTGTTCTTAATGCATAATTGAAGAGATTGACCAGAGTTCCTGACCAGAGGGAGATATCTGAGTTAAACAAAGTCTGTGGCAGGCCATTTGGGCCTGGCGCCCCGTCCGATCTTGCTTTTGCCAATAATTTCGAGACCCTTTCCAGTGTTATGCTCCGCGTAGGAGCGTGCCCTTGGCTAGTCTCGGTTACGGTGACTTTTCCGATGGTGCTTGGATAATCTGGAGACTTAAAGTGATCGAATAAGAAATTGGCCCAGTCTGATTCAAGGATATTAGCCGATCCCGTACACATTTTTCCTAAGCTGGTGTGGTTAATAAGCGCCCAGAATTTCCTTGAGTTTTTTTGCTTACTTTCCCACACCAGTTTACTCCAGAATTGATTTTCATGTGCCCGTTTGTCCTTTTTGGTCGCTTGCTTGAATGATTTTTGCGAAATTTGATAATTGGATATACAGTTACTGTTTCCCGGGAATTTGGCCAGTGCCTGCAGGGCCTTATTTCTCGCTTTCTTTAGTGACTTCGTCGTCTGTGATAATGTGAATTGGTGCGTCGAGGTTACCCTTTGAGCTTGGTGCCTTGCAGGAAATAGGTGAATCAAGTGGGAGCATAACATGGACCATGATTCTGTTGGGCTGACCTCTTGCTCCCGGCCCAGTCTTATTATGTCCGAGCTTGCCTGAAGAATATTCGGGCTGATTTCATCTGTCCACTTTAGGCGCTTTAGGTTCTCTATGTGGGTTCCCTGGGATGTCGATGGTGCCTTTTTATGATGCTCAGGGTTTACGTTAAAGACTGTAACCTGGGGCCTATGGTCGCTTTCGGTTCTTGGGTGTATTCTAAAGTCAGTAATACATTTTAGTAGAGGTGCGGTGCAAATCGTGTAATCCAGGTGCGATTGCTTAGAGCCATTTGTCCAAGTCCACTTTGGTGGAGTGTCCCCGGCTGTTCTGCCATTAATGACAAGATAACCTGCACTGTAGAATTGGCTCACACATAGGTCGCCTAGATTACTTTGTGATTGAATTACCGGCTTAGTTTGAATTGTGGCCTCGGAAATTTGGATTAAGGGGGGGCCGTCGTTATCTGCTGCGTTCCCCTGAAATAGGTAGATGTTAAAGTCCCCAGTAACTATACAGTCTGAATTAGGTTGATCTGTGACTATATCATTCATGATCTCAGATAGCCGAATTAGATGATCCTTTTTTGTGCGTGTGCTGGGGTTGATGTAAACGTTTAGGAGGAAGAGGGGGCGATGATTCCGCCAGGGTTCAATCTTAACCCCTAAGATCCAGTCTTCCTTAAGTGGCCATCGTGTAATTCGGGCTTTTAAAGAGTTTGATACGTAAGTTGCGAGTCCGCCTTTCGAATGGCCAAAGCGACTGTCCCTTATTGCTGGATTCCATATCTCGGTGAACCCGAGCACTGGGCACCCCTGTAAAGCCCAGGTTTCCTGTAGAGCTATTACAGAGTGACTCTGCAAGAAGAATTGCGTATCTGAGACCTCAATTTTTTGACGTAACCCACTTATATTCCAAGAGCATAATGAGTTAGTTTGTTCCGATAGTAAGTTGGGTGCTGCTCCTAGCTGTAGAGGGTATGCTGGTGTTTTTGTACCGGTGGACATGATCGTAGAATTAGATGGTCATTCGTGCCTTTTACTTGATAAAATTGCTGGAAGCCAGTCCCACCTTTGGCCAATATTTATAGTGGGTGCATCTCTAAGTTGAATATTACTATCTTCTTCTGGCCCTGAGGCATTTTTTAGAATTGAGTAGGTTTTTTCTTGACCATTCTGCCTTATCATCCCGGTTTTTTGAGGTGGTGTTAGATGATTGAGGAATGTAATTGGATAGCCTGGCATGGAGTATGGGTAGACTCGAATACCCCATTCCCTTAAAGTTGCTTTGTTGTTCAGAAACGTAGATGCCCACTTTGCCTCCTTGAATGACACCAAAGTTACTTCCGATGGTTGTGTTCCCCTTGGTGGGAGGAACTCGATGGCCTCAATTTCATTGGATACTAACCCCGTAAGTCCAGGGATCCCCTGAGTCAGTTTAAGTATGTTTGCTCTGTTGAGGATGTCGTGACGACCCTTTGATTTATATTCAGGGGCTAAAATGATATACGAGTATGATGTGACCTTGGCAGTCTCTATTTGCTGGTGACATGTTGTGTTTTTAGTGAATGTCGGTCCTTCATTGTGCTTGTTCTCTGGGGCTATCAAGTCGGTCCTGGTCTTTGGGGACATGCAATGGTTTATGAAATGATCTGATCTCTGGTTATGGATCGTTTTAGTCAGTTCCTGGCCCCGCATTGAGACGTCGCCCTGAACCGTAAGTGTAGCGTACCCTGTTTTAGGGGGCACTTCGATTTCTTTGGGTCTTAAAGTCCCTTTTTTATCTTTTGTCGTGACCTTATTTACTGAAGCCGGGCCAGGCTCTTTTTTGGCTACTCGCATTAGAGGATCAGTTATTTCCTGGGGGCTCCCCATTGTAAGTTGGTTCTTTATTGCTGTTGGGTCCTCTTTTGGCTTGAGCGCAGCAGGATTTCCCAGTGAAGGTGGGGCGTCAGTCACACTCAGAGCCCCTTTGCTTGATGCCGTTAAGAATAATGGGTAGTATCCTGGGTTGGCGGCAGTTGATAGTGCCTTGGCCTTATTTCTTTGTTTACGTTGTCGTTTGCGTTCTCTTTTGCTTAGCTGGGGTCCAAACCCTGGCTGTTTGACCTGGATGGAAAGGGCCAAACACTGAGGGCTGACCAGTAGGCCATTCTTGGAATTAACCGAACTAGTGATGCCTCTTTGTGGGGACCCCATCTTTCCCTGCTCGGCTTCTATCTGGTCGGATTGTGTGTGACCTGGGTTTGCTTGGACCCTTGCCTGGTTTAAGCGGGGGTCTGTACCCTCAGTTAGCATGATGGCTCCTTTGACGTCTGGCTGGTAAGTAGCTTGATCCTGGGACCTATGTGGTGACTTTTGGGTTGAAGCTTCCGGTGAGGTGCCTGGATTGCTGCCCCTCAAAATCCTTACCTCCTTTAAAACACTGGCCAGGAAGTCAGGCAGCGATGATAAGGAATCAATTATTGGGGAGCAACAGCATACCGACTGAATTAGTTTTGTTGACGCTTGAGCACCTATAATTAGATTGTTCAATTGGTCTAATTTATTGTCTATCCCTGCTGTAAATACGGCTAGCGTATTTAGGAGATCAACCTGTACATCCAGTTTGTCTGAATGGTAGTGTAGGGCGTTGACAGTTTGTTGGAATGTCTGCAAAAGTTGGGGCCAAACACTGGTGGCTATGTGGACATCATGGTTAGAGTTTGAAACAGTGGGAGAGGCGTTTACGGGGTTTTGAGTGTCTTTGAAAAAGTAGGACAGATCAGCTAAGTGCTGGTCACTTGGGTCAATTTTATTAGGAGTCTTTTGGGACGGAGGCGTTGTTAATTCATATGGTACGAATGAATGCAGGACCGTGGGCAAAGGGCTTGGCTCCGTCGGTTGAACAGTAGGTGTGCTGATTAGATGAGATGTTTGAACAGGGCTGTTACTTGGCACGGAGCTTGGGGCGTGGATTTGGGCACAGGTTAACTTCCAATGTGGGTCCAACAAATCTTCAATTACAATAACGGAATCTTCTTCTCCGTTGGAAGTTGCCAAAGTGCATAGTTTCTGGGGTTTTTCTGTGGGACCAGTCTGCATTGTCAGTGGACTCGTTGATGGGGTTTGCGACAGAAAGCCACCCTTGGTGTCTGCCGCCAGAAGAGCCGGTTGGGGGCCAAAAGCCTCACCCAAGAATGTGTCCTGTTGGCAATTGGCTTTACTTGATTCTGGGTTGGCACCACCCCAGCTTCCAAGACTTCCAAGACTTCCAAGTGGTTTGATTGGTATAGCGCCGAAGGTGAATACCTCCCTGGCTTGAGCTGACTTGTTGTTTTCGCCTTCCCAAGGCTGGGCGTTCGGCTGTTGTTGTAAAGGGGAAGTTGGTTTCCACTCCCAAAGCGGTTTTCCGCTCCTGGTTACCTCCTGAAGCGGAGGCTGTTGAAAAATTTTAGGTATAGTTAAAAAATAATTTGACAAATCCGACTGCTTTCCTTCCTGTGATTTAGTCTTGATCATGGGCTTTTGAAAAGAACTGCGGCACCCTTCTGGTGGTGTTCCGTCCACTGCCAGAGTTTCACTGGCTGGGGGGGAAACCATGGCCGATGTCAGTTGCCTGGTCCCTTTTCGTTTTGGGACCGATGCCGCCTTCCTTACTTTCCCAGACCTCATCTTTGTTATGACTTTTTGTTGCAACTCTGCTCACCGTGCAGAGATTTCAAGTAATCTTTGGCAAAGTTCGGTAACCTGTGAGGGCTGCGTTTGCTGATAGCAGAGTTGTGTGGGTCTGACCGTCTGCACTCAGCTTGGTTTAATTTTCTGAAGCCCGTAGTTTAGTGGGTTCTGACTCCAACTGGGGGCTTGCTTGCTGACAAGTTGGCGTTAGTGATTAATAGAAGCTGGTTAGTGCAGTGTCACTTTAAAGCCTTTTCTTTTCCGTTTTTTACAAGGGGTGCAACGCTCTGTACCGCAATTGTTTTCCCCCTCTGTGTTCACTGTCCAGCATTATGTCTCCTTCCTGACGGATGATATTTAGCAATGGACTATGGAGTGTGGTGAACGACGGTGTGGGTTGTCTTGGCGGTATGTATAATGAGGGCTTTTATAGTTCTTCAACTCTTGCCTCTAGCCTCTGCATTTATTACATTCGTTCCTCTGCACTCACTGCCTAAGTCCTCTTCCCTCTGGCAGCCTCTCTCAGCTGGCAGCGCGCACTGACAGCCCCCGCCTCCCCTGCCCCAGTACAGCTCGCTCTGCGGTCCGGGGCTCACAGAGGGCTTTGCTTTAGCGCGGCACCTACCGGATCGATCAAGGTCCGGAAAACGGCAGGCTGCCTCATTAGTCCTTGGCGGGCTTGGCTTGGGGAGCAGGCGTTTGGCAGTGCAGGAAACCTCTGTGGGTCCGCTCCGGATCTGCAGGGGGTGGCGATGACAATTTTGAAGGCCGCCAGCTGTCCCGGTTATCCGCAGGTGTGATGAACCTCGAGTGCCTCACGAGCCCAGGCTCCTCGGCACTGCTCCTCCTTCGGGTGTCTCGGGACCAGCAACAGCGGAGGCAATGGCGGCAATGGTGGCCAACAGGATTTGAGGCCAGGCAGCTTCTCGACGTCGGCGATGGGGTCAAGGTTGGTGCGGGCTCAGTATCGGGCTCAATATCGGGCTCAATATCTCGTGAGCCCCCCCCTGATACTTCCGACGCTCCGACGCTCTGCTCCGCCACCACAGCAAGGTTACAATCCGCTTGACTCAGGAGGCACGGCACGGCTCGGTCTGCTGCAAACTCCGGCTTGGACTAGGACTAGGAATTCTATGTTGGTGACCAGACCACACACTTTATCATCAGGGATCTATTCATAGATCGATGTAGTTAGAGGGATTGGAATGTTTCGGAAAAGGTATAGCAGTTTGTGAAGGATTACCATCTTCCTGATGCCAACTATGCCCGCCATCCAAGAGAGTCTGCTTAATCCATCCTTCCATCAGATCAGAGATGTTAAATATGGATGCCTATAACATTTATAGTTGTGCCCATTAGGTATCTATTGCCCAAGAATCTCACTGGTTCTGTTTGACATTGTAGTAGGAATGACAATGTGGTTGGTGAATGTTCGGTGTCAGAGGCATTAATATTGAGTTTGTCCCATTGATTTGTAATTCGGACAATTTGCCAAATGATACAATTTAATTATTAATCATTGTTAGGTGAGGTGCAGGTTTAAAAAAAAACAATTATTAGGATATGATTGCCTCGCACTGAGACCAGCAAGCTGCATGTACCCACTTCTATACCTCACTGGTGGTGGTGTTCTCTAATTATGCATGTCAAAGGCATCATTGGAAGAGCAAAGATGGTGGCTGATAGGGGACATCCTTGCTCCAGCCCTCTGCTTATAGAAAGAGGGAGGATATCAATGAATTGATTTTATTTGAAGTCTTCAGGGTGCATTAGAGCAGTTTAATCCATCTGAGGAAGTCACTGCCGGTTCCTATTCTATCAGTCACCACTAGCATATCGGGCCATTCAATAGAGTCAAAGGCTTTGGCCGCGTCCAGGAAAGCAGTGAATGAATGAATGAATGAAATTATTTGTAGAGCGCACGATGGCCAAACGGCTTCCTGGCGCTGAGAGGTCTGGGGGGCAGAACAAACGAGGCCAGGGAGAATTAACAGGGGTAGGCCAAGGCGAACAAGAATGTTTTGAGCGCTTTACGGAAGTGTGAAAAGATAGGAATAGAACGCATAGAAAGAGGGAGGGAATTCCAAAACCGGGGTGCGAGAACAGAAAATCTAGACCCACCAGTGCGAGTTTTGCGGAAACGGGGGACCGTGAGAAAGGCAGAAGAAGATGAGCGGAGAGTGCGGACAGGGGTGTGGGAGGAGATAAGAGAGTTGATGAACGCCGGTGCAGAGCGATCAAGGGCCCGGTAAACAAGGCAACCTAGTTTGAACAAGGATCTCTGCAGAATGGGTAACCAGTGAAGGGATTTGAGGACAGGAGTGATATGATGAGTTTTGGGCAAGTGGAAGATGAGACGGGCCGCCTGGTTTTGGATTGCTTGGAGGCGGCGGGTTTCGTAGGCAGGAATGCCCACGAACAAGCTGTTTCCATAATCAAGGCGGGAAGTGATGAGGGCAGAAATGATAATTTTAATAGATTCAAGGGAAAAGAAACAAGAAATTTTTCGGATCAACCGAAGGGAAAGAAAACAGGAAGATACTACGGCACTGACCTGGCCATGCATGGACAGGTCCTGGCTGACCTTGATGCCCAATGTTTTAACGGAGGCAACCGGGGTGGGAGGGGAACCAAGGGAGGGGGGCCAGAAAGCAGAGGACCAAGGGCTGGATGAGCCGCCAGTCAGAACAAGCTCAGTCTTGTCTGGGTTGAGCTTGAGGTGATTGGCGCCCATCCACCCAGAAATAAAAGCCATGGTGGAACGAAAAAAGGATAGGGAGTGAGAAGAAGAAGAAAGGTCAAAGACAAGCTGGAGGTCGTCTGCGTAATTAAACACCGAGACCCCCAGCTGAAGAAGAGAAGAGATAAGTGGATGGATATAAAGATTGAAGAGAAGAGGAGAAAGGGAAGAGCCTTGGGGAACCCCACAGGGCACCGAGAGGGGAAGGGCAGAAAAACCAGGGAGGTGAACAGCTTGTGAACGTCCTGTTAGAAAGGACGTGATCCAGGAAAGGGCAGCACCTCTAATGCCCGCTGCGCTGACACGGTCCAAAAGAATGTTATGGTCGACCGTGTCAAACGCAGCGGACAGGTCGAGGAGAACCAAAGCTTGGGGAGAGTTAGTGTCGGCCTTGGCTTTCAGCTCGTCAAGAACGGCGAGCACCACCGATTCGGTCGAATGACCCGAGCGAAAACCCGCTTGGTGAGAAGCGAGAAGTTGGTTCTGCTCAACATAAGTGGAAAGACAAGAAGTGACGTAAGATTCCAGGATTTTAGCAAGATAGGGAAGGAGAGAGATGGGCCTGAAGTTGGAAGGGAGGGAGGAATCAAGACCAGGTTTTTTAAGAATGGGGGAAACAATAGCAGATTTAAATGAAGAAGGGACCGATCCAGTGGAGAGAGAAGCATTAAGGAGGGAAAGAGGGGTAGCAGGGCAAGAAGAAAAGAGAGTTTTTAGAATGCGAGCAGGGGCACAGTCAGTAGGAGAGCCGGACTTGATTTTTGTGAGCAGGACTAAAAAGGAGTCCAAAGAAAGAGGTGGAAAAAAGGAGAAGGAAGAGTTACACACAGAGGGGGCAGAGTAAAGTGGGGTAAAAGGAGTGATAGAAATGTTGGATTTAATTTTAACGATCTTCTCAATGAAGAAGTCGTTTAAAGAAGTACAGAGGGCCTGAGAAGGAATAAAGTTAGGACAAGCACGATCAGAAGTAGCCAAATTGTTGACCAAGGAGAAAATCTCTTTAGATTTGTTGGCCGAAAGGATTACTTGTTCGGAGAAGTACTTAGACTTAGTCACAAGGATGGCTTTCTTGTACTCTTTAAGAAGAGATTTATATTTCTCCTTGAGGTCAGGGCAGTAGCTACGGCGCCAAAGGCGCTCAGAGCGTCTGAGTTCCAATTTAAGGACCTTGAGCTCAGAGTTGAACCAACGATGGGCCTCTTGTGGGCGAATGGACTTAACTAGCTTGAGGGGGGCTACTAGATCGCAGGCAGACGAAAGCCAGTTGCCAACTGCAGCAGCCTGTGAATCAAGAGAAATGCCATTGAGGTCAGGGGGAGAAGAAGCAAGGGAATGAGAGAGGGAAGACAAGTCAGCACGATTCCAGCTACGCGCAAAAACGTTCTTGGGGCGGGGGTGTTTGTGAGGGGAACCGATGTTAATGGTGAAGGAAATGAGTGAGTGATCGGACCAGGTACAAGGGAGGATGCTAGGGGGAGAAACTATGTCCGGGGATGACCAAACTTGGTCCAGAGTGTGTCCAAGATTGTGTGTAGGGGTCAATACATGGGACTTGAAATTGAGACATAAAAGAGTGGCCGTGAAGTCCTTGGACGCTAGGTCCTCCCTGGGGTCACCTGGCCAGTAATTAAAATCACCTAGCAGGAGCACAGAAGAGTTGTTAACTACAAGTGTAGCGAGAAGTTCCTGCAGGGAGGCCACAAACAGAGGCATACTCAGGGGGGGGGCGATAGACAAGGACGACGGTGAGAGGCGCGGAAAGATTGGTGGAGCGGGCGACCAGAAAGTCCACCCCGGCTATAGAAGGTTGAGAGAGGAGCTGGAATTGAAGGGTGGATCGGGCAATCATAGCAACACCCCCCCCGGTCTTGCCGTCGGGGCGGTCAGCCCGGAGGGCATAGTAAGAGTCAGGGAGGATGGCTAGAATGTCAGGGAGAGAGGCCTCAGTGAACCATGTTTCCGTTAAGAACAGAAAGTCAGGGGAGTCAGTGGTAAGAAGGTTGAACAATTCCAGGTGGTGCTTGCCTGCCGAGCGAGTGTTGAGGAGGCAAGCAGAGGCAGAGTGAGAGGGTAATGAGGTTGTCGTGGAGGGAAATCTGGTGTCCAGAATAGGCAAAAGAGGCGTAGAGCGCGGAGGAGTGACACGGTCTACGTGAGGGACATAGATACCTAGTGTAACGAGGTGCTGCATGAGAGAAGGGGAGAGGGGTACAACAGCAGTGCAGGAAAGGAGTTGTCCAGATGTATATGACAATGAAGAGGCAGGGGATATGGCCCCTGGGCCCGTCCGGCCGCGGACGGGCGCAGACGGGCTTAACTCTGGCGCAACTCCGGCGCGTTTACGGCGCGCCCGCTGCGCTCGTCCGCTGCGCTGACGCATGGAGGACATATAAATAGGCTTGTGACGAGGGAGGTGGGAGGAGTCAGCAGGGCAGGATGGGAGGGGTGTGTTTTTTAAAAAAAAGAAAGGTTGCCGTCCAGCGCTCGTGTTCAGCGCGACGAGGAAGCAGTGGGGCTGCTTGTAGTCAGCAAAGAAGAGAAAGGTATTAAAAAATGTTTCCAGCGCCCAGCGCGCAAGCCCTCTGCCACAGGGCTGCTTGTCTGCGCTGGGAAAAGAGTGGGCGGAGCCTAAATAGGCTTGTGACGAGGGAGGTGGGAGGAGTCAGCAGGGCAGGATGGGAGGGGTGTGTTTTTTAAAAAAAAGAAAGGTTGCCGTCCAGCGCTCGTGTTCAGCGCGACGAGGAAGCAGTGGGACTGCTTGTAGTCAGCAAAGAAGAGAAAGGTAATAAAAAATGTTTCCAGCGCCCAGCGCACAAGCCCTCTGCCACAGCGCAGCTCCTCTGCGCTGGGAAAAGAGTGGGCGGAGCCTAAATAGGCTTGTGACGAGGGAGGTGGGAGGAGTCAGCAGGGCAGGATGGGAGGGGTGTGTTTTTTAAAAAAAAAGAAAGGTTGCCGTCCAGCGCTCGTGTTCAGCGCGACGAGGAAGCAGTGGGGCTGCTTGTAGTCAGCAAAGAAGAGAAAGGTATTAAAAAATGTTTCCAGCGCCCAGCGTGCAAGCCCTCTGCCACAGTGGTTAATTTTGAATCAATTTGGCCAGTGAGCGCATACAGTAACCGCAAGTTATCTGAGCTTGACCTTCCTAGGATGAAACCTGATTAGTCCAGATGTTCCATGTTGTGTAGTAGTGGAAGGAGGTGGTCCTTGGCCAATATTTTATTGTCTACTTTAATTAGTGATAATGAGCATTATCAGTCATAGAGGTTGAGTGTTTGCCTGGTTTAAGTAGAGTAAAGGAAATGGTTTCATGAAGTGTAGGTGGGAGGATTCCTTTTTCAAAGACTTCGTTGTATACATCCAGCAGTATCGGGCCAAGTTCATCAGCGAAGATTTTATCGAATTCCATGGGGAGTCAACCTCTGCCCGGGCAGTGCCGTTACTTATAGACTTTATGACCCCCTTGATTTCATGTACCGGGATCCTTTGACGTAAAGGTTTGCTTTGATGGAGCCCAAGCTAAGCCAGAGTTGCCTCATTTATAAATTCATAATTGAAGTGGGTAAAGATATTTTGTTTTGCTTGTGCAGAGCTCAGTAAAGTATATGTGGTATCTCCACTAAGTTGTATTGGGGACTGCCTTCTGGGGAATCAATACTAATTATATCTGAGGCCGTCCATGGCAGCTGTATCATGCCTGCCAGTGTTGTTCCTGGCATATCCGGATCACTGACATAAAATCGATGCATACAGTATCGAAACACAAAATATTGGAAATTAAATATCAACTTCCTGTACTTAACTAGTAAAACCACACATATCTACAACACAAATATCATTGCTAAAAATATAGA
Source organism: Lissotriton helveticus (assembly GCF_964261635.1). Taxonomy (NCBI): domain Eukaryota; kingdom Metazoa; phylum Chordata; class Amphibia; order Caudata; family Salamandridae; genus Lissotriton; species Lissotriton helveticus. The sequence continues at coordinate 294,810,831 of NC_136070.1, forward strand.
TTTGAACTTATATCAAAAATAGAAATAAACATATAATATGACAAAAGTAACAATTCACACAATATGGATTACATTATTATTGTCAAAATATTTAAGTAATCACAAAAAATATAAAAAAGGACTTTATACATAAAATAAATACTGGAAACATACTTAAAATATTTTATACAAAATTGTTACTTATCAACCCAATAATTATATTCCTTAAATCATACTAATACAGTAGCAACAATATCACCATTAACTACAAATATCTAAATAGTAATAATTAGATATGTATAAATACATTTTTGTTAAAAACTGTAAATATATATCATACATCAACACAAAAACCTAAATTAGCATTTACCATAGAAGGACATGGTAAATTTTCGAAAAAATTCCAAATGACACTAAACCAACCAATGAAATAAAATTATAAACAACTTTAACCAATAAAATCAGACAATCAATTAAATCAACAATATAAAAGGCACACTAATTTAAACAACCAAATATTTAAAAAATGACAAACTCTACAAGACGAGAAAACTTTGCCCGGATTCACTCACCAAACCATTAAACAAAAAATATATCCATTGATAAAACTATATTGATAAAACTACCTAACAAATTAAGTAAAACTTAATTTCAACCTAAAACGTACTTGTTAATAAACGTAAAATGATAAAATACCAATTAATAAAATTCTCTCAAACTTTTATCTTTTTACTAGACAAATCTACAACTAAAAAAATCTATTAACTACCGGAAAAAAAAGACTACCACAAACTAACAAAGTGACAAAATAAAGTAAATATGCATAAGTATTGCAAAATTGTCAACTTACCCAAATAGCGAGTAAACATAAACCTAACAACCTCAGCCTCTATAAACTACCATCAATTTAACATTTAAAATGAAACTAATGTTTGTTTTCATCCAACAGAAAAGAAAGCACCTAGAACACCCCAACAGAAATGCTGCAAAACTGTAAAAAACGTATTAACAAAACCTACATGTAAGTATACAAAATAGAAGTGATTGTATAATTTGATACATATATGACAAACGTGCAAACTTTAAATTATTGTATATCTTAATGTTCTTCAACTGCTTTCAGATACAATGACTGAGTAAGTATCTCAGAAAAGAAAGTAGTTATTAAATGACACCTACAGCCAAGAAAGTGCATCAACAGAAAATATAAACTGGAAATGTACCAAAAATTATTATAATGCATGGAGCATCATCTGCAGAAAATGATGTTGAAATTCGTGTGACAGAGCACAGCCACCTCCCAAATGTGAAAGAAATAGAATGAAGGAAGTTAATACATGAAATAAGAGAGGCAAACACTAGTTTTTAGGAGCCCACAACCAAAAACATCCTTAAAGATATATTGCCTACAGCAAGAAAAAGAGAAAATTTCCCCTGGAGAAATGATCCTCCGATCCTAAAAGCATAGATTCTTCTCCGCAGCTTCAAGCTTAGCTAACATTTCCCTTAGCCAAAGACCATGCACTGAACATCAGCAACAACCTACGCTCAGTGTGGCAGACTCTCCTACTAATGGTAGCGACCATTAGGTCATCAACGCCGACTGTGCAAACAAATACTTGCCCCTGGCTACCCAGGAGGAAGGTAAAAACATCCCACCACAGCCACCCAAACTAGCACTCACATCAGGGGCAGGTGGGTTCCCGACTAGCCTGGACTGGGACATGACAGACCAATTGAATGATCTTAAGCAGAAAGTTAAATCATTAACGGTGGTAATAGAGAGGATGGTAAATCTGTTATTCGGAAAAATGGACACATTGACTGAAATTGAAGCAGCACGGGGGAGTCAAGGCCATGCGGGCACAGTGACCCTCAGAGTACTCCACCAAATGAGTCCTCCAAGAAGCCCATTAATTAGTCATCCAATCCCTCTGTTGCTCATCACACAAACTTAACAACTCACTCACAAAGCCAAACCAGCAACAACACTATGTATGAGGACAATATATGCAGATGGGATTGTGTTCCCCCAAGGGAATTACCGCCTCCTCAACTCGCTATTCCTCCCAAAGCACCTTGGAACTATAAGCCCCATACTCTCTTCACAAAGTAATCCCATATAGGTCACATCAACAAAGGACCCCTGAACACTCAAGGATTGGAGCTCTACATGATCAATGTTCCAAAGCTCCAGAGGCCCCACACAGAAACATATGAGGGTCTAGTGAACAAAGTAACTCATTGGATTCGCTATAAAAGGGTATGTGGATCAATTATAAGAGAGGACATAACAAGAGTAAAGAGGCTCTCATCAAGAACATCTGAAAGGGACTACATAGGTGTGACTTTTAGGGATCCAGCACTAGTAAAATACCTAATTGCATTAGAACTCCATTTTAGACCACACACAGATATGCATATTTCATTAAAAATGAACCCCGTACCATACATCAGTCACACCCCTATCACTTACCAAAATCGGCCCTCTAGCATATTGAAGGTGAACCCCAGGGAAATAGCTAGTGCTAGTACCTCCAACACATCAGACATCGATTGACTGCCCAGCACCGTACACCTCAATCCAACCACCTCTTATGACAGCGGCCAAAAGGCCTCTACCCCACACTAAGAGGGGTAGAGATGGGTTGCCAAGGCACAGGGACTTAGCTAAAGACAATAACAAAGGGGGGCTAACAACATTGCAGAGAGAATCCACCAAGTTGATTAAGTGGTCTTTAGGGCCGATGGACGGTAAATACCTAAAATATTTATCATAGAATGTAGCGGGCATTAAACCTAAACTCACTGACGCTGAGTGGGGAGCATTTATCGATTCTCACCATTTTATCCTGCTACAAGAAACTTGGGATACCAAACCGGTGCAGCATTGCCCAGGTTATGTTGCTTTCAACGAAAGTGCAGTTCCATCTCCAGCAGGGCGTTCACCAGGCGGCCTCCTAATATGGCTAAGAATGGGTTTGTTTCCAGTGGCTAAAATGCTAAAAACTACTTCTAAAGATATACTTGCCCTGCAAATTAACATTAACATTGGGTTAGGCCCCACACACATAATCTTATTAAATATATATACCAGATCAACACCCCTAAATGTTCAATCTCCAATCGTAAGTAAGCTAGACTACCTATTGGTTCAGTTTGCTCATAAATCTTAAACAATTGTAGGTGGAGATTTTAATACCTACCTCCCAATATCTGTAGGGCATATACACGAAGATCTTTTGCCCCCTCACAAACTTAAGAAAATAACAAAAATGTCAAAGGCGGGCACTCAAATAATTGATTTAATTTCTGACTTTGGCCTCAGAATAGCAAATGACAACACCAAATCTGATTGTCCCCCTGGTTTCACTTTCAATAGAGGCCTTAGCAAATTCAGAATTGATGATATGCTAGTGGATAATGACCTCTGTTAAGAACTGCAGGGCATTCAAGTTATTTCTAGACAAGACAGTGACCACCAGGCACTAAGTGTATCTTTTCTAATGACCAGATTTAGAGACACAAAACTAGAGGCGGTTGTATCAACTACATTAATTACAACTTCCAACAATTTGAGAAATGGCAAGAGGGCAGAAATGGTGGTAGACGATTACAAACTCGCTTTAATTTATGATCTGATTGTATCCAAATTCTCCCAGATTGACACAACTAATACCCACAATATCAACTTCGTCCCCTTACACTGTGAGCTCATGACACACTGAGACCATGTTTCATGAAAGAACAGAGGAGAGGAGCACCCATAAAGTCAGCACTGTCTTAGTATGACAAGGCCTGTCGAACAGGAAAGACCCTCCTGTTGAGTGCAATTAAAAGGAGTTCAAGGCCCGAAAAAATAAAGACCAGGCAAGATTACAAAACTCTCTTAGTGAAAGCCAAAAGAGAATGGGAAGAAGAACAATGGGCAAAGATTGCTGAAGCCTTAGAGAAGGGTGACGAAAAAAGTTTAGCTGTGACTCTCTCCAACCCTCATCTCTTAGACCCATCGATTAACCCTGACTTCTGGGTCTCACACTTCAGCAACCTGTATGATTACCCACAGCATAACAACATCGTAGTAACCCCTTGCCTTGAAGAGGGTAATGGCCGTCAAACCCTAAATATGACTAGCCGAACCTCTATTCTAGTTACAAATTCTACTCTTACATTTTACTTTATCTGAAACACTCAAAGCAATAGAACAAAAAGAAAAGAGTAAGGCCCCAGGGATGGATGGCATTCTGAGAGACCTTTTCCTTTCAGAACCATACATTTGGGCCCCTTAGCTGAATGTTTTATCGAACAGCATAATAAAAGGGAACATGATCCCTCCCTCATGGCAAGGCGTTGTTATTATACCATTCTTCAAAAAGGGGATAGAACCATTCCCTCTAATTATAGACGCATAAGCTTACTTCATAAATCACAAAAAATATTCTGCAGACAAGTTGTATTCAAATTGAATGACTTGTTTACTACTCAATAATGTCTTGGAAGAGTCTCAAGCAGGCTTTAGATTAAAAGTCAACACATTGGACCAGGTCCTCCGCTTCAAGGTGTTATCTGGAAATATATCACCTTGTTGCGTGACCATCTATACATCGCCTTTATTGACTTAAGAGCGGCGTTTGACATGGTCCCGAGAAACACGCTCTGGGAGGTACTAGCTGAGTATGTCATTCCCTTAGGTCTATTGAGAATACTCAGGCTCCTTCACGATAACACATACATAAAGGTCAGATGACAGGGGATATGACTGATAAGATAGAAATCCTGAAGGGGGTCAGACCGGGGTGCGTTCTTGTGCCAACACTGTTGCGCTTATACATCAATGGCGCAGTGAAGAGAATGTTGGAATGCAAACATGACGCACCGAGAGCACCGGGAAAATCAATCCCCATATTAATGTTTGCTGATGATACCCTGCTGATCTGCCGAACACCTATGGACCTCCAATCCGAATTAGAAGCTTTTGTTACTTTATGCGTAGAGAGGGGCCTTGAGTTAAACTATTCAAAATCAAAAGTTATGATGATTAATCCACACAACGGGTGCAGAGGCAGTGTGACTGTCGAGGGGCTCCCACTAGAGGTACTTCACCACTTTGATTATCTTGGGGTGAGGTTAAGTGACACCCAAGCATGGGGCCCTCAAATAGAAAAAGTAAAACAACCCTTCATCAGTAAGCCTCTGCCATAGAGAGACAGTATAAAGCAGCATCCAGCGGAGCTGTGTCTCCGATCATCACAGGATATAAATACTCAGCAGTAGCGTCAGCAATATATGGTGCCGATATCTAGGGTTACGCCGATGCTGGAAGTCTAAAAAAAATTAAAAACTGGTTCATTAAAACACTTATTATGCTTCCCTTAAGCTCTCCTACTACACCGCTACACTTAGACCTGGCTCTCAATCCAATACCCTTATCAGTGGTTTTAAAACCCTTCCTTTACTGGGCCAGATTATGGACCACTAATGAATTGGCAGCCTACAGAGAGTGCATGAAAGATCTTTTGGTTCTCGATAGAAACCTGAGAACACCATGGTTGCAACACATTAATCGTACAGTATAGGAATGAGTGAGTTAAGGACCGCCCCGGAGACAATAGTAAAAGGAGTTGCACTAAAATTAAAACAGTCTTACTGGGAGGCAATCTTATCTGAACAGAATGCACCCATACCAGCTAAAATGTCTGTATGTACAATATAGGTGCGGGTCCTGCCCTTGAGATCGTACACTTTCAAATGGGCTAATGCTACTTGCCAGGCCGACTGCTACCCAGATTGTCCGAGCTTAGTGGAAACGGAGTCCCACTTCATACTATTCTGCCCTTCATACAGGAAGGTTAGGAAAAAATTTAAACAAAAGCACAGGTGCACCACAGAATACCAACAGTAAGTATAAATTAACTCCAAATGATAACATGAGAAAAAGGCTCCTCAGTTTCAATTTCTTTATTCTGTTGTGAAGTTTGAAAAAACAGTACAGCCGACGCGTTTGGTCCCAACTTGGGACTTCTTCAGGGCAGTTCAGGAGTAGTGCATCATATTTCTATAGAGACTGCAATAAAAACGCGCTATGCCTCGATTTGGAGTCCTCCATGTAAATATTGAGAGAGGAAGTCCAATGTTATCAAGACGAAGATATATAATTGGCTCTTTGAAGAGGAAAGTAACAGTGTTGCTTCACGTGGGATCTTGTGATAATATAGGTCCCAATATTATACAAGCGAAGATAAAAGGGCAGATGCACAATGATCTAGTCGGTTAATCCAATGATGCTGTCACCGAAAATCAAGGGCTTGTGAGGTTGCGACCGCCTATAACAATTCTAGGAATGTTATCCTTGAGTCACATTAACCATGGAGAGTAAATGCCCCATCAGGCAACACGACCGGGCTCATTAAACGAATAATCACGGCCAAAGGCGCGGTCGCCACTGACGCCAAAGGTACTGGGGTCCGTCCAAAAAATGGTTGGTGGCTGTAGGTAACCACATGGGCGTGACACACTACTGGGAAGTGGAGAGACTCTTTGAAAGTGATACAAGGGAACTGTTAGACCTAGCATCTTTGGCGTGGTTTCCCCAGTCTTTTTGGCCTCTACCTCCTGTATTTTTGATGCTGTGCTGGATTTCGTTTTTGCTGGTTTAGATGCTTTGGACACTCTGCCACTGCTGATCAGTGTCAGAGGGTAAGTGCTCCCTGTGTAAATTGTTATTGTGATTGGATATACATGATTGGCATATTTGTATCACCCTGAAGAACCCTAGTAAAGTGCACCGGGTGTGCCAGGGCTGGTGATGACAAATGCTACTAGTGGGCCTGTAGCACGGATTGTGCCACCCACATGAGTAGCCCTAAAATGGTGTCTCAGGCTGCCACCGCAGTGCCTGTGTGCAGTCTGTGAACTTCCATGTCCTTCTGGTCAGTGTCCCCACTGACCAGGCCTAACCCTTCCAGGGTGCAGTGTTTGTGAAAGGTAGAGCATGTACTTGTGCAGGTGACATGCTCTGGTAGTGAATTACAGCCATTTTTGTTTTTCACTGCTGCAAGGCTATCTTGCTCCATAGGCTATCATGGGGAAGCTGGCTACAGTGGCTACCAGCATATCTTCCCATAGGAGCAAGATAGGACATAAAAGTCTGGTATCCCTGAACTCAGAATTGAATAACACAACTTTTAGGAAAGGTGGTTTTTAACTCATGTGCTTGAGAATAGCACTTTTAGAAAGTTGCTGTTCTCTTGTCTGACCTTTCTGTGTGCCTGGGCCTGTTTGTGGATTGACTGTCTGGTTTGAGAGTGACAGGGGCTGGGGATTCCCCAGGAGGCTGGCTGAGTCAGCCCTAGGCTGAATGACTGCATTTGCCACTTGAGTGGTGGGAGGCGATAGCACCTGGACCTGAATAGGGCTGTGCCTGCCTTCCACAATGCTCGCTCCACCTCTTGCTGGGCAGCTGACGACCCTGCCCTCACTCTGAAAGGAAAGGAGAAGCCAGGAAAACAAAGTGCTCCAGGAACACCCAGAACTGGTTCAGACCGGGCTCAGAGCCCTTTTGCACAAAGGGAACAAAGAATTTTAGGGGTATAAGTACAGGACCCCTGACAACAGAAGATTAGATCATCTTGGAATCAAGAAGGAACCTCTGCCAAGGAGAAAGCTGAAACTGAAGAAGGAAGATTGTCCAGCTGTTGCTCTGCTGGATTGCCCTGCTGTTGCTTTGCTGCCAAGGAGAGGGGAAGGACTTTGCTTTGTGCTGTGTCCCCTTGCTTGAAGGAATCTCCAAGGGCCTGAGAAGAACTGGCTCCCTGTTTTTGAAGTCCCAGGAACAAAAGGACTTCACCCCCAGCTTCCCCTGAGCTCTACTGAGAGAGTTCTGTCCTTCCTGGAGTGCGTGGCCATGTGTGGTGCCTCTGGAAGTTGTACCAGTGTTGGGAAGCTGGAAATCAAGCTTTAAAGACTTTGCTACTGAAAATGTATTGCATCGCTCGCTGCGGAGCGCATCCCCGACAGTGCGAGGAAATTCCTGCCACTACGAAGGCCAAGATCGTCGCAGCGCCTGTTGCCGCTGCCAGAGCCGTTGCATCCTTCGTTTGCGGGACGCACCAGACCGGTGCGGGAAGACTAACATCGCTGCGAGTGTCGTCGCAGAGCCTGTCGCCGCTGGGTGAGATCGCCGCACCGCTTGCTTGCGGACCGCATCACGTCGCTGTGAACATCGTCACAGAGCCATCGCATCGAGGAGCTGCGAGAGAGAGAGATTGCCGCTGGATCATGCATCATCACCCCGGAGATCGTCGCAGCCCCTACGAGATCGACGCATTGTACCTTTGCGGTGACAAACTTCCTACGGAACCTACGCACCGGAGTCCATACAAGTGGCCTTCTTCCCCATTCAGACCGGATTCGTCGCAACACGCCCGCTGCTGCAGCAGGGTTGGCGCATCGCCTCCCCACGGTCTCAGGATCAACACATCACTTGTTTTCCACCGCACCAGCTTCTGCTTTTGGAACGTTGTCGCAACTAAAGTTACTGTTGGCTAAACGTGACGCAAATGTGAACTTTTCACGCAACTGTGGATTATTTTTATCGCAACCTTAAGAACTCTTTTGCAACCATATTCTTGAACTGTGTATGTTGGATTTTTGTCTTTTTGGTCTTGTGTAGTTTAGATTAAATACCTTTATTTTTCTAAACTGTTGTGGAGTCAGTTTGTGGTGTTTTCACTGTATTACTGTAAGTGTTGGTACAAATACTTTACACATTGCCTTCTGATTAGCCTTGACTGCTCGTGCCAAGGTACCTAGAGGGTGAGCAGGGGTTATCTCAGAGGGTTTCCTCCTAACCCTGAATAGAAGCAAGGGTCCCTATTTGGACAGTGGTACCTACCTCTGCCAACTAGAGACCCCCAATTCTAACATTGTTGGTCAGCGGTGGGGATTTGTACTTGTGTTTGTACTAGATCCACAGTGATTGGTGTACATCACTAGTGAGTGCAGACCACTACGCCACCGCATACTACTGTTTTTTGATTTTTGGTTCTATTTTTGAGTAACTCTTCAAAGCATCCTGTCTGTGAATGGAAAGGCACCCAGTGAGGAGGCAGAAGTAGAATTGGAGGTTGTCATTGAGGATTTATATTCCTACAAAGCAAGAGATCTTAGGAAATTCTGCCAATAGTTTGGATGCCCCGCAAAGAGCACCCTCAGGAAGGAGGAGTTGCACAGAATCTTGAAGGCCCATTGGGAAGCACAAGAGGGAAATGATGCAAGTACAGGGAATGGTTTTCAGATCACAGATCTGCCTATGAGCAGGGTAGGCTCAAGGACTGTCAGCAACCATTCCAGTAGGAGTTTTACCCAGGAAGAGTTAGAGGAGAATCAAAGAGTGAGAGAACATGACTTAGAAGTCCTGAAGTTGAAAATGAAGCAATTGGAAATGGAGAAAGAAAGGGCGGCGGAAGAAAATAAAAATGCCCGTGCCCTGGAGGAAAATAAATTGCTTTTGGCTCATGAGTTGAGCATGAGAGAACTGGATCTTAAAGCCAAGGAGGTGGATGCCAGTTCAAATGGTGGCAGCGCACAGCCAGTGCATGGGGGTAAAGTATATATTCCCAAGGACCTGTAACAGAATTACAATAGGAGTGAGGATATTTATGCCTGGTTTACTTCTTATGAGATTGCATTGACGATGAATGGAGTGCCTGAACAGCTTTGGGGGGCGGGCCTGTGGAAACATTTTGAGGCTTCTGGGAGGAGTGCTCTAGAGCCCTTAGAGATGGCAGGTGCCATGACCTACCCCAATATGAAGGAGGCCTTATGTCTCAGGTATGGCCTTACTCCAGAGCAGTACAGACTGCAGTTCAGAAACTCTAAGAAGAAAGAATCTGAGACTTGGATGGAGTGTGTGAATTTATACTCGCGTGCACTGGAAGGTTGGATGAAGGGCAGCAAAGTAACTGATTACAAGGGGTTGTTGCATTTAATTAGTTGGGAGCACTTGAGTAGTCTTTGTGTTCCAGAGCTGCGCCAGCATCTTTTAGACAGCAAGCTGACAGACCCCGTTGAGCTTGCTAAGGAGGCGGATCGCTGGACCAGTACCAGGGTCCACATAGGAATTGTGGGTACCACAGCCAAAGGTGGGCAGGGTTTCCAGCAGAAGAGTGGGGGGGACAAGTGTAACCAAAAGGAGCTCTCGCAAGGCCCCCAAAATAGTACCCAGGAGAAGGAATCCCAAACCCCCTGACCTAGACAGCCACGGCCCCCTGCTTTCACTGCAATGAGGTGGGACATGTTATCAACCGGTTCCCCAAGAGACCCCAAGCACCCACTGGTGCTCCAGCCCCAGGGTTAGCAAGTGTAGCTTTGGGGGGGGATTTGATTTCTAGTGGGGAGGAGGGGCTAGCAGTTATGTCCCTTGTCAAGAGATGGTACAGGAAACCTTACTGCCCCTGAACACTAAGAAATATGGGCAGAAGGTGACCGTAAATGGGAGGGAGATAGAGGCTCTGAGAGACACAGGGCCCAGCGTGACATCTGTGAGGTGTCAGTGGGTGTCTGAAGAGCAGTGTATCCCCAATGCACCCCGCCCCGCCATAGCAGCTGACAGTTCAGTGCACCTCTGCAAAGTGGCACATGTTCCCTTTCAGTGGGGGGGAGTCTCTGGTCTTTTGGAAGTTGTTGTCAGTGATACCTTGGTTGTAGACTGTCTGCTACATAATGACCTGGAGAGTTCTCCATGGAAGAATGTAGAACACCAAACTCATTTGGAGATGTTGGGGTTGCCTGCGAGGATCTGTGTGACCACGCGTGCTATGGCAGCCAGTAGGGGTGATTCAGCAGAACTGGAGCCTGAAACAGTGGCCCCAGCCGTTCCCTTGGTCCAGGAGGAAGCAGACCCTGAGGGTCATGCCCTGGAACCTACAGGGGAACAGGTGGCCAAACTGGGCGACCTACCTGAGCTGACCTATTGGCAGCAAGAAGGTGGGCCCTCCAGGGAGGAATTCTGAAAGGAGCAAATAGAGTGCTCTTCTCTTGTGGGTATTCTGCAACAGGCTGCAGACCAGGCAGCAGGTGGACCGGCCAGAGGTCACTTCATCTACTGGGAAGATGACTTGTTATATAGCGAGCCTAAGTTTGCTGAGCCCGGTGCAGCCCGTGTGCTGGCGGTACCTGCTCGCTTCAGGAACTTCCTAATGGGTCTGGCTCATGACGTGCCTCTCGCAGGACATCTGGGTCAAGACAAGACCCTAAACAGGCTTGTCACTCACTTCCACTGGCCCCAGATGAGGAAGCACGTTGTTTCCTTTTGTAGGTCTTGCCAAACATGTCAGGCCAGTGGCAAGACTGGAGTGAAGTGCAAGGCACCCCTCCAACCCTTTCCTGTGGTGAGCAGCCCCAGTTCTAACAGGAACCCTTAGCCTTCACGGTCTCTAAGTACCAGTATATCACTTGGGCATTAAAAAAGAAGGCTATCTGCAAATCTGAACCCCAATAGAGATCTGCCTTATCTCCCCTCCCTATTCGCAAGTGTCCATGAATTGTTGCACACATTTATTAAGTCAACCCTTTCTTTTTGTACAGTCCCCACGATTGCTATTTTGCACATTCTCCTCCTTATGACTATTTGAACATCTTATGATCGGTCGGACTGCTCACCGCCAAAATGTACAATCGGTTATCTTGCCAGGTCCACAATCAGTTCTCAGGACTGATGTCCCGTTGTTAACACTTTGATCTCAATGCAATGTTATGTTATGTTAGATTTAGTCTTATATAGAGCCTAATCACCAACAAGTCTCTTAGCGCTTTTCTTGAGAGAGGGCCAGGAAGCATTTGGGCGGTTACATAACATCACAGCCGGGGGGGGGGTAGACAGAGTGCAAGGCCTCCCTAAATAAGATCGTTTTAAGCTGTTTCCTGAATGGTAGAAATGCAGGTTCCTTGCGTAGATGATCTGGCAGTAGGTTCCATAGTTGGCAGAGTAGGACGGAGAACGCTCTACCTCCTTTGGACACACTGTTGTATCGTGGGGGAGGCCTCTGAATATCGTAAAGTGCGACCCGGGATGTAATTCTCAAGGCGTTCCTTGATGTATAGTGGGGCTTAGCCATCGATTGCTTTATGTGCAATGCAGAGGAACTGGAATTTAGGTCTTTGCTTAATCGGGAGCCAGTGTAGCTTGCACAGCAGGGGGGTGGCATGTGTCCTTCTCTGCACCCTAAAAATCAATCTGGCTGCGTTGTTCAGTAACACCTGCAGTTTATTGATAAGATTCTGAGGTAGGCCAATGTGCGGGGCATTGCCATAGTCTAGTCTGGAGACAATTGTTGCTGATACAATCGTCTGTAGTGAGGCAGTTGAAAGAAGGGAAACACGTTTTCGCAATTGTCTCAGGAGGCCTATTTATGTTTCGACCACGGTGGTGACCTGATTGCCATTGAGAGCTCAGAGTCAATCTTAATGCCCAAACCTTTCACAACGGGTACTGGTGTGGGTTCTTGGGGCCTGAAACGATCGCTCCAGGGGTTGTTTTTCGTGGGTATGATGAGGACTTCTGTTTTGACTGGGTTTATTTTTAGGGAATTGGTCGTCATCCAGTTTACCGTAAATTTGAGCATGTTTAGTGCCAGGTCAAGGGCGTGTGCGGAGTTATCAATCCGAAGGATGAGTTGGGTGTCATCCGCGTAATTCAAAACTCGGCAGTCCATACGGGCTAGAGCCGCCACCAGAGGCTGTAGGTATATGTTGAAGAGGAGCAGTGACAGTGCGGAGCCCTGGGGGATGCCACAGGTGAGGGTGCCCCTGTCAGACACCTGCTGAGCCAACTGGATGCTCTGGGACTGGCCAGTCAGGAAGGATGAGAGCCACTGGTGTGCCTGTCCGCAAATGCCCAGGTCAGTGATTCGGGCCAGTAGTTGTGTATGGCTGACCATGTCGAATGCTGCTGATAGGTCTAATAAAATCAGGGCGCTTGGTTCTTTATTGTCAGCCGTAGTTATGAGTTGGCCTAGAACAGACAACATTACCATCTCGGTACTGTGGTGGGCTCTAAAACCCACCTGTAGGGCTTGGAGTAGCTGGTGTTCTTCCAGGAAGGCCGAAAGCGTCTTAAGGACATGTTGTTCTATCACTTTTGCTAGGAAGGGGAGCTGGGAGATGGGCCTAGAATTTTTGGGGATAGTGGCGTCAGCTCAAGGTTTCTTTAGCAGCGGAGTTACTCTGGCCTCCTTCAGGTTGGAGGGTAAGTAGCCAGTCTACAAGGAGGTATTCAGAAGGGCGAGGATCTGTCTTTCTAGCCCAGGAAGGGCCGTTCGGAAGATACTCAGGGGGCGATGTCAGCATGGGAGCCCGATTTAGTGCGTTGCATCAGTAGTGTCAGGGATGTGGAGTCTAGATTAGGGAAGGTGGTGAGTTGCTTGCACGTGAGAAGAAGGACAAGATTTTGGACTAGGGAGCCCTGGTTGATCGGGGTGTTCTCAATCTCAGAGATGATGTCCATGACTTTCTGGAGAAACAAGGTCTGGACCATATTACATTCGATGGGCGCAGCTGTAGATTTTAGTTCTGCCTTTTGACTGAGTTCTTTCTGTATTCTGAAGGTCTCTTTCTGTTTGTTCAGCGCGTCTATAATTAGTGCCTCGTAGTATTCGGATTTCCTGGTCTTAATGGATTTTTTTGTATAAGGTGAGTAGGGCTTTATAGGACGTCAGCTCCATAGGATAGTATAATTCACTCCATCGCCTTTCGGCTTGGCGGAGACTTTGCTTCTGTTCCCTCAATATCTCGTTAAACCAGAGGGCCCCCTTGCCCTTGTCTCTAACTCTTTCCCTCTTTTCTGGTGCCACTAAATCTATGGTACTATGTAAGGTGTTAGTGAGGGCTACACTCTCGTGGTCAATATTCCCTTCCTTAAAGATTGGCGGGGGAGCCTACGAATGGTGTCTACTATGTTGTCCACCTCGATTTTTTTCCAGCTTCACAATCTTCTCCACCCTCAGAGACTAGCGAGTGGTCTGACCATGCACAGGGGCTGATGTTCAGTCGACTGGCCTGTGGTTGTGAGGTCCAGATGATGTCCAGGGTGTGCCCTTTAATATGGGTTGGGCCGTCCACCAGTTGATGGAGTCCCATCAAGCTCATTGCTAGCTGAAAATGGCTGGTGAGCGTATCTCTTGGTACCATGTCCCCGTGATAGTTGAAATCGCCAACCACTAGGAGGCGCTGGTACCATGAGCAGAGGTCTGTGATAATCTCTGAGAAGAGATCATTAAATCTGGGGGTAGATCGTGGGGGGTGGTGAGCAACTAGGAGTAGGCGGCAGGAGGACTTCAGTGAGATTTTAATCCCTAATATATCTGCATTATCAATGCAATGTTTTTAATCGCTTTAATAGTAATCCTTTGCTACCTTGAAGTCTTATGTTTTCATATTGTATAACTGCCATCAGTCCTTGAACACATCACAGACCAACTACCACCAGTTCCTAATTTAAAATGCTTTATTTGCATAATCTAAAAAAGCTACCATTGATACTCCTCCTGCCCCCAGAAGATATCAAGCCATAGAAATATGTGAATATTTAACAATGACACATAATGAAGAACCTTTCCTTTTACATGACAACCTAAATTATGAGAAACTAATCCTAACATGCTCCACAGAAAATAACTCACAGAAACTTAGTCTGTATCAAACGTGTATGATGGATGGGACCTTCAAAATGAGTCCCAAACCTTTCACTCAAATATACACTATTCATGGCGAATATAAAAACACAAATATCACTGTTATATATACTACCAAATAAATAAAGCTGCACTCACTACGACTTTTCAAAGTACATTAAACAATAAACAAGTTACTACAAACTGCCTTGCTATGGACAGCCGTTAAATGTGCTTCCGATAGAAGCCTTAAAAAATAAAAAAAAATAAAAATAAATGCGTTGCTCATACTTTGGACGCAGGAAACTCTTCAAAATTCCTTGACTGACCATTCACTTCACACAATTGCGAATACACTTATCCGCAGGTTTTCTCCTATTTTTTCTTTATTTCTGATGAATCCAGGGGTGAGGTTGTGTCCATGTCTGTCCCTTGCAAAGACGTCATCACCATGTAAAGAAGATCCAAGCACAAGTTCCCTCTTCTGTTAACACCTTTATTCAAATTGCAAATGTGCAGTTTACTGGCCCTTCAATTTGTCATTTATAACTACTTGTGAAGCTTTAATCTCCCATTTTATTACAGAGAAGTCACCCCTAAGGTATGCTCTAAGTATCTCTAAGGGCAGGGTGCTGTGTAAGTAAAAGGTAGGATGTGTACTTTTATTATTTACATATCCTGTTAGTGACAAACAGCCCACTCTTTTTGTCACTACTGTGAGGCCTACAGCTCTCATAGGTTAGCATTGAGAATTCCCTTATACCTTTTTAAGTTGTCATCTCTAGTCAGACAGGAGTAGTTTTTTCATGCTTCATTTGTTTGGAATAGTACTGATGAATCTGACTTACTGGTGAGGTTGGATATAACTTTATTATTTGAGAAATGACACTTTTATAAAGTGGACATTTCTTTGCACTTACTGTCCTGTGGGCTCGACAGCCTGTTTCCAGTACACGGCTGGGCTAGCTGACGGCGACATTTGTGCATTCCCTCTAGACAGCCATAACATGCTTCACTTAACTGCATATTCATTCATCTGCATTCTGATGTGTCTTCCTGGGCAAATGGGAATAGGAGGGGCTGACATTTACACTTCAATAGGTAGAGTCCTATGTACACACAAAGGGTTGATTACTCCCCACCAGTCACCTGGCAGACAGAATTGGCCAGAATTGGTTTCAAAGGGATCCTTGTGTACTTCAGAGAGCTCCTTTGAAGTTATCCCCTGCAACAAAGGGACTTTGGGTATAATTACTGGGTCTCTGAACCCTAAAATCTGAATGTTTTGGACCTGTATCCAGACAATGCTGGCTCCCTGCACATTGCAAAAAGGTCTGCTGTGCTGTCAGGAGCGACTCCCACTTTGCTAAAGGCTCTGCCATGAATAGAAACTCACAATGGATAGTAATAAATAGTGAACCTGTATTGATAATAATACTATGGAAAGTGCCTCATGATGTAAATTCATGAATTTTTCTGCACAGTGAATTTTGTAATTATAAACAGAGATTGGGCTAACCACCTACCAAATCATATAACAAATGTCCAGAAGCACATCACATTGGTATATGATATGTGTGTTATATTCACGTGTGTAGTGAAAGTGTTTTTAAAATGTTCTTTTGTCACTTCACTTTTTTTCTCTCTTGTTTGATTACTGTATATTTAAAGAATGAAATTCCATGTACAGGTGTTTAAAATATGTATTTTATGTATCTTGCTGTAGCCCTGAATGTACCTCAATTAGTGAGTGAAAAAGTGAGCAATATTATAACAGAAAACCTTGGTCTCAGAATAGAGATGAGCCCAGTGCTTGTGTTTAATGGATGTAGTAACAGAGGGGCATATGTAGGAAGGCGAAACGCAAACGGCCTTTTGGTATGTAGGTGCCACATAGCAAAATAAGGAATCGCAAAAATTGCGATACCTTACTTTGCTCAAGCATTTAAGGAATCGAAATTTTGTGATTCCTTAAATGCTATGTAGGGGTGCCTTTTAAATTGCGATTTTGGCTTAAGGAATCGCAAAATACCACCTACTCCAAGTAGATGTTATTTTTCAATTTCCTGTCAAAATGCATTTTTTTTTCAATTCAAAGTGCCATGTGGCTCACAGACATGCCCCTGTGGCATGTATGTGCGCCACATGTACTTACAGGCACATTCCAGGGGTGCAACAGGTGTCCTTTGGAGACCCTGGCACCCTTGGAATTGCGATTCTCAAATTGTGATTTTCTCATAGAAAATCGCAATTTGAGAATGTATCCCCATAGGAATGAATGGGACACTCATTCCTTAATTGCGATTCGCAATTTGCTAATCACAAATAAGGAATTTATGAGATTCACAAAAAAATTGTGATTTATTACCTACATTCCATTTTGCAATTCTCAAATAGCGATTACTTAAAAATCGCTATTTAAGAATCGCAAAATGTAAATTACCTACATATGCCCCAGAGTCCCTTAGCCTTTTGGGCAGGTTGCTCCCCTAATAGAACATATACTATTTGAATAGACTTTCTAAGATGGAGCTGTGTGTGAGATCTGGATATTGGAGTAGTCCTATGATTTCACCTAAGCACCAAAATACGGGTATTAAATCATGGTTGATGTGGCTGGGAAGCTGTATGTGCGAGGGTTTTCCCCATGGGGTCACTTGAGATTGCAACAGCTGGGGTGATATGAAGACAAAATATAATGCAGCCCTGAAGAAGTCTTCATGATGAAACATGCTGTCTACATTTGAATTAAAGCAGAAAAAAAAGATAAATATAAATGAATAAAGACATTTCTATGGATCAAAGCAATAGAGTATGTGCATCATGTTCAATAACAGAGTTCAATTGTGAGTATTTGTACAATTTGTGCACTGAACTGTTGTGCTGAACCATAGAAGATTTATAATTTGTACAAGGAAAAGGTAGTTTTTCCTAAAGCGAGGAGAAAGGGGTCCATGCGCCATTGTTGTTTATTGTAACTTGCTACCCACAAAAATAGTAGGTGTGATGGTGAATCGCCCCAACCTCTTTATGTAAATTATTTGATTGCAAATAAGACCCTAAGATTTTTTATCACCTTTCACATGTTCTCCACCATGCAATAGCACATATTGACAGTGATGCCAACATGTTGATTACATGCTTGCTGTGACACACAGGACAGACCTGCTCATATTTCAAAGGGACATGTTTTCACACAGAAGGCACAATTTTGTTGGTCAAAGTTGTTGCCCTCCATGTTTACCCCTTGGAAAGGCTGTTTACTAAGCAAAATGATAAGTTATGAGTAGACGGAGGTGTTTAATTTCCTGTACCCTCATCTTTATTGCTCTGACACAGAGGTTTGGAGTTTGCGGGCTGAATGTCTCAAACATACCTAGTGTCAGACCATCACCAGAGGTTCCTGTACGAGAGTAGAATCTGCTTACTATGGTTTCCCCCCACTTTTTGCTGGTGTTTCACTGTTTTTCAAATTTAATCTGGCTGGGGGCCTGCTATCCAGGACCCCAGCCTCGCTGCTTCCTCTCTAAATGGATTGCATGTACTTTAGGTACTCTCCCGATTGGTAACTGGGTTACCCTTGTGAGTCCCTAGTATATTGCCGAAACTCCGGCAAGGGAGGCCTGGACAATAGGTTTCCTGTCACAGGGAGGTGTAACCACCTCCCAGACAGGCTTTAGTGTATTGGGGCTGGGTGGGAGCATACAGAGAATGCATTTCAGACAGTGCAGGGGACAGACACACTTGGTGTTCCTGTGCATACCCCAGTTTAAACAGGTTGCAGGGGCACTCAGCCCCTGCTCTGGCGCGAAACTAGACAAAAGAAATGGGTGTAACCACCCCTCTTCCCTGACCTTCCCATAGGTTGGTTCCCAGAGTATGTCCAACCCACTAACTTAGTATAAGTATGGGAACTCAGGCCCTAGGACTTCAGATTACACCTGGACAAAACTCTGCAACATATATCCTGGAACTTCGACATTCTACATGACTAGAAGACGAAAGAGTCTCCTTGGGGTCAAGGAGTGACTCCCCTGTTCAAACAGGCACCAGAGAAGCATCTTGCCGATCTGCATTTAAAAGGCTCCCACCGGATCCCGCCGGATTTGTGACTTAGGACACAGACTTCCAGACTTCACAGAGGCCGACACGAGATCCCAGCAAAGCTGAGACTCCTAGACACCGCGCACATTTGCAAGTACATCAACTTCCCAAGCTTTCCCGAGGTTGTGCATTGAGATACTTGTAGTCCAAGCCTCGAGCACCATTTGCACCGAAGATTGTGGGCCTACACTCCACGAGTGTTCCGTGGGCCTGCTTCTAGCATTTCCACTTGAGGCTCCTTCACGATCCCTGTTCCGTTGACTGGTGGGTCCCCACAAAGGTAACTCTTCTTTTTCTTGGGCTTTCCTGGTTGCTCCAGATGTGCCCCGACTCCCCACTGAGTGGTGAGTCCCTCAGCCCTTGCTGGTCGGCACCAAAGCCAATCTTTGCTTTCTGCGTGGTTGCTGTTGCCAAGGCTTGTTGGGTCCTATCCGGATACCAACATCACAGCACTCGACATCCTTTGAGGGACAGCTCGAATCCAGCTCCTGGTTGTCGTCGACGCCTCCTGGTCCTCGTGGCCGAAGAGTCAAGCTTTACCTTCTTCACCTGAAATCACCCAACATCAGTGGCCATCTGCTCATCGCCTTCCTGGTCACTGGCTAGTGACCCAGACTCTGTCTCCTCTGCTTTCAGGTTCTTCAGATCTCCGATCCACCCTTGGATCCACCGGGACACTTTCGACTTGGTCGCCAGCAGCACTTTGCAGCAGATCACCATTGAAAACGACAACGAAACCTGATATCAAAAGACACCTATGCACCTGGCTTCCCTGGGTGAGGTAACTCGAGTACTCCGATGCTCCCATGGGTATTGACTGTAGAACTGCCTAGTTTTAAAAGGGTTTGCGCCAAGTCCTCTTCTAAGTGTCCTTAAACTTTAAAATTCCAACCACGACTTTCCCCATTGAAGTTAATGGTGATTCGTGGCTCTCTTTAGACACTGCACACGTCGCCCGTGGGTCCCCTGTGTCTCTACCTTGGGTGGTTCCAGGTGGCCCCAGCGGTTCTAAAGGCTCTAGGCCTTGTATCTATGTCAGTCGTGGTTCTTATGCCACTTTCTTAATATATGGTTTGGTACGCCCCTAGGGCTCAACGTATATTGTGCTTATTTAATGGGTGCTAAATACGTTTACTGAATGTACTTTTGCCTCTAGCCTCATAAAGAGACTAGAGGGATGTGTTTAGAATAAATACATATATTTTATATATATACCTGGTGTGGTTTTCCTTTCATTTGGTCAATCATGAGATTATAGACTGGTAAAACAAGCTGCTTTACATTCCTTCAAGAACTAGCCTGAAGGCTGCTCTCCACAGCTACCTTAAGGATAGCTTTCTATATAGGTTGTCTTTAAACCTACCATCAATAAGCTTCGTTTGGACTGGTGCAAGGTGCCCACTAGAATAGTGGACAGCATATGCCAGGCCAACTTCTCACAGTTCCTTTAAAAAGTATGATCCACATTCGCACATGCACTTCGAAAGAAGCTGATGTGCTGGGTGTCAGTTCTTTTAGGCATACTTACCATGTGAGAACCACTGTCAGTCTTACACAGTATTTCTTTTCTTTTTTTGTTCCTTTTTTGTTGCTGGTTCTTGACATGCACTATGTCAAAGTTCTCCAAAGTCGGTCCTGAAGGGCCGGATCCATGCCAGATTTTTAAGATACGTACATTTATCTAAATAGGGATATGCTGACAATCTGGCATGGATCTTGCTCTCTAGGACCAACTTTTTAGAACCCTGTACTATGTCATACTGTGCCTATGGAAGCACCAAAGTAATACATTTGCAGAAAGGAGTGCTTAGCTCGCTCATGTCTTTTAAGTTAGGAGCCAGCCTGCTGGATGCCCTCAGTCTTCTAAAAAAAATGTAATAACATCACACTTAGGATCATGCTCTGCTGTTCACCAGGTTCACAAGGAAGCAATAGTATGTAAGACAGGTACCTGTTCACAACCGGCACGCCGCCAGGTATTGCAGACTGCGGAAGAGGCATAGACTTCTTTCTCTTCTCCCTTCTGTAGCAATGGCTTTGGGCGGGGAAATCAAGGATGCCCGGCATAAAAAAAAATAAGCGTCCATAAAGTCGTTTATTCATTATACAGATAAAGAACAGTAATCCCTGATGAATACTTGTGTTTTAATAGCAGATCTTAAGTACCTTATCGGGGGCAAGCTGTACAAACAACCACGCCCCCCCACCCCCCCCCCCAGAAAAAACAAGAAGTCATGCCTGGTGCCCTCAGTCTGGCCTTAGGTGCAACTGCTGGGTGATTGTGACAGCAACTCCAAA
Source organism: Lissotriton helveticus (assembly GCF_964261635.1). Lineage (NCBI taxonomy): Eukaryota > Metazoa > Chordata > Amphibia > Caudata > Salamandridae > Lissotriton > Lissotriton helveticus. The sequence continues at coordinate 294,831,881 of NC_136070.1, forward strand.
CATGACTGCCTTTAGAGATGACAAACCTCTATGGTTGTGCATGCGATGTTGGTCTCTGCATATTTGAATGTGAATGCACATATTGCCGTTTTGTATACGTAAATCTCACATGCAGTACATCCTGTATAAAATTCCTATCAATGCATGATGTGCATAATGAATTTTTAAATGCACAAAATGCATCTCTTTGCTGCGAAATTACTTTTACATGCTGCAGAATCATTAACACTTCAAGCATTTTTGAAAGCTCATGAAAAGCAACTGCCACAATCTGAGTGGTGCAGTAACTTTGCCTTTAAATGCTACTTGAAGATATATATTTGGTGCATGGTTTCAAGTCGTTTTTGTGCCCTATTACAACTTCTGGCACTTACAAAGTGGGATATCATTCGGTCACTGGCTTTATGGCTTTTTGTGTGTCTAGGTGTGCTAATACCCCTGCAATTTAATTTACATGTGCAAATTTCTCACAATAAGTCCTGAAGCGGATTTCACACTCATATCTCTGTATTTAGCTATATTTGTGCTCAATACGCAGGGTTGCACGGTGTAGGGAGTATTTGCAAAAACCAGAGTCTCACCTTTCCAGTGCTTGTTTGCTGCCCACATTTATTTCACCACTGTTTGCAGCACAGCATTAGTGAAGCCAATTGCGGTGAACAACCATCTTGGATCATTATTTTGCATTCTTCCAAGTTAGGAAGTCACATTCCATGTAGTCACAAAATAGTGGGTATATTGAAAGTTAGCATATAATATTGCAAGATGGCCATGAAGATGGAGGAATGAAAGATAAGGTAAGAGAAAGAGAGATGAGAGAGAAAGACAGCAAGAGAGAGAGAGAGAAAGAGGAAGAAAGTAAACATGCACTCCCATCGAGCTTTAAAGCTCAAATGAGATATGCAGGTAGAAAATAGTTCAATTCTCAGAGGTAAGGTAACACTCAACTAATCAAAAAGAAAGGTGAAATTTAAATGCTACATGGGTGGACCAATAATATGAATGTGGAGAAAACCCATCAAATCAGGAGCAGGGAAATCAAATGGACAAGAAAAAATCGTTCCAATCATAAGCAAAGGGAAGGCTCGAAGCCCAATCTAAGTATAAGTTAAAGAATTGGTTACAAAACTATAAGTGACAGATAGCTAAACTGTAGAAAGACTTCACAAAAGGCCAGGAAAAATATCTGCGCCTAAGTGTACACTTTGCACACCATTTAAAAGTATGCCATATAAATCTTTCCCAATGCAGTAACATGAATTATCTAGCAAACTATAAACTACATTACAATTACTGGTGTCTGACTTTCTGTCCTTATTCTCCTCTCACCCAAACATTTGTTTTACCCTTCTGAGCAAAATAGTTGGGACGCATCAGCTTCTGAATGCTCTTTTCTAATATGAAGGGTTGTGTAACATCCTAAATAAAAAAGTTTATTATTATCGGGTCTACTTAAGGAGCCCTCTGAATTTAGCATTCAGTCCCATTATTCTAAATACAACAGACAGGTAGGTATACAGTTAAGCAACATAAGAAAGCAGTGCAGTCTTCCCCCTCCGCTTTCGCTTTATTTTTAGAAATCATGTTCCTTTCTGCCATGCCCTCTCTGTCCTCTCTCTTGTTACCATATTAAAATAATTGGAATTAGAAAAGGCTGAAAAGAAATAGACTTGGCAGTCGACCAAATTACAGGCCTAGCGAATGAGTAGAGATAAAGCACTTTAGAACCATTATTTACCACATCAAAAGCAGTGAGCAGAGCCCTCAGCCTAATGCACTTTTGATATTGGGTTAATGTGAGGATTGTTTCATGGTGAGTGCTTGTTTCTTCCCTTTCAGAGCCCACGAGGGATAGCACTCTCCCCCCAGACCCTGCTTCTCTCACCCGAAACCCTGGTTGCCCATAAAGGAGATTCAGGAGGTACAGAGCAGCGGACACATTTTAATGTTTGGAAAAAAATAACCTATGTAGATTATGGTAATTCAGATTCATAATATGCAAATCCATCTCATGAATATTCTGACAATATGCACTGTTTGCTCACCTCGAGAGACAGAACAGCATTTCCTAGGTACAAACTGATGGGCGAGACATTTTCAGACAACCTGACAGCTAGCCTCATTCACATTTCATTTTACTGTGGTTAGTTATTTTATTTAATATCATTGTTCATTATACTCTGTTTTGGCTGTCAGAAATCGATGAACCAACCCGTTGCTTGTTTAAACCAATTGCTTATTTAGTTAGTCGACTCAATGACTACATTTACATGATTTTTCTTAAATGGCCAGCTGATTTACCTGCACTCTCCTCCTCTCTTTTAAAATGTTGTTAACAAAAATGTGACGTACTTTCTATTCTCTACTTTCATATGATTGTATGTTTGTACTCTGGCCCAAGGAGATCCCCCCCACATAAAAACTACAATGACTCTGACGATGCCAACTATCTATTTAAATAGAGTGAAGGACTAGAAGCTACATCCCAGCTCATTTAATATCCTTTTTAAAGGTAAAGTCGGATTTTAAGGTACAGTTCTAAAAGTGACAGTTTTAGAAAGTTGCCATTTGGTTGCCTAAGCCAAATGTACCTTTCTATCACTGTCCCAATCACACGACTGTGAATGGCTCTACTTTGGTGTTGTGTGTGTTTTTTCCAGATACAGGAACAAAAGGGCCTTGAGTGTGGGGCAGGGTATTATTCTACTTAGCAGGATATCCTAGGGAGTTTTACTTAGCCTTCCTAAGCTTCACCCTTACTGCCACCTAAGAGCTGCCTGCCCTGCCACTGACAAATGCAGTTCTCACCTAGGCCTTCTTACCCTTTGTTACCCTAGATAGTTTGGAGGAAAATGCAGGAAAAGTAGAAGAAGGTTAGAAAAAGGGGGAATCCTTCACCCACAGTCTGGCACTGTGGATACCTGTGGTACCTTCAGAATCTCTCATCAGAATACTCCTGGACCTGTGGTAGATTCGGAAGAAGGACCTCCCAGCTCTCTGAGGAAAAAAGATTGGACCGGCTTGCCTCGAACCTAGGCCGCCCCAAAAGTGGCTCCAAGGGTCAGTTGGCTTAAGCTACAGGGATACAATAAGATTCCTGAAGCCTCCCTTCAATTGTCCAGCTGACCAGCACTAGCTGGACCTACCTCACATAGAACAAGAAAAAACCTCTTGTAATTGTTTTTTGTGCAGGAAGGTTTCCCTTCCTGCACAAAAATAATCATCCCCGTAGCGCAGGCACCCTTGCACCATGGTGCAAAGGTGCCTGCATTGACGCACAGCAGCTCATTGTGTACCGGACCAAGGGAAAAGGATAGGGATGCGCCATATCAAATAGATACAGCACATTCCTGCACTTTTCTTTTGCCATAGGGCTGCGCATTAGCAAGGCCTGCTGCGCTGCCCTGCCGCGAAATACCCATAAATGAGGCTCTTAATCTTCCCCATGCCCACAGACAGTGCCTGGATACCCTCACGGGTGATAAGACATGCTATGTAAATTGACAAATTAATTAAGAGTAACTTTAGTTAGTCATCTCACTTTAGACATTTAGATTCTGTTAGCAAGGTGGGAGCAGTACTCTTTCTATTTTATGTTAATGGAGCGACTGCTGTCTGAGAACTAGACCACATTTTCCATAGTAGTATTTATTCATACAATGCATTATTAAAATAATGCCTTTTGTTAATAAATCCTGTACTCTTTAGCTGTAGGACATGGGGAAATGCCCAGTTGTATGACTTATACAACGAAGATAACAATGCACAGCTGCATAAAAACATATCTTTTCAATCTATAATAGGGAGCATTAATAGTGTTACTCATTCTTTGTAACACCAGAAAAGTGTTGTGCTAGTACATGTCACAAATAAGCACATTATAATACCATCATTTAATACAACACAGGACAACACACGCATTCTAACTCCATTGGGAACCCGAGGAAGAAGGATACAGTGTTGGCGTGGGTCGATAATTCCATTTTGTTCCATTCTGAGCCAAGACACTACTGCAAAACAATGAACCACTCAGTACCGTTTCAGGAACACAGGATCCTGACAAATATTCTTTTTATTTTAAAATGTTACATTTAGGAGAACACCTTTGCATTACATGCCTGACCTAACTGCATTTTCACAGACGAATGCAAGGAATTCCCAAACATGGCAACTTGAGATGGTTATTGATTATGGCTATGAAAATAACCTTAGGTTTCTGTATGGATTGAAGCCATCATTTTGTAGCATTGTGTTGTAATACAAGTGGCAGATGCATACCAAAATGGAAATAATATGTGGCGATTTTAAGGATGCATTGCTATAAATGTGTGTGAACTACAAATATTGTTAAATATAAGCTGATAGTGTTCCTAAATATTTACATTAAAAATGCCTGACGTTCTTGTACTATGCTACGCAGGGACATGGTTTAACTGCAGTTGTAGTCATGATTTCATTTTCAGATTGTTTATTCTGAGAGTACTATCTTTCACTATAGAGAGAAAGAACAGTAAATGTAACACATCCGTGGGTTGATGCCAGAGTCGGTCTTCCAAGAAAAGGCCAAAGATCATTTACTTATTTTATTTCTATAAATCCACTAAAAGTCTGTGTGCAAGTGGAGGCTACTGAGTTTAGAGAGAAAGACTGTCTGCTGCAATAAGAGTCTGAAACTTACTTTAGAAAAAACAAAACATTAATCTGCCTGTTGAAACTCAAGCATAGATGAAGAATGGTGGAAAAATACAAGGGTGGTAGTTTACCAAATCATTTATGTGAATGTGAAGTACTTCCGCAGTACGACTTCACCGACTCATAAATGCCTTTGTCAATTGGCCTCAATTGGCCTCTTTTGGAAATGGTCATTTTTGCAGGGTTATCCCCAAAGATTCTGCTTCTTCCTCCCTTATTGTTCCTGACCATTGGTTGTTGGCAATAGGACTCTGGGCACTTTACCACTGCTGATCAGTGCTAAAGTGCTTATGCTCTCTGTGTAAATTGTTATTGTAATTGGTTATCCATGATTGGCATACTTGTATCACCAAGAACTCCCTAGTAAAGTGCAATGAGTGTTCCAGGGCTGGTGATATAAATGCTACTAGTGGGCCTGGAGCACTGATTATGCCACCCACATGAGAAGCCCTAAAATGGTGTCTCAGGCCTGTCACCGCAGTGCCTGTGTGCAGTCTGTGAACTGCCATGTCCTCCTGGTCAGTGTCCCCATTGACCAGGCCTAACCCTTCCCTTTCTGTACACATTGGTCACCCCTATGAAAGGCTCAAGGTACCCCCTTGGGCGGGGTGCAGTGTATGTGAAAGGTAGAGCATGTACTAGTGCAGGTGACATGCTCTGGTAGTGAATTACAGCCATTTTCGTTTTTCACTATTGTAAGGCTATCTTGCCCATAGGCCATCATGGGGAATGCTGGCTACCGTGGTAACCTGCATATCTTCCCATAGGAGCAAGAGGGGACATAAAAGTCTGGTATCAGTGAACTCAGAATTTAATAACACATCTTTTAGGAAAGGTGGTTTTTAAATCCCATGTTCGTTTTTTTTTTTAGTTTTGTATTTTTCTCCGACAATTTACAAAGTCAGTGTTTGCTGCTTCCAAGACAACCCCCGTCCCCCTGGGTCCGTGGAAAACAAAATGGAAAAAATACATATATACATATAGCTTCAGGCTGTAAATATTTACAGTTTCAAAATACATGTTCAGAAATCCTGTTCTAACACAACAATAATTATTAAATCAAAGACAGATAGCCTGAGAGCGAGTCACTTCTGATAAAAAGAAAAAACAAAGCTAGGCAGCATGAGTGAAAAGTGTGTCACTGGGGAAGAAACAGTAAAGAAAAAGGGGAGCAGAGGGGAGAGTGAAGGAGAGCACAATCAAAATATTTTCAAGCCTAGATATTCATAGCCTCAAGTCAATTGACCATAGGATCCCAAACTAACATGCCCCTTTTCTTTGCCCTCCGACTTTTTTGGCGTAAATTGCCCATTCCAACCTATATGTGGTGAGTAGCCTCGCTTGCCATTACCCAAAAGATGGAGGATTCAGGTCTTTCCAATAGGTAGCTATACATATCCGTAAGATAGTCATTGCAACAAAGATTAATGCCCCGCCTGCTTTCAGATCTCCTCGATCATATAGCCCTAGCAAGATGGTACAAGGTGTAAGTTGAATATCTAAAGAAAGAATCTTGCTAAAAAAGTATCGTACCTCTTGAATTAATGGTTGAAGTTTAGGACATGTGGCGAACATATGTACAGCGTCCGTACTGTACACTGCACAGCGTGGGCAGTTTGCCCCAGAGTCAGATGTCCATTTAGCAACTCTGCTGGGTGTTATATAAAAAAAAAAAGCGGTTTTGTAAAATTGCGCTTGTAGTTTAGAGGATTAAAGATATTTTTCTGCTAGACTTAAGGCAGAGCTGAAAGCATTCGGCGGAGCATTTACCTTAAGCTGCCATTTAACGTCAATTTTACTCAGATCATCTGGCCGGTGTTCATTCAAAATGGAATAGATACTTTCTATCCTTGGCAAATTAGGGTTTATTAATTTATCAATGAGTCCAACCGCCGTGAAGCCGGAAGACCCACCAGTTTTGTGTATTAAATAGCTCGTAATGGCCTGATATTGGAAAATCTGATTATTACCCAATTTGTAACAAGTTTGCAAATCTTGAAATGTTCGAATACGGCCGGAGCTAAAGAGGTCCCCTAATCTGCCAATGCCTGCTAAATACCATTGTCATAAATATACGTTTTGAAATATCTGCGGCAGATTATCATTATGTCTGATCGGGGTATAGTAGTTTATTTTAGATATTCCAAAAACCTTGCGGATATTTTTAACGACCCGATAAGCACTAAGCAAAGTCTTGAATCGGACTCGCTTATAATAACCAAGTTCCAGTTGACACCACAGGCAGCCCTTTACGTTCTCCCCCAATAGTAAAAGATAAGGAGAGGGCAGTCCTGAAGGGCTTAGGACACGATCCTCATGTAGCAGTTCACAGGAATGTTGCAGTGCTGTGGCCCAAAAATATAGTTTTAGATTAGGGAGAGCCCAGCCTCCCCTTTCCCTGGGAAGGGAGAGGAGAGTAAATGCTCTCCTTTGCTGCGTGTATGCCCAGATGAACCGCGAAAAAATTTGCTCAAACATAGCAAGTGAGTGATTGCTGAAAACAAGTGGAATTGTCCGAAAAAAATTAACGAGATCGGGTCTCCTGACACCTCTGTGGCATAAAATAAGGTGATCATGCGGTGGATGTGCTAAGTGGCACCTTTTTTTGGTATGAAGCCATGTTGCCATTTTGAAACTAAGGACTCGATGTTGGCAGAGAGTCTAGTAGCAATAATTTTTTAAAAGATTTTTGAATCAGTATTGATTAGGGTTATTTTCTTGTTCCTCTAGCTTAATCATCATGTCCGTGAGCCGAGCCTCGTGGGATGCAGATTTCTCCTTTACTTGCACCACTTCTGTCTCAAGGGTCTCTGTTCTTCCTTCTACCATGGCAACCCTGTCTCCAATATCCGTGCATATTTTGTTTAGTTTTCGAATGCCGGCTTGAAGCTTTTTAGAGGCCCCTCTCGCAGCTAAGCTTTCTGTTTTAGCCTCTTCCCGAAATTGTTTGATAGACACCAGGATTGAGAATAAAGATGGCTCATGAGTGCTTGTGGAGTCTAGCTGTGAGCTTGCCCTTTGCTGAAGACTAATAGACCCTGAGTGCAGTGTCCCTTGCAGGTCTGAATGATCCCATTTCAGCTGGCTGTGTTTCCTGCTTTGGGTTTTTTTCCTTTTTATTGTATTCATTGCCGGATCGTTCTGCCCCCCTTCCGACTTGCTACTTTCGAAGGAACTTAGCATCTTGTCATCCGTCCCTGACAAGGAGCCATCTGAGACGGAAACAAAGTTTTCATTTAGTAAGTCTGGGGACTGTGAATCAGTGGCACTCTGATTCTCATTTTAAAAATTGTTTTCCGTGCCCCCTGCACCTTTGTTAAGATTACCTTTTACAACTTCAATGTCAGTTGAGGCTGGTGAATTAACCTTGATAGATAGAGTACCTTTATTTGGGGCAGCATTGCTAGATATAGTGATTTGGTTGCCATGATTTAAGGCTGGTGGCATTATTTCCTTGTTTGCTACTAGATCAGTTCTAGCTTCAACCAGGGTTAGTTGTACAGATTGTTGCGGTGGTAGTGCAGCATCTAAAACTAAGCTAGAGCTGTATCAGGTGGGGTGCTTGGCTCATCTGAAGCAGAGATAGGAGTAGAGGCAGTGGCAGGGGTAAGAATAGGGTGTTTTTAACAACAGGGAAATGTCTGGCTATAGATGAAGGATTTTCCGTGGATAAGGTGCCTGCTGTCACGAAGGCCTGAAGTCTCTCACAGGAGCAGTCCAGAGGCTGTACCCAATCACCCCTCCACCAGTGACCCCGCCCCAACAGGCAAGGTAACCAGCAGAAGGGAAAAGGGGAAGTGGATAAGAAAAGAGACAACTTGAAATCTTCTGTCACCCCTTCAGACAGTGCTATGTAGAAAGTCTTGCCGTCTGTGGTACACGGGTGCCTAATACACAGAATGGGAGAGAACATAAACAACAACCCACCTTATGACTGTACAATCTTATGTTAATAACCAAACTTGTCCTACCAGAATTTCCCAAGTTATTGCCCCTCTTCTTGTGGAGATTAGATAGACTGCAGGATTCTCTTATCTGAAAGAATCAATCAATCAATCAAGGACATTTATAGAGCGCACTACTTACCCAGAGGGTCTCAAGGCGCTTGGGGGGGGGGGTGCTGCTACTGCTCGAACAGCCAGGTCTTGAGCTTCTTCCTGAAGGAGAGGTGGTCTTGGGTCAGGCGCAGGTCGGACGGGAGGGAGTTCCAGGTCTTGGCGGCCAGGTAGGAGAAGGACCTTCCTCCTGTTGTCGTTCTTCGGATGCGGGGGACGGCGGCGAGGGCGTGACTGGCTGATCGTAGATGGCGTTTGGGAGCGTAGAAGTTGATGCGGTTGTTGAGGTAGCTCGGGCCTTGATCGTGTAGGGCTTTGTGTGCGTGGGTGAGGAGGCGGAAGGTGATTCTTTTGTTGACGGGGAGCCAATGCAGGTCTCTCAGATGTCCGGAGATGTGGCTGTGTCGTGGGATGTCGAGGATGAGTCTGGCTGAGGTGTTCTGGATCCGCTGGAGTCTCTTCTGTAGCTTGGCGGTGGTTCCGGCGTAGAGGGCGTTGCCGTAGTCCAGTCGGCTGGTGACGAGGGCCTGGGTGACCGTCTTCCTGGTCTCGGTGGGGATCCACCGAAAGATCTTCCGTAGCATGCGCAGGATGTTGAAGCATGACGAGGAGACGGCGTTGACTTGTCTGGTCATGGAGAGGGAGGAGTCCAGGATGAAGCCCAGGTTGCGTGCGTGGTCTGTCGGTTTGGGTGCGGTGCCCAGGGCGGGGGGCCACCAGGAGTCGTCCCAGGCGGAGGGTGAGGCGCCCAGGATGAGGACTTCCGTCTTGTCTGAGTTCAGTTTCAGGCGGCTGGTCGTCATCCACTCGGCTACGTCTTTCATCCCTTCGTGAAGGTTGGCTCTGGCCGCGGCGGGGTCGTTGGTCAGGGAAAGGATCAGCTGGGTGTCGTCAGCGTAGGAGATGATGTTGAGGTTGTGTTGGTATGCGATGGCCGCGAGGGGGCTCATGTAGACGTTGAAGAGGGTGGGGCTCAGCGAGGATCCTTGAGGGACGCCGCAGATGACTTCTGTGGCCTCTGACTTGTACGGTGGTAGCCGGACTCTCTGTGTTCTTCCGTCGAGGAAGGAGATGATCCATTCCAGTGCCTTCTCCTGGATTCCGACGTTGCTGAGGCGCTGCACTAGGGTGCGGTGGCAGACAGTGTCGAATGCCGCGGAGAGGTCTAGAAGGATGAGGGCCGCTGTTTCTCCGTTGTCCATTAGGGCTCGGATGTCATCGGTGGCAGCGATGAGGGCGGTCTCGGTGCTGTGGTTGGCTCGGAAGCCAGACTGTGAAGGGTCGAGGGATCCATTCGTCTCGAGGAAGGCGGCCAGCTGTTTGTTGACGGTCTTCTCGATGACTTTGGCTGGAAACGGGAGGAGCGAGATGGGGCGGTAATTCTTGAGTTCGGTGGGGTCCGCTGTTGGTTTCTTTAGTAGGGCGCTGAGTTCGGCGTGCTTCCAGCTCTCCGGGAAGGTGGCGGTGTCGAAGGAGGTGTTGATGATGTCCCGCAGGTGGGGTGCGATGACAGCGTCGGCCTTGTTGAAGACGTGGTGAGGGCAGGGGTCGGTCGGAGATCCGGAGTGGATGGAGTTCATCATGCGGACGGTGTCTTCGGTGCTGATCGGAGTCCAGGCGCGGAGGGTGGTGGTGGGGGGCGGTGGTTCGGTCGTGGCGTGCGTCGGTTGAGGGCTGAAGCTGTTGTGTATGTCCGCGATCTTGTTGTGGAAGTAGGAGGCGAGGGAGTTGCAGAGGTCTTGCGATGGGGTGATGTTGTTGTTTTCGGCGTTGGGGTTGGAGAGCTCTTTCACGATGTTGAAGAGTTCCTTGCAGTTGTGTGCGTTGTTGTCCAGCCGGTCTTTGAATGCAGTTTTCTTGGTGGCGCGGATCAGTTGGTGGTGCTTTCGGGTGGCAAGCTTGAGGGTGGTCATGTTGTCCGGTGTTGGCTCCCTTCTCCAGGCTTTCTCGAGGGCTCGGCAGTTCTTCTTGGAGCTCTTCAGTTCGTCTGTGAACCATGGGGCCTTCTTGCTGCCGGGTCTGCTGGGCGGGGTCCTCAGTGGGGCGAGTTCGTCCGCGCAGTTGCTGATCCACTTCGTGAGGTTGTCGGCGGCCTGGCTGGGGTTCGCTGAGCTGGCGGGAGGGTGCTGGCTCAGGGAAGCGGCGAGCTGGTCGGCTGTGATCTTGTTCCAGCTTCTTCGAGCAACCTGTTGCTGGTGGTGGTGGATAGTCGTTTTTCTGAAGGTGAAGTGGACGCAGCTGTGGTCCGTCCAGTGTAATCCAATGGCGTGGCTGAAGTCGATGTCTTTGCTGGATGAGAAGACGGCGTCGAGTGTGTGTCCGGCGAGGTGGGTGGGGGTGGTCACCAGCTGCTTGAGTCCGAGGTTGGCGAGGTTGTCGAGCAGGGTGATGGTGTTGCGGTCGTTGTTGTTCTCCAGGTGGAAGTTGATATCCCCCAGGAGGATGTAGTCAGCGGAGGTGAGGGCATGCGGGCTGCTCGGCGATGTCCTCGCTGAATTGTGTGCGTGGTCCCGGGGGTCTGTAGATCAGGGTGCCTCTGAGGGTGGTCTTCGGGTCGGTGCGGATCTGGAAGTGTAGGTGTTCGGCGGTAGTCAGGGTGTCGTCGGTGTTGGTCGTGATGTTGATGGTGTCCCTGTGGATGATGGCGATGCCTCCTCCCATCTGGTTGGTGGTGCGGTCCCTCCGGGTGATCTTGTAGCCCTCTGGGATGGCGATGGCGATGTCGGGCGCTGAGGAGTAGGTCATCCAGGTTTCCGTGAGGAAGGCAACGTCAGGAGCTGTGGTGTCGAGGAGGTTCCAGAGCTCGATGGCGTGTCTGTGGACGGAGCGGGTGTTGAGCAGGATGCACTTGAGGTGGTTGCTGCTGGTGTTCGGCTTGGCGGGTGCTGGTGCGAGGCAGGTCCGGATGCAGGAGAACTTGCAAGCGTGGCAGCTGAAGGGTCCGTGGGTGCGTCTCGGGGTGGCTCGGTAGCATCACGGGATTCGGCCGGTGTTGAGTGCTTTGAGGGTGGCGGCGTCGTACGTCCGGCGGGCGGGCTGGGGTCTGCGGGGGCCAGGGGTCCTGGCGCTGGGCGCGGGCCAGGCGCGGACGGGCGCAGACGGGCTTACCTTTGGCGCACCTTCGGCGCTCAATCGGTGCTCCCGCTGCGCGCGTCCGCTGCGCAGTCGCTCTGGGGGCGTCATAAGTGAGGAGCCTGGGAGGGCGGGTCAGCTGTGTGGCGGGGCCGGCGAATGGGATGGAGGTGTGCGGGGCCGCAGGGAGTCAGCGGCGGGAGCTTCTGGGCGGCAGCCTCGGCCCGGGGGCAGGCGAGGCGTCAGGCGGGGTGATCCGGGCGGCCCAGCGGCGGCTGGGTCGCTCTGTAGCTGAAGGAGGTCGCGGGAGGGGTGATCCGGGCGGCCCAGCGGCGGCTGGGTCGCTGAAGCAGGAGCTGGCAGGCAGCAGGAGTGGCGGCTGGCAGGAGGGGTGACCAGGCCTTGACAAAGGCACAGTGGTCACTCCTGGCTCTACTCCTGCTGGCCCCTTAAGTGAGGAGCCTGGGAGGGCGGGTCAGCTGGGTGGCGGGGCCGGCGAATGGGATGGAGGTGGGCGGGGCCGCAGGGAGTCAGCGGCGGGAGCTTCTGGGCGGCAGCCTCGGCCCGGGGGCAGGCGAGGCGTCAGGCGGGGTGATCCGGGTGGCCCAGCGGCGGCTTGGTCGCTCTGTAGCTGAAGGAGGTCGCGGGAGGCGGGAGGGGTGATCCGGGCGGCCCAGCGGCGGCTGGGTCGCTGAAGCAGGAGCTGGCAGGCAGCAGGAGTGGCGGCTGGCAGGAGGGGTGACCAGGCCTTGACAAATATGACTCAGCATTACTATTGCTCTATCTATGACTACCTCCTCCCCTCTAATGGTGTTTTGGTTACCTTGAGAATACACTGCAAGCCTTTAATAGGGATTCTGTTGGTAGCTGCTAGTAAGCAATCTTTACTTTGCTAAAGACTGTATTTCCAATCCGGAGCGCGCAAAAAGGTACCAGGTAGGGAAAAGGGGGGAAAGGAGAGATTAGGGGAAGCGCAATGAGGGATTGTTTAGTCTTACTTGCAGCAAGCAGTTATTACACTCAGTTTTTAGATTGGCTTACTACTTTCTTCATGATGCTACTCGTGGAAATGTTCGAGCTCTCCTCCTAGTGTTCTCCGTCGTGGTTGATTGTCTGAAGTGCTCGACTCTCCGTCATGCTTGGAAACTCTGACGAACTCTGGCTTCACCTCCGGCTCTGTAGCTAAGGGCTGACGGGAAATGCTAAATCCCCGTTATCGTTAAGATAATCCGTCCTTACTGAAGGGACGAAAGAAATGCTCACTAAAGTCTAGGCTTCCTCGTTACTAGACCTTGACTACACTTTAACTTACTTTAACTAAGAAACCGCTATTCTACTTCATAAACTCCTGTCACGAATACAGACACGGAGCAAGGAATTTAGCGGCCGCCTCAGAGAACAAAACAGTTGAAGTGCGCAGATTCAAAGCTGCGCGCGGGACTCACTGACTAGACCTGACGCTGCTTTGAGTTTACTCTAGTGTCCACAGCGGCAGCCATCTTAGGGAGGGACTTGCGTTAAATGTGAAAACTATGTACAATTGAACTGTGCCTCTCTCCTAATGATAAGGGTGCCAGACATTTACCCAATGAGGTCTGGAAACAGTCTTTGCCCTCCTTGCTGACATGACACCGGATATGGCAGCAATTCGCAAAACCCTGACAGTACCCCCTCTCAAAGACCGATTCATCGGTCCTGGTTTGTTGGGATATCGGGTATGAAATCTTCTGATCAAATGAGGAGCATGAATATGAGAAACAGGCTCCCATGACCTTTCTTCAGGACCATAACCCTTCCAGTCCACCAGATAGCACAAAGTACATTTTCTGAATTTAGAGTCTATAATGTCCTGAACCTCATATTCCGTATTCCCAGAAATTTGAAGAGGATCTGGTGGCTTGACAATTCTCAAATTTGGCTTAGTCTTTTTTAGCAAGGATACATGAAACACAGGATGAATACCCACTTTCGCAGGCAGTTTTAGTCTCACAGTAACGGGACCCAGGACCTTGTCTATCGCATAAGGACCCACAAACCTAGGTTGGAACTTCCTATTGCCCTTCAGACGTAAATTCTTTGTAGATAACCACACTTGGTCTCCCACTCGATATTGAGGAGCAGGTTGTCTATGTTTATCTGCACTCTTTTTATACTTCTGTTTGGCTCTAATCAAGTTTTTCTCAGCAGTTTTATGCAAAGTCGCCATATCCGACAACAATGTATTAACAGCAGGGACTTCCACATCTTCTTGGGTGAGAAATGGATTAGGATGACGACCAGAGTTCAAGTAAAAGGGGGAGTAGCCAGTAGACTCACTCCTGGCATTATTACAAGCGAACTCAGCCATCCACAACCGGTCTGCCCATTCCCCTCCTTGATCTATGAGCAACAGACGAAGATACTGTTCCAATTCCTGATTCATACGCTCAGTCTGCCCATCTGATTCTGGATGATAGCTAGTAGACAGCCTACTCTCCACTCCTAAACCTTTTAAAAAAGCTTGCCAAAACCGAGAGACAAATTGAGGTCCCCGGTCCGAAATCACAATCTTCGGAACTCCATGCAACTTGACAAGGTTTTCGCTAAAGGCTTGTGCAACCTCGGGAGCTGTAGGAACACCAGACATAGCGACAAAATGACTCATCTTAGTAAAGGTATCTACCATGACTAATATTGTATCAAACCCCCTACTAGCCGGCAAGTCCACTATTAGATCCATGGAGATGGTGTGCCAGGGGTGAGTTGGAGTGGGTAATGGCTGAAGCAGTCCCTGGGGGGCTTGTCGGCTGGGCTTACCTCTAGCACAAAGAGCACATGACTGAACATATTGTTTGACATGAGAAGATAACCCAGGCCACCAAAAATATCGCTGCACCAAATCCAAGGTCTTGGAAATTCCTTTGTGACCTGCCAAAGGATGATCATGACAATTCTTCAAAGCTTCTTGCTGTAAGACTCTGGTAGGAAGATATAATGCTTCTTTATAGTAAGGCAATTGTTGACGTATCTGCCTCTCTTGAGCACCTCGGACCCACTCTTGGATTTCATTTGGGGACAAACTCTTCCGAACTTCTTCCTGAAAGTTGTCTAAGGAAAGGGTACAAACAAATTTCTCTTCAGGAATGATGGACTGAATTTCCACTGGATGTTCACTTTCTTCAGTATTCAAACGTGATAATGCATCCGCTTTACCATTCTTACTTCCTGGCCGATATGTGAGCACAAAGTCAAAGTCTGCAAAATAGAGGGACCATCTTAACTGGCGCGGTGTCAAAGTTTTGGCAGATTTTAAAAATTGCAGATTTTTATGATCTGTGAACACTGTGACAGTATGTCTTGCTCCCAACAGATAATGTCTCCAATCTTCAAAAGAATCCTTTATAGCTAACAGTTCCTTTTCGGCAATGGTGTAATTTAGCTCCGCCGAATTCAGTTTCCTGGAGCGATAGGCTACCGGGTGGAGTTGTCCTGTTTGAGAGTGCCTTTGAGAAAGAACTCCTCCAATCGCTTGGTCGGAGGCATCTGCTTCCACATAAAAAGGTTCAGCTGGATCAGCATGCAATAAAATGGGGGCAGAAACGAAGGTTTTCTTGAGCTTGCGAAACGCTTGTCCAGCCTCTATGGACCATTCGAACTTAACACCGTTCTTCAGTAAGCGAGTGATAGGAGAAATCAGTTGAGAAAAACCCGGAATGAATCTTCGGTAAAAATTAGCGAACCCCAAAAATCTCTGAATCTCCTTAACATTCCGGGGTTCGGGCCAGTTCTCGACGGCTTGTACCTTCCCAGGGTCCATAGTAACTCCTTGTGGGGAAAGGACAAAACCCAAAAACTCCACTGTATGAGCGTGAAATACACACTTCTCCAACTTCACAAACAAGTGATGTCTTTGTAATCTTTCCAGCACCATGCGAACGTTTCGAGGATGATCTTGTACTTCCTTGGAGTAGATTAAAATGTCATCCAAATAAATGATCACCACCTTGTCCAGCAGATCGCCCATGATATCGTTGATGAAGTGCTGGAATACTGCCGGAGCGTTACAAAGACCGAATGGCATAACGCAGTACTCAAATAGCCCAAACTTAGTCCGGAAGGCAGTTTTCCATTCTTGACCTTCTTTCATGCGCACCAAATGATAGGCTCCTCGCAAATCCAATTTAGTGAAAATCTGAGCCTCTTTGATTTGATCTAATAAAACTGAGACCAAAGGCAAAGGATAACGGTTCTTGACAGTAATTTGATTCAAGGCACGATAGTCTATACAGGTTCTTAGACTTCCTTCTTGTTTCTTCGGAATGAAAAAGAGCGGAGAGGATACTGGTGACTGAGATGGCCTAATAAACCCATTGGCCAAATAACGATCCAGATATTCTTTTAAATGAACGTTTTCTGCTTCTGTTAATGCGTAAATTCGGCTGCAAGGTAAGGTAGCTCCCGGTACGAGGTCGATGGTACAGTCGTATGGCCGATGCGGAGGTAGCATTTCAGCCTCTTGTTCACTAAAAACGGTAGCATATTCCTGATATTCAGAAGGAATCTCTCCGGAAGTGATTGCACAAACGAACTGTCCTCCATAAGAGAGCAATGAGGCTTGTGACGGTGTTCCCGACTCTTCTTCCTCCCCAAAGCAATGTTCCGAGCAAAACTTAGAATTCATGCACACTGTTCGGTTCTCCCAATCAATGGATGGGTTATGGGTAGACAACCAGGTTAATCCAAGAATTAATTGGAACTGCGGAGCATCAATCAGATTAAATTGTAGAACCTCCCTATGTCCATTGCTCTGAATCAACTCCAATTCTTCAGTATGACTAGTGATTGGTCCAGATGACAAGTTGGTACCGTCCACCGCTCGAACTGATTCTTGTCTTTCCTTCCGAATGGCTTGAATACCCATGCGTTGAGCATACTTGATATCACAGAAATTTCCTGTGGCGCCAGAATCCAACATGATAGCCACTCCAAAAATCTGATGTTCTCTAAACTTAAGAGTCATATGCAGAATTACATGAGGTGTTAAGAATTGAATGAGAATCTGGAGTCGTCTTGGACTCTTGTACCATCAGTGCGGCTCCATTTACTGATGGCTCCCCCCGTTTCCCTGCAGAGGAGTCTTAGGGCGCTTCAAACATTCCTTCACAAAATGTCCCGGGCTTCCACAATACAAGCACTGTTTCTTCTGCCGCCTCTGTTCCTTTTCTTCTTTGCTCAAAGGCCCGCGAACAGCTCCAATTTGCATCGGTTCTGGATCACTACTCCCACCTGCGCCCTTCTCAAACTTGGCACGATCAAAACGAGGGAAGTTAACTCTCCAATCCTTGCGCTTTTCTCCTTTTCGTTCTGAATGACGAAAATCTAATTCCAACACCAAGTCGACCAAAGCAGATAGTAAAGTGGGTCGATTTGGTACTTGCGCCAAAATGTCTTTGATTTCATCTCTTAAACCACGATAAAATAAGACTGCTCATTTTTCTTCTGGCCAATTTGTTTCCAAAATTAACTTGTTAAACTGGGTCAGATAGGTAATGAGGTCTTTAGATCGTTGTCTTAGTTCCAACAATTCGTTGTCAGTGGCCTGAGAAATCCTTCTCCTATCAAAAATACGTAAAAACTCAGTCTTAAACTTGTCAAAGTCACAAAGTACTGGATCATCTCCACTCACCAAAGGCATAGCCCAATTGGCTGCATCCCCACTTAAATATGAAAGAATAAAGGCCACCCTGGTTTGTGCGTCTGGAAATAACGTGGGACGGCACATAAAATGGAGGGAACATTGAGTTAAAAAAAGTTGTGCTTTTTGAGGATCCCCAGAAAACCTCTCAGGGGCCGCTAGTGGAATCAGCGGCGATACTGAATGTATTACTTGTGTGACTGACTTGGAATCTGGAACAGAAGTACTGCTAGTAGGCCGGGGAGAACTAAGGACAGGATTTCCTAATACCAACCCCTCTACCTTCTGAGCCAACGTTTTAGTCTCCTGACGAGAGGCTACCAATTCTACCTTTAAACTTTGATTCTCTTCCTGCACTGCACCTATCTCCCTTTGGATTCCTATCAAAATTGTTCCTAACTCTTTTAAATCTAACCCTTCCGCCATACTGCTCAGGTGAGATAATAACTTGGGCACTTCAATCTGTCACGAAGGCCTGAAGTCTCTCACAGGAGCAGTCCAGAGGCTGTACCCAATCACCCCTCCACCAGTGACCCCGCCCCAACAGGCAAGGTAACCAGCAGAAGGGAAAAGGGGAAGTGGATAAGAAAAGAGACAACTTGAAATCTTCTGTCACCCCTTCAGACTGCGCTATGTAGAAAGTCTTGCCGTCTGTGGTACACGGCTGCCTAATACACAGAATGGGAGAGAACATAAACAACAACCCACCTTATGACTGTACAATCTTATGTTAATAACCAAACTTGTCCTACCAGAATTTCCCAAGTTATTGCCCCTCTTCTTGTGGAGATTAGATAGACTGCAGGATTCTCTTATCTGAAAGAATAGGACTCAGCATTACTATTGCTCTATCTATGACTACCTCCTCCCCTCTAATGGTGTTTTGGTTACCTTGAGAATACACTGCAAGCCTTTAATAGGGATTCTGTTGGTAGCTGCTAGTAAGCAATCTTTCCTTTGCTGAAGACTGTATTTCCAATCCGGAGCGCGCAAAAAGGTACCAGGTAGGGAAAAGGGGGGGAAGGAGAGATTAGGGGAAGCGCAATGAGGGATTGTTTAGTCTTACTTGCAGCAAGCAGTTATTACACTCAGTTTTTAGATTGGCTTACTACTTTCTTCATGATGCTACTCGTGGAAATGTTCGAGCTCTCCTCCTAGTGTTCTCCGTCGTGGTTGATTGTCTGAAGTGCTCGACTCTCCGTCGTGCTTGGAAACTCTGACGAACTCTGGCTTCACCTCCGGCTCTGTAGCTAAGGGCTGACGGGAAATGCTAAATCCCCGTTATCGTTAAGATAATCCGTCCTTACTGAAGGGACGAAAGAAATGCTCCCTAAAGTCTAGGCTTCCTCGTTACTAGACCTTGACTACACTTTAACTAAGAAACCGCTATTCTACTTCCTAAACTCCTGTCACGAATACAGACACGGAGCAAGGAATTTAGCGGTCGCCTCAGGGAACAAAACAGTTGAAGTGCGCAGATTCAAAGCTGCGCGCGGGACTCACTGACTAGACCTGACGCTGCTTTGAGTTTACTCTAGTGTCCACAGCGGCAGCCATCTTAGGGAGGGACTTGCGTTAAATGTGAAAACTATGTACAATTGAACTGTGCCTCTCTCCTAATGATAAGGGTGCCAGACATTTACCCAATGAGGTCTGGAAACAGTCTTTGCCCTCCTTGCTGACTTGACACCGGATATGGCAGCAATTCGCAAAACCCTGACACCTGCAACAAAGTTTTCTTTTGGGTTACTCCCTCCACCAGACTTACTTGCTTTCTTTACCCCCCATCTTCCCTTTTACCTTTTTTGATAAAGTCTGTTTTTTCAGTAGCCTTTTCGGATTTTTATCTATCTCCATGCTCCTCGTGGGTCGGGTTCATTTTAACTTTGAGCATTTTCTGTCCTCGTGTGGTCATTATGCCACTGCTCGCACAGCTCCCTTTTGCAAGTGAAATTCCTCCACGTTCTGTTTTACCGGTGAAAATCGGTCGCATTCACTCCGCCCGTCTGGAAGCCTCAGAAAATCTTGCAGTGTCCGCAGCGTTTTACCGAGGATGGAAGAGAAGCAGTCGGCAATTGCGGGCACAACAGCGCGGCACCGTGTGCACCAAATCACTGTAATCCGGACACATACACCAGTGCTCCTGTGGCCGCGCCGAGCATATGCTGATGCTCGTGGGGCCCGTAACTCATTAATATCAGGTCGCTCGAATATTCTCATCCGTTCCGGTACAGCTGGGGCCTGGGCGATATACCAAGTCACCGAGCCGAGGTAAGAGATGATCAGCTCAGGTCAACCTTGCATTTGTGAGTGGCTTGGAGGCCGAGATAGAGGAACACTCACACTAGCACCATCTGCTATTTGTAAGACTATCTTGCCCATAGGCTATCCTGGGGAATGCTGGCTACAGTGGTTTCCTGCATATCTTCCCATAGGAGCAAGATAGGACAGAAAAAGTCTGGTATCCCTGAACTCAGAATTTAATAACACATCTTTTAGGAAAGGTTGCTTTTAAATATTGTGCTTGAGAACAGCACTTTTTTAGAGAGAGTTGCTGTTCTCTTGTCTGACCTTTCTGTGTGCTTTGACCTGTTTGTGAATTGAGTGTCTGGTTTGTGAGTGACAGTGGCTGGGTGGCTCCCAGAGGCTGAGTGGGCCATCCCTGGGCTGAATAGCTCCATCTGCATCTAGAGTGGTGGGAGGGGGTAGCACCTGGGCTTGAATAGGGCTGTGCCTGCCTTCCACAATGCTGGCTCCACCTCCTGCTGGGTGGCTGATGACCCTGCCCCTCTCTCTGAAAGATAAAGGAGAGGCCAGGAAAACAAAGTGATCAAGGAGCACCCAGGACTGGTTCAGACCGGGCTCAAGGTCCGCCTGCACAAAGGGAACAAAGACTTTTAGGGGTATAAGTACAGGACCCCAGACTACAGAAATATAGATCATCCTGGAATCAAGACGGAACCTGTGCCAAGGAGAAAGCTGGAAGAGTGAAGAAGGAAGACTGTCCTGCTGATGCTTTGCTGGACAGACCTGCAGTTGCTTTGCTGCCAAGGAGAGGGGAAGGACTTTGCTTTGTGCTGTGTCCCCTTGCTTGAAGGAATCTCCAAGGGCCTGAAGAAGAGCTGACTCCCTGTTAAGAAGTCCCAGGAACAAAAGGACTTCAGCCCTAGCTTCCCTGAACTCTACTGAGAGAAGTCTGTCCTTCCTAGAGTATTTGGGCCAGTTGTGGTGCCTCTGGAAGTTGTACCTGTGTTGGGAAGCTGGAAACCAAGATTTAAAGAACTTTCTGCAAGTGTTATCGCATCGCTCGCTTGGGGAGCGCATCCCCGTCAGTGCGACGAAATTTCCGCCGCTAGGAAGGCCGAGATCATCGCAGCGCCTGTTGCCGTTGCCAGAGTCATCGCATCCTTAGTTTGCGGGATGCACCAGTCCGGTGCGGGAAGATTAGCATTGCTGCGAGTGTCGTTACAGAGCCTATCGTCCCTGGGTGAGATCGTCACACCGCTTGCTTGCGGACCGCATCACGTCACTGCGAGAGTCGTCGCAGAGCCATCACAACGAGGGGCCGCGAGATTAGAAGATCGACGCTAAGTCGCGCATCGTCGCCGCACCAGTGATCATCGCCGTCCCGAAGATTGTCGTATGGTACCTATTGCTAGCCGCTTCCACGATACCTGTGCACCGGAGTCCACGCAAGGTATCGCATCCCTCTCCGTACTGACCGGAGTCACCGCAAAATGCCCGCTATATCGAGTGGGGTTGTCGCATCACCTCCCCAGGGTCTCAGAAGTGAAACATCGCTTGCTTTTCATCGCTACGGGTTTTCACTGGGAACTATTGTCGCAACTTAAGGTACTGTGGGCTAAAGCGTGAACAATTTTAATGCAACCTTAAGAACTCTTTTGAAACCATATTCTTGAACTGTGTATGTTGGATTTTGGTCTTGTGTAGTTTAGATTAAATACCTTTATTTTTCTAAACTGTTGTGGAGTCAGTTTATGGTGTTTTAACTGTGTTACTGTGAGTGTTGGTACAAATACTTTGCACATTGCCTTCAATAAGTCTGACTGCCCGTGCCAGGCTACCAAGGGGGTGAGCAGGGGCTATCTGAAGAGTGTTTTCCCCTTACCCTGACTAGAAGCAAGGGTTCAGATTTGAACAGTGGTACCTACCTCCGCCAACTATAGACCCCCAGTTCAAACAGCCTCATAATCTTTAAACAAATCCAAAATTTGTGTTTCAATGTTAGTGGCTTCCTTCCTTAACGAGGACTTGATTGGCGCACAGGAAAAACATTTTTCATACTCATCTGTATTACAAATTATTGGGTCATTCACAAAGGCCTTCCTGAGTATGTAAAGTAGTCCTCCAATGTTTCTGCTATACTGTACTCATAAAGAACTTTGTGAATTGGTCAAAGCTTTCTTGATGGATGCACTGGTGTATGAAGCTGGCAGCGTGGTGAAGTAAAAGTCTCATATATTAAATGAACTGACTCGAATTCGGAGCTATTTTTCCCTTCCAAAAACCAAAACGTGCTATGTAAACTCAATATTTACCATACTGGTGAAAATGATCTATTTATTTTTAAATCCAAGTAATTCAAATCACCATTCCTAGTCAATGGACTATGTAGGGTAATAGTGGGCATGTTTCATTGTGGTACCAGAAATAATACCCAGAATATTATCTTATGTAAATATGGTATCCTAAATACTGCTTACAATATAGTCCCATTGGAGTTATCAATAGAACAATTACCTGCAATGCTCCTATATTTTTGTGAATAATATTTAGGGCAGAATATTTATGTCTGACTATATGTCTAACGACAATATTCTGAAATACAACCCATGTTAATCAGAGACACATCAAGATTCTCTGATATAGGACCACAAGTCACTAAAATCTGTGAGCAGTTTCATCTGAAAACAGGTAAAGAGCATTGGGGCATATTAGCAAGCGTGATATCGCCACTTTAGAAGGACTTTTTCCCGCGAAAGCGGCAATATTTTTATCGCCCTATTACCAAGCTGTCACTAACAGCAGTTAGCAACAGCTTGTAGGCGATAGCTACAGGTTTGGGGCCCGCTTTGCATGTCAGCGATATTTATCTCTAATGACATGCAAAGTGGGCGTACCCAACCTGTTACAGACTGAAAGCAGTCGCTAATACAGCTATCGCCTATTAGCAAGGCAGGCGAAGCGATAAAAAAACTCGCGCTAAGCGCGATTATCGCAGATACCTAACGCCTGCTCCGACCACTTCTTAACCTGTATATCAAATTGGAGGTGGATATTCAGGTTAAGTCCCCATTAGCAATGATGCCTGAATATCGCTGGATTACCAGCGATATTCATGCATTGAGCCGCTATCGTCGGATATTTTATCGCTTTGGAGATAAACGTTGCTAATAGCACGTTTTATGTCTGCGATAATATCTGGTGATAGCCGGCGATAAAAACAAATACGCTAAGCACATTTAGCAATAATTATCGCTATTTGTTGCTAATATGCCCCATTCTTTCCTAAGCAGGTAAGTGACCGCCAAAGGGAGCAGCATACAACTGGTTACACTCTAATTTCACAGAAAATTCTAAATCATTTTCGAACTGTACACCATGCTCAATTTAATTCAATATTTTGCTACATGTGAGGTAAATGTCTTTTCATTTTCATAATTGGTTGCATAAATACAGGAGAAATGTGAGACAAATATGAGAATTGAAAAGAGAGAAAAGTAAAGGCTTTCACCTCTGTAGAGTATGAGCACAAATACTTCATTAGTGCATCTTCAAATATTGAACACAGTCTCAAAATCATTATACATAATTTGAAATTTACATTGCTAAAGGAGATGTTGTATTTTCTCCTAATTTAATTACATCACAGTTATTCCATGCCCTTAGTGATCTGTCATACCTCGAAAGTTCATTCATCATTCGTGCTTCAAAATGTTATATGATGATCATTTCTGTTCTCCAATTAATATATTCTGAGGGATTTGGCTATTTTAGATTCCTCACCCTTAGCATTCTTCCTACCATTATTGCACAATAATATTGTGACAATATGGACCACTGTACATGTTATTTCTGTTTAATAAACGCATGTTGGAAATGGTAGTAAGTTCAACCACATCCAAATCTGCCACTTCCTTAGAATATGATGAGATTATTTTCTTGCAGAAATCCATTCGACTTGATCAAGTGGCAAACATATGAGCTTTGTCTTCATCAATTTGCCAAAACATAACACCGATCATTTAGAGGCCCAAGGGAATTTAACGACCAAGCTATGACACATTCCTTACTTAACTCAACTACCACCGAGTGTCACAGGGTCTACAATAAATGTGTGTATATAAGAAACTGGACAGGGCACCTATCACTCCCCACTGGTGTGTCTGTATCTGATAACTACCCTCCGAATAAACCTACTGAATGGTCAATTGGGGATACCCATCAGTCACCACACGGAAACGCCCTTCATCACTTGGGGTTCCTTCATGACCATTCAAGAAAGAGAGCCCCCAACTTTCGTGGAGGAGGGCCAGGATGGTTAAAAGCCCTCTTTCGCTCAGACAGGTCTCTCAATGGTCTTGTTACTCTATTGTGAGGATGTAGTGGAACAGAGTGACTGATGCTGCAGTGCCAATAAAGTGTGAAATGAAAAAGGGCGTGAATATAAAATTGGATGAGAAAGTACTGAAAATTATTTTATTCTGTTGCTATTCACTCTTACAATGTTAAAAAGTAGGCAGTCACAGTTTAAAACAAATAACTGTTCAGATGAAGTACGAGGTCAACATGTTTCAGCAATTCTAAGACACATTATGTCCTTGCTTTCTTCAGGACCTATGTAACTGCTGCTACTGCAGAAAGTGATAAATGTGATAAATCATAAATGTAGTGATAGGGAAACAAGGAAAGAGGTCACCTGGATATTCTAGGTGTCCACGTCATCTCCTGTTACTGGAGTCATGTATTTCACGGACTCATGACACGTAAGGACCTCACCCCACCTGGCAGCGGCTCAGGAGAAGAGTGAAGCACCGCTCTGTCCGTCGGTACTTCTTAGCCGGCGTCTAAGCTCAGACGCCGGCTAAGAAGACCTCGTACTTCATCTGAACAGTTATTTGTTTAAAACACGAAAACCCAGGACATAAACAGAATATGCTCTGACTAATTAAAATGCTTAGTTAGGATCCATGTGTACTATTAGACAGTAACACCCCTGTTAGGCATTGTTTATTTCAGCTAGGTTGACACAAGTAATGTACGTGGACATGTGGAGTTGATTTAAAGTGCCTGTTTTTCTACCACCTGCATGTTGGGTATTATATATGTTGTTCTGCACATTGATGCTCTGCAGCACACAAGCATGTGTGCCCAGCCCTTCTCCACTCCTTATGCAGTGCAAACATTATAACTGATGTATTGTAGCATTTTTATGTAACATGTTGATGTCTTGTATGGCCCTATGTACAGACTATTTGTAAAACAAAACAAAGATCAATAGGGAAAAAAACCTGCACATTTCTTTGATGCCTTAGAAACTACTAGATTTCTGACGACAGATTTGTGAGTTTTTGATAAGGACAGAAGTAGGGTCTGTACGGATGGTACTTTGATTAGTGAGAAAGTAGTAGATCTTGCTCTAGGATGAAACTTATAAGTAAAGAAAAATGGCTAATATTCTAATGAACTGTCCAAGGGAAACCAAGAGATTCATCCTTCCTGAAATTCCGATATGAAGCACTGTAAACATTGCTGAATATTTTGATTGAGTCTCTCAGTCTGTCAAGTTGACTGTGGATGACAGCCTGTTAATTTGAAATTGATAGTGGCTTATTGTTCTAACATAGTATTTAAAATCTAGATCTGAAGTAGGCCGCTCCATCAGTCAGAGTGACTTAACAAGGTCCATCAGACCTCACTATTCCTATCAGGAAGTTCTGGACAAATTCTATAGTAGAAGGAACCTTTAGTAATGGGGAAAGATGGGCTAATGTGGTGAAATATTACATTATGACCCCTTGCATCATCAAACTATGAGAACACTGAAGTTCAAATATAATGTCCATGGACATTTGTTAAGAGGGTTGTCTTAGAGTTTGTAAAGGTTGTTACATCACACCAGTCTTTCTTTAAGATGCCTTATTCTGACTACAGTCAATGCAATTGGACACATGTGCTCTAACAGAATATTTCACCTTCAGGCACCATAAGAAGTCATAGAAAACATTTAGTATGTCATCTATATATCAGGAGGGCTAGAACCAGGATTAATATGTTAACAAAGTTAGATGAATGTGATCTGTAATGATTTACCAGGAATAAACACCCTATTACCCTATTGCCTTGGAATAGTATCCTCTAAAATTCTGATCTAAATCATGGGCCATTTTGTAATCATTCCCTGATATCAAGACAACTGGAATTATGAAATTCTGTGGCATTTTTGCATTATTATGGATTTTCTGCATTTGCCACATAATCCATCATCTGCTGCCTAATCTGAATATATTAACAAAAAGAAAGTATTTTTTCTAAATCAAATGGATCAAAAGTTACAAAAAAATAAGCATGGGTGGCGACCTCTGCTCCACCAGTGGAGTTTGTGGAGTTTTGCTCGTTGGGAACGAAGAGTTCAGGCAAAACTCTGATTCAGCGGTGGTGCGGAGTTAGCCCCTGTCCACGCTCCTGCCAACAAAAACTGAAAAAGAAATCACTTACCTGCTCTAGCGTCTCCAGGCTGCTCTCCTCCTCGCCGTCCTCGTCCTTGCCGGTCACATACCCTATATTGTACGTCTTGGGAGGACAGTGCATTCGCATGTGTGCGCAAGACTTACAACGTAGGGGTTTGCGACCGGCTAGGACAAGGGCGGTAAGGAGGAGAGACCATGGAAAGGATGATGGTAGCCCATAGACGCCATAGCAGGTAAGTGATTCTTTTCTGTTTTTTATTGTTAGGGAGGTTGGAGCGGAGTTCCAAAGAGTTTTTTAAAACTCTGTGAAACTCCACGTAGTGGTACTCCATGTACTCCGCCGAGGGTTACAAAAAACTAGGCA
This sequence comes from Lissotriton helveticus, assembly GCF_964261635.1. Lineage (NCBI taxonomy): Eukaryota > Metazoa > Chordata > Amphibia > Caudata > Salamandridae > Lissotriton > Lissotriton helveticus. The sequence goes on from NC_136070.1 coordinate 294,858,449, forward strand.
ACATGAAGCAGAATGCCATTCTCAAAGGTTAATCTTGGAAGACGGTGGAACACCGGGCATTTTTGGGGCTACTGGGTCTGCCTGAGTGGGCATGTATGACCAGTGGGTCAATGGCAGCCAGTAAGGTAACTCAAGAGGACCTGGAGCCAGAAGCGGTTGCCCAGGTGCCTGTCAGAAAGAGGCAAGGCAGAAGGAGCAGGAGCGGGACACCAACCCCAGAAGTTCCCATGGTACAGGAGGAAGCAGACCTTGATTGGGATGCCCGGTCACCTACATGGGAGCAAGTGTCCGAACTGGGAGACCTGCCTGAGCTGACCCATTGGCAGCAGGGAGGGGTTCCCAGCAAGGAGGAATTCTGCAAGATGGAGTACTCTACTCTTGGTGTGTGGCAGCAGGCTGCAGATCAGTCATCAAATGATCAGACTGGATCACAATGGATTTATTGGGAGAATGGTTTCCTATATAATGAGCTTATGGTTGCTGAGCCAGGGTCAGCCCATGTACTTGTGGTACCTAAGCGGTTTTGGACCTTCCTTCGGAACCTTGCTCATGATGTGCCTTTGGCAGGACATTTGGGGCACGACAAGACCTTTAACAGGCTTGCCACCCACTTCTTTTGGCCCCAAATGTGAAGGCACACTGACAGTCATTGTAGGACTTGCCAGACTTGCCAGGCATAAGGGAAGGGAAGTGGAAGGCTCCCCTCCTGACTTTTCCTGTGGTGAGCACCCCTTTGGAGCTGTGGGCATTGATATTGTAGGGCCACTGGAACACATGACAGACTAAGCCAACAAATATATCTTGGTTTTGGTAGACCTTGCCACATGGAATCCAGAAGCTGTCTCTCTCAGAACAATCACAACACCTGTGGTGAGCTGTGCATTGATGGGGATTTTTTCCGAGGTGGGGTTCTCCAGAGAGGTGGTGTCTGACAGAGATTCAACCTTGATATCTAGGTATATAACATCCTTATGGGAAGAGTGTTGTGTAGTATACACATTCACCACTCCTTACCATTTCCCAAAAAATGGGTTGGTTGAGAGGTCAACCAAACCCCGAAAGGCATGATAAAGTGCCATACAGAACCCATAAGGCATAAGTGGGATGTCTTCTAACCATGCCCGTTGTTTACCTACAGGGAGGTACCACATAAGTCCATAGAGTTCAGTCCCTTTTAATTGCTCCAAGGGCACCCTGTGAGAGGGTCTCTCAGTCTGGTGAAGTCCTGGTAAGACTCCTCACGATGTGCTCAGTTACATGCTGGCCTTCAGGAACCAGACTCAGCACTTCAGGAAGCTCAGTTGAACCTCGAAACCAGCCACGAGGAGATGAAACGTCGGCACGACCAGAATGCCACTCTGATAGAGTTTCAGTCTGCACTAATGCAAAGCTCCCTCCACTGGGAAGAAGACTCCCAGGTGCACAGCGCAAAGAGACACAGAGTGTCTTATAAACAGTTCATCTGATTAAATCCAAATGTTAAATCCAATACTCAGAGAGGTTCCATGATAGTTTAATTCACATCAAATCAATAGTTCATCAATGTTTCGAAGGGACGTACACATCATCCAACTTAAAAGGTCATCCAACAATTAATCCTCCCAATGCATTTCGGGCAGATGACTAGCCCTTCCTCAGGGGACAGCTCTACAAACATAAAAGAAAATATTCAGATATCATGGGTGTTCAACTGACTTCACTTTAAAACACCAACTAGTTCTAAATGCGGTGTGGTGAACCTTAAGCGTGTAACATAAAAAGTCCATGAAGAACCATAAACAACTAATCTGTATCAGCAGAAAAAAGACCAGCGTGAATGCCCGTGCGGGATTTATGGACAGTGAACAAGGCAAACATAGTCAAAGCTCAAGACATCACTGAATGGAAAGAGAACAGAAACGAAAATTCTCCTGTTGTGAACGTGAGGAAAGGATAGAGTGCCAGATAGTCTCAAGCCACCAAGGTTACCCAAAGATGCCGAATCACCGAGGGATTCATGAAAACACACAGTTCAGTACTCACGGATCGATTACATCCGTGGTTGATCGTAACGCCAAATCTGCGAGTAAACGCATAACCATAAGTATCACATTGTTAACGTGAGTGGACTTGTATGCATGATAAGTCAGGTCCCCCGTAGGGAGTACTTACAGGCTAGCCGATGTGTGATGTTTCAGTCTGGTCAGAAACTGTGGGTGATAGCACCAGTGGAGCCTTGTGCACTCCAAGATAAGTGGGCTGGGCCATTTGAGGTGGTGGAGCACAATAGTGAAGTAACCTACTTGGTAAGCTTGCAGACTCATAGGAACCCTTTGAGGGTCCTGCACATAAACTACCTCAACTTCACTTTGAGAGGTATAACGTGACAATGCTCCTGGCTACATACGATGGAATGGAAGAGGAGAGTGACTCTTTTCCTGACCTCCTATCTGCCAAGGAACGTGATGGGTAATTGGATGGAGTTAACCTCTCTCCCACCCTTACACCAGAGCAGCAGAGGGGCTGTCACCCGGTGCTGGGGCAGTTCTCCTCCATGTTCTCCCTGATCTCAGGAATCACCAATTGGTATGTCCATGATGTGGACACTGGAGACAGTATATGTGTAACCCACAAGATTTACTCGTTGGCTGACAAGTTCAGAGCTAGTATCAAGGAAGAAGTTTCCAAGATGTCGCGTTAGGGCAGATAGAGCCCTCCAGCAGCCCCTGGGCAAGCCCAGTGGTCTTGGTTCCATTAGCTGTTGCACCCGGTCCCACTCTTGAACAGGGTTTCTGTGTGGACTACCATGGGCCCAATGCCATCACCAGGACTGATGCGCATACCATCCCCAGAGCTGTTGAGATGATTGATCGGTTGGGAGCTGCCCAGAATCTCAGCACATTTTATCTAACGTCTTGTTACTGGAAGATTGCCTTAACTGATAGGGCAAATAGAGATCTGCATTCTCAATACCGAAGGGGCATTACTCGTTCTGTCATGCCCTTTGGATTGAAGAACGTCCCTGCAACATTCCAGAGACTGTTCAACCAGGTACTGTCCAGGCTGGAGGAATTCAGCTCCAGCCTTCAGCTCCGCCCACCAGGCCTCACTATCAAGGCCAGATAGGGCAGGGGTTTGTGGTATACTTAGGGCACCAGGTAGGGAACGGCCAGGTCACACCCCTACAACCTAAGATTGACACCATTCTGGTTTGGGAGACACCCAAGACCCAGACAGAGGTGAGAACCTTCTTAGGTCTCACCAGCTACTACAGACGGTTGTCAAAGGATATGACATCATTGTTGCCCGCTTGACAGAGCTGTCTTCAAGGAAGCAGCCAAGGAAAGTGATCTGGACTGATGCCTGTCAGATCACTTTCGATGCCCTGAAATCTGCCATGTGCATTGCGCTTGTGCTCGAGACACCCAGTTTCTCCCAAGAATTTGTTGTGCAGACAGATGCTTCAGAGCATGGTGTAGGTGCAGTTGTCTGACAATTGAATGACAAAGGCTTGGACCAACCTGTAGCTTTCACTAGTGGAAGGCTGCTTCCCAGGGAACAGAGGTGGAGTGCAATTGAGCAAGTAGCTTTTGCTGTGTTTTTGGCACTGAAGAAGCTAAGGCACTACTTCTTTGGGACTAACTTCCGGGTACAGACAGACCACAGGCCACTCAGATGGTTGATACAGATGAATGGTGAGATTGCAGAACAGTTGAGGTGGTCCATCTCCCTATAGGGAATGGACTTTACGGTGGAACACCGCCCTGGCACAGAAGACGTCAATGCTGATGGTCTGTCCAGATTCTTCCTCCTTAGTGATAAGAACTCCCAAGAGGGTGGGTACTTCTTCCCACTTTTCAGCTGAGGACATACGTGTTAGACTTGGCATCTTTGGTGTGGTTTCCCCTGACTTTCTACCTGTACCTCCTGTATTTTTGATGCAGTACTGGATTACGTTTTTGCAGGCTTAGATGCCACTGCTATCATTGCTGAAGTGCAAGTGCTCCCAGTGTAAATTGTTATCATGATTGTTTATCCATGATTGGCATATTTGATTTACTAGCAAGTTCCTAGCAAGGAAACAACCTTTACAATGAGGTAAATACATTGCATGCCTTTGACTCGCATTTTTTAGCACCCATATTTTTTACCACATATATGCATTTACAATGCATGCCAATACCACATATTTGAGGTAAGTTGAGGGGGCAGGTGGTCTCCCCCCACAAATACATTGTTTTTTAATCTAAAAACAATGTGTGGTATTAGCATGCGATGTAAATGCATAATCGCGGTAAAAACATGTGTGCTAAAAAATGCGAGGCAAAGGCATGCTCGCAAAGTGTACTGAGTGTGCCAGGGCCTATAAAATCAAATCCTGCTAGTGGGCTTTCAGTACAGATTGTACCGCCCACCCAAGTAGCATTTTCAATTGTGACTCGGACCTGCCACTGCAGTGTCAGTGTGCAGTTTTAAACTGCCATGTCGACCTGGCAAGTGCACCCACTTCTTCAACAAATGTGGTAAAATGCACACCAAGGTACTAAAGTTGAATTGATGCTCAAAGGCGTATTTGAATGCTGAAGCATGCTGGGCCTATATCCATCTTTTCTTTGCTCCCCATGCCTTTCCAGGTCATACCCAGCAATCTTCAAATCGGTCCTAAGATGCCTGTTTCTGGTCCAGGGAGGACCAGGCCTGGCAGTTCGGCCTGAACTGTTCCTGTGGGGCTTTTCAAATATCAGGAGCTATAGAGGGAAATCACCAAGCCACCCTCCTCTCACAAATTATTCATACAAAAACGGCCTGACTACCAGAGAGTATCTTCAATAAAGCTCTTAGAGACTGCATCAACCATGGCAATATCACTTTCAACCCACTACTTGCCACCCTGTTCACTTTTTCTTAGTCCCAGTACTCTCAATTTAATAAAGTCTTAGAAAAACCTTTAAAAAACCAAACCACTGTTACTTAGAGTGTCCAGCCATGCAAATCCTTTCCCACAACCTATGAGTAAAGAATGTTTCACAAAAAAGTGACAAAAGTGAGAGGGCACCTAACATATGCAACACCAGGGAGGCACCCATGGGGAACAGGATAAAGACTGATTTGCACATAGCTGGGTCTAAACTGGAACTGCATGGGGAGCAAAAAAACTGATTTATTTTGGCCAAGATCTCAGTACTGCGTGAATGTTTGACATTTTGCAGCATTCTGTTCATCAATTGTTCTTTTTTACACTTTTAGAAAATATGTAGTTTCTTAATTAACCATTCTAGGTGCCTCTGCTGGTTTGTGCCTTGACTGTCTGGTTTTGGAGTGACAGTGGCTGAGGATGTGCAGTCACTGTAGACGGCTACAACAGAGGGGCTGAGGTTTGTCCTGACTTTCTTGAGTGACTCAGAGCTGAGCTGAATAGACCTTGCCTGCATTTAGAGTGGTGGAAGGAGTTTCACTTACTCCTGAATAGGCAGTGGTGTCTCCTCTGCACAATGCTGTCTCCACCTCCAGTAGTGCTGTTGCACTAGAGAGGACATAACTAATTTGGACTGGTCTCAGAGACCCTTGCCACAAAGAGAATAAAGACAAAATGGGGTATAACTAGTGGACCTTAATCCCCATAGAATAGATCACTTCTGGACTCAAGAGGAACCTTTTTCCCAAGGAGACGAGCTGGAGAGCTGTAAGGAGGAGTACTGCCCCTTTGCTGTGTGCTCTGCTGGGTTGGACTGCAGTTGCTGCTTCTGCCAAGGAGAAGGTCAAAGACATTGCTGAGAACCTGCTTGAAGGAGAATCTCCTAGGGCTTGTTTGTGCTAGCCTCCTTTTCTGAAGTCTCAGGGGCACAAAAACATCACCACTAGCTTCCCTGACCTCCACTTCTGGGGGATCTGACTTGCCAGGAGGTGCCTAATCCAGTTCTGGGCCTCTGGAGGTTGTTCCTGTTGTTGGAAGCTGGAAGAAACTTAAAGAAAGCAAGAAAAATAACTCTGATGCCATTAGCAATGCCACCAGTGACGTTGTGACCTGGACCAAGGCCAGGCGCACCACTCGTGAAGTGCACAACGCACAGTTTTCCTGCCCACAAGCTCCAACTCTCTTGAACGCTTCCGACATCTGCAGTTATCGGCCTTCCCAACACCATCACTCACACCAATGTCATCACCGCCAGCATCCCATTATCACGTAGCTGATAACCGATGAGGGTGACATCAAAAACTCTTCGACTTCGCATCATTTCCCCAGAACTGGCACCTCTCCACCACCGCCTCCCCCTCTCCTGGACTCTACATGTCACCTCCTCACGGACACGATGCCTCATCTCCCCAGTGGCAACCTGGGAAATGGCCTCAGCACCGACACCTCACCTCCACAACACCGTGCATTGTCTATAGACTTTGCCTTCCAGGGTATTGTTGTTTGGGGGTCTGCGTGACTCCGTGCCTGATTCCGTGCACCTCATGATCTGCCATACTTTGGATTTATGACTGTCATGATGTCGTAATAGCCCCAGGTGGAGCTATTTGTTTCTACAAGTGATATTTCTGCAAGTAACTATTCTTGAGTGCTATTTTAATATATTTATGTTGGTGGGGCGTAGCCTGCGGCATCAAGATGGCGGTCGCACTTTGAGAGTGCTCCAGGACCCACTCCGTCATCCACCTGCCATCCGCCTTCTACAGCCTACCTGTCTGCTATCCGTTGCCCGAGTGTGCATCTTGGTGCTGCCTGCATTCCCCCGGTGACATTTGGGGCCGCCTCTGACCCTTCCTGCGCCCGCTCTGCTCCCTGCTGCTGGAGGCCTGCCCTCCTCAACATGGCGGCCCCCATGTGGCGTGGGCTGGAGGCCGGGCGCCGCTCCCCCTGAAGATCGGGACGCTTCCCCCTATGGCGAGAGGCCGAGGCGGCGGGTCCGGAGGGCCGCTGACCCTCCCTGGGTGCCGCGGTGTGCGGAGGAGCCGAGCGCGGGTGGCCGTGGGTGTCACCTGTGGTCCCCGAGGCCTGGGCCCATCCTGAGGTGGCGAGCCGGGCCTGAAGGAGAGTGACAGCGGCTGCTGCCAAGTGGAGGTGGAGGAGGCCCCGTGGGGCCGTGACCAATGTCGATGGGTGGACCAACGCTAGCGGCGCCACTGAGGTGAGGGCTACCGGGGGGGGGGCGCATGGGCCTGCGCTTGTCAACGGGGGCCTAGGGCCTGCATCTGCGGCCCTGGGGCGTCCCCGCGACCTGCCTGATTGGACCCCGGGAGCCCGTCCACGGAGGATTAAGGCCATAGGAAGACGTGCGGGTGGCGGCCCGGTGGCCCAATGCTCTCTCTGCATGGCGATCCCCCTGCCCCCCGTGCCGTCTGCGTTGGGCTGGCAACGCCGGGGTGGCAGTAGCTGGCTCCCCTGCGCTGCCTGGGGAATGGCGATGCTGTAGATCTGCACCGGGATACCCGAAGGTGAGGATCCTCCTCCAGGGTCCACGCCTGTTGATTGGAGGTGAAATACTAGCGGGGCGGCCGCAGGGGGTCAGACTGGACCTTGCGCTCCCCCTCAGACATTGCACCCTGTGCTGGATGCTCCGCTTCACCCCTCTGGCCCTGGCCTGGGCTGACTGGGCCCCGGGGGGCCCTCCTTGGAGGACTGGTTTGCGCCAGGGGACCGTGAGCGGGGGCCTTGCGACCTGCCCTTCCCTTGAGAGGCGACATCCCGTACACCCTACTGCCCAGCGAGGCTACACGGTGCCGGAGTGTGGGAGAGCTACTGGGGGGGATTCCCAGGGGCCTTGTCTGGCCTGGAGTCGCATGCCAGTATTCGTTGTAGACCCTGCGATGCCCTGGACCTGGGGCCCCAGCTCTGGGACCCATCTGGGAGTGACATCGCACATTGACTGGATCATCGGGGTGCTGACTGACTCAGGGAAGACTGACCAGCGCCTTGGGTGCTGCCCCTCCCCCCTCCGGGCACCCCCGCTTGAAGGACACTGTTTCGGATTGGTCAGGAGTGGGGGAGAGATTCGGCCACCATCTCGGGTGGCGGGGGCACAGCCTTGACTTCCAATCTCTCTTCCCCAGCACGTTTTGGTTGGCCATCTGCTCCTATGGGCAAAACCCGCGCCATCCCGGCCTCCCGCTCCGCGACCCAACCAATGATGGACCAGTTGGCGAAATCGAATCAGGGCCCTGGTGGTGGAGTAGCGGTCGGCTCGGGCCCAGCTGGAGGAGATCTCTCGACCATCCTGCAAGGGATCAACGCGTCCCAGGTGTCAGTGGACAGTAAGATAGGGGAGGTCCGGATCGATATGGCCTTAATCCGTCAAGACCTTCGCAAGGCCATGGAACGTATCACTGAGGCCGAATCCCGACTCTCCACAGTGGAAGACGGCGTCAGCACCCTCAAGTCCCAAATGGCCCGTCTTCAGTCACAGACTTTGGAACTCCACCGCTGAGCCGAAGATGCTGAAAACAGGGCACGCCGCAACAACTTGCGCCTCCTGGGCTTTCCGTAGGGAGTGGAGAAGGCCAACACCGCCACCTTTATGGAAACCTGGATCCGCTACTGGATGCCCAAGGATAAACTCTCCCCCTGGTTCGCGTTGTTAGAGCGGGCTCATCGCTCCCTCGCCCCTAGATCACTGCCTGGCACCCCCGCCCGCCCCATCATCCTCCGAGTACTTAAGTTCCGTGACAGGGACGCCATGCTGGGGACAGCCAGGGAGCTGAGGTTGTTGCATTATCAGGACTCCAAGATAATGGTGTTTCCGGACTACTCGAGGGAGGTTCAGTTGCAGCGCAGATCGTACGATGAGGTCAAACAAAAACTTAGAACACTCAGCCTGCGCTATGGACTCCTCTTCCCAGCCCGGCTGAAGGTGATTTTTCAGTCCTTCTTACTCGATTCCCCCCAAGCTGCTTGGACGTGGCTTACGGAGGAGCATCCCCTCCTGCCGAGGGCGGCTCCCCCGCCGTCCCAGCGGGTCCCGGAGCAAGTAAATCAGACTGCACCGAAGCCCAGGAGATGCCAGACCGGATCCCGGAGGAGGGCTGGCCGTCGAGGTGGCGGCTCCCAATCGCCGGTGGCTCGGTCCCAGCGCTCTCCGACCCAGACCCAGGAGCGGGGATCAGTTCCTCCGCCATTGGTCTCCTCCTTGGTGGACATGGGCAGCCGGGCCATGAACAGCACTGCCACCGGAGCCCACAGCTCCAATTTGGATCTCCTCACTGATACATATGCCTCTGACTTTATGCACAGACTCACTCGGAGCTTGCCTGAGTGGTTTGTTGGGGTATCTATAGCGCTGTAATCCTGAGCACGAACACCTTAGTCCGCAGATACTTCTCCATTTCTTCTTCTTCTAATTTGCTGTTAACATTTTATCCGAACACATGGGGGGGTCCAACTCAGCCATGTCCCGATTTTGTGGTTGCTAACCGTTTTAGCTTAGCTGGTTGCCTCCTTGTGAGGTATTAGTGACTTATTTTAGGGCGACAGATGCTTCCTGTTCTGAAGTGTAGGGTGGGGGAGTTGGGGGGCGAGGGAGGGGGGAGAGACCGTTGTCTCTCGGGAATTGGTTGTTGTTGGCCGCCTACGGGCTGCCTTATTCTGTTCTTATGAGTAGTCACACGTCCTACTATCCTCTTCGGCTGTCAAACGCACCCTTGTCTTCCTTAGCTAGGCCCCTGAGCCCTGGACTTAGCTGGACCCTTCCCCCTGATGGGGGAGGCTCCTCTTGGCTCACTCACTACACGCCAAATCCTAGTTCCAAACATGACCCGTGCCTATGACACACCCCTTCACATTCTCTCCTGGAACGTGAACGGCCTCCTTGATCGCATCAAACGAACCGCGGTGCTGCGGCCTGCCCGCCGCCACAAGCCCGATGACCTTCTCCTCCAAGAGACACATCTTCTGGGTTCCCAGTGCCAATTCCTGGCCAGATACGGGTTCGACCGGGTCTGGCACTCCGGTTTTACCAGAGGCTCCCGAGGGGTGGCCATTCTTCTGAAGCGAGGACTTCCCTTCACCGTAATTGACGCCATCACTGACACCCAGGGAACGTATATGGCCTTATCGGGACTGATTGAGAGTAACCCATTGAATCTCCTCTGCCCCTATGTTCCCCCGGCACTGTTATCATCCACTCTCCGGCGCCTCACGCAGGTAGTTTCCTCTCTTCCCAAGGGCCTCACCGTCGTTGGGGGAGACTTCAACGCGGTCCTTCAACCCTCCAGGGATGTGTCGGGCCCTCCCTCTGTGCAGCTGCTCGCCTCTGCAAAAAGATTTGTGGGATGGACCTCGGCAATGGGTTTTTGCAATGTCTGGAGAGTGTGGAACCCCGAAGGGAGCAATGTACTCATACATCAGCCACCCACCGCATCCATTCTCGCATAGATTTAATACTGATGCCCGCCACGGACTGCCAGTTGGTGTCAGGGGAAGAGATTCTTCCCAGGGGAATTTCTTATCACTCCCCTATCTTGCTCCGCATTGGGTCTCCGACCGCAGGCCCCAAGACAACCTGGCACCTAAATGCGTGGTTCTTGCAGGACCCCGAACTGGTGGACTCCCTCGGTCAGGAGCTTCGACATTACTTCTCCACCAATATAGGCGGGTAAAGCAGTGCTCCACGGAGTCGCCAAGGGGCTCGTACATGCCAAACGCGGGGTCCAGACCGCCCAGCTAGCACAGCTGGAATCCAGAGCTGTTCGCTTGCAAGAGATTCAAATGGCTACTGATGCTGCCGACCCCTCTAGACAGCTTGCGCTAGTCGGGGACGAGATTCGGCGACTTTCCCTTGAGTCGTCCAAAAGGCTCTGGTGCTCCTCTGTGGCCCGCATCTACGGCTGGGGCGACAAGAACGGGAAACTGCTCCACAATCTGGTATCCTACCCCAGAGCCCACCGCATCATCCCTGAGATTCGAACGGTCGATGGGACGCGCCATGCGACATCTTCGGCCATTGCGCAAACCTTCGCACAGTATTATGAGGGCCTCTATACCGCACACCCCCCGGAGCCTCCCTCGCTGACTTGATGGCAGACTTATGCCTTCCGTGTCTCCCCAGAGAGACGGTGGATGCCCTAGACAGCCCTCTCTCCTCGGAAAAAATTCATGGAGCCATCTCCCTGATACGTTCCGGCAAGACGCCAGGGCCTGATGGATTTCCACAAGAATATTACTCAGCGTTCCGCGACGATCTGGTCCCCCATCTGACAGAGCTCTTCCCCCAGGCGGTCGATGTCGGGTCCTTCCCATCTGAATCTGACGTGGCAACCATCGTGGTCATCCCGAAGACACAACCACCCTCCCTGGATTGCTCCGACTACCGCCCCATCTCCCTGATAAACAACAAAATAAAAATCTTTGCCACTGCCATAGCCCAAAGACTTCGGCCCCTCCTGCAGGAGTTGGTCCATCCCGACCAATGCGGGTTCATGCCAGCCAGGGGTACCCGTCACTGTATCCGCCGTCTCCACCTCGCACTGGCTCATCGACATCGCCTCTCCCCATATCTGGCCTTGTTGACTTTGAGAAGGCCTTTGATACAGTGGACTGGGGATACTTGGGAGACGTTCTGGAGAGGATGGGCTTTGGCCTTCCCTTCTGCCGCCTGGCCCAGGTTCTTTACAACAGTCCTAGAGCCCGTGTGATCGTCAACAGCGCGTCCTCCGAATCATTTCCGATTCGGAGAGGCACCCGCCAGGGTTGCCCCCTCTCACCACTCCTATTTGCGCTGGCAATGGAGCCCCTGGCGGCGCTAATATGGCAGGACCCCCTCATTAAGGGTTGGGAGTGGGATCAGAGCCAGGTGGACAAAATTGCTCTATATGCAGACGAAGTTCTGCTTTATTTGGCTGACCCGGAGCACTCCGGCCCTAGGTCTCTAAAGGCTCTTTCTGATTTTGAGCAAGTCTCGGGTCTCTGCCTCAACCCGGCGAAATCCACACTGGTCCTCCTTTCACCCCTCCCAGGCATGCTTCGACTGGAAGGCGGGTATTCCCCTCCGGAGGCAGTCATTCAAGTAAATGGGTATATGGGTGACCCTCCTGCCTGAGCTAGAGTGCCCCCCTAGTCACCCGGATGAAAACCAATCTTAGGAACTGGCAGTCCCTTCCCCTTAACCCATTAGTCCGGAGTGCCCTTTTCAAAATGATGATCCTTCCACGCTTTCTTTATATTTTGCAGAACACTTCGATTCCCCTCTTGAGTAGCTGGTTCAAGGAACTGGATAGTGCTCTGATCCGGTTCCTGTGGGGGAGTGGGCGATTACGACTGTCCCTGTCCCATTGCCGGGTCCCCCCTACGACGGCAGCATGGGAGTCACCAATCTCTACTTTTACTACCTAGTAACAAAACTCAATATGATTCACGACTGGTTTGCGGGCGGCTGGTCCGACCCAGCCTACCGAGTGGAGCTCACTGTCCTAGACTTTGCGCAGATACAGGACTTCCTATACGGTTCCCCAGTGCCGCCCTCTGTGCCCTCAATCACCAGATCGGTCCTTATGGCCTGGCGCGCTGCCCTCCGCATGGTACACTGGGATCGGAAACTGACTAGACAAACGCCCCTATGGTGTGGCACCTGGTTAGGGGAGACCTCATCCCTGGCAGGGTTTCCGCCGCTGGGACCCGGTGGGGATATCCCTGCTGGGAGACATGTGGGTAGGGGATCACATACGTTCCTTCTCTGACCTGCAGCGAAGACACTCCCTCCTACACTCCCACTTCTAAAAAACTTGCAAATCTGCCACGCCCTCCACATACACCTCCCAGCACCCACCTCTCCTCCGCAGTTTAGTCCTTTGGAGGCTCAAGTCATGCTGGGTAACCTGGGGAGAGGGGGGGTGTCCCGAATATACCGAGCCCTGATTAATAACTGCCCCACATCCTTGGATCACCTTAAAGAGCGATGGGAGGGTTGGGTAGGTCCTTTGGACGAAGCAGACTGGCGGGATGCCCTGATGGCTCCCGAAACCCTAACCACGTCTTCCAAACTACGCCTGGTCCAGCTTTACTTCCTTCACATGGTGTATCTCGCGCCGGTCCACCTCTTTCGAGCAGGTGTGAGAACCTCCCCGGCCTGTACCCGGTGTGCTGACACCCCAGTTGACTTCTATCACATGGTGTGGCTCTGTCCGGCCTTGGATCCATTCTGGAGAGGGGTGGAATTGGAGCTTACGCTGGCTTTGGGTTGGGTGGTCCCCCACGACCCGAGACACCTGTTATTGGGAGTGTTTGATGGCCTGGACGGCTCCCGGGCCGATAAACGCTTCTTGGGAACAGCCGTGGCGGTGGCGAAACGAGACATCGCAGCTAAATGGTCCCAGACAGAGGCACCGATACTACGGAAATGGAGGAGGGGTGGATTGGTGTGGGGTGCAGGAGGAGGCCCTCTTTGAAGCTCGGGGATGCCCGGAGATGTTTGGCAAGGTATGGGGCAAATGGTTTGGCTTGTTACCATCTTGATTGGACCTGACCCGTTAACTCAGTGTGCTACGGGGGTGCTAGTTATGTATTCTGAACAGACTGATACGATTTGTGTTTTCATTTGGGAGGGACAGGGGTTAATAATTGGACTGTGTGACTTACGATCAATGAACTTATTTGTGTTGAAAATGTCAATAAAATTTGATTATCAAAATATATGTATGTTGGATTTTTGTAGTTTTGGTCATGCTTGGTTTAAATAAAGATACCTAATTTTTCTAAAATTCCGTGATGTCCATTTGTGGTGTTTTCACTGTGTTACTCTATGGTTTGAGTTCAAATAATTTACACATTGCCTTTGGGATAAGCTTTTCTGAGACTATGGGCCCAAAATCCGTTTCGCTCGTGGAATTTGCGGATTTTCAGCAATTTCGCGTTCCGTGAATCTCGTGAAATTGCCAAAAAATCTGCAAATCAGCTCGCGGGTGGATTTCACATGCCCGAATTGAAGCTCAAATTCAGTAACGTTTTAATCAGCCCAAAAAATAGTGATCACGGTCGAGGCTGGGCAAGTGTGCTTTATCCCCATCTCTGCTGTCGAAAATTAGCTGTAATACTTGAGGGAGGTCTTTGCATCCATGAGTTTCTCGAGCGCCATCCCCTTGTAGTTCCTGTGACCAGGAGGCTGCTTCCTCCTCATCTGCTGGCTTGCTCGCTCTCTGACCCTTTATACACAAGAGGCATGTGAACACGCATAGCAGCCCCACCCGTTTGTCCCCGCACACCACACACTAGCGGTATCAAACGTCTTCCCGCCCTTTCTCAACTATGATGGACAGCTCACTCAGGGGACCTCGGCGCCTTTTGGCGCAGTGGCAAAGTTACAGGCACACATGGTCACTGGAGACAAATCTTCTGGCCCTTTACGCAGCTGCAGTGAAGGAAAAGTTTTCCTATTGGCCTAGCCCAGGGCTAGGCCAATATGGCGTCCTTTATTGGATTTTAGCAGAAACATCAGTGCATTAGGGAGGCCTAAAATAACATAAGCTAAGAAACGGGGCAGCTGTGTCATAATATCAGGCAGCTAGTATGGTGCCCCAGTAGCGTGTGAGCTTACGACAACCCAACAGCAGGTGAAGTAGGGTTCCAGGGGATCAACATCCTGTGCTGACCCAGTACAGAAAAAAAGTGACCCTGGTATGGCTTCTGATCGTTGTGGCTAATTTGCTTCAGGGGAATATTTGTGTCTCGAATGTACCACATCAAGCATGAGAAATGCAACGGTTTGATCAGGGACCGCAAGCAAGCAGCAGGAAGGGGAGGTGCAGAGGAGTTGTCTGTGCACTGGGAGAAGGGAGGAGAGATGGCTCTCTAAGAATACGAAATGAGCACGGCCCACATTATAAACAACTTCATAACCACATAAACGGTTGTTATACTTCATCAAACAGCTCACGCTGATTGCATTCCCTGCGGCCTGCAGAGCTCCCGCTGCCACCCATTCCTGAATTATCCCCAGGTACACTTCATCTTGTGATCTTATAGCACTCCCGCTGGGATCCGTTCACGCAGGCACAGCTCATGTTAATTGCCCAGCGCTGCTAGGAGAATAAGAGCGTGCCTGCTCAGGTAAACCACAATTCTATAAAGTGTTTTTCTGATTAAAGTGGAAGAATCCCATCACACAAACAAATGCGCATACACGCACACGCACGTGCATGTGCACGCACTGAGCACTCATCTTATTGTTTTCCTTCTTCTTCCTATTTTAGATAATACATAAGTATTGCAACAGATCCACTGCCCTCTATAATAAAGAGGGAAGATGGTATTTTACCGTGTGCGGGGAATCATAATTTGCTTATTTACTATATTAGTATACTGCCATGCACTGTTCAATGAGGTCTATATTTGCTCTATGTAGTCATGTGGCCAGTGTATCATAATCTGTATGTCATTCTGGACTTCGTACCCCAGGAGTTTCTGGACTTAACAGTCTGTTGCTTAAGCATACAAGTCAATATGTATCAGATGTCCCTCAATGTGTAAGAATGTCTCCTTCAAATAATGTGCCCAATGTTCCTTGTTACTTTGGAACTGGAGTTTCATTTTTTCTTTTCTCCAATCCTTAAATTTGGTCTAGCATATTTAAGCTAAAATTGTAATGCCTTGTCTATGTCTAATGCTCTTGGTTGTGAGGCTTTACTTGAGACAAATGGGTGCACTGAAGTCATTATGGTGAACTGTCAGCAAAGAGTGAACAACCCAAAGGAGACGTAATTTCCCAGGATACCAAAGCTCTGGTAGTAGTCAAAGAAACAAATAGTGATTTATTTGCATTCCTCCATCATGACCGCCCGTACTCTTGCTGCCTTGACTTCCCATCACCCCTATCCCTTGCACCTATAGTTTGCTTTCTTGCTCGAAAACCTCACAGCAAGGAGTGGGCAAAATGGTATCTTTTTTTTTCATGCCTAGAACACATAATTCTAGAGATAAGTACGGAATTGAAAGATATTTTGCATGGGCTGTTTGAATGAAAATCTTACTCAATAATAGTAACCCGCAAAATGAAGCCATGCACAACCAGCTCAATGTATTGCACATGCAGGGCCTTATTTATGAGCCCCTTATGACGCCGTTGTGTCACTTTTTGTGACACTGTCACCGCGTAAAATTTGCACCACACTGCACCATATTTACAAAGTGATACATCTAGCCAGATGCATCACTTTGTAAACCCCTCGCGCAACATTATACCAGGTGTAATGTATGCAGCGTGGGCATTCCTCCGCAAAAAAGGCTCATCGTTGTGGCATAGTGAAATCTATGAGATTTCACTACGCTCCTTCTAGGATGCCACTGCGTAAAATCCTTATGCCTGCTTTAAAGCTGGCATAAGGAGTGATGCAAGCCCTTTCACATGGGACTTGCCCCATGTAAAAGGATACATTGCTGGAGTTGCGTCTGTTTTTAGACACACACCAGCAATGCACCACTTTTTCGCCCCCCTGACGTATCTGTAAAACCTTGCAACAAGGAGCACCATACAGAAAATACAGAGCATTCACGGTGCTGTAAGGATGGCGGACTGAAAAGTGCTGCATCGCTCTTTTCACGCAGCGATACAACACTTTTCATAAATGAGCCCAAAGTTTTCAAAGTCACGTGGCAAGAATGCGAGACACAGCCAGTTTATCTATTCCAGAAAAACATTTTCTGCTTTAACCAAGTCTACTATGAGTGAAAGTTACTCGACCCCATATGTGTTATTAATATGATAGCCTAATACTTGGTTTTTTCACAAGATTACATATGTAAAGCAACTAGGAATACCCCTTCTCCTAGCAACATCAAGTGGCAAAATATAATGAGCAAGACTGAACCAGCACCAAAAATATTTACAACTATTTTAGTTTTAAATGTCACTTTTAACACAGCCATCTTAATTTTCTTTCTGTGTTTCTTTTGTCTGTTTAGCCTTCACTTTCAGACGGTCCTTAATGTGTGCCAGAACCCAAAGTTTTTCTCACAAGACTGTGGCGGGCCTATCGAAGGTGGGGTTGCTGAATACCAAGGCTGTGCAGTCTTGGTTCCACCTCAAATCTCTTTAACACCACCACTAGACACTCCCTATTTTTGTATCTTACTTATGCATGTTCTTTTTCATCCCTGATTTCTCTGTCGTTGTTTTTCTTTCTCTGTCTCGCTCTAGATTAAAATCTGTTGAAAATAAAATAAGTGCCCGTCTCCAAAAATGAGTTCCAATGGGCCCGACCTATAACCACTAGCTAATTTAAGGATTGCTTTCAACCATGTCAATTCCCATTTCCACAGATACCACCCATATACTATCTGTAGACCCATTCTATTTCTCACTCTCTCCTTTACTGACTCTATCCAGGACTTCGGAGTTGCCAGACATGGTCAAAAGTAAGAGGTTGGTTAAAGTGTGTCCTCAGGTTGAAGAGCTTGATAATTATTTGTGACACCTTTGCTATTCTTTGTTCTGTTCTCCACTGAGATCAACCCTTCTCTTCAGAACCCCAAAATTGAAGGAGCATTTCTAGCACTGTTTTTTAAAAATGTTCTCTGCTGTTTCGTATTCCTCATAAATACATTCATGTTTCATGATTTTAAACGGTTTTCCATTTAATTTCCATGGGCTGAATTTAAATGTAATGAAAACAGTGGATTGTTGAGAGCGCCCTTAAAGACAATGGAGTGGCTCTGGCGTTATGGCTGGTATAGGCCTTCTGCTTCAACATTACAATGTTTGTCTTTCTGTTTCTCCCTTTTTAATGGAGAACATTCTATCCTTAGTGGGTGAAATGTTAGAATAGACTTAGATACCTTCTGTCTTGCACTATGCCAGTTGTTAAAAGCCCTCACCCTCTTTAAAGGCCTGAGCCAAATGCGAAAGCCCTTATCTCGGGTGAGGGCCTTTAACAACCAGTAAGGGGCTGGGCAGCGGGCTAAAAGGCTATATAATGATGCTTTCTAATTCCTTTGTTGCAGACACGTGTTTTGCCGGGTAATTAGAATATTGCTGTGCTTTCAAAGCATTATTTCTAAACAAACTTTTGTGCAGATTGCAATCCATGGATATGCAGCAATAAATTGTAGCTCATCCACTGTCACATTAATCATACTTCACATTTCTAAGAAGCTGTATAACAGACATAGAGCCAAAATGGGGGACATTAAAACCTTCATAAAAAAATATTTGAACATACATCTGATCCAACATTGGATTGCCATAAACATGATTTCCCCCAATAGCAGAAGAGAGTAGAAATGAATATTTTTACCCATATGTATGATGGAAAAAATTATATAGAATAGCAAAGGAAGGCAATACAGATATGTCTGCAATAATAAGAAAATTAATTGATGTCAGAGAGCTACAATGTATTGATATTTACCAGACCCAGTTCAGAGGGTAACAGGGCAGGTGGGACTACTGAGCTGCAGCCGTGGTGGTTGAGGTTGTTTGCTAGTGGTGTGCTTGGCCAATCCTACTATGGATTTGAAAAATGGGTGAAATACAACCCTTTCCACACCTGAGAGTCAGGGTACTGAGGGCTAGCAGGCATATGCTTGTTAGGGGGGAAACAACCTTTACAACGCAACTTTTACAACACACTACCATTACAACTAAACTTTTACAACGCAACATCCTTTACATCGTATGCCATTACAACGCAACCATTACAACGCATGACACTACAACGCATACCACTACAACGCATAACATTACAATACATACCATTACAATGCATAACATTACAATGCATAGTACCCTTACACTATCCAACACTTACCCTACTGTCGCACCCCCTGGAGTTAGAATAGTAATTTTTACCCCTACACTATCCAACACTTACCCTACTGTTGCACGCCCCTGGAGTTAGATAGTAATTTTTACCCCTATACTATCCAACACTTACCCTACTGTTGCACCCCCCTGGAGTTAGAATAGTAATTTTTACCCCTACACTATCCAATACTTACCAAACATGCAATGTAATGTAATGCGTTGTAATGGTATGCGTTGTAAAGGTAGTATGCGCTGTAATGGAATGCGTTGTAAAGGTAGTCTTTAAAAATTCGTTGTAATGGCATGCGTTGTAATGGAATGCGTTGTAATGGATGTTGCATTGTGGAAAAAGCGTTGTAAAGGTATGCGTTGTAAAAGTATGCGTTGTAACGTCATACATCCTTGTTAGGGCAGTGGTATGAAGGGCAACAGCTCAGAGCTCAGTTAACAAACTGACATAATAACGTACTGTCCAACCCAGTGCTTATTTTTAAGAAAGGAATGCACCACTAATTTCACATTTAAATACTACATAATTCAATTAATAAGCCATATAACTTTTGCGTTAGACCTGAGATCCTAGGCGTGGAACTCCACCAGACATTTTGCCTTTACTCTTGGACTTTTGGCTGATTTTGTTTTTGTGGGTATTTGGACTCTATGTACTTTACCTCTGCTAACCAGTGAGAAAGTGCTTGTGCTCATTCTTTAAAATATTGCAAATGTGCTACACCTAACTGGCATATTTGATCTACTTTAAGTCCATGGTGGATCTACCTTTATCCGGAGCCTGTAATGCTATTAGTGGGCAGCAGCACAAAAGTAGCCCTTAAAACCTGTCTCAGGCGTGCCACTGCAGCCTGTAGTGCAGTTTAAACTGTCATTTTGACCTGTTAAAATGAACCTTTTGGCAGGCCTAAACTTTTTTAACACATATACATTACCCTTAAGGGAGACCCTATCAGCCCCTAGGTCTGTGTGCATGGTCTTTAAGAAGCAGAAAATGTGTGTTTAAGTTGCCCTGACTGAACAACTCTTAAAGTCATTGGTCACCGTTCTAAGAAATATCTCTCCTATAAACTAACACTGCGTTATAGTATTACAATTAGTAAGTGGTAACTTCAGAATGTGAGCAGATAGGTAAGTTATGGTTCCATTCAAATTAATTGTAATATAATATCCTCTTTTATGGTGAAGTTATATTTTAAGTTATAATTTTCAAAATGTCACTTTTAGAAGGTTGTCATTTTGTTTGCTTAAAACAAATGACATTTCTTCCTGTGTCCTGGTTCACATTAGTGTAAATTGCTCAATGAGACCTCCTCCTCAAGACAACTTGAACATCCTAAAGTTTGAGCTCCTTGCCAACACAAATGACCTCTTCACACTGAGAATGGACTGCCCACTATGACTGCCAAAAGAAACTCCAATATGGTCTGCTGTTCACAACAACGGCGACCATCCACGGTGGCTGACAATGCATGTGAGACCTGCACTCTTCAGGCCCAGCGATTTAGGCCCTCCTCCCGTCCCGTCCTCATTGGTGAAAAGTCTTGGAGTGACAATAGACTCTGATCTTTCTTTGAGGGGTCATGTGGGCACCGTGGTCTCCTCTTCTCTGTTCCAATTACGTAAAATAAGAAAAAGATCGCTTATCTGCTGTCTCATCAAGCTTTGATCCAGGTGGTGAAAGCGCTGGTGCTTTCCCGTCTTGATTTTTCCAACTCCTTTTATACCGGCCTCCCTCTGGGCCTGGTTAATCGCCTTCAAATAATTCAAAACCAGGCGGCGATATTAATTCACAGGCAGCCGAGATGGCAGTCTGCTAGGCTGTTATTGCGCACCCTACATTGGTTACCTATAGCGCAACGCACAGCTTTTAAGTTGGGATGTATAATCTTTAAGGCTTTGCACTGCACTAGCCCCAAATTTCTCAATAGCTTAATCACAAGACACGCCCCCACACGTAATCTCCGTTCTGCCCATCTTCACCTTCTGTCTACTCCATCAATCGAACTAAAATGACAAGGCGGGCGTAGGTTTTCCTACTTGGTCCTAGGCTTTGGAATTCATTTCCACTCTCAGTCAGAAACTGCGACAGCCTTCTAGGATTCAGAAAGGCCGTGAAAACCTGGCTTTTTGTGCCATCCAGTTAATTTGGATCCCCGTAGCTGCTAGTGTATGAACAGCGCCAAAAAACCTATGGTGTAAGTGCGCTTGATAAATTCATTTTAACATAACATGATCACCAGTGCAAAGCTCCTGAAACAACTGCTTTTTCAAGACAGAGCAATGCTTATCCATGACACCCGGCCACCTTCTCATAGCAAAAGCCTCCTCCTTGTGGTCCCCTAAATTGGAACTCTTCGCCAAGACTTACCTAGTCCCTGTCTCTTAACAATGCTCTGACATGGTCGTGTGTGAACTTATGACTTTCCCCGTGGTGACCAGATGACTGTGATTGGAGCTTTTTGATTCTTTCATTATTTTCACTAAAAACATTCAACATTGATTCTCTGGTTCTCCTGCTTTGATTTTGTTAATTTTGGTGCCATTTAATTCAGCAAACAATATTCTATATATTAATTTGGATTTTGTCGTTGTGTTTAAATTTTTTTAATGTGTGAGTGCTGTATAGACATTGCCTCTAGCTTAAGCCTTATTGCTTTGTGCCAAGTTACCAGAGGGTTAAGCACATTTTAATTTAAATACTTTTGTGCCTCACAGCTAAGCATATTCCCTCCTGCAGTGGTTGCGAACCTGCTGTTACCTTCTCCAAAGGACTAGGGCATAGGCAAGGATTAGGCTCAGGTGCAGATCACTCAAAAGTTCTTACAAGTTAAGTATTCAACCATGCTCAATGTTTTAGTGGCTTTGGTAACTTAATTACTCAAGCGTACGCAGCAGATTTTACCAAGGCTTCTTAGTCACTCTCTCTCTCATCCTCAGGTAGAGCTAAGCACCACAGTTACGTCTTAGTGATCTGGGATGATCCAGGCTATGGGATGGGCATGGGAGCTGTTCCCACCCCTTCAAGGTGGACTGCTATTTAGAGATCACCATTGAGGCTGCTACAAGCAGGGTGATCATCAAATGACTGGCTAAGAGTCAGGCTTCCATAGTGACATGAGTTGTTGCAGTGTCATCTGCAGACTGGCACCTCAGATTGTGAAAGTTGTGGCCAGGATGAGCCTACTTCATGATGTCTGAGCACATCTGTGTCTTTCTACTTTGGTAGCAATTTGTTGTGAAGACACACGGAGGTTGGTTTATCCTTTCTCGCAAGGTAAACAACTCTGCAAAGCGGCGCAGAGTATGCCCTCTTGCTCAGCTCACCAATATTATGTAGGAGTGAGCAAGTAGGTAAAATCATATGCTAGATTACCCCCAGGTAAGATTTCTCAAAACAGGCAGTTGCAGTAGGTTGCTACCGCTCACGTTGAAAAACCTGCAGCTCACATTGAGGAAGCTGTCGCTCGAGTAGATGATCTACTTGAGCAGCAGGAAGAAGAAATGCCCTCTTGCACTGCATGTGGTGCCATTCATGCTGATTTTACAGCACAAATGGCTCCCGGCAGTAAATTCAGCACGGCAGCGCAAGTTACTGAATTCCGCCCTTCACGGAACTCTGCGGAGAGCAGCTGAGTTTTTCCAGCACTTCAAGGAGTTCTGAGTAGCAGAACTGCGTGAACTTTGCCCAGGCCTAATATTGAGCCCACTGACCTCAGTACTTAGACTCACACACACACACAGTTTGAATAACATGCATGTGTCACTTGTTCACTCTTTATGCAGTAAACATTACCACAGGAATATCAGTGTTGTTTCTGGCTTTCACTGAACTGTCACTGGTGTAGAGAAAAAGGTCTGGTCACACTGCAAATCAGAAAACATGGCATGCTGCCACCACTGCTTTCTATGATATACAAAGGCAGTGAGTGTCCTCACATGGCCAGGCACTCATGCTAGGTTAGAATGATGCTCGTGACAAACTTAAGTTAGGATACCAGTTTCAAATGCAGTTGAGCACTCAGGGCAGTGGTGCACACCTGTTTATCAAACAGGAAGCATTCCTATCCCAACACTCTAAAACAGAGGTCGTCAAACTTTTTGATGGCGAGACCCCCTTGTAAAACCTTTTTAGGCATAAGGACCCCCTTACGACAAAAGTTTCTAGAAACTGGTACTCCTCATTATCAACTTTTGACAACCATAAATGTGCCTGTTAGACCTCATCACATCCATCCATCCATCATTTATCCACCCACACTTTCATCCTTCCATCCATACATCCATCCTTCATCCACCCACACTTTTATCCTTTCATCCATACATCCATCCTTTACCCATCCACCCTTCCATCCATACATCCACCCACCATTCATCCACCCACCTATTCACACATCCATCCATCATTCATCCATGCAACCTTTTTCCATCCATACATCCATCCTTCATCCACCATTTCATCCTTCCATCCATACATCCATCCTTCATCCATCCACCCTTTCATCCATACATCCATACATCCACCCACCCTTTCATCCATACATCCACCCATCATTCATTCCCCATCTTTTCACACATCCATCTATCCTTCATCCATCCACCCTGTCATCCATCCATCCTTCATCCTCCCTTTCATCCTCCCATCCATCCTTCATCTAGCCACCCTTTCATCCTTCCATCCATCCATCCATCCTTCATCCATCCACCCTTTCATCCTTCCATCCATCCATCCTTCATCCATCCACCCTTTCATCCTTCCATCCATCCATCCATCCATCTTCATCCATCCACCCTTGCATCCTTCCATCCATCTATCCTTCATCCATCCACCCTTTCATCCTTCCATCCATACATCCATCCATACATTCATCATTAATCCATTCACCCTTTCATCCATCCACCCATCATTCATCCACCCACCTTTTCACACATCCATCCATCCATCCATCCACCCTTTCATCCATCCACCCTTTCATCCATCCACCTAGTTTGTGCCTCTCTCATGGGGGGAGGGGTTCAGTATCTCTCTGAGTCTTCCTTCTTCTTCTTTCCCGCTCATGAATGAATGAATGAATGAATGTTGGATTTATAGAGCGCGTGGTTACCCTGGAGAGTCCCAGCTCTGTACCACTGATTAAGCAAGCTATTGCCCAGAGTTGCAGCGTGGGACCCCATGGTTAGAGTGGCACCGAGGTGAGATTTATCGGGCCCGCTGACATTGGTCCTGCACCCGGCCGCGTCGGGAATTGAAACCTGGTCCCAGACTGACCTCGGCCTCCGGCCTCCGGGTCTGCCGCCTCAAACGTTGAGCCACACTTCTCCACTTGGGAGGCAACTCTGTGCCTCCCTGCTGGGCACGGGGGTAACAACATCTCACCATGAAGAACAGACTCTCAGGCACATTTCTCCTACACAGGCGCCAGGTATGAGGGCTCCTGGGACTTGAACCAATGATTTA
This sequence comes from Lissotriton helveticus, assembly GCF_964261635.1. Lineage (NCBI taxonomy): Eukaryota > Metazoa > Chordata > Amphibia > Caudata > Salamandridae > Lissotriton > Lissotriton helveticus. Next base: position 294,882,623 of record NC_136070.1, read on the forward strand.
TGGGACGTGTCGCAGGACCCACAGCTCCAGGCGAGCAATGTCCATTGAACTCAAAGGGCTACACTACAGCCTCCTCCCCCAGCCCCCCCCAGCTTGTGTATGTGAACCCTGCTGAAACAGCTTCAGGGACACACTCACAGCCACACCCGAGTACTTGACAGGTCTTTAAAAGACCTTTTACTTGTTAATGAGGCTTTGATGTTTTTCACCCCTCGGTGTGAATTAGGCCTCCGCCCTGAGCACCCTCAATCAGCCCGAAGCCAGGAACTGCATGCTCTGACAGAATCTGCGACCCCCTTCCAAGGACTACACAACGCCCCTGGGGGTCGCGCCCCACAGATTGAAGACCTCTGCTCTAAAAGGAGGTTTGGACTTTAAATAGGCTATCAGAGTGGGGGAAAGGAACATGAGAAGTATGATGAGTAATGAACTAGCTATTTTGAAAAGATAATGTATAAGTACTGCGCTTTTATTGAATAAGACTTAATAAAACATCAGTTGCTGAAAGAGAGATTAATTATGAGGGGGAGCTAACTAAGTTATTTAAATCTTTACTTTGTCTATGCTCCACAAAACCACAAGGAAATCACCCAGTAGGTGACACATTTCAAGTGCTGACAAATTAGAAGGCAGTAAAGAAGATTGATAAGTATTCCAACATATAATAAATAATGGGTGGACTTTAAGCTCCTTTGAAGAGAGGTTATTTTCTAGATACAATAGGATGTCGCCAAGCAACAGTGCATGCACGCTGCCTCCAGGCTCAACCTAAAAAAAGTAGATGGAGTGGATAAAAGATTTAGGTTATAGGTACTCAAGGTAAGGTAAAAGAAAGAAGGATATCAACTTTGAAAACAATTATTGCAAGAGACTCCCATACAATAGATACAGCTTTTACATGGACATCTATTCGTCAGAATGAAAGGAGTAGATAAAGTGACTAAACAAACTATTTAAGGCTATGGCATCACAGGATGTGACACCTTATGATCTTTGACGCTGAATCTTCCCTGGAAGGGATGTCATATTTCCTTCACCCTGAGGACATCCCACTCATTTAATCATAATTCCTTTATTTCGGCTATCAGAAGACATAAAAGTGTTTGCAAAATACAGCCAGGGTAAGTTAAAATAATAACATATATTCGTAATATAAATATAATAAAACTGTGAGAGAAAATGCGATTTAAAACCAGACAAGCTTAGATTTTGGAAACAACAAAAAGACATACTGCAAGAGACCATTGAGAAGAGCTCAACTACAAACCAGCCACACAGCGTCCAAAAATATGGCCATGGCACAAGCATATATCACCTGACAGTCAGTTCTAAGTATACGGAGGGCAATGCTGTTACTTCTCGTACCCAGTTCTTTGTATATGGGCAAAAGCTAGAGGGAACGTGCAAGGGCACATGCAGGACATATGAAAAAGACTTGAGAACGGTTTTCTTCTGAGAGTTACTTACAGGCAAACCATGGACTCTGCAATTATCCATGTGGCGGTAAACATTTTTAGCAGTAAGGTGCCCACTATAAACTGGACATGCAGCTTCCTAACCATTGGCACCGTGATAATGACCCAGAGTTGCTCATATGAACAAATTGCTTTAAAATCTAAAAAAAATAGCATTCAAAGTGGCACTAGCGGATTTATGGCCTACATCAGCCAGAGTTTTCGACCAATAGATCTATTTTAAGGATGCCTTGAGAGGAATTGTGGTTTCTGAGGAGTTCTCCCACAGCTCTGCTAGCCCTACAGATGTAAGTGACTGTTTTATATGGTTAGGCCAATGGTATTCTATAAAAACGGTTCAAATTAATGACATCCTGGAGTGCATTAGTGTAATGCCTTCTTCTCTTTTTACACCCATATATAGAGCCAGGGGAAAGGGGGGGACAGCCCAGTCACCGAGCCCATACATGCAAAATAACTATACTAGAACAGTTACTGACACACTTTATCTATTTTGCCTATTTTATATACCATGTTTCCTTTACTTAGGGTACTGACATGGTAGAACATTACATATTGCTGTCTTTGAAGCACAATAAACGGTGTGTTCATTGGAAGAGGGTAACTCACACTAAGTAAGGAGTAGCAGGGTGGCCAAGAAAGGAAGAAGAATGTGTTAAAGGTGAGCATAACCAGTGTATGGACGAAAGCCCTCACTCACCCAAGGGTGACATGCTTCATCATTGGGTTCCTCCAACACAACAGGTCCGCAAGGTACCCAGTGTGGGCTACAACTTACCCTCGGGGAAGGTGTGAGAGTGTTCTGAAAAAGCACGTAAATGTATAAACACCTCTTGGATGTAAATGAGGGGCAGAGTGCCACAAAAATAGTGTGTGTTTAAAATGCCTCAGTAGAAAACAATACATTTAATTATAACGTCCTAAGGATAGGATTAAAATGCAATGTGAGACAGGGTTAAGGAGATCTACCCTGTGTGGTGGTCAACATGTTTCTGCCCTAGATGACAATTACATGTTCTGGGCATTCATCAGGACCATGATATCTAGTCACTCTGCATCAACAAATGCATAAATAATACATCAAAATTAGGTACTCAGGCCAAACCTCAAGACCAACTGTGCACACTGATAGTAGTCAAATTGGAAGGTCAGGAGGCCCTACAGTAAAAGAAGAACAAAAAAAACAATCAACGAGGTATCAGGGTGCACCACCACTATATACACATACATGTGCTCCTCCCCAAACTAATATAAGAACTAAAAAGTGGTCTTACATATGAGCACTGTATACTGGTCGATTCTACCATCTCCAGAGTCTTATCACAAGTAGAACCCTCTATTAGGGACACAACAGTTTGAAACAAAAAACATGAAATAGCAGGATAAACGAAGACCATAAACAGACACAGAGTGAAGACTAATACATTGTAATCACACTTGCTCAATGTGTATTGCATAGATAGTTCAGAGGTATTCCTACATAGTGATTGGACTAGGCGCCGCAATTTGGCACTCAGCCAGGGAATGCGATTCTGGGCATGTTTTCCTCCCAGGCTGTATTGCAGCCCGGGTGAAGAGCATGCTAAGTGTGCATGAATGTTTGGGCAGCTAGAAACTGACGGACAAACATTCATGCGCACTTGCAAAGTCTTCTCACCACTCCCAATGCTCCTGAATCAGAGCAGCCCTGCCCCACCCTGCAAAGCTACTGCAGCAGGACAATATGAAATGATAATAACGTCGAGCTGTAATCATTTTATTTTTCCTTTATTTCACTGTTGCACAGCAGTGGGGCGACACTCCTCTGCCTTAGCGGAGGAGCCACCACTGTTCCAAGCAGTGCGAATAAAGGTCCTTACACAAAAAGCTTTCTGAGTTTTTTTATGTTTTTGTTGTGGATTAAATAGATCTAGTTAGAAGGGAGTAACAATGCTTAATTTGAACCAAGGAGTTGCAGCTGAGGCGCACCGCCACTTATTAGTGGGGACCAACACTTATTTATCCTCAACAGATTTAGAACCGGAGCAAGAGAGAGAAAATCACACAATGGGGTGGTAGGGAGGGCGATAAAGAACAACAGTGACAAAAAAAGAAAGCAGGGATGAAAGAGAACCTGCAAGAGTGAGAAAACGTACCAGGGAAAGTCTGGTGTGGATGATAGAGGCCTGAGGTCGATTCAAGAATATACAGCCTTAGAATATGTCAAATTCTACATTGCATAATTTAGGCTGCAGGCTTTTGAGTGAATCTTTGAGTAAGTGTAAAACAAGTGTATGTTTTGCGGAAAAAGCTCCTGAAGTTTTAAAACAGTGAATTGACGAATATTGCCCGTTTTACCTTTTCTTAAGATATTCAATTTTGTACACTGATAGTGTAACTTATGATGCCCCAGGTTGATGTGATTAAGTAAATCTGGGGCAACATCAAAATCAATGGTTGTTGCCTGGGAACACCCACTGCAATGCCCATAGAACGCTTCATTGATGCAGAGTAAGGCAATGCAGCAACTAGTGCTGCTATGTCTTACTCCATATCTATCAGGCCATTCAAAGCCATGCAGGGTGGCTTAGCATCGTCTCATAGATATGAATGTGAGGCCGGCGCCATCTCAGCATCAAAAAGCGTGTCTCTCCGGTGGGGCACACCTCTCAAAAATACACATTGGTGTATACAATCATCAAGTGCTCAGCACATGTATGATCCAACTTATGGATGGTAGAACACAGTGCCATACATGTTTCAAACTTCAAAGAGCAGGGGTTACTAGGATTAAGTTATCTATAGAACAGCCAGTTATGTGCACAACAATGTTTCTGGGGCCTGCAAAGAAGGCAAATGCCATGAGCAAGAGTATTACTTGCTTGGTTTCCTCATAATGGATGCCTGTCATAGTAACATGAAATGGGAGTGAAGGATAGGTGATCTGGAGACATGCAATTCCCTTAACTGTTTAATACCACAAAGCACTGAAGCTGAGGTATGACTTATTGAAGATAATTATGAAGATGCTGATCATGTGGCACCCTTTGTCAGGAATCAGCTCGTGGGCCAATCGCTGGGTGACACAAATGTGCCCCTTTGCATTAAATATCTGGACTGAAATGCCAGGTAGCACAAACCTAGATCCAATGCCCAAGGGAACTGATCACAATTAATCTGTTGATTTCTTCAGCCAGCAAATTATCCTACCTATCTCTACAATGTTGTAATGAGAAGTGGCTGATATGCAGTGGCAGGTGGCTCACCCAATATCCGTGTGTAACACTACATAAATTCCTCATCACCTAATGCGTAGGATAAGGAAGTATGTTCAAAATCATATAAACCAATGTATTTGATTATCTGGATTGTTTAAGACAAAAACTATATAAGTGTAAAATGTGTGTATGTTTTGGGGACAAAATTCATGAAGTTTTAAACAGTAAATTGATGAATGATGACCACTTTACATTTTCATAACATAGGCAATTGGACATGTGTACATTGATTCAACAATTTCTCCATCTAGATCTCAGGAATATATCCGGAAACAGTGTAGCTTATGATGATCCATGAGCAGACAAGTTGTAAATAATTTAAATGAGTGTACTAGAAAACAATTTAATGTCTTATAAGCCATAAAAATCATGAAATAAATGGTCTAAGGAGACCTTGGTGACTGAGAAGGCTCATTACAAAAGAAAAGACGTGGAATCCACGTGAACCCCTCAGTAGAGAGAAGAGGAGCTCTCCTCTCATCTGAACATCAATCATTGTGTGAACCCTGAATACGTAGTTTGGCTCTACTGCTATTCAGCATCATCATCATCAAGTTGAGTTTATTTCGGATAAAAACAAATCCATAAAACTTGCTTGCATATAGAAAGTTGAAAGTGAGCAACTATTCCTGCTTGCCCCTGAATATTAAGGAGGGCGGCTTCATCTGTACTACAGGAGCCATTGCTCTGCAATCGTATTGACTCAACTGAATGGACAAATGACTCCAAAATCTGGGCTGCCTTGATTAAGCAATTATCTACAAAGAAACTACTCAGAACGAAGTTCTGCTAAAAGACCAATGACTTTCTAACTACCCCGATGGCGGTGGAGCACCATGAAAATAGTTTAATACATGCCAGCCCCTAACGATTGGGCCTCTGCTACATGATTGTATCCATCCCTTAAATACTAGGTTGACAAGCTTAATCCCTGTATATAGGAAGTGGATTTGGAATTTGGAATTAAAATTCTTTCAGGACAAAACATGATATTTCTACCTGATTCCAATCAAAAGGTTAGCACTTATTAAATGTAATGAGGTAACCCAATGTTATCCTATGGGAGAGATAGTCCACACAGTAGTAAAAAGTGAATTTGAGAGTTTTTCCAATAACAGAACATGAAAAACTTAAAAACACATGTCCTGGCTATTAAATACAATGCACCCTACCATATGTGCTGTTTAGGGACTATCATAGGGGTGACTTGCATGTATTACAAAATGAGATTTAGGCCTGGCAAAAGGTTTACTTTACCAGGTCAAACAGGCAGTATCAAAACTGCACTACAGGATGCAGTTGTATATTGATATTAATAGTGAATTATTTCTATAGCACACAAATGCAGAGGGTGTCTTAGTGCTGTGGCAGGTCTGATTCAGAAAAGGGGATGGTGATGAACAGAGTGTCTGAATTAAGCAGACCACTCTTACCCAGTCCAAAGATCAGGGCTTGATCCATCACCGTTTTTTAGCTCACTGCACCATCCCAGCTCAGAACCTGGCTACGTTGCAGGTCTGAGACATGTTTTAAAGTGCCTCTTAAGTGGATTGCGCAATGAGAGCTGAAGGCCCACTAGTGAACTTTATTTTATAGGCCATGGGTGCATATAGTACCAACTACCAGGTACTTAAATGTAAATTAAATACGGCAATCAGGTGTAAGCCAATTTTCCATGTTTAAGAAGATAATGCAAGAACGTTATCACTGGTTAGCAGTGGATAATCCTCAGAGTCCTAATGCCAACAAAAACGACACTCAAAAAACAGGAGAGGAGAAGGCGTTGGGTGTGGGGTGACCCTGCAGAGAGGGCCAAGTCCAACATCGGCATATGCAAAATGTCCTTGCCATCCCTATAGTACAAAATCCACTCACTGCCCATGGGAGAAAACAATCAGTTATACTATAATGGGCCAATTTTTACTGCAAGCCACGCAATTTCACATCTAATTGAAGATAGATGAACACATTTGCCAGTCATCTCTTAAATTTAATATGTTGATGCTGTAAAAAAGTAAAAACAGAAAAAAGTTATCTTTTTTGCTCAAACACACATTTTTTTATCAGATTTAAGATCCAAAGACAGAAATTGTGGAGGAAATTGGTTTAGGGGAAGGTTCATAAATCAGGTCATTGTTATAATTAACAATCACTTGAACTTTTACATCAGCAGTTTACTCTTTTTAGGACATGAATGTTAGCCGAGGGAAAATATTTTCTCTTGGAATTACTAATTTTCTCCCTTTTGCCTCAACTAAACATGCATCAGGACCCCTTTCATATAAAATGGGGTGCAGTTCATGTGTGTTATAGGCACACTCTCAATTACAAGGAGGGGCAGTACACCATATTGCATAGAAAGTGTGATAGTCATGTTGCAGACATGAACATGTGCCTTTTCTAGATGAATGACTGTTAATTTGAAACCTCCAATTTGCCTCTCAATATATAGGCACAGATAGCATATTGGTGGGGGCAGAGTTTTCCCGGTAGGTGGGTGCAGTGTCTGACTAAAATGCCTTGTGGTGTTCTCAGATGGACCTTGCTAACCATGCCCTCTCATCAATATACCTGTTGACAGTCTGTTTGCCACTGTTTCTACATTACAATATGGTATAAGGACTTGGCAAAGCATTTCATAAATTGAATAGGGCCACACCCCCATTCATATGCAGCATGATCAAGATCACATGAGCACCACATGCATGCTGGTGTGATTCTTATTACAGAGAGAGACACACACTTGTCTCGGCCCCTTCTGTAATACCAAAGTGCCAACATAGCACAAAAAAGATTCTAATGCGTTTTGCCCTCCTGGAACATTTTCTGTGACAGTGCCTCAAGAGTCATGAGAAATGAGATACATTTCTAGGGTTGCTACACACACAAACAGACATGCAGGGGTAACCTGATAAATTACTATATTACTGTTGCCTCGATGTAATTTCCTTAACACAGTGTCACTTCAGAATAGGAGTTTAAGAATGTTAGAATAGGTGACTCAGTCCCCACATCACACAGCTGTTCACCAGCACAGATATGACCCGTGTGACCTTCATCTAGACTCACACATCACTGGTACTGTTCACTAGCTGCAGTCCAGCTAGAACTTAGTAAGAATTTTGGAGCATTCTAAAAGCTTGACAAAAGGGGTGAAACTCTCCTATGGCCAAAATTAACGTCAATACCTGCTCTCTACCTCTGTGAGAGGGAGGTTGGCTGCATTAAAGTCAACCTGTGTTGATATTTGCATCTGCCTCGTAATTAGGGTGCAAACAACATGGGTCAAATGTCAATGGAACAGGTTCTGTGGTGAGGGATTGGTAGCAAAAAGATGGCTGAAGAAAAGAGAAGCATTATAAAAATCCAGAATATCTTCTCGTTGACAGACCAGAACGCAAGATTGGGTAATTTGGTAGAGTCATAATAGCATATTTGTTCTAATACTATATCTCTATGTTAAACTTTAATTTACTAATATTGGGATGCATTTTGAGGTTTGTGTAATGTATTAACCGACAATATAACATTACTTTAGTGATTACATTCTAGGACACAGCCAATAATGAACAAATAATAGGAAATCAAATGGTCAACCAATAATAGTCATGAGCTGGGGAAACTGAACTAGCAACAAATAACAATCACTTACCTGGGATAGCTGCTTTTATTACTGGAATGGGGCATTGTCCTTGTTTGCAGTACAGTGGTCCTTTAAACAGGTGTGCCAGGTGCAAATACGGACAGTGTGCTTTATTATGATCAATGTGCTGACCTCGGGCACCTTTTAACTTGTAATGCCTGGGGAAGTGCATTCAGTGAAATGCAGACTGGCTGCTTCAAAGCTGCTGTGCATTTTTCCGTGCAGGCTGTATTCTGGCGGCTCTTTGAAAAAGGGAGGGAGATCACACTCTGAGGTGGATGCTGTGAGAAACTCCACCTACCTACCAGGGGACGCCTGGGGTGGTCCTTGGGACTCCCTTTCCCCATTGGGCTGCCCTCAAGGAGTGTGCACTGACAGTGCGCCACCTTTTTGTGGCACTCAATCATTGTACCTCCTAACGGCATAATTGTCTTTTTTCCTGTGTCTGTAACACAGCATATGCAGGTAAAGTGATTCCCTTACTTGTGTGGGCCATGACCACATGCAAATAAGGGAATGCCCTCTGAAGATAGTGCTGGTGTTTTTTGTGTGCAAGCTCTATTGGTAAAGTAGAAGGGTCTGCACAAGCATCAGCGCCCCTTCTGTAATACCATAGTGCCATGGGTGTTTAAAAAGCAGGCCCACGCCCCATTGCTCCCCTGGAGAACTATCTGAAATATGGCCCCTATTGTCAACCAGTGTTATGAGTAGGCGGTGGGGACATTTCACTGTAATCCAACATGAGTGGTTGTGGGTAAAATTTAGTCTGCAGCTCACACGTTGAAAGAAATCCAAATGTTATCTAAATTGATGTACATTTTCGGAAGGATGAACTGCAGCCGTGGTCGATAGGGGAGTACCTGCCGGGGTGGTGACGTGGGGAGGGGGAGGGGAGGGCAGGGTGGGGGTTAGTAATGAATTGATAATGGAGGTTTGCAGGTAAGTAAACATTTAAATAAATCAAACGAATTTCGTTGCGCGCACTGCGTCCCCAAATGCAATGCAGTGTGCGCAACGAAATTCGTTTGATTTATTTAAATGTTTACTTACCTGCAATCCTCCATTATCCATACATTACTAACCCCCACCCTGCCCCTCCCACTTCCCACGTCACCACCCCGGCAGGTACTCCCCTACCGACCGCGGCTGGATGTACTGGCAGCAAGTAATGAGAAAGCCAATCTAATGTTCATAATAAACAGACGGACCTAGAGCCAATATAAAACACAAGAATGGAAAATGTAACTACTGTGAAGATAGAGAAAGGATTTTAACAGTTTGCCAATATAGAATAGGTGAAAGGAAAATGTCCCTACTATGGAAATTCCAGTGGGTGGTATAATTTGCTCGTGATACTTGAACTCTAATGGAAATCTCCTTTTGCAGGTCACGTGTTTCTCAGGTACTTGTATGTACATGTAGCTCACTGAACTGAACACTCGCTGCAGCAAGTAGGCTGTCTTGAGATTCATTAGTTCACTTCCAAGGCAGGCTCAGCTGTCAATCCTTCTTAAATTGGTATTGTAAGTCCCATAAATTGCATAATAGTAACATTAATCGCAGATGTGTGGTATAAAGTGCTATATAGGGAGCACTTTATTAATGATGAGAAATTGATATAAACAGTGAAAGACAAATTGGAGATATGTTAACAACAACCTTCTCTTGCACTGAATATTTTATCAGGCAAAAGCTACAGAGCCCAACACGTAAAGCAAATTTTACTTTTTGATTTGATCTAAATTGTTCTTACTTTGTATGATTGTATTTCCTTGGTAAATACTGTACCAGACATTTTAGGGGTAACTGATTTGTGCACTAGAGTGCGCTGTTATCAGGTAAACAAGATTCAACTATGAATGGACCTCTTCAAAAGCTTCTGAACGTTTTTCATGAGCCGGTCAATGGGGCATATTACCAAGCAGGGCGATAGGCAATTATCGCTGCTTTAGCGGCCGTTTTCGGATGCTAAGCGCCGATAATTCTATCGCTCTATTCGCAAGCTGTCGCTAACTGCAGTTAGCGACAGCTTTAGGCGATAGCGAGCGGTTTGGGTCCCGCTTTGCATGTTAGCGATATTTATCGCTAATGACATGCAAAGTGGGCGAACCCAACCTGTTAGCGACTGAAAGCAGTCGCTAACGTCGCTAGCGCCTATTAGCAAGGCAAGCGTAGCGATGGAAATATTCCCGCTATCGCCAAAAACTAACGCCTGCTCTGACCAGTTCTTAGCCATGTTATCCAATGGAAGGTGGATAACATGGCTAAGAGCATTTTGTCGCTAATGCGTGAATATAGCTGTATTCTCAGCGATATTCACGCTATCACCGGAAAATGTATCGCTTTGGAGATAAACGTTGCTAATAGCACGTTATCTCAGCGATAATTTCCGGCGATGCTTAGCGATAAAAAAATCGTTGCTAAGCCTAGTTAACGATAAATATCGCTAATCGTTGGTAATATGCCCAATATTTCTTAGATCTTGTCCACACGAAATTGATGCAGAATTGTCTGTTGTATTTCTATGACGTTTTTGGCATGTGTCAGTATCCAATGTTTCATCTCTGTTTATTGCAAGCTCTCTGTAGAACTCCCTTGGGCTTTAGAGAAACTCTTAAACTGCATACTTTCCGGGAACATTGAGAAACTAATCGTTCATATCATGTACTGTTTGGAAACCTAACAGCACCAGAACATTTAAAAAACTTTTATTTGGTACATTTCACCCTTTCGCCTGCTCACTTCTTAAATCATCACATCTAAATCATCCCCTGTGAGCGCCAGTCCATAAACAGTGTTTGAAGGAAGTCCGTGTGCCAATGCTAGGGCTCCTCTGATTAGAGCCACTTGTTGCAACTTCACACATTACCTCTCTAAAGGTGCAGTGACTCATAAATCACTCGCCCCTTCGTGCAGCTGCTCTGTGTTTGACTAACAAGTCCTGATGTATAAACTCACAAATTATCACTGTAGTGCTCCCCCTACCCTCGTGGTCCTGAAAGAGAGCATTGTTCTCAAAGAATGCTTTTAACATATATCAGAACATCATTCTGTCTCAGAAATACGAATATTAAACCATCAAAACAGCACAAAAGAAGGCCAGACCCAACATATTTTGTGCAGTTTGCACACATATTCACATTGTAGCTCAACCTAAGAAACTCCCTTGCGCTGCTAGAATTCTGCTTGCCAGATGGTGGAGGTATTTCCATTGTGGAAGACATCCTTAGAGATTTCTTTCCATACTGCCCCTCTGCTGGTGGGAGCCGATTAAAATGCAGTGTTGGCAAAACCCGGCACAAGCGTTACTAAATTTGATCAATGAACAATGACTCTGAGGTGCTTCAAACATGTTTCTCATCGAGGTTACCTTAACTGACCAGTTGCATTAGTCTGCACAGTTTCCCAGTTTTCTCTGCAGAGTTAGCCAAAGAGGAAGTGGAATATGGCTCAAATTGAATGCAGACACTGAAACATTTGAAATAAAAAAAATATTGCCGCTATGCTTTAAGAAAGAGAGGGCGCACAAGTGAATTTCCAAGAGTTGGCAACCTTTTCCCTTACGTAATACATGTGCATTTCGTGAATTTTTAGAAAGCTATACCTATTACACAAAATGGTACCTCCCTTTAAAATGTAATTAAAACTATAATGAACCAAACAGGACAAATAACCCTTGTGTGCCCAATAGCTTCACTGTTAGTAATCAATTATTTGCCAGACTCAAAGGTGTTTATTAAGAGTGTCATATTCAGAATCTAGTTGCCCTTCACCTTATGTCAAGCTCTGGTGAGTTCTGATTCGTTGGGACCAAGAAATTGCTTGTTCTTTAGATTCAATCCTTCTGCTTTTTTACAACATGACACACCTTACCCATTGAAAAAATGATGATATTCTTTCTTCTCTCTCTGGTTTAATTCAACAACTACTCAGTTCACTCTTGATACACTGACGCGTTCCTTTTTGCCTAATTATCCTTTAAAAGTGGCATTCCATTTGCATACGTGTCTCTCTCAACCCCAAAAGTAACGATAGATCTGAATTCCTAGCCTTTTCCAACAAATTGTATTTTATAATTTGTATCTACTTTTCTGTAACTTACATTTTGCAGGCATTTTGTTCTCTTCCTTTTAGCAAGCAAACGAAAATAGCAGTCTCACTTTTGAACAATTACGACGCAAAAATCTCACTATGAAATACATGTACAATGGTTCCACCAGAAAACTACAACCACAAAGCAAGTTTCCTATGTGTAGTCCATTATCTAAGAGTGGTAAAATCTAGGCTAAGCTGCCTACGTTGGGGAACAATGTCATGTGTCAGACAACCATGACTGCTCCTTTAGTTGTAAAAGGAGCAAGGAAAGCTTCTTTACAATGGCATGACAAGGCATAACCATCGGCAAGGTAGAAACATCTTTAGAGCCCAGCCAATTAGCCCTTGGGTCCTGGGTTCAACAGGTGCAGGTTTATTCCTTCTCACCCTGGCAAAAGGGCTGCAGGTCAGCACAGCAGCACAGCCACCTTCAGAACAGCAGTCCTGCAAAGTGGCAATACTTTCAGCAGCACAGTAGTCCTATATCCTGGCAAAGTATCATCAGGTCCAGAAGTGAACTAAAGATTTGTTTTCTGAGGTCCAACATTTATACCTGGGCCTTCCTTTGAAGTGGGAGAAGCTCCTAGAGTTTTCTCTTTAAAGGGCACAGGCTTTCTGCCTTCACTGCCCTGGCTCCAGACTAACTACAGGTGGTATGCAACCCCTTTGTGTGAAGGCAGGACACGGCCTATTCCAGTGTAAATAGGCCTGTACCCAGCTGAACCCTCCTATGCTTCCAGTGAAGGCCCATCCAGGCACTCCTTAGCTCTCTATTGTGTGTGGCTGTCTAAGAGGAATATACAAAGCTCAACTGCCACCTACACCTAGTCATATGACCCATAGACAGGCTACATGCACCTAGGGTCTAATTTATGAGGCCCCTTGCGCCATCGGTACGTCACTTTTTGTGACGTTCTGTGGTGCAGAAGCTTGCGTGATATTTATCAGGCAGCACTAAGCCACGTTTTTTGGCATAATCCTGCCTGATAAATATCAGTCCCTTTAACGCACTGTTACGCATTAAAGGGGGGTGCGATGTGTGTTGCTGGGGGCGTTCCCAGCAACATCCATGGCCTTTTGACACTGCCCCAGATTTATGAGAAATCGTAAATCTGAGGTAGTGCCAAAAGTTTGTGCCTCCCCAGTGGAGGTGTAAGAGAGGTGTAACAGGGAGAAATATCTTTATTTCTCCTTGGTTTTCCCTTTTCTATGTGTGCTGCATTCTGCAGCCCACATAGAAAGAGGAAAAGCCTCTTGTGATTATTTTTGTACACAGAGGTTTCCCTTCCTGTACAAGAATAATCATCCCCACAAGGCAGGCACCCATGCACCATTGTGCAAAGGTGCCTGCGATGGCACTCGGCACCCCACTGTGCGCCAGCGCAGGGGAAAAGGACAGAAATGGACCGTACCTTATAGATACAACACATCCCTGCCCTTTTCTTTTGCCATAGGGAAGCACAGCAGGAAGGCCTGCTGTGCTTCCCTACAGCAAAACCTCATAAATGAGGCCCTAAATGGCTAAGGCAGGACAATTCCAACTTTCTAACAGTATCATTTTCAAAATTCAAATTTAAAATCCGACTTTACCATAAAACAAAGTTTCTCAATACCATTCCAAAGACTACAAACATGAACTGGGTAAATTTCTCCATTGTCAAGTCGCAGCTTATTAAATATAATAAAGTATTTCCAATGTTATCCTATGGGAGAGGAGGGCCTTGCAATAATGAGAAACACATTTATGAGTTTGTCACTACCAGGACAAGTAAAAATTAAAATTACATGTCCTACCTTTTAAATACACTGCACTCTGACCTGTGGGCTATATAGAGCCTATCCTAGGGGTAACTTATATGTTTAAAAATTGAAGGTTAGGCCTGGCAAAAGGTTTATTTTGCCAGTTCAAAATGGCAGTTTAACTGCATACACAGGCTACAATAGCAGACCTGAGAAATCTTTAAAGGGCTACGTAAGTGGCTAGCACAATCAGTGCTGCCGGTCCACCAGTAGCATTTAATTCACAGATTCTTGGCACAGGTAAAGCCATTTCACTAGGGTCTTACAAGTAAATTAAATATGTCCATTAGGTATAAGTCAATTCTGCCATGTTTGAAGGAGAGAGCACAAACACTTTATGACTGGTTAACAGTGGAAAGGTTCACAGAGTTACAAAGCTTGCTGAAACAAAGTCAGCAAACCGGGAAGGTTCAAGGAAAAACCTTAGGGTAAAAACCACAACAGGGATGCCAGGTCTATTGTGAGGGTTGGGGGCATCAGTGGCAGGAAGAATTACAGTTAAAAAAGTGATAGGGTGTGACCAGCCTAGGGGCAATGTTGATGTTCAGCTGCTGAATCTACCCTGAGACTCACCAGAGCAGCGGAGGGGCAAGGGAGGGGTGGCAACTTCACGACCAGCCAACCGGGACATTTGGGACGATCTCTGGTGAATAAAGCGATACAAAAGGGGATGATGGACGGAGCGTTTGAGCAAATCAAACACTCACCCCCAGTCAACTGATCTGGGTTTAATCCATCACCATTCTTTAGCCCACTCAGCCACCCCATTTCAGACATGGCTATATGCAAATCAGTCTGACCCTGTGCCTTATGGGAACAGTCCAGCCCGAACTGCCAAGCCATGTCTTCCATAGCCCGGAAACAAGCATCCTGGGACCGGTTTCGGATTCATAATCCTCATCAGCCAGGCTATCTTGAATCCCGTGGCCAAGTGAGCAAGGGACTCACGTCTGAGCATACCCTGCCACACTTAGGGCGAACAAAGCGATACAAAAGGGGATGATGGACGGAGCGTTTGAGCAAATCAAACACTCACCCCCAGTCAACTGATCTGGGTTTAATCCATCACCATTCTTTAGCCCACTCAGCCACCCCATTTCAGACATGGCTATATGCAAATCAGTCTGACCCTGTGCCTTATGGGAACAGTCCAGCCCGAACTGCCAAGCCATGTCTTCCATGGACCGGAAACAAGCATCCTGGGACCGGTTTCGGATTCATAATCCTCATCAGCCAGGCTATCTTGAATCCAGTGGCCAAGTGAGCGAGGGACTCACGTCTGAGCATACCCTGCCACACTTAGGGCAAACAAAGCGATACACAAGGGGATGATGGACGGAGCGTTTGAGCAAATCAAACACTCACCCCCAGTCAACAGATCTGGGTTTAATCCATCACCATTCTATAGCCCACTCAGCCACCCCATTTCAGACATGGCTATATGCAAATCAGTCTGACCCTGTGCCTTATGGGAACAATCCAGCCCGAACTGCCAAGCCATGTCTTCCATGGACCGGAAACAAGCATCCTGGGACCGGTTTCGGATTCATAATCCTCATCAGCCAGGCTATCTTGAATCCAGTGGCCAAGTGAGCAAGGGACTCACGTCTGTGCATACCCTGCCACACTTAGGGCGAACAAAGCGATACAAAAGGGGATGATGGACGGAGCGTTTGAGCAGATCAAACACTCACCCCCAGTCAACTGATCTGGGTTTAATCCATCACCATTCTTTAGCCCACTCAGCCACCCCATTTCAGACATGGCTATATGCAAATCAGTCTGACCCTGTGCCTTATGGGAACAGTCCAGCCCGAACTGCCAAGCCATGTCTTCCATGGACCGGAAACAAGCATCCTGGGACCGGTTTCGGATTCATAATCCTCATCAGCCAGGCTATCTTGAATCCAGGGACCAAGTGTGCAAGGGACTCACGTCTGAGCATACCCTGCAACACTTAGGGCGAACAAAGCGATACAAAAGGGGATGATGGACGGAGCGTTTGAGCAAATCAAACACTCACCCCCAGTCAACTGATCTGGGTTTAATCCATCACCATTCTTTAGCCCACTCAGCCACCCCATTTCAGACATGGCTATATGCAAATCAGTCTGACCCTGTGCCTTATGGGAACAGTCCAGCCCGAACTGCCAAGCCATGTCTTCCATAGCCCGGAAACAAGCATCCTGGGACCGGTTTCGGATTCATAATCCTCATCAGCCAGGCTATCTTGAATCCCGTGGCCAAGTGAGCAAGGGACTCACGTCTGAGCATACCCTGCCACACTTAGGGCGAACAAAGCGATACAAAAGGGGATGATGGACGGAGCGTTTGAGCAAATCAAACACTCACCCCCAGTCAACTGATCTGGGTTTAATCCATCACCATTCTTTAGCCCACTCAGCCACCCCATTTCAGACATGGCTATATGCAAATCAGTCTGACCCTGTGCCTTATGGGAACAGTCCAGCCCGAACTGCCAAGCCATGTCTTCCATGGACCGGAAACAAGCATCCTGGGACCGGTTTCGGATTCATAATCCTCATCAGCCAGGCTATCTTGAATCCAGTGGCCAAGTGAGCAAGGGACTCACGTCTGAGCATACCCTGCCACACTTAGGGCAAACAAAGCGATACAAAAGGGGATGATGGACGGAGCGTTTGAGCAAATCAAACACTCACCCCCAGTCAACAGATCTGGGTTTAATCCATCACCATTCTATAGCCCACTCAGCCACCCCATTTCAGACATGGCTATATGCAAATCAGTCTGACCCTGTGCCTTATGGGAACAATCCAGCCCGAACTGCCAAGCCATGTCTTCCATGGACCGGAAACAAGCATCCTGGGACCGGTTTCGGATTCATAATCCTCATCAGCCAGGCTATCTTGAATCCAGTGGCCAAGTGAGCAAGGGACTCACGTCTGTGCATACCCTGCCACACTTAGGGCGAACAAAGCGATACAAAAGGGGATGATGGACGGAGCGTTTGAGCAGATCAAACACTCACCCCCAGTCAACTGATCTGGGTTTAATCCATCACCATTCTTTAGCCCACTCAGCCACCCCATTTCAGACATGGCTATATGCAAATCAGTCTGACCCTGTGCCTTATGGGAACAGTCCAGCCCGAACTGCCAAGCCATGTCTTCCATGGACCGGAAACAAGCATCCTGGGACCGGTTTCGGATTCATAATCCTCATCAGCCAGGCTATCTTGAATCCAGGGACCAAGTGTGCAAGGGACTCACGTCTGAGCATACCCTGCAACACTTAGGGCGAACAAAGCGATACAAAAGGGGATGATGGACGGAGCGTTTGAGCAAATCAAACACTCACCCCCAGTCAACTGATCTGGGTTTAATCCATCACCATTCTTTAGCCCACTCAGCCACCCCATTTCAGACATGGCAATATGCAAATCAGTCTGACCCTGTGCCTTATGGGAACAGTCCAGCCCAAACTACCAAACCATGTCTTCCATGGACCGGAAACAAGCATCCTGGGACTGGTTTCGAATTCATAATCCTCATCAGCCAGGCTATCTTGAATCCAGTGGCCAAGTGAGAAAGGGAGCAAGGGACTCACGTCTGAGCATACCCTGCCACACTTAGGGCGAACAAAGCGATACAAAAGGGGATGATGGACGGAGCGTTTGAGCAAATCAAACACTCACCCCCGGTCAGCTGATCTGGGTTTAATCCATCACCATTCTTTAGCCCACTCAGCCACCCCATTTCAGACATGGCTATATGCAAATCAGTCTGACCCTGTGCCTTATGGGAACAGTCCAGCCCGAACTGCCAAGCCATGTCTTCCATGGACCGGAAACAAGCATCCTGAGACCGGTTTCGGATTCATAATCCTCATCAGCCAGGCTATCTTGAATCCAGTGGCCAAGTGAGCAAGGGACTCACGTCTGAGCATACCCTGCCACACTTAGGGCGAAGAAAAAGATACAAAAGGGGATGATGGACGGAGCGTTTGAGCAAATCAAACACTCACCCCCAGTCAACTGATCTGGGTTTAATCCATCACCATTCTTTAGCCCACTCAGCCACCCCATTTCAGACATGGCTATATGCAAATCAGTCTGACCCTGTGCCTTATGGGAACAGTCCAGCCCGAACTGCCAAGCCATGTCTTCCATGGACCGGAAACAAGCATCCTGTGACCGGTTTCGGATTCATAATCCTCATCAGCCAGGCTATCTTGAATCCAGTGGCCAAGTGAGCAAGGGACTCACGTCTGAGCATACCCTGCCACACTTAGGGCAAACAAAGCGATACAAAAGGGGATGATGGACGGAGCGTTTGAGCAAATCAAACACTCACCCCCAGTCAACTGATCTGGGTTTAATCCATCACCATTCTTTAGCCCACTCAGCCACCCCATTTCAGACATGGCTATATGCAAATCAGTCTGACCCTGTGCCTTATGGGAACAGTCCAGCCCGAACTGCCAAGCCATGTCTTCCATGGACCGGAAAGAAGCATCCTGGGACCGGTTTCGGATTCATAATCCTCATCAGCCAGGCTATCTTGAATCCAGTGGCCTAGTGAGCAAGGGACTCACGTCTGAGCATACCCTGTCACACTTAGGGCGAACAAAGCGATACAAAAGGGGATGATGGACGGAGCGTTTGAGCAAATCAAACACTTACCCCCAGTCAACTGATCTGGGTTTAATCCATCACCATTCTTTAGCCCACTCAGTCACCCCATTTCAGACATGGCTATATGCAAATCAGTCGGACCCTGTGCCTTATGGGAACAGTCCAGCCCGAACTGCCAAGCCATGTCTTCCATGGACCGGAAACAAGCATCCTGGGACCGGTTTCGGATTCATAATCCTCATCAGCCAGGCTATCTTGAATCCCGTGGCCAAGTGAGCAAGGGACTCACGTCTGAGCATACCCTGCCACACTTAGGGCGAACAAAGCGATACAAAAGGGGATGATGGATGTATCGCTTTGTTTTCTGGTGAATGGCTACACATTTTTGGCCCAGGGGCAGCTCTAGAGCCAGATAATGCCAGTAGTCTCAATTTAGAGGCTGAACCGATGGCACCACCTGGTGCACCCCTTCAGATTACTACTACAGAACAGGGAAGACAGCACAAGAGCTCCAACTGTTGAGCAATGGTAAGAATGTGCACAAACTCGCCGGTGCATGGGAAGCAAGGACAACCCCTGAATTTATATTAAGCTAAGCCAGGCAATACACTATTACATTTTAACAAGCATTATGTTAGCACAGAATGGTGGTCCACTCTCTGGCTCTTTGGATCACACATGAGTAAACCAAGCTACAGGTTCTGAGCTGAGGTTTTCCTACTCTAATTTATTTCTCTTGGCTCACTACCATGTCCCTCATCTAGGACCTAACCAGCTCTATGCACCTGCTCCCTGATATACCAAAATTGCCCTGTTCCATTCCTGGCTGGAATGTTACAGGAGTCATAGTAAAAAGAGGAGCTTCTCCAGCTTCAAGGACGGGATTTTTAAATCCCCAGGAAAACATATGTTCATGGTTATATTTGGCTCTCCCTTTCCCATTTCCACTTTGTTAGATTTTGGCTTCCTTATGTGGCCATGTCATGGCCGTTTCCTAAAGAACAGTAAAGGTCTATTGACCCAGGATTCCACTGTCTCTGTGATACAGAGATGCCAATTACACCCCTACAGTCAGCGCACTTGAATCATAACCATCAGCATGCTTATAATACCCATTCAGGCACCCACAAACAGCTTAATGAGTGTTGGTCATTGATCAGTCCTAATAGGCAGCCTCCCTTTCATATTTCAGACCTGGGAACAGAAGAAAACTTGGATGACGCACCTCCATTCTGACTTGTATCTCATTATAGTTTTGTTCCCTGGACCACATTGGGGACAGCCTTAATAACATTTCACGTAGCAAGGCAACTGGCTGCACTGCATTGCATTAAAGGAAGACATCAGGAATGCATCATATTTGCAAAGATATGGCACATTTCTGCTGCCTCTGTGCGGTGGCACACTGCGTCCTGCCTTGCGCCAATGAAGGAATCCTTTCACCAAGGTGCAATGGTGCCTGTGTTAAGAACAGGATTTTTTTCTGCGGAAAGGGGCCATTCCTGCACAAAAGCAACTCTATAAGGTATGTTTTCCATGTTTGCTGCAGAATGCTTCACACAAAGAGAAGTAACAAGGAGAAATAAAAGATATTTCTCCTTGTTACTCCTTCATCTGGGAGGTATACCATTTTGATGCATTTTCAGGTTGACCACTCTTTATAAATCTGAGAATGTATCAAAATCCATGGGTGGATGCGTGAGAACACCCACAATCCACCCTCTGGAACGCCTCCCAGCCAATATGCATTGCCTTGCATTACCTTGGATTTACTAAACCACGCAGAGCCGCGCAAGGTGGCTTTGTGTGGCTTAGTAAATCCCAGTCAGGGGATTTTGCACTAAATTGAATTGCCTTGCATGACGCAAGAGCGATGCAAGCCCTTAACAAATCGGGACCCCAGTCTGAACAGTGGAGCACATCGTGACTTGCAGCACTCCAGATATTTTGGTACTTGACCCACTCTAGTATTGTCATACAGCATCTCTAGCAGGTCTAATATTAATTCCTTATACTATCATACCAAAGTGGCTCTTCCTTAATCATAGGAAATAGACACCGGGGCCGGAAACTTGTGCACAGTTTTAAAATACACTTCAACTTTGACCTGAAATATTCAATGCTATTCCCAGTGGCAGCTAGAATAAAAAAATGGTGAGGGGCGAAGGTGCTTAACTCACCATAAATGCTGAGCTGTGGCACAAACGGTGCAGCACTTCTCCTTTCCAAGAGCAGGAAAAGGAAGGACTTCCTTCCTGCTTGTGGAATGCAACTCCAACCAATCCTGTTGCTTCTCTCATGCTATGAAAGCAGCTCAAGGATTAGTCAGAGCAGGCACACCCAGCACACCGTTTGAAGCTAGGGCACTGTGCCAGCAATCTCCAAGCTGTTTCACAGACTTTTGATAGCTGGGTCTATAGTGTGCTTGTCCGGCTGGATATCGCCGGACGGACAGCCAATCTGACATGCGCACTCTATACCAGTGCTGTCATCCTCTGCAGGATTCACCCCTGCCCCCACCCTCATGCTGGACACAGCATGAGTCGGTGAGGTGGTAAAACTAAAAGTTAAATTGACATCCCATTTTATTTATTTGTGTTGTGCCTGTGAGGTTACGTAGTTTTCGGCTTTGCTTCGCTACAGTCGCCATTTTGCGTTTAGTCTCCATTTTATGTTGCCTCACTCAGGCAGCACGGCTAACGCGGAAAAATTGTCTTTCTTCCACTTTCAGCTGCTCGATGTTTTTCTCGTCAAGGAACAACCTTTGTCCTTGTGTGCGACACTGATGGCCGGGTCCGGCCGAGTTCACAAAGCCATGTCTAGACTGATTAATCCATGACTTACTCCACTGTTTGCGTCCCACCATTCTTCTCTACCTTATCTTATTTAACTGGCCTTCACTATTCTCTTTGTGTGTTCTCTTGTTACATAGCCCTTCTTTTGAAGCATTCTACACATGTTTTACCACCTGCAAATTGGATTACGGGCACCAGTGTTGATTAACCTGATGGGAGGAGAGCACACGGGGTCTGAAAGGAGGGTGTGTTTTAGACATCTGATAGCTTGTTTTCGAACTGTTCCTATTTGTCAGTTTTGTGTATATTGGGAGTTGTCATTGTAAACTTGTGTTGTATAATAGACTGTGCGCCACAGATTGAAGTGGCAGTCTCTTGAGAACCTACCTGTGTGGTACTTCATAGATAACTGTGCTTAGCTGCAGCTAATAAAACTACTCTTCTACGCCAAACAGAGTGTCCCGTGTCTCTGTCGGTCAAGGCAGGTGAACTCGGAGATCTTAGGCGTGCCCTGCGCCGCTCGGCCCATAAGGCCGGGTTCTCCAATTGGCACCCAACGTTGGGCGACTTCAGCGGAAGTAGTTTTGCCCGAGAGTCGTGAGGAGCTTCGCAGGAAAATTCTGGAGGATTTCGAGAACCACGTGAGCGACCCCTGCATGTCGAAGTGGACCGAAGGTCTTTTGAATCGTGGCTACTCCTTCCCGACGGCTGCTGACGACTGCTGCCCTGACTGTCGCCCTGCCTTGGCCCTTGGTGATGATTGGTACTGCGAGACGATAGACGGACATCTGTTGGCGTGAGAAAAGCATTTAGTTAAGTATTTGTGGGTAGCGCCCACTCTCTTTGTTCCTGGATTTTGTTATTTGATTAGCGCGCTAACCGAAGCCAAGGGGTAAGTACGTTTGTGCTGTGACTCTATTGTCTGAAAATCCCTTGACGTTTGTAAGGACAAAATGCCTGGATTTAGCAAGTTTAAGAAATTCTGTTGTTGTGGTTGTTTTACGGATTCCCAACTAGAGGATTCTTGTTCAATTCCTCCAGTTGGAACTCCTACTTACGAACTTTACTCAAAGCACGGTCTGGGTCCCATAGTTTTTAATGAAATTTGGACCCGTTACACTAAAAAGGACAGTGTTTTGCAATGGCCACAAAATGGGTCTTTTGAGCCAGATATATTAGATAATTTGGAAGCGATTTTATTCAAGAGAAAAGCCCGGCCGGCAATGTTTGATTCCTTTCGCCTATGGCGCAAGGAAGCCAAACAGAAAGAAATTAAGCAAATGAAGAAAGATAAGAAAGAACAGAGTATGTCGATTCTACAGGCTGCCCAAAAATTTAAAACTGACG
Source organism: Lissotriton helveticus (assembly GCF_964261635.1). Taxonomy (NCBI): domain Eukaryota; kingdom Metazoa; phylum Chordata; class Amphibia; order Caudata; family Salamandridae; genus Lissotriton; species Lissotriton helveticus. The sequence continues at coordinate 294,905,650 of NC_136070.1, forward strand.
AAGCTGATCAGGTGATTGAGGTGTCAGAAAGACAACATCGTATGGCAATAGATAGATGCTATCCTGTATTACCTACCGTAACCAAGGGTAAAAATCCTGATGACGATTCTTTTATGTCCCATTTGTTGACATTACCTCCGCTTTATGTGTTCGGAGCTAATGCACCGCCATTACAGCCCGCTGTCAATCCAGCCGCTGTAATTCCTGCACAGTTGCCTGTCCCTGTGATTCCGCCTCAACCCCCTTTGCCAACAATATCGGTACCCCAATCTCCTGTGCCTCAGCCTTCTCCATCTGTCGTTTCTTTTGCTACAGATTCCTCTTCTGTCTTGCAGAATACCTTGTCCCCCGTTTTAGTGTCAGATTCCCCTACAGCTCGACGGCGTTTAGTCGACACTGTCTCGGGTTTTTTGTCGCCTTTTCTTGGACCTCTTTTCTTCTCTCCTGCCTCGTCTAGGAGGCAATCTCGTAGTCAGTTTCCAGATTTGGAAGAAATAACTAAATTAGACTCTCTTGCTTATAATTGGATCACAAGTCGTGTACAGTATAGTACACGTGATATATTAGATACTTTTCTTCAATGGAATGCGCCCACACAGAGATATGTATTTGGTGTCATGTGTAATACTCTGATTAAAGAATGGGGAGATGTAGATCTAGACTCGCCTCCTCAGGATTTATTCGAAATACAGGATCAATTTGATAGGGGACTTATTGTAGGTCCTACTGTAGAGCATGCTGTTCAAAAACTTGTTGCTTTTCGATCCACCCTTTTCTCTCAAAATTCTCTTGAACCTGATCCTGCGGTTCATCATAAGACGGCACAATATCCTATGCGAGAAGTTCCTCCGATATGGAGAGATGAGGTTCCTCAAGCAGGTGCTAATCCAGGTATTCCTGCTCACTTTCAGCGTATTTGGGTACATGACCCTTGGAAAAGGTCGGAAGTATTGGCACTCAAACAATCTTTACCAGATCCTCGTAAGAATCCTGCGGGATACTATAAAGAGCTGTCTCAGACTGTTGACGCTTGTATTATGAATTTGGCAGATATTGACTTACTCATGGGGAATGTAGTCCCACAAGCAATATGGAGCAAGATTCGTATGCAGGATCATGCGGCAGCTTTAGGTGGTGATTGGGCTGCCATTACAGCTGCGGATGCAGGTCAAGTAGGTGGGGCCAAACCGGATGTCCTGATCACAGAAATACCTGGAAAAATAATAGATTTGATGAAAACTTTATTGCCTGCGATGCGCATTAATTGGGATAAGTTAGCGGCGTGTAAGCAAAAGACGGATGAAAGTGTCTCCGACTTCTTTACTCGGCTTGAGGAGACTTTCATCGACCATAGTGGGCAAGATATGAGTACTGAAGGTGGACAACGATTGTTCGTAGACAAATTTGTTTTTAATTTACTTCCAGAAATATCGAATAAATTAAAACAATCGGAAAGTTCTTGGGATGTCTCTTCCACTGCTCAGATATTGGCTACTGCTCAATATTATGAGAATAGGGATAAGGAAGATAAGGAGAAAGCGGAGAAAAAGACTAAAGACTTGAAAACAAAAGTCCTTCTGCAACAGGCTTATCCCCCTCGTTCTGCTCAACCCTCATTTTCACAGCCCCCACAGTTTCAGAGGTTGTTGCAGAAGCCAGTTCCCTCAGTTCCACAAGCTCCATTGGGCCCCAACCAGTGTGCTTACTGTAAGGAAGATGGTCATTTTAAGAATACTTGTCCAATTTTATTACAACGGTATGGAGGATCATTGGCGCCGCAGGGTCGTGGTGATTCATGATCCATATCCAGAGGTAGGGGTCGTGGTGCACCAACTCAGGAACGACGTCCCTCTCCCTCTCAAGATTCTACGAATTATTTTGATCAGCAGAATTCTCAATCTGCACAATACTACAATGATGACTATTGTTTCGATAATGAGGACGTTGCTTGCCATACTAGCTAGGACAGCCATAGGCAAAGTAAGGGAGTCATATAAGTTCCAGTAGATCAGGAAGGACCTTGTGGTAATGTTATGGCATTAGGTGTTACAGAACCATTTCTCTTGGATACTGGTGCTATGAGAAGTTCCATAATGCATTCTAAACTCCCTGGGGCACCTTTGTCTGGCTTAACAAATGTTTCTGTAGGATTCTCTGGCGCCCCAGTTTCAAATCCTATCTCTTGTCCTTTGCCCATTTCTATTGGTCCATACAATTTGGAAGCTCCTCTCCTTTTAACGACAGGATGCGGAGAAAACTTATTGGGTTTGGACCTCCTGAAACATTTACATGCTACACTGTATTGTTCACCCTCTGGTGTGCACCTCACTCTAGGTGATAAGTTGACTTCTCCAATGTATGTATCTGAAGAACAGCTATCACTCGAGTTGCGTTCACTTCCCGCTACACTTTGGGCTGTGGGTCCAAATGATGTTGGCTTGTTGCAAATTCCACCATATGTAATCACTGTTAAAGACAATGTTAAGATGCCACGTGTTCCCCAATATAAAATATCCAGTGATGGTGAGAGAGCCTTGTTGGCCATTGTTCATGATTTGGTTCAAAAGGGTGTAGTTGAAGAGACAAGAGGAAACGTTTGCAATAGTCCTGTTTTGCCTATTCTTAAACGTACTGATCCCTCTCAGCCACCTGTGTACCGTTTTGTAATTGATCTTCGAGAGGTCAACAAAATTGTTGTCCCTCAATTTCCTGTGTGCCAGGTATCACAGCTTTGCTTACCATGATTCCTGCTTCAGCAGTTTGGTTCTCAGTGATCGATCTTAAAAATGCTTTCTTTAGCATTCCTATTGCTGAAGAAAGTAGGGATCTTTTCGGCTTCTCTGTCGGAGGTCGAAGCTTCCGGTTTAAGCGCGCACCCCAAGGCTATTGTGAAAGTCCTTCCATATACAGTCAAGCTTTGAAATCTCAACTTGATACCTTTTCTTTGCCCTCAGGTGCCACTCTTATCCAATATGTGGATGATTTGTTGATCGCTGCTGATTCTGAAAATGTTTGTAAAGCAGCAACTGTTTCGCTCTTGCAGCATTTGTCTGATTTACATCATAAAGTATCGTCTTCCAAGTTACAATATTGCCGACAAGAGGTTACCTATTTAGGTCATCTCTTGTCGAAGGAGGGAAGGCGATTGACTCCAGAACGTATTCATGCAATTGCGCAAATGCCTGTACCGTCCACACAAAGAGAAGTGCGTGCTTTCTTAGGCATTACCTCTTACTGTAGACAGTGGATTCCAAATTTTTCCCTACTTGCTAAACCTCTGTTGGCACTTACACTTAAAGATACGCCCCAGCCTTTGCCTTGGACTGATGAATGCCAAAAGAGTTTTACAGATTTACGTACTGCCTTGTGTTCTGCTCCTGTGTTGGGTACTCCAGATTACAGTAAACCTTTCACACTCTGTGTACATGAAAGGGAAGGTTGCGCATTATCAGTATTGATGCAATGATTTGGCGACAAACAAAGGCCGTGTGCCTTTTTTTCTGCAACATTGGATCCAGTAGCTAAGGCATTACCTAGTTGCCTTAGAGCAACAGCAGCAGCGGCAATTTCTATTCGTCAATCCACTGGACTAGTGCTAGATCATACTCTTAATGTTATGGTGCCACATGCAGTAGACACTCTTCTTAATAGGACGAAAACTCAGCATTTAACGAGTGCTCGCTTGTCCGGATACGAGTTGACACTTCTAGCTAGTCACATACACATAAAAATATGTAATGTTCTGAATCCAGCAACATTGTTGCCTGCTTTGGATGTTAACAATGTACAAGATCAGCATGATTGTTTTCTTCGCACTGAAGAAGAAACGAAGGGTCGAATAGATCTCAAGGATACACCGCTTGTGGATCCGGATGGGATCCTATGGGTAGATGGGTCATGTTTCAAGCTTCCTAATGGTGAGACGACAGCTGCTTATGCAGTAACGACGTTGTACACAGTGGTAGAAACTGCACGCATTCTGCATAATTCAGCGCAAGCTGCAGAATTGATTGCGTTGACAAGAGCATGTGTGTTGGCGAAAGGGAAGAGAGTGACTGTCTATACCGGCAGCCAGTATGCATTTGGCGTTGCCCATAGTTTTGGTCGTTTGTGGAGGGAAAGAGGATTCTTTACCTCCCACGGCACCAAGGTACAGCATGGTCAGTTGGTAACTGATCTTCTTGAATCACTTGCCCTGCCTACTCAAATAGCGATTGTGAAGTGCAGTGCGCATAAAAAGATTACTGATGACGTGGGTCGAGGAAATGCATTTGCAGATGAGATAGCGAAGGAAACAGCGAGGAATGTTGAAAGTCGCATGTATGTTGCAGGGCCTGCTAGATGGGTTGCAGAAGCTGGTATGTGTGAAGACACAGTGGAAAGTGTGAAAGCGATCCAGAAGGAGGCCGCTGAGAAAGAATTAAGTACATGGAGAGAAAGTACGGGAATGTTGGATAGTACGGGATGTTGGACGGAATTGTCAGAGCATCAACGATGGTTGTTACCTGATGCGTATGTACTGCCTGTAGTTACTATGGCTCATGGACCAGCCCATATTAATGCACAGGTTATATGTAAGCTTTTAGCTCCAGTATGGCAGAATGATGGTATTCCTAAATGTGCAGAAAATGTGGTGAAACATTGCATTGTTTGTTTGATGCACAATCCAGGAAAGGGAACTCCAACTCCAGCAGGTCACTTTGCACCCCCTACGTACCCATTCGACGTACTGCAAATAGACTACATCCATATGGAACGTTTCAATAATCTCAAGTATGTCCTGGTGGTGGTTTGTGCCTTTTCCAGATGGATAGAGGCCTACCCCCTAAAGGACAACACTGCCTTGTCCACTGCAAAAATACTCTTGAAAGAATTCTTCCCAAGGTTTGGTTTGCCGCGCATTGTCTGGAGTGACAATGGAAGTGAATTTGTAGGTCAAATTATGCAAAAGGGGTGTGTAGGTCTAGGCATTAGACAAAAATTCCATGCGGCAAACCATCCTCAGTCAGCAGGTCTGGTAGAGTGCTACAATGGCACTCTCAAACTTAAGCTAGCAAAGATTCAGGCCAGCAGGGGCCTTTCTTGGCCTGATGCTTTGCCTTTGGCACTCCTTTCTACTAGAACAACTGTTCATTCTCGTTTGGGGCTCAGCCCATACGAGATTGTGTTCGGACGCCCAGCTAACGTATGGGGAGTCCCCAGACCCAAAAAGTACTCAGATATTCCCTACCCACTGTTGGTTGACTATTTGCATGATCTCACCACTAAATTGCATGTTATTCGTCAACAGGTCCAAAACGCTTTACCAGAGGCCTCTTCAGATCCCGGACACAACATCCAGCCTGGGGATTGGGTGTGCCTGAAAAATTTCCAGAGAAAAAGGAACTTGGAACCTCGCTGGGGGCCTCCGAGACAAGTCCTACTTACGACCCGTACAGCTGTCAAGGTCCTGGGAAAACGGAACAGGATCCACGGCGTGCATTGCAAAAGGGTACCATTGCCTTTGCCTTATGACCAGTGGGTCCGAGAAGGTATCGGTGACAGTGAGTGTGAGAAGGTACCCAGTTTCGTACCTTTCAGCAGTGCACGCCTGGATTGGACTAGCTCAGAGAAAGAGGACGACGACGTCTTGCAGGAAGCTGTACCCGTTCATCTGAGACTCAACACCACAGATCCTGAACATTTATTTGAGAATCAGACAACGCCTGGAAAGCGACGATATAATTTGAGAAAAAGATCCCCTAAAGACAATTAATTTTGATCTTCTTTAATTCTGTTAATAAAGAAAGGTTTTTCCTTCCCTTATCCATCAAGTTGCAGGGTCACGGTAGGAGTCTTGAGCTGTGACCTGAATAGTGACTAGGTCAACAGGACTTGCAGTGTCATAGGACGGCTAACAATCACAGCCAAGTGATTAAGGAAGATTATCGTGAGCAACGCCTTCAGAGTAATGGATAGTACAGGGAAAGGAAGGGATATTAAAATGTTGAAGAGAGCTCATTACAAGAAATTATTATTTGGTCGTTGTGGCGTAGCGTTATGTGTTTTAGTAGGTTTAAGTAGTTTATTAGCATGCATAGGATGGCTTATTCATGTCCTGCAGTTAGAACCTGTTCACGTTTATGTCCCTCTAACTCCCTCTACTACTGTTTCACCGCATACATTTTACTCACTCCCAGATCACGAGCAAATGAGAAGAATGGACTATCTTAACAATTCGTTTATTCAACTGTTACACCAGCATCAATTGATAGTAAATATTACTGACTATTGGGTATGTGGTCTCATACCGCATAATACACAAAGAGGAATGCCGTATCTAGTTCTCCCTTTTTCATATGAAGGTTCTGCTTGGGCCTATCTGGCTATGTTTTCCAATGCATACCAGAACTTACTTCGATATCCTTCTGGTGGATCCTATAATGGTGGAGTGGATTTCAGTCACAGTTCTTTAATAAAGGGCATTGTAACTATGGCAAAGATTGCTGACATTATCAAGATTCCCAAAGACGAAAAGAGAGCGTATGATGGGTGGAATATAACTCTCTATACTCTTAGCCTCACTGACAAGCTCAAGCAACAGAGTTCTGCACCGATTTGGGTACTACCCCAACGAGGTCGTTTGTGTTTGCAAATAAATGGCCAGTACACCAAAACTAAGCAAGAGAGGAGCAACTGCTCCCACACTTATGTCTATACTCCTTCTAAACCCGCACCATTAGTGGCATCACAAGGTACATATTTCATCTGTCATGATAAAGCTTATACATGGCTTCCCACACACTTCTCGGGAACATGTTATATAGCTTTTCTCCTCCCTCCTACATACACCGCTCCTGCTGATTCTCACAGGAAGAGAGTTGCTAGAGGAGTAGTAGATTCAGAAGATACAGCAGGGCAAGAAGGAGGGGATTTTCTGAAAGGATTTCTTCCCTTTTGGGGTCCGATGGCTAATAGCAAAAATATCAGACAGTTGATCCGTGTGGTTGATGCCACAATCAATGTAACTTCTGGAGCATTGAAGAATTTGACTGCTGAGCTTCAGGCAGATCGACTTATGACTTTACAGAATAGAATGGTTTTAGACATAATGCTTGCAGATAAAGGAGGAGTTTGTAAACTGATTGGGTCTAGTTTTTGCATTTATATTCCTGACAACGCCCCTACAGTATACCAAGCCATCTCTAAGCTACATGTCATCTCTGAGTCTATCCACCAAGATACTGGAGATTCGTCTGTGATGGGATGGTTTTGGGGACTACTGTCCACTTGGGGATGGAAGGTGCTAACTTTCCTTGGAATGATTCTAGCACTCGTCTTTTCTTGTTGTCTTTGTCTACAATGTGGTCCAGCCATTTGTGGACTCTGTGCCACAATCTGTGTCTCCAAACCAGTAGCACAACAGACAGAACACATTAAGATGATGGTGCAACAACATCTTAGTGACCTCATGACCATTGATATCGACTCAGATTGAAATGGGTTCTTTTGTGCATTGCCTGAGTATGGCAAAAGGAGGGCTGAGGTTACGTAGTTTTCGGCCTCGCTTCGCTACAGTCGCCATTTTGCGTTTAGTCGCCATTTTATGTTGCCTCACTCAGGCAGCACGGCTAACACGGAAAAATTGTCTTTCTGCCACTTTCAGCTGCTCGATGTTTTTCTCGTCAAGGAACAACCTTTGTCCTTGTGTGCGACACTGATGTCAGGGTCCGGCCGAGTGCGCAAAGCCATGTCTAGACTGATTAATCCATGACTTACTCCACTGTTTGGGTCCCACCATTCTTCTCTACCTTATCTTATTTAACTGGCCTTCACTATTCTCTTCGTGTGTTCTCTTGTTACATAGCCCTTCTTTTGAAGCATTCTACACATGTTTTACCACCTGCAAATTGGATTATGGGCACCAGTGTTGATTAACCTGATGGGAGGAGAGCACACGGGGTCTGAAAGGAGGGTGTGTTTTAGACATCTGATAGCTTGTTTTCGAACTATTCCTATTTGTCAGTTTTGTGTATATTGGGAGTTGTCATTGTAAACTTGAGTTGTATAATAGACTGTGCGCCACAGATTGAAGTGGCAGTCTCTTGAGAACCTACCTGTGTGGTACTTCTTAGATAACTGTGCTTAGCTGCAGCTAATAAAACTACTTTTCTACGCCAAACAGAGTGTCCCGTGTCTCTGTCAGTCGAGGCAGGTGAACTCGCAGATCTTAGGCGTGCCCTGCGCCGCTCGGCCCATAAGGCCGGGTTCTCTACCTGTTGTGTTTGCAACAGGCAGGGCGGCGCTCCTCTGCTCCTGAGAAGGAGCCACCCCTTGCTTGTCTTTTATCGAGCCCCACACACTGTTCTGCTGTCATACAGCAAGTTAGAGCATATACCTCAATTTCTAAAGTGCTTTTTCTGCAATTCATAGACAGGGAAGTGTCCAATCTCTGTATGCGAATGTATACCATTTATAAAAAAACATTTTGCCAATTTGCAATGGTATCCAGATGGTCTACCAACATATAAAACGTGTTGTTGCAGTGGCAGGAACTGACATTGAGTAGTGACAAACGTCACCGAGAGAGAGCATTGGTGTTCTGATGATTGAGAAACCTTAACAGTATGCATATAGCAAAACGAATGTAATTTCCAATCCTATCTCCTAATTGCTTCCAAATCTTTAAAATACACTTCCCAATAGTAATTTAGATCTTCTTCCATGGTTTCATTTAACAATGCTCTAGTCTTTGTTCTGATGCTCTTTCGTGTTCTCTAAAGCCCCTTTTATATTTTTTGTTCCTGTGGGTCTTAATTGTAACACCTTTTTGCACTGATTAGTATTCAAACGTGCTTTGGATCCCTGCATCATAAAAAAGAAAATGAATAGAGTGAAACAAAATGAAATCTAGTGTTTCCATTTCATAACTAGCTGACACGCTATAGACTGTACTTAGTTGCCGGTTCTGCTAATGACACTATAATTGTATCCCTATCCTATGGCTTTTAGAATTTTGGTATAGTTTTTTTTCCAGGAGCAGAACATTTCTCGAAATTAGGTGAAATTGATAATCTTCATATTATGCGCATTTTTTCAGTACCGATTTTGCATGCAGGAAAATTTCCCATAGAAAGTGGTTTTTTCAAGACATCATTTTCAGGACAGTTTTTGTAATCCCAAGAGTAATTTTAGTTTAATTTTTAAAAAACTTCAAAAACATCATGAACTTTATGAAGGTTGTCAAGTTTTCAAAAACGTTATGAAGTTGCAAGGATCATTTTGCTCTTGTCTGTACTTTCATAAATCGGTGGCATCCATTGTATATCTTTTTTTAAGCTAAATGTCATCATGTTGCTTTCAGCCTCATATCTTTAGCAGTTTTTATCTGACAAACAATTTTTGGAAACCTACCTGAAGGGCAATATTGTGTAAGATGAACGTTTCTCTCCTATTTGCTTGAAAATACAGAGTCACGACTTGAGAGAATCTGTGAGGATAATAGAGAATGATGAGGCTGGTGATAACTGAAGGGTCTGCTTGAAGCACTTGGGACTAATCTGAAGTCTTAGAAAGAGCTGACGACCAAGCCCCCTGAAGAGCCCAGGCTTCCTGAAGAGCCTTCGTTCAAGTTCACACCAGGGTAAAGTTCTGTTTTTATAAACCTACCCAGGACCTGCGGTATGTTAGTTCATGGGAGGGGTCCCTGGGCAATGAATTATTGGCACAGCAAAACCCTTGTATTGGTGTGGTGCTGCGAGGTGGAGCCAGTGATCAAAGGCTATGAAATAAGGAGCATTAGAAAGGATTTATCTCGATGATGCTGGCTGATGACCATGGATATATATGTGTGAGTGGATGATGAGTAAGTTGAATTTCAACACCTCTTAGGTACTTAGATAAGGATCTGTACCAGTCATAGAAATGTGACACAAAGAAAAAGCTAATTCTGAAGTAGATTGAACTACATGAAGTCACTGTGTGGTATTTCGTTTTTTTAAAGTAAGTCACTCATTTGTCTTTATTTGTCCTGATGATTCCAACGAAATCTGTCCACATTGAATATCCGCAATTAACTACATTAGATCTGCAATCCTGGAGTGTAATAGTTTTCTCCTCCTAGATATTAATGGACTCAAGTAAACTACTAGAGGCAAAGCCCGGTCTGGCATAGTACCTTTATTATGACTGCTATTAACCAAGTTAAGCATTAGCACAGTGGTCATATGATCAACAAAGGGTTATGGTTCAGAGATAACACCACTTTGTGGAGCTAAAAAGATATTATTTTTAGTTAGCTATGCCAATGTGGACTGGTTAGTTTCATCCCATATACAGTGGGTTCCTCAGAGATTAACGGTAAGTGGGTCTGGGTGAGCATGCAAAAATAAACTGCAAATCTTTGCAAATTTTCAAGCAGTTTCAGAATAATATTTGAAATTGTTTGAAATTCACTTCATTCTCTCATGTTTGAAAATTGAAAACAAATCCATACCTCTATTTTAGAAGTGACACCTGCAACCAGCAGAAGAAATATTTTGAACGGGAAATGTATTCTGCAAGACATTGTTTGCTCAATCCCAGACGACCAAGTACAAAAAAAAATGAATGACATTTTACAGCTGTGAAATTTGGGGAATTTAAGTGAGTTTACAGGCATAATACATTTTTTTCACGATCCAGATGGTAAATTACTTTTGCCTGTAATCTCTGGGATGATAGATTTTTTTTTCATTGAAATTTTAATAAGTAAGCTAATCGTAATCATGAAAGGCTATGCTCAACAGAGGATAATGCATTCGTAATGGATTTGGCCGACATGTTGTAAGCCATTACAATCTCTATATCTGTGTCAAACGTAGTTATTTTGTACAAAGGTTCAGTTATTAAATATATAGATTGATATATATCCAAACCTGTGACGTGGACAGTAGTTTATCACAATGGAATGTTAAGGGTATTTTAATGGGTTGTTGGATGACAAGTCTATTGCTCACTTTAGAGCTAAGAAAGACAGAGTAGATAATCTATCCTATTAACTTAGGGTGCTGTGGGAGACAACATCCACATAACACAGTATTTATATATATTTTATAACATAAAGGAATGGACCGAGGTCAACATCTCCTTTTGAAATGATAGAGAGTGATAACCACTCTGCCATTGAACAGTAATATTGTCATATAAATAAGGCAAAATGGGGAAGCTCTCCCTGTTTATTTGCAGTAATGTGGGATTATAGTGAAGATGAGAGAAGATTGTAGATAGGTAAATCAGCCTTAACCCCTTTAGAGCTTGTAAACAAACCTCCCCAGTGCTGCGCTGTCCATTATCCAGTGCTGAACTGGACGTCCAACGGTCGTGCGCAGCACTGGGGAGGTAGTGGCCGTGACGACCGTTGGCCGACGGCAGCAATTAAGGGGTTAAACGCACAAATATCCTGAATTATGAATACAAAAACAATATTCAGGAATATTGTTCTCGAACTCATAAATGTATCTATTCTTATGGAGATGGGCAAGTGAGTAAATCTTCTCCTGTGGGTGGTCAGTAATACTCTATTAGGCATATTTACAAGACCCTTGCATGGCTGGTGTGCCACTTTTAACATGGGAAACAGTGACGCACCGGCGGCGCAAGGGGCTTGTAGAAAATGCATATGTTCATTCATACATGTGAAAATTGAGCTGGGAAAAAAAATCCAAAATTACGCCTAAATTGCAAGCCTTGCAAGTTCCTACTGCAATGTATTGTCAAACCCAATCAATCAATCAATCATGCCATTTGTATAGCGCACTACTCACCCGGGAGGGTCTCAAGGCGCTTGGGGGGAGGGGTATGCTACTGCTCGAACAGCCAGGTCTTGAGTTGTTTCCTGAAGGTGAGATGGTCCTGGGTCAGCCGAAGGTGGATGGGGAGGGAGTTCCAGGTAAGAGAAGGATCTTCCTCCGGCGGTGGCTCTTTGGATGCATGGTACGGCTGCGAGGGCGAGGCTGGTGGACCGTAGCTGGCGGGTGGGCGTGTAGAAGGTCAGGCGGTCGTTGAGGTACTTGGGGGCCAGGTCGTGGAGAGACTTGTGTGCGTGGGTGAGGAGCCGGAACGTGATCCTCTTGTCGACGGGGAGCCAGTGCAGGTTCCTCAGGTGGCTGGAGATGTGGCTGCGTCGGGGGACATCCAGGATGAGTCGGGCGGAGGCGTTCTGGATGCGCTGGAGTCTTTTCTGTAGCTTGGCTGTGGTTCCGGCGTAGAGGGCGTTTCCGTAGTCCAGTCGGCTGGTGATGAGTGCCTGGGTGACAGTCTTCCTGGTCTCGGTCGGGATCCAGCGGAAGATCTTGCGAAGCATACGCAGGGTGTTGAAGCACGATGAGGAGACGGCGTTGACTTGTCTGGTCATCGAGAGGGAGGGGTCCAGGATGAAGCCCAGGTTGCGTGCGTGGTCGGTTGGCTTGGGTGCGGTGCGGTGCCCAGGGCTGGGGGCCACCAGGAGTCCACCCATCCTCCTTTATTAAAGAGTGGTGCCCTAAACTGATATCCTTCCGATAATTTTCTGTTTTGCAAAGTCCGTCCTCTTTACTACCACTCTCTAGTGCATTGTTATTGTGCAATTATCAGTGAAGCCAGCGCCAGAATACCCTTGCTGGTGATAGTGTGCTCTACAAATCTGCATAAATTAACAATGGACCCTGTACAATTGAAAACATATCACTTCTCCAGTGAGCAGGACAATTTAAGAAAGGGCCTGTATGTTTGTTTCTAAACAATGTTTGCTGTACCACAAATGCTTTTCTTCGAAAGTTATTATTGTTGGTAGTAACAAGACTTGCTTAAAAAACGATCGTTATGAAAAAAAGGAAAACATTATTTTGAATTAAAGTGCTGTTTTGTATAATGACCCTTCCTGCATGTGGAGTAATACAGGAAATGGTGCACAGCTTTTAGCTTTCCTTAAACAAAAAACGTAGTTACAAAAATATTGTATGGGATGAAAACCCCCAAAAGTACAGCGTAAACCTTTATAATTCAACGTCTGCTAAATCAATGTGCGTACAGCAAATCCCGCAGAGAAAAATGGTTAATCCTGCTAATTCATTGCTAGGCTATTTGAAGTCTGACATCTGTGAGGTGCTATTTCCTATAGGAAACAGAACATTTTCCAGGATATGTAATAGTCCTTTTCTTGGCAAATGCACAAAGAAAGTCATTTAATCGTACTTATTATTTTTCTCACTCACCGATGAAAAAAAATCTGAAATATTAACTTCGAATTGCTGTGGTTGTCATGGACTGCACAATATTACCACTCAGCACAACTCATTTCCATTGAATGTCTTGGGTTTGCAGCGTACTGTTTGGCCCCTGAGTCATTTGCGTGGAACACACTTAAGCTTTGATTTAGAGTTAGGCGGGTGGAGGGCATCTCTGCTAGTTGTTCACTTCACCGGGCTATATTTATTCCCAGTTAATAGGTGGAAATGATGCAGATGAGTGTTTAAGTTTCAGTCCTTATTATTTATGTCCGTGTTCTAATTGGGTGGAAATTAAAGAAAGAAAACGTACAATTTTACAGGTGAGATTGAGAGATGTCAGATAGTGTACATGTATATAAATGCACATTGTATTTTCTGCCTTACATTTAGAGAGAAAATGGCACACTAGAGTGGCTATTACATTTTAATAAATATCTTAGAAAGTATTTTCCCTTTCAACCGATGACACACAATGAATCAAACGCAGATGAAATTCTGAGGAATTCTGTGGCAAGAACCTATAAAAAGGGGTGTCATGTGTCATACATTTACACCGATATTTTTGGTATATTTACATCTGTTTACAGCTCAAGATACACGAGAAGACAAGAAAGTGTATGAAAACCTTAGCTTTCATCGTGTACTCCAAGTTTTCCAACCTTTTACCCATGGATTAATTCCTAAGGCCAGTGCGAAAGAAAACCTGCATTTGGGCCAAATGGTCTGGCTTGGTTTTCGGTAATGTGCTAGTACTCAGACAGCACTGGTGCTATCCAAGAAAGTTGTTCCATTATAGAGGATGAAACAGAACAAAAGCAAAAGCAGTAAGTGGTACCAAGCAAATAAAATAATGTATATGTCCGACGACCTCTACATGAATTATCCCTTAAATAGCATCATTAAATATGTAATTTGCTAGTATCATTCCGAAATGCAATCATGTTGTCTGAAACATCAGTTTACTAGATTATGATAAAACATGCATTTCATTCTTAAATACAAAGAGGGATTTTGGATAAATACGTGTTAGACCTGGCATCCTTGGTGTGGTTCCCCTGTCTGTTTGCCTCTACCTCTTGTATTTTTGATGTTATACTGGACTTCGATTTTGCTGGTTTATTCAGGGTGCAGTGTATGTGAAAGGTGGGACATGTACCAGTATGTTTTACATGTCCTGATAGTGAAGTACTGCCAATGTCCTTTTTCACTATTGCAAGGACTTGCTCTCCCATAGGCTATCTTTGCAGATGACTTGTAATATTTTGCAAGTGTAGCTTTCAATTGGCAACAGCTAGAGATTTGGAGTTTGGGCTCTCTGAGCTCAGAATTTAAAAAACACATATTTTAGTGATGGTGGAATTTAAGTTGCTTGTTTGCAAATGCCACTTTTAGAAATTGGACCTTTTCTTGTTTAACCATCCTGTGCCTTTGTCTGCCAGTAGAATCAACATCTGGTTTAGGCTGACAGGGGCCTGTTTGTGCATTCACTCTTGACAGTCACACAAAGGGAGTTGAGGAGTACCCTTCATATCCTGATTGCCCATCACCAGGCTGATCGGCCTTCCTTAGATAAAAGTGGTGGGAGGCATTGTCACTGACACCTGAATAGGGCTGTGACTGGCCTCTCACAATCCTGTCTCCACCCCCTGGAGTGTGTCTGGAGCCAAGAAAGGGCAAGGCAAGAACCTGTGTACTACAAAGACTATCCTTTGAAGAATGTCTAATTCAAAGGCCAAAAGGGTATAATTTGGACTAAAAACCCCAGACTTTAATAACACTTCTGGATCAAGAGGAGACTCTGCCAAGGAGAAGAGCTGTAAGGGGGGTTACTGCCCCTTTGCTGTGTGTTGCTTTGCTGGTTTGTCCTGCAGTTGCTGCTTTTGCTTTGGAGATGAAAAGGACTGGACTTTGCAGTGTATCATGCTTGTGTAGTTTCTCCAAGGGCTTGTGTGTGCTTGCCTCCTGAGAAGTCGTCCAAGGGAAATCAAAGACTTCACCTACAGCATCCCTGAACGCCACTGCTGGGAGTTCTGACCTGCTAAGTGGTGCCAGTTTCAGTTCCTGGCCCTTGGAGGTTGTTCTTTCTACCAAAACCTACAAAAGACTTGACATTTCTTCACCCTTTCCTCTCCTGTTTGTCCGAAACAACACAGCCATGTGGGAAATGTTTCCATGCATCGCTGCTGTGTGGCTGAATAAATTGACGCAGCGCCTGCCCGCAGCAGAAGAAACCACTGAAGCCCGAGATCAGCGCACCACGTCCGATACCCCCCCTCTGATTCCAACACAGGCCCTGCTGTGCGCCTGAAAGAATTGACGCATTGTGGGACTGCCGCCGAAGACATTGATACAACGTCTGTTTGCTGCAGCTGTATTAGCCTCCAGAGTGTCTGGGTTTCCATGCATCGCACCTGCGCACCAAGTTTTCCACTGCTTCATCCTCAGACCAGAACCGTCTTGAAGTTTGGTGCATAGCTTCCCCTTACAGTCCAGATTCAATGCAACACTTCTGCTGTGTGCAGTAGAACTGACGCATAGGCTCCCCTGGGATTCAGGAACTGATGCATTGCTGTGTTTTCCGATGCTTCCCTTCTCTGCAACTTTTCCTTGTGGATTTCGACACATCCCTGGTACTTTGTGTTCAATCACCACATCCATAGAGTTCTATGCACAGAACTGCTTCAAAAGTGATATTTTGGAAATTTTTAGGATTTTTGTCATTTTGGTCTTGTTCGGTATAGATAAAGACTGTTTTTTTTTCTCAACGGGTGTGGTGTCCATTTAAAGTAATTTCACTGTGCTACTGTGTGTGTTATGTACAAATACTTTACACATTGCCTCTGAGATAGGCCTGACTGCTTGTGCCAAGCTACCAATGGGGTGAGCAAGAGTTTTCTTGAGTGTGTAACTCCCTTATCTTGGCTAGAAGGAAGGGATCCTGCTTGTACACAGTGCATCCCACTGCCAACTAGAGATCCCCATTTCTAAAGGTTATTTTTCATCAGCCTCCAGAGAGATATTATTTGTGTGCAGAACTTTCAGATTTCCAGTTTTGGTCTCCACACAATAGTTTGTCATTTTTTTGAAGACTCTCATGTACTACTCTCAAACAGAAACAAAGTTAGCTTTTCATGCCCCTTTATCTCCACTTTCAAATACCAAATATGAGCAGTGCAGAACAGAGAACATAGAACATTTCCCCAGCCTGACAGAAAATATGCAGTTGACCGAATGCCAGGAAAAAGTGAATTTGAATTTAAAGTATTTATATAGCGCAGCGTACACCATGCGGTTTCTTGGCGCTTATAAGTATAGGCATAGATGGAAACATAAAAAGGACCGCTAAGCTGAAATGGGAGAGGAGTTACAGATGAAAAGCTTGAGAAAAGAGGAAGGTTTTAAGTAGCTTACGAAAAGGAAGATACTGGGTGGAGGATCTGAGGTGAATGGGAAGGGAGTTCCAAAAAACCGGGGCCAGGGAAGAAAATTTAGCTCCACCCCATTTCTTACGTTTGAAACGTGGTACAGTGAGTAAGCAGAGGGAAGATGAACGCAATTCTCTGCAGGGCACATAAGGCTGTACCGCCGAGGAGATAAAGGCGGGAGCGAGACCCAGACGGGCCAAGAAAGTCATGCATCCCAGTTTGAATAATGCTCGCTCACGAACAGGGAGCCAATGGAGTTCCTTTAGCAAAGGAGTGACACGGTGAAATCTAGGGAGAGAGTAAACTAGACGGGCCGCCTGGTTTTGTACCAATTGCAATCTCCTTAGACTATAAGCCGGGATGCCGTTATAAAGGGCATTCCCGTAGTCAAGATGGGAGATGACCAGAGCGGACAAGATAAGTTTACGTGCAGAAAAGGAAAAGAAACGGGAAACAGTGCGGATAGTACGAAGAGTTAGGAAACAAGCGGAGACAACAGACCCGATCTGAGAATGGAGAGTGAGATGGTCATTCAGTTTGATGCCCAGAGTTTTAACAGAAGAAGAAGGAGAGGGAGGGGACCCTAAAGAAGGAGGCCAAAACAAAGAATTCCAGGGGATGTATGAACCCCCCGTCAAGACTAGCTCAGTCTTGGCCGGGCTCAGTTTAAGATGATTATGATTCATCCAGTCCCTGATGAAAGACATCACCGAGTGAAAGTTGGAGACAGAGTGAGAGGAAGAGAAAAGATTTAAGATGAGCTGGAGGTCGTCGGCATAATTATAGACCGTGACCTCCAGCTTCTGAAGAGCAAAAATCAAGTAGGGGCGATATATAAATTAAACAGAAGAGGGGAAAGAGAAGAACCCTGGGGGACCCCACAAGAGATCGGAAGAGGGGTAGAGGAGAAGTCTCCCAACTGCACCGCCTGGGTGCGGTCTCTCAAAAAAGAGGAGAGCCAGACAAGGGCTGTCCCCCCGATACCCGCCTGTGGTTGGTCAGAGTCTAGGCCCTCTCTCAAATTATCCATGACGACACCACAACAGCCTCAGTGGAGTGTCTAGCCCGAAAGCCGGCTTGGCAGGGGGCTAACCCCCCATTCTCCTCCACAAATGTGCTGAAAACTGCGGTGACGTGGCGTTCCAGCACCTTGCCCAGAAAAGGTAGCAAAGAAATGGGGCGATAATTAGTTGGGGAGGAGGGGTCAGCCCCTGGCTTCTTCAAGATGGGAACAATGGTAGCTGCTTTCAAAAGAGGGGTGACAACTCCCTGCGCAAGGGAGCAGTTGAGGAAGGAGAGAGGGGGCAGGGTGCATGCAGAGTAGATTTGACGAAGAATGCGGGCAGGGCAGATATCAACAGGGGAGCCTGACTTGACTTTGGGGAGGATGGCAAAAAAAGAATCTTCAGTAAGGGGCGGAATAGAAGACAGATGGGCATCAGGAGGGGGGGGACAGGGGTCTACATAGGACTGGGACGGGAAGGGGATATTGGTTTTGATGATCTTAATTTTCTCCAAAAAATAGTTGTTCAAGGAGTCGCACAAGTGTTGGGACGGGGTAGGTTTCGAAGAGGTTCTATCAGAGAACGCCAGATCGTGGACAATGGAAAAAATTTCCTTAGGCTGGTTCTCTGCGGACAGTATTTTATGTGAAAAGTAGGACGTTTTAATGGAGAGAATGGCTCTTTTATATTCCCCTAGGCGAGATAGGAATTGAAGTTTCAGCTTGGGGCAGTAGGCCCTTCTCCACGAACGCTCCGCCTGGCGAACCCCCAGTTTGAGTGATTTTAGCTCCTCAGTGAACCAACAGTTGGCCTCCTTGAGTCTTCTGATCGTGATCCGTCGAAATGGGGCCACCGGGTCGCAGCCACTCGCAAGCCAGGCATTAATAGTCTCGGTTTGTAGAGAGGAAGGGAGATCCTGCAAGTTGGGCGGGGAAGCCAAGAGGGTAAACGATAGGGATGACACATTCACACGGTTCCAATTTCGAGCCCATAAGTTCTTTTCCAGCTGGTTTTTTTTTTCTGGACTCAAGCAGAGGGAAAAAGAAATCAAAAAGTGGTCAGACCAGGGACAGGGAGCAATAGACAAAGACAGAACTGGACAATTGAGGGACCAGACCTGGTCAAGGATGTGTCCATGGATGTGCATTGGGGCGTGGACATGAGAGATAAAATTAAGCTCACGCAGTGTCTCCGTGAAATCTTTGGAAGACGCACATTCTCGAGGGTCAGAAGGCCAAAAATTTACATCCCCGAGTACCAGGACTGACGAGTTATTGACCGAGATGGTAGATAGTAGGTCCTGAAAATCAGAAAGAAAGAAGGGAGTAGACTGGGGGGGCGATACACCAACAGACAGGTAAGAGGAGGAGAGAAGGCAGAAGAACGGATAAGTAAATGATCGGTGGCCGCAATAGGGGAAGAGGGAAGGAGCTGGAATTGATGTTCAGAGCGAAAAATAAGGGCAACGCCACCACCGAGTTTACCTACCGGGAGGTCAGCCCGGAGGGCGCAGTAAGATGGGGGGAGAGCCGCAAGTAAAGAAGGGAGGGAGGACTGGGAGAACCAAGTCTCCGTGAGAAATAAGAGATCTGGTTGAGTAGTGTCGAGCAGAACGAACAGCTCGTGATGGTGACTAACAGCGGATCTAGTATTCAACAGACAAACAGTTTACAAGGGGGGGGAGGGAGAGGACCCCTGGGCAAGGGAAGCGAGGGAGGGCAGTGGAAGAACAGAGGGAGATATAATAGGGTGGCTCGAGCTGAGGCCAATTGAAGCAATGTGGTTCACAGTGAAATCAGACAGTGGCCAATTACCCTGAAGAGTACAGAGGTCCAGGGAGGAATACACATGTATTTGACCATAGTGGGGTGCCCCTAGCCCCGTCCGGCCGCGGACGGGAGCAAACGGGCTTGACTTAGGCGCCACTTCGGCGTGCCTTCGTCGCGCCCGCTGCGCTCGTCCGCTGCGCTGACACATAGTGGCCATTTAAATAGGGGAGGGGCGCGGGGGGTGTGTCCCAGGTCTCGGTCACCTGGACAAGCCCAGGCCAAGATGGCGCCCGCGATCGGTGGGAGCCCGCCGGGACGTTCAGCCCACAACCGACCGCCGAGCCACAGGAGGGAAAAAAGCAAGTTAGTAACCTGTTAACTTTGAGAGTGGGTTAGACACAGTTTTTACAAAGATTTAAAACATAGCGCGCCTACGCTCGTAGTCAGCAAGGCAATTTTAAAAAGACATGAGGCAACACTCCAGCTAGCAGTCGCGAACCCTCTGCCACCGGGTCGACTGCCTGCAATCACTGGTGGAAGGGGGACTGACTCCTAAATAGGGGAGGGGCGCGGGGGGGGTGTCCCAGGTCTCGGTCACCTGGACAAGCCCAGGCCAAGATGGCGCCCGCGATCGGTGGGAGCCCGCCGGGACGTTCAGCCCACAACCGACCGCCGAGCCACAGGAGGGAAAAAAGCAAGTTAGTAACCTGTTAACTTTGAGAGTGGGTTAGACACAGTTTTTACAAAGATTTAAAACATTGCGCGCCTACGCTCGTAGTCAGCAAGGCAATTTAAAAAAAGTGGAGACTGCGTTGGTTTTTCGCACCTGCTATACATTTCAAACCTTCTATAGTATAATGCTGTAACAATTTTTATATATAAACCTTAACATAGATTTATGAATGCCTGAGTCTCCTAAATATTTGGGTAAAACAAGTGTATTTCAAAAACTGTGAATAAAGAACGCCTGTGTATGGTATACTGTTGTTGCAGAAGTTCTCAGCTGCCTATGCTACATCGCAGAGCAGATCATCCCCTCAGTAGTACTGAACCTCCTTCTGTGGTCTGTTACTGAATCAATTTTGGATTCATTTGCTGCTTCCAATTTACGGATCCTGTGATGTGGTTTCCACTCTTGTCACTTGCAGAATGCACCTCAAAAACTGTGCTAGCCAGTCCAATCGTCTCTTAGGATCTGTCTAGGTGTCCAATTGACTGTGGTCATCTGACGCACAGCACTGGGACCAATGTTACCATTAGCAAGAATAAAAGTGATAGCACGGAAAGAGTCTACATATACTTTCCAGTACAAGGTAAACTTTTTCTCACTTACAAGAATGGACTCCAACTCCACGCAAGACGTGCAATGTAGGCGTTATTAGTAAAAACAGGACAGTGAGGAGGAGGCAGGAGAGCTGCAATATGAAGGAGGAGGCAGCCACGTGCCAGGTAAGTGCCTTTTAATTCATTTGAATTATTTTGGGAGGGGGGAGGGCACGGGGCATAACGAAGTTCCACAGAGTTGCATTACAACTAGGGGGAACTTCGCGTATAGGCACTACGCCTGCTCTAAAAAGGGTTAGTGTAAATTCATGTTTTCTATTAAAGGCACTCTTGAAAGAACTGAATTAGAATTAGAATAGAAAGTAAAATACTACAGGGAATGGCATAAGATAAAGGATAACTTCTTCAAAGGTGAATGTAGGTAGGTGTGCACAAATTTAGCAATCCTTTGCATCTAAAGCATGAGTGTATTCTTGCACGTATTAGAAAACACATCCTTCTTGTAACTAATAAAAGAAGTTCTCAGCTGACCTTCATCACTAAGGTCTGTATGTGGCTTTGTTGTGTTAGCGTTTCTATAATCTACTTAAGGGGACAAATACAATTCTATTACAATTATAGTAATCATAATAATTGTTATAACAAAGATATGATTGAACACATAATATCACTTGTTTCTAATGCAACATATTTCACTCGAATCAAGCTAGGTATTTCTTGAATTTCAGAAATATACCATTAGTTCAGGCCTTTTAGCAGTTCAGCAGAACTTCATAAGCAGTTTTTTTTCAAAGCAGGGCAGTTTCTAATTAGACAATCCTTAACCCTACTGCGTATTCTTCTATTTTGTTGTCCCTACTCTAATACCACAACTCGGACGGAGGTTGATCTTCTGTAAAATAGGAAATTTAAATAAAGGACTAACAATCTTTGTCATTTATCAGTTATTTTCTTTCAGCTACTTGACAATTCTTAGTTTTTTTATCTTACTTTTTTCTTTTACACTTCTATTGTTTCAGACAAAAAAATCAGGCTGGCTCATAGGATCTCACATCATACAGGTCATCAAATTAACACCTTCAGCGCGGCGCGAATTTTCGCGCTGTGCTGAAGGTTCTAAAAAACGGGCGTGGCCGTGACGGAACTGTTACGTCATAAGCACAGCCCAACCGGCGCTCGTGACGGAACCGTTCCGTCACAAGCATCGAAGGGGTTAAACACTTCGAAAAATTGATGAACGCAGTATGTCCATGCCCATTCAGGTGCTGAATACCTCCAACAAGACACTCTTTTTTGGCCTTCTGATTGAATATTTGTTTTGTTCTATACCACTTTTATCACTTGCCTCGGTTTCTTCAGGTATAGTTGTTAGAGTACGATCAATTGATGTACTTTTCCTCAGTTTTAATTGTTCATAGAATTCTGGCTGATCAGTTCTACAGGGACTCTCTTTTCTCCAGTGCTTGTACCTTCACCCAGATATTCCATTGATACTAACAGATTGTCAGTATACACTTCACTTTGTTGAACAGTCTCTGCTCCTATTTCGTTAGAGACTTCAATGTCAGTTTGTGTACTTTCAGGTGCTTGAATTCGTTTTTCGACTTGCAAATCTTCAACCCTCTCTTCCTCCTACTATTCTTGCGGTGGCATATCCACTGGTCTGGGTGATCTCTCAACTGGTGACATGGTCACCAATGCTCTTCACACAGGATAAAAGACCACTTCTTCTGGATTTCTCACTTTTTTTGGTGTGAGAAGCATGAATCCAATTTGGAACTCCGGCATATTTACCAGCAGTATTTGTAACTAAGATGATCTGGTAGGGCATTTCCATCTCAGTCGCAAACAAGACTTCCAAACTTGCTTCTTGATCACGACCCAATCACCTGGATGGAGGGCTAAGAACTGTTCCATCTCCGGAGCGAAACTACAATGGCCGGAAATACAATGCTACGTGATAATGTTGAAAGGCAGCAGCCGCAGTAATCGGTTTACAGCAGTGTGAAAGGCTCAAGCATATCAAGACAGAGAGAAGTTTCCGAAACAGGTGAGTGCATCGTTGCTGCGAATGTTATAGGAACATTGCAAATATATGCAGTAACAATGTATCAATAACAGCCCGTTCACTTGTGTTTAAGTAATGCAAGACAATGTATAAACTAATCATGTTTTGATGCCGCCGGGCGGAAAAAGGAGATGAAAAAGACAGCTTGAAATACCAAACAGCCACGGTCTACCACGCCTTTTCATGATTTAATTAACACGAATGGAAAGAACTCGATAGTAAGTTGAGCAACACCATTTCTCAACACTTATTTTATAGCTCCCAATGTTTAATAAGCCATAAATCTAAAGTTCATTTTTTTTTGTTTATCTGCCGAACAATAATGTTTGAACATGCAAAAAAAGATTTAAAGAGAAGTAAATAAAATATTTCAGAACAATTAAATCATCAAATGGTCTGAGTGTGTTTAATCAATAACCCTGGGTGTAGCAGATGTAATGCCTCTACGCGTATTTCCACAAAAAAAAAAAAGTGGAAATATTCTACGCTCCACTATGCTCCCTCACCCCTCCCAAAGGCTTTAAAAATGTAAAATAAGCAACTTACCTGTTGTCTGCCTCCTCCCCTCTCTGGCCACTCTCCGTCCTGCTCCTCGCGTCCTTCTGTAATTAAAAAAACACTACGTTGTACGTCTGACGCGCATGCCACAGAGGCAGATTTTTAGCCTACTCCGCGTTTGCCATGGAGCGCGGAGTAGGCAAATCTCTGCAAACTCTGCTGGGGGAGCAGAGTTAACTGCCCAGTGCTATTAATCAACAAACAGCCTTATAAAGTTAATGGTCAGGAGCTTGTTCGTATAAAAAGTTAATTAGTTCTAGGATATGAGCCATCTACAAAAAGAGCATGGTCGGGCTCAATCAGGGGCACTTGTTGTTTCAAGGATCAGACACATCTCGGTGTGTCAACCTCAGTAGAGGCTTTTCCATTAAGGAATAGGTTGCTATCCACTGTCTACAGTAGCCAATTATTCCCAAAAATATCCTCTCTTATTTCTGAGTTCAAAGTGGAGTCATTTGAAGAATGGTTTGCACTGTTTCTTGCTCCTTTCTCAATTATGTGTCCCAGATATTGAACTTCTCTTTAACAGTACTGAAATTTACCTGGAGACATATTGTGCCCATTCTCAGCCAGATGATTCAATAAGGCAATGGTATCTTGTTTACAAGCTTCTTGTGTCGCTGATGCTACTAATATGCTGTCTATGTATTGTACAAGTACTATCTTATACAGCATTTGTAATGATTCCAGATTTTTCTTCAAAATCTGGTTGAAGATGGATGACTTTCTGTATCACCTTGTAGGACACAATACCATGCTAATACCCACTGCTGGAAGACAAGAGAGAACAAGAACTGACTGACTTCATCTAATGGTCCTAAGAAGAAAGTCTGACACGGATCAATCTCCACCATTCTGCAATACATGTGATCGGGAACAATATGATGGCTGGATGTGGTACATCAGGACAACATATGACTACAATTTAATGAATTATCCGCAAATCCTGTAATTTTTGATATTCACTTTTTGGTTTTAGCAAGCCCATAATTGGAGAATTACATGGGGTTCTGAACAATTCTCTCAAAATCCCTTTTTGCAGTATATCCTCTATAACAAGAGTTATTTTTTCAATCATTTTAGTAGTAAAATGATTAGGTGGTGTTCTTGGATGCACTGCATTTTCCTTTACTCTAATTCAAACTGGTTCTACACCTTTGATTAGTCCGGTATATTTTCCTGTGAATTCCCAAACTACTGCATATACTGTGCTTCTTAAATCTGTAGGTAATTCCTCAACAGTCAACAATGGAAACAGTTCTGTGGCTCTTGTCGAATCATTGTAAATTCTACATCGTCATCATATGTTTAGAAAGCTACACCATTCAGTGTACAAAATTTGCACAATTAAACTTGCACAATAAATGTCTTTCCAACAAGTTTACAGGGCTTGAATCACAAACTACAAATGATGCTTTTCTCCAAATGAACCTATTTGTACTGATACCTTTTCTGAAACTGGATTAGTAAACTGTTTATAAGTCACTCCCACAACTTGGATATTTTTCCCCAAGAGAGGAAGGTTTTGGCCTTTCACTGTTCTAACAGTAGATCTCATAGCTCCTGTATTGATTATAAATAAAACGGGCTCATTTGAATTCATGTGGAGCACTAGGTTTTCGTTGCATTGTGACTGTTTTTAACATGTAACTTGCTGTGAAGTCACTATGTTTGTAAATGCATGAGGTCTGGATATCTGTTGACTTGCAACCTTTTATTACCCACTGCACCTTGTTTATGCTTTGCTTTGTTCTTTTTGATTGCTTATATAATAAATACATTGCTTTTCCATTTAGATACAATCAACACAGGTCTTAATGTGATTCTGTGTACCATTGCTCTATACATCTTTGATAGGGAACCCTAGCCTCTTAGAATATCTCACTGCTCCTTGAGCATTTTGTATCACATCTTTGTTTTGCTGGACATAGGGAACTGGTCTGGGTAAAGTCTGTACATTTACTGGTGATACTGGTACAGCATTATGAAATACAGGTGCACTGTTCAATATAGAGACTGCTGTTTGTGGTCAAGCCACAACCGATGAAACTATTTGGGGTACCTGCCTAGGACTCTCAATCTGGTCTGGGCTCACTGCAATAGGTGCTGAAGCCACTGTACTAATCGTACTAGCAATTAATTCTCACTGTTCAAAGGTGCACTACATAAGATGGAGGTGTTGTGACTAGCATTTCCTCCAAAATGTCAACACCTGAATCGCTATCTGTCTCTTCTTCTATTTTCTCTTCTCT
The DNA here is from genome assembly GCF_964261635.1 of Lissotriton helveticus. Classification (NCBI taxonomy): domain Eukaryota; kingdom Metazoa; phylum Chordata; class Amphibia; order Caudata; family Salamandridae; genus Lissotriton; species Lissotriton helveticus. The sequence continues at coordinate 294,931,236 of NC_136070.1, forward strand.
TTATTCTTCTCTATGCACTTCTTCTTATTTCTTTGCCTGATGACTGGATACAGTCTATTTCCCTCAATTCCAGCTTTCCTCCATCAACGCTGACTTCATCCCATTGAGCATCTGCATAATTATGCACTGCTCTCTTTGTCCTTCCCATGTATTTTTCATTTTCTCTATCCACGGCAACATTCTCCCACAAATTTAAAGGCTCATATTGTGCAGATCTAGGGTGTGGCTTCATTTCATATAACTTCCCTTCATATTGTCAAGAATTCTCATTTCAAAGGTCCCATATTTTGGAAAACTCAATGGACCCTCTTTCTGGGTGATCTTGCACCATTGCCGAAGCCAAAAACATGTATATAACCAATTTTCTATCATCATATTGTGTAAAGGCATACCCTCAGAAGGTGCTTCTTCCCATTCCGTATCGAAATCGTAACATCAGCCTTTACCAACCTCTTAAATTCTTTAACACTTTCCATGTGTCGGATGGCGCCGTCGAACACTACAGTGCCCATGTGCGTCGTACGGCTCCTGCCCATCTGCACACATGACACATGATATCCCTCTGGTAAGAGCATCAGAGAGATTTACTTTCAATCAAAAAAGCTTTGGGAGCTGAGGAAGAGCTTCCTCAGCTCCTGATGCTGCTCTGATTGTTATACTGAAATGAGGATCAGCGCACATGTCGCGCTGACGTCAATTCAGTAAGACTGGAACTGAAATTTCAGTGTCTTGGTGCTCAGGGGGCTATCTCAGCCCCCTGAGCTACGAGGCAGATGGGAGAGGTATCATTGGAAAGGAGAGAATCTCCTTCCACTGGTACCTCTCCCTTGTGGCTCCCTACTTGGGGATCACCGCATGAGGGTGATCACCAAGCAGGGATCCACCCACTAAGCACCAGGAAAAGGGAGTGGCCCATTGGGCGAGGGCTTTTGCTCCCCCCCAATGTTTTGTTAAATTTCAGTCCTTCTGCCCCACAAGGGGGCTGGAAGCAAACTAGTCACCAGGGCTCAGCGGCCATCTACGGAAACATACCAAACCCAGCCATTTCTGAAAACTTCACATCCAGAGGAGTTCAGGAAGGTGCGGCTTGTGTGGTACAATATTTTCCTACCTAGAATCCCCTGCAAATGTCAAATTTAGCTAAAAAATCACTTTTCTGTGTGGGAAAGTTATGAGATCACCGGATCGCTACACATTTCCTACCACCCATCAATACAGCAGGTCTCCCGATAAAAATGTTACCTCGCTTGTGTGGGTAGGCCTAGTGCCCGTGACAGGACATGGCCCAAAACATACTGTGGAGACTTCAAAATTATCGATCGCAAAACTACCTGTCAAACTGTGTAGAAAACTGGGAAGATGGTAGTTTTAGCATCACAAACCCCCTTGGTGATCCCATTTGCAGGGACAAAGCAGACACTTTCTTCTGCAGCACATTTTCTTCATTTTTCCCCCAAAAACCAAAATGTTGCTGTATTTTGGCTAATTTCTCGATCCCCTCCAGGGGAATCCACAAACCCTGGGTACCTTTGGATCCCTCAGGATGTTGCAAGAAAAGGACTAAAATTTGACATTGATACCTTATGTACACAAAATGTTACAGTGGCCTAAGCACGGACTATCCCAAATAGCCAAAAAAAGGCTTAGCATGGGTGGGGGGGGAGGCCTAGCAGCGGAGGGATTAATACATTTCATGATGTAAAATGTCTGAGATTACACCACATTGCATAATTGATACCTTCTTCATGTCCTGTTGTGGGAGAAAAGAAGGAATGGGTATAGACCGAAGGTGAGAGGCTGCTGTTTGAGTAACATATTTTTGCAACAGTTTGATATATGTTCTGATTGGGCTTAGGAGAAATTAAAATTACCCCCGCATAATGTGCGTAATGTGTGAATTTCACCAAAGCCTATTAAATGAAATTCCCTAAATTACTCTATTACGCCAATCTGCATATTTGCCTGACTTCAAGGTAAAAGTTTACAGTGAATGGTAAAAGCAGAACACAAACTAAAGTTACTCACAGTGCTTTTGTTCAAATATGCCCTAGAACCAAAACCAAATGCACTTCTATAGTCCAATTATGTATATATGAAAATAATCAGCAATATTCGGTTGGGCTCTTGTTGTTTTCTTCTTTTAATGTCATCAAATTCCAATCCCTTGTGCCAACGCGTTTCGCCGTGGTAGAGTTAACCTACGGCTTCATCAGGGCTGGAAATAATACAAAGCGCACATTTATAATTACAAGCTGTAGCACTTACATTAGTGCCAAAGAGCCCACATAATTTCAACCTTGTGCAAAAGGACTATTCAAGCCTACAGTGAGTGCGCTGTATCCTTACACAAACACCAATTAGAACAAAACTCTACTTTGCTCTACCACATTTTTAGATAACATTTGATACATAATTCAAGGATCATCATTCCACTTATTCCTTACATCCAGTTCAATGTGACATTGTGACCATTCTATTTAGTTCCCTGGCTCAACCAGAGTGTTATTATATCTATATAGCCCATGTGAAAATATGCAAACTTACGTCATTTGACGCCGGTGCCTTAAAGTTTCTCAAATGCAATCCTGTTAAATCAAAGTAAAATAAGGTCTCTTGTTATTCCAGAGCATGCAAGGCACATGTTTGTCAATATGAAGCTCAATCAACAGTCATCATGCTTATTACAATGAATCCTACCTCACTGGAGAGATATATGCGTCTAATATCCTTGTTTTTTTATCCTCAAATTCGTTAAAATATCCGTGATGTATGTAGTCTCTAGATCTAGATAAACATATAACATACTTTTTAATTTCTCCTCTTGACCAGCCTCTGTGGGTATAGTTCTAATAATCAAATTACCACTTATTTCCTTTCTTACCTCTCAATATTAATGGTTCTGGTGGGACTTGATCCCAAGTCCGTTACTTAGATATTTCACCAACCACAATTATTATATGCTCCAGTCAGTTCATCTGGCAAGTTGAGTCTGAAACAAAATTCCAAAAAACAGGTTCTTCAAACTGCCCTTGCTCATGCTCTAAAAAGCCTAAAATCACAAAGCTTCATTTATCCAAAACAGTACCAATAAAGTTCTCCACATTAATCCTCCCCTTACCTTCCAATAATGACTACTATGACTTCACTTGATCCCAAGGTCACCTTTTTATATAATCCTCAATCATACCAAATCCAAATCTGAAACACGAATCTAGGCACACCAGGTTCTTTAAATTGTCCTTATAGATTCAAGGAGCACAAGTCTATATATCTAATTAAAAGTCTCCCTACCTTGTATAGGTCAAACTCAATACAGCCTGGTAAAAGTGCAGGCCGCAGCCGTAATCACCACCAAACTTCCGAATTCCTATCCGACTCCTCTCGTAAGAATAAAGTATAAAAAACCGAGTTATCCTTTTCAGTAACACTTAAGGTCTGACACACAATTAAACTACTACGGCTAAACCCCTCTTACCTTCAATCTCTGTCTCTCGGTAAAGTCTTCCTCTCTGCACACCTAATGTAAGTGCTACAGCTTGTAATTACAAATGCGCGATTTGTATTATTTCCAGCCCTGATGAAGCTGTAGGTTAACCCTACCACGGCGAAACACGTTGGCATGAAATGGATTGGAATTTGATGACATTAAAAGAAGAAAACAACTAGAGCCCAACCGAATATTGCTGATTTTTTTCATATATACATAATGGACTATAGAAGTGCATGTGTTGTCCGAAACATTGTATAAGTGTTGTTCAATCTTTGATTGAGTTTAGGGAAGTAGGGTGTTCTCTTCCCCATTTACTGAATGCTCCAAAACGTATTATTCATTAGGACAAATCTAGTGTAATAACTATATGAGCACCAGCATATCCTATACACCCAAAAGCAGTTACTTTTATGTTTACTTGTGCCCTGTACCTCAGGTAAGTAAGCTTCTTTGTTGCCCATGGTTCTTGGCAAGTGGCATAATGCGTGGAAATGAAAGAGATTCTTGTGTGGTTATATGTGCTGTGCCATACCTCCCATGGAAGCATCCCAAGGCATGTAAATCTATAACAGAATTATGAAAAATACCCTGCCCATTTGAAGAATAGGCCCAGATGCTAAGCAAACGTTCAACATCACCCTGCCATCACTTAATACACTTACCCTTTTGACTAAATATTCTTAAATGCTTAGCCAGGGTGGACACTAGAGCCTCTATAAACATTGTGTGCATTGTATTAGACTGGGTAGTGGTGGATTAGAATACAGAGAAATTGGGGATTTGCCAAGAGACAGGTCCCTGAGCACCATATGCCTTGTTATGTGAGATGTCTACCATTCAAAGACATTACTCATTTGGAGTTAGTGTAGATTCAGTCACTTTTTAGACGTATTAAACCCAATTATTTAAATTGCTTAATTTGTAAAAGAAATTTACAAAAAAAGTTCAGAGAGCCAAAGTTGTTCTTAATAGATCTTGTCGACAAATGCCAGACAGTGTAGTCACAGTTCCACTTCATGCCTCTTTCTTCATTACAATACACTGCCTATCTTTGGATCTGATGCTTTCTCCCTTTTCTATCTTTCTTTTTCTTGCTCTGGGTTAAAATCAGATGGTAACCAAAAAATAAATAATGATTTCCATCAGCGGCAACCACTGCCGCAACTGATCTCATACTCAAACTCCACATGCCTTTATACTGGGTTGAATGTAAAAATATGGCCACAAAATAATATTGTACAAAAATGTTGCTGTTAAAATATTGACAAATATATCAACTTTCTATATATATAATGCAAAGTACAAAATATTGACTACCAGAATACCTAGGTCCAAAATATTTACATTGCATTTGAAACTGTTTAATTTTAATTAACATTAGTGTAATGCGCAACAAATATTAAGATCTTCTTTATGAAAGTGATTTATTTTAACTCTCTATGTATAGCTAAAAACAACAATATATTAAAAACAATTAATATTACAAACATGTAAATTTAAACTAAATGTTATCAATAACTTTATAATCATTTATATGAAATTATAAATGAAAATAAATTTAATACAAGAAAACGAATTATTCTTAATTGAAATATAATAATATTTCATATTGGATTTATAAAACAAATATAATCTTTTTAAATATGTAACAACAATTAATATTTTAAAAATACAGACATGCACAAAAAGAGAAACTAATTTAAAAAAACACAATAGAAAAACAATAGAATTACATAATTTCAGAAATATTTTTTTGTTGCATTTACTTGACATAACTTAAAGAAATTCTATGATGAAGTAGCATGTAGTAACCTAAATCGAATCCAAAATCATTAAAACATTCAGTAGCAAAAAACAGTTTAAGTTCATCAGTCTAATCAGTTCTACAATCCTACAAACACTGTGGAACATGTAAATGCTATGACACGAGAGGGTCAGATTTGCTTTTCAAAATTCAGTCAAGCAAACAATGGAGGAAATAGAAAATGCATGCTATAGGTAGTGTGGGGCTGCCATATTTACTACTGTAACTCAAGTCAAATAAACATTGCAGAAAATGCATACATTGAGGGAGTTAAAATTGACTATTAAAACTCCAGATCCACAAATCTTGGGGAAAAAGCATATTTTGGGGGAAGGAGGGAGTCACATTCACTACTCAAATTCCAGTCTAACAAACATTGGAGAAAGTGTATATATTGGAGGGGTAATATTTAGTATTATTAATACAGTCTAGCAAACACTGGGGAATGCAAATATGGGGGGTGGCACTTTTTATTTTAAATATATTTCTGCCAAACAATGGAAGCTAGTGCATACAGAGGTGGGGAGATGGCAGATTTACTTCTATCTCTAGTTCAACAAACGTTGGAGAACATGCAAACATTATAGACATTATAGGGGTCTCATATAAAATTCTATCTCCAGTCTACCAAACATTGAGAAAAATGCATACTTTACGGGCGGTGAAGATATACTATTGTAAGTCCAGTCTAAAAACATTAGAGAAGTGTAGGACTTGGCCCTTTCCCCAGAAAATGTTTCGCTTTTTACCCCTTTTTAATTTAGAATGCCCCTATTGAAACAACAGTGTGTAGGCCTTGTGTAGTGGAGGAAGGCCTGTGTAGTGTAAAACTAGTGTTAAAGTACAGGTACTTCCTACCCCTAACATGGCCGCCACTGACCTCTGCTGCTGCAGCGAGGTCTACGTTGGCGCATTCTAGTAGCCAGGGGCTGGCTGGAACCCTCAGGCAAAGTATCCATCTTAGCCTGCCAGCCTGCCCATAGGTAGAGTGGTGGAACCTCCTGGAAGCCTCTGGAACCTTCTGGAAGAGGTGAGGTGACACCAACTGCCACTACCAACTGTCAACTGGCACTATAAAAGGAGAGGGAGGAAAACTTTCCTGTCAGAGACTGAGGAGAGACCTGGGGAAGAACCTACGCAGGAGTATAGACAGTGAGGGTTAGGACAGGGACTTATGATACTGGAAGAGACAGGGCCTAGGTGTTGCCTTTCAAGTGTTGAGGTATCTTGTACCCCCCCCCTCTGATCTAGCCCACGGCAGGGAACCCCCAGGGACCACTTGAGGGGATTGGCTGAGGAGATCTAACACCAGCCACCAACTTAACCCCCTTCAAGGAAACAAGAAACCAACTGCTAATTACAAGGGCGCCAGAACATACAGCGCCAAGAAGAGACTGAACCACCACAGAACATTTGAAGAACCACCCAGATATTGGCGCTGTGTTGCTCCCTGTGCCCCCTGACGCCATCTGGGACCCCCCTTTCTGGTTTGCCACGGACGTGTGGTCTGTCCTGTTGCTTCTACTGAACTACATGTTCTGCCTGAGCTGTGTTTAGCTCTCACTGACTAAACTACCTGTACTGCCAGGCGCTGAACTGAATTAATATTGGGACGGCTGTCCTGCTGCATCCCTAGCTAGAACCCTTACAAAGCGCCAAAGACTGTCTGCGCCTAAAAAGCACTGTGACCTGTGCCTGGACTGCTGTGATCAGCCTCCTTGCGAAGCGCTGTGGTTCTGGAGACTTTTGTGTCTGCTCAGCGCTGTGGTGAATGCCTGCTGTGAACCGTGCTGGGGAAGCGCTTCGAGGGAAACTACCAAGCGCTAGCACCCTGCGCTGATTGTGTTGTCAGCCCTGCTCTCCCAGCGCTCTCCTGCTGTCCCTGTGAGGAGCGCTGAGGTGCCAGAGGAAGTTGCTGCCTCGAGTAGTGCTGAGATTGCTGAGTGCTGCTCTGCTTTGTGTCCTGCCTAGCCTGTCGAGGCCCCCCAAGTGCTGTGGACTGCTTTCCCGCGCTGTGCCCTGAGCTGACTGAGCTATCAAAGACTCAGGCACTGTAGCCCTCTGTGAAGCGCTAGAATCCCGAAGCGCGCTTCTCTTCAAGCACCTTATTGCCTGCAAGGCACTGCACTCTGCCCAAGCGCTCACCTTCTGTCTCTGGCGAAGCGCTGACATCGACGTCCTGTGTGGTGCTGCCGAGCGCCCTGGTGACCTTGAGGCACTATATCTGCGAGGCACTGTCTGCTGCCATCGCGGAGACCTGCTGCGGCCCTCATCGCTGCCCCGGTCCGGCGACTGGGTTGAGGAGGCTCCCCCGTGGGGTATGCCGTTGCGGGGGCCCCCGGTGCTAGAAGAGGGCCGCCGGAATTTCTCTCAGGCCGCGCTAGGCCTGACAGGCCCCGAAGCCCTTGCCTGCATCATGTGACGGGGGCGCGTCAGAGACCCCACCCCTGCCGCATTTCCATTGGCCTGGGAGATTGTGCCCTAGCCGGCCGCACTGCCATTGGCGGCCGGCCCCGCACCTCCCACGTGGCCGCGACCTGACTGGTTCTGGGCCCCGGAGGATACTGAAGCCCCGGACCAGCCCGGGAACCAGCAACAACACCGTCCGAGGACTCTGGAGGAGCCTGGAAGCCCCCCTCCAACCGGCGCGGGGCTCGTCTGAACTGTTTGTGGCCTGCAACCGGCCCACCGAATCACTGGGCCGGGTAGGGCCTAACGGAGGGTTGAAGCCCTTATCTGCAGCCCAACCTACGCAAGGGCCCTGAGCGGCCGAAGAAGTAAAGGTAACCCCCGGGGAGGAGGACGGAAGGCCGGGGAAGGCCCGAGTTCGCCCCTCCCTGGGGAAACCTGGTGTGTGGTCCATGTTGGCCCTAATTGGCCCCAGAGAGTCCCCTGACCTGGGCCACGACCCCTAAACACCATTATTTGGGCATTATTTGGTGAGAATTAACCCCTGCCTGGGAGACTGTTAAATGCCAATTACTGTAGCCTTATGCATGGCTTGTTTGGGATTATTGAAATGTAGGCCCTTTTCGCATAGTGTATTTGTAGCTTAATGAAATGCTTTGTATTTAAAAGAAATGTGCATAATACACTTATGAAATGTTTCACAACAGGAAATTGAATATTCTACCTTTAATGAAATAGGGTGGCTCCTGTTCAATGTTACACCCCCTGAATGCCTATAGGTGGTTAGGTGTAGTTCTACATGAAACATGCCTAAATGATTCTCATGAATTTCTTGCAGAGGTGGGCTCTATGGAATGTTGATTCTCACCTGCAAACAAGAGTATACCTAATGAAATAGGGAAGTTGTTGAATGTCAACGAAAGCTCAATTTTTGTTCCAGAGGAAGGGTTGCTCCTATTCCCTGAAATGTTTATTCCTGACTAAGGAAACGTTTTGCCTACGCTTAGGGGATGGTTCTTCCTGCCTGAGTGTTAATGGCCTGTTTAGTCAGGGGTGGTGAGATGTTAGTTCGTACCTAGTAGGATGGTTATTCTACCCTAGTTAGGGGTCTGCTGATGTCCTCTTAGATGATAATTTAATCTGTAGGGTAAAGAGGTTACTGCTAAGAAAATGCTTGGCCTCTAATGAAATGTGTTGATGCATAATATGGTAAAATGCATATTGATTGAAAGGTTGATGCATAACTAATGAGAATTTTTCCTTCAACTGTTAACCTGCTCAATGCTTATTCATACTAGGAGTGATTAAGGAAATGGTTATACCTACCCTCGAGGTGGTTTATTCCTAATGACATGTTTACTTCTACGTAGTGCTATGTTTATCAGAAGCCTACAGTGATTTATTTACATGTTGCTGTTCTGAGACACTCAGCTTTGTTTGGGGAGTAATAAGATGATCTATCATTTTGGTTGTCTCCTTAAAGTTTCTGATGCAGGTGCTGACCAAAGGCAAGGCATAGGTCAGGCCTGTGTTTTACTGAAAATGTATTTATTCAATATTTAATATTTATGGGATATCTAATATTTATGCAACTAAAGTTTAATGCCAAGTGTTGACACACAGGTGTCTGGAAGGAGAACTATGAAGCTAATTTTATGATGAATTCCTAATACCCTGATCCTGCTCTATCTTAATAAAGTTGACTTGAGTTTTTACACAAGATCACTGGAGTGGCGTCACTTTTTGCGTGCCCATTTTTCTGTCTCAGTGGTTGCGTTGCTGTATGGTCGCTTTACACAGAAGCATTCGGATGCCTACCCGCTCGTGCCATGCTACCCTCGGGGAGCTGGTGACCCCAGTTCCAACATATTGGTGTCGAGCGGTGGAATCCAGGACCTGTGACCATGCAGCACCCTCCATTGGGACAGGGTGCACAGCAATTGGGCTGCACACTGATTGTGTGTGCAAGCCTTAGTAATTGACCCCTCCACTGTCTAGCCTGTGAGTGTATCAAGACCTGTTGGACCTACGTCTGTCACCCACATCCTAGAATCTTTTCCCAGGATTTATCTGAGTCCCCACCTGGCAGAATGGAGTTGTGTCAGGGGATGGGGGTGCCTGTTGGGCGGAGAACCGGGAAGAAGGAACTCTGTACCACTTTGGGGGCACGGGTAGGAGCCCACCCAGAGGGGAGAGGGGATGGGGGACAGGAGGGGCAGGTTTCACCCAGGGAGGCGGGCACACCAGAGAACCCTGATAGGGGGTGTGCGTCGTCTAAGATGTTAGAGCATGAGAGGGAGAGTGAAAGCCTTGCACTGGATGAAAGAAAGCTGGCGCACAGGCTTCAGCTAGAAGAGTTAGAGCTGGAAGCCTTGGAATTATGTGTGTCAGGTACTTCCAATGGTGGCAGCGTACCCGAGGTTCGGAGGTTAGACCAGTCACAGAGTGTAGGACCTGGACTGGGGCTTCAGGTTCAGGAGTTGCCTGACCTGGAGGGTGGGGTACCGGTAACTAAGGACCCTACCAGAGTGACTTCCAGGGGTACCACTCCGGGTAGGAGGGTGCGGAACCCTGGAAGGGGGTGCGGAGGGAGGAAGGACTCTCTTCTGGCACCGGTCCAGCCACAGGGCGCAGATCCTGGGTTGGGTGGCCAGGTTCAGGCGTTGCCTGACCTGGCGGGAGGAATCTCTGTATTCAGAGTCCCCCCAGTTGTTGTGACTCTCAGGGGTACTACTCCAGGTGGGAGGGTGCAGAACCCTGGGAGGGGGTGCAGGGAGAGGGAGGACTCGCCCCTGTCACCAGTTCAACCTAAGGGTTTAGACTCTAGGTTGAGGGAAGAGTGGTCCAAAGGTACCACGGGCCTGGGGCTACTGCCCCCCACTCTGAGAGAAAGCAAGGGCCAGAGGCTTCTGAATTGTTTAGAGGTCAGTCCTGGCCGCATCCCACTTGGGAACACCAGTGGGGTGGTTTGATTGATAAAAAGCTGACGAATGCCATTGGAGTAATGGGCCGGCGTCCACCTTTTTCCGCCCCAAGCAGGGAAGCCCATCAAGGTGATGATCGGACTACCCTGGCTTTTGGCTGGGGGGGAGACGTGTAGGACTTGGCCCTTTCCCCAGAAAATGTTTCGCTTTTTACCCCTTTTTAATTTAGAATGCCCCTATTGAAACAACAATGTGTAGGCCTTGTGTAGTGGAGGAAGGCCTGTGTAGTGTAAAACTAGTGTTAAAGTACAGGTACTTCCTACCCCTAACATGGCCGCCACTGACCTCTGCTGCTGCAGCGAGGTCTACGTTGGCGCATTCTAGTAGCCAGGGGCTGGCTGGAACCCTCAGTCAAAGTATCCATCTTAGCCTGCCAGCCTGCCCATAGGTAGAGTGGTGGAACCTCCTGGAAGCCTCTGGATCCTTCTGGAAGAGGTGAGGTGACACCAACTGCCACTACCAACTGTCAACTGGCACTATAAAAGGAGAGGGAGGAAAACTTTCCTGTCAGAGACTGAGGAGAGACCTGGGGAAGAACCTACGCAGGAGGATAGACAGTGAGGGTCAGGACAGGGACTTATGATACTGGAAGAGACAGGGCCTAGGTGTTGCCTTTCAAGTGTTGAGGTATCTTGTACCCCCCCCCTCTGATCTAGCCCCGTGGCAGGGAACCCCCAGGGACCACTTGAGGGGATTGGCTGAGGAGATCTAACACCAGCCACCAACTTAACCCCCTTCAAGGAAATAAGAAACCAACTGCTAATTACAAGGGCGCCAGAACATACAGCGCCAAGAAGAGACTGAACCACCACAGGACATTTGAAGAACCACCCAGATATTGGCGCTGTGTTGCTCCCTGTGCCCCCTAACGCCATCTGGGACCCCCCTTTCTGGTTTGCCACGGACGTGTGGTCTGTCCTGTTGGTTCTACTGAACTACATGTTCTGCCTGAGCTGTGTTTAGCTCTCCCTGACTAAACTACCTGTACTGCCAGGCGCTGAACTGAATTATTATTGGGACGGCTGTCCTGCTGCATCCCTAGCTAGAACCCTTACAAAGCGCTAAAGACAGTCTGCGCCTAAAAAGCACTGTGACCTGTGCCTGGACTGCTGTGATCAGCCTCCTTGCGAAGCGCTGTGGTTCTGGAGACTTTTGTGTCTGCTCAGCGCTGTGGTGAATGCCTTCTGTGAACCATGCTGGGGAAGCGCTTCGAGGGAAACTACCAAGCGCTAGCACCCTGCGCTGATTGTGTTGTCAGCCCTGCTCTCCCAGCGCTCTCCTGCTGTCCCTGTGAGGAGCGCTGAGGTGCCAGAGGAAGTTGCTGCCTCGAGTAGTGCTGAGATTGCTGAGTGCTGCTCTGCTTTGTGTCCTGCCTAGCCTGTCGAGGACCCCAAGTGCTGTGGACTGCTTTCCCGCGCTGTGCCCTGAGCTGACTGAGCTATCAAAGACTCAGGCACTGTATCCCTCTGTGAAGCGCTAGAATCCCGAAGCGCGCTTCTCTACAAGCACCTTATTGCCTGCAAGGCACTGCACCCAAGCGCTCACCTTCTGTCTCTGGCAAAGCGCTGACATCGACGTTCTGTGTGGTGCTGCTGAGCGCCCTGGTGACCTGAAATGTGTTGATGCATAATATGGTGAAATGCATATTGATTGAAAGGTTGATGCATAACTAATGAGAATTTTTCCTTCAACTGTTAACCTGATCAATGCTAGTACATACTAGGAGTGATTAAGGAAATGGTTATACCTACCCTCGAGGTGGTTTATTCCTAATGACATGTTTACTTCTACGTAGTGCTATGTTTATCAGAAGCCTACAGTGATTTATTTACATGTTGCTGTTCTGAGGCACTCAGCTTTGCTTGGGGAGTAATAAGATGATCTATCATTTTGGTTGTCTCCTTAAAGTTTCTGATGCAGGTGCTGACCAAAGGCAAGGCATAGGTCAGGCCTGTGTTTTACTGACAATGTATTTATCCAATATTTAATATTTATGGAATATCTAATATTTATGCAACTGAAGTTTAATGCCAAGTGTTGACACACAGGTGTCTGGAAGGAGAACTATGAAGCTAATTTTATGATGAATTCCTAATACCCTGATACTGCTCTATCTTAATAAAGTTGACTTGAGTTTTTACACAAGATCACTGGAGTGGCGTCACTTTTTGCGTGCCGATTTTTCTGTCTCAGTGGTTGCATTGCTGTATGGTCGCTTTACACAGAAGCTTTCGGATGCCTACCCGCTCGTGCCATGCTACCCTCGGGGAGCTGGTGACCCCAGTTCCAACAAGAAGGTTCATACATTAGTCCAAAATATTTGGTGAAAGTGTATACATTGTGGGTAGAGGGTTCAGATGTACTATTTTAACTTAAGTTCAACAAACATTGGAGGGGGGTGGTCAGAGTCATTACATACAAATAATATTGGAGCCCATTGAATTGTATTTCTGAAGTTGAAGCAACAAACGTAAAATGTAAAATTCAATTACATATCTCCAAATGTGAAAACAATATTTAAATAGTTTTGAAAAAAGTGCATCCATATGTATCAGAATATTGACTTTTTTATTGTTAAAATACATATTTTAATTAAACAATTCTCCTCAACCCTCCCCCACAAAACACAAACCTAAAGGAATAACAATAAATATATTTTGGTGATGAAATCTTTTTTAAACCAATGATAATATACAA